>NC_056725.1:857608975-858211475 GCF_019279795.1 Protopterus annectens
CACCAATTGGTGCAGAGGCCATCACATGCACATGCAGATACCTACAAAGCAGCCGCCATAACGCTGTCACGTACTAATATCATTGCGGCAACTGGAGAGAGGTGAGCGAGAGGGCAGACAGACAAACAGTTGGAGAAGACCAAACCAAAAAAAAAAACAGAGGTGGTTTGGGTGCTGACCAGCAAAACAAAATTACAAAACAAACGAAACTGATGGAGGACACTTTGACCTAAATAAATACAAATATAAAACATCAACAGGTACAACAGACTGGTGAGACATACAAGGTAAGGTATGTAACACAGATGTATTTACCCGACATCAGATGATGTGTCAGAAGGTACTCTACATTCATGAACCTCCTTATGATGACAGTCCGTATCTATATGTATGCAGATGTGCATAAGACGAGGACATACTGCAGCTGTTAGTGAAGGCTGAAGCATATATATGTATTTGAAGGTTGCTGTGTGCACATATCTATGTAGGTTGTAGTGTATGGCATTGAAAACAGCAAGCAGATTGCGGTCTATGTGATGATTAAATGCTGTGGGACTGAGTTACAGCCAGTGAGGTCTGCTCTGACTATCTGACTTGGGGATAAGCCAGTGGTTCTACTGTACTGTGCAATATTATTACATAATCGTATGTCTCTAACATTCCTGAGTGATATTCCACCATGAAAGATGGCGATATATCTGCATATATGTACAGCAGTGACTGTTTACAAGTATGTGTGTATATATATATATATATATATATATATATATATATACATATATTATATATATATATATATATATATATATATATATATATATGTGTGTATATGCACATACACATATACGTATATATGCATATATATATATATATATATATATATGGACGTATATATGCATATATAGATATAGATGTATATATATGTATATATATATAGATGTAGATATGAATGTACAGATATATACATATATGAATATATAAAACCATACAGATATATACAGATATATATGGATATCTATTGGATATATATATATATATATATATATATGTGTGTGTATATATATATATATATATATATATATGTATATATATATATATATATATAGAGAGAGGGAGACACAGGGTCAGACATATTGCAACAGGTGCCTGGTGACCAAGGCATGGACTGAACACCAGTGTTGATATTGCAGTGCCATAGCCCATTCGGAGACTTGCTGCTCACTAACTTTACCAGACTAGGTGGTTGCCTGACTGCTGATTGTCGAGGAACAACAGTTTCAGGTGAACCAATGCCTTTCTGCACATTCACAGTACCCTGGTCTTGTAATCTGTCTACATGGTATGTGTAATCTAGCGATGTGTCGTATGGGGAAATATAGGTCAAGTGTTCCCTGTACTCTACAATGCCCATGTGGTATGTACCTCACATGACAACTACAACAAGTGAAAAGTCCACAGACATACCTCTGAAAAGGGTAATACTGCCTGATACACATGCCCTATGCAGACTGACTCACACTTATGCACAGCACCACAGTGTGTTGTTATACCAGCTTTTGAAGGTTATCTCTACCAAACATGCAGGGGCATGCCACACCCGCTGTAGTCAGACAGCACTGCATGTCAACACCTCACAATCACGGGCTACGCGGCCCTGGGTCCCCAAAGTGTAACATCACTAAACAGCACATGCTGCAGAGGATAGGCTCACCTAATGGCAAATATACTCAGGTAAACCATAGCATGAACAAACAAACTCTCAGTAGCAGATGTCAAGACACTTACCCCTGATGATTGTCTGGGGGATAGGTAACACGCCCTGGGGAATCACCTCTGTGTATCCGGTTGACAGAGAGAGTAATCTAATTACATGTGTGTGTCACAGGCCAGGATAGCATATGGCTAGGCTGCTGTAGGCCCCAGGGACAATAAGCGTGCCTGCTGACACAATGCACACAGACATGTACGTGCAATACCAAGCTATGTAGGTGGAATAGGAGTGTGACAGTGAATGTGTGCAAGGTCTGTGACAGTGTGATAGCTACAGGGTGAGGTTGTTTCCATCATGGTCGTTTGTGTCCTCATTAGCGAGGCCAGAAGATGTGTCAGTTATTGGGATGCAGACATAGTAGGATGGTATATGTTGTGACGTGGGTCCTTGTGTACATTTGTAATTGTCCAATCAAACTGGCCCTTAATACATGTGTGCTCAGTAGATGGTACTGCTGGTGACTCCATCCGACATTAGAACTGTTGTACCACCTGAATCTGTAGGAGTAAACAGCACAGTATAATTGTATCATTCTAATGTAACACTGTCTTGTGTGTTTCCTGCAGTCTGCACAGATCATTCCTCAGGCATGGGTATCTCTGTGGTAAGGCACTGTGCTGTGGTACCTGTAAATTCTCATCCTGTGTTAGCATACATTTGTGTATGGTATGAATGTCTGATATAGCGTAGCAATGATGCATGTACCATGTCTGCTATCACGTGTGATGCAGGGTTTGCGTGTACCTAGCAACATGTGTACTCTGTTACAGCAGTATGCCAGCTATAATGTGTACACATATATTTAGGTAGGGGTATGGCATCAATAGCCATGGTGGGTTACTGGTTATACTGTAACTAGCCTTCCATTCATTGCAGTGGATGACATATATCTGCATGCATCAAAACAATATGTACCCGCTGGCAAGGCTTTGCATTGGATCCCAAAACAGTGGCTAGTGCTGGTGCATACTGGTGTGTCATATGGAGTGTAGCGAGGTTTTTCAAAGCCCCAGTTGTGGGCTGAGCATGATATGTGTTGTGAATGTGTGTGTGCGTATCCTCTGACGGGCAGACATGTGCTGCTTATGGCAGGTGCTTGATATCACCATATAATGTTAGAAGTGTGCCCATGACTTGCTCACACATACATCTTTTGCCTTATTCTGGGCATGCTGGCTCATCACAGAAACCCCCTGCTACACAGCTGCAGAGGAACAGGAAATCCACCCACAGCCTGGTACCTTTTTGCACTGCCCTGCTGTATTCAAGGGCCAGCCAGCACCAGCTGTGAGGCATACTGCACTGTGGCAGGAATTTTGTTCGTCAGGTGAAAAAATGACATAGGCATGCATAACCCGGACATATGAGCAGGCCACGCGCCATCACTGCAGTGATTTAATCCAGACATGTCCGAGCGTGCATCTGAGTATCCCACAGACAACAACTTCCCAGGTGGTGGGGTGGTCGTATACATCCCCTCTCACCCAAGAGTGGAGGGACTGCTTGCTAAATTGGTGGCCCTTGGCCTACAGCAACAACAACATGCTGTACACATGTGTCATCCATATGGAGGCCAGGCCACCGCAGCATGAGTGACATGGAGCATGCAGGTAACATGCCCCTAATGGCTGTAGACTACTGTTACACCTGTGTTTGTTAGATTATGCATGTGTGAGATATTGTGTACTGTGTTTAACAGTTGTGCTGCCTATTGAGTGCAATACTGATAATGGGAATAAAATGTCTGTGCACCTATGCCTGTTGTTCTACTGTGGTTTAGCACACCTCTCAGTTCAGCAATGCCACAGGTGGCAGCACTGACAAACTGTGTCATATTCTTGCAAAGGTCCCTCTGGTGTGACAAGCAGGGCGTTACATTGCTGGTGAGTCGCGTTAACACTTTAAACTTGGTATTGAACTGGTGCATGTCATGCAGGTGAGGTGTGTAGGCCATCACTTTTCCTGCACCTATGCATAATGCATTACTTTGTGCATGTTGCTGTGAGGCGATGAGCCGCTAGCCAGTGGCTGCCTGTTCACGGCAATGCAATGCAGGCATCAGACTTACAAATGTGGCAACACTGTACTACATTGCATAGAGCATAGATTGGCACATGTACACAACATAACACATTTGTCGGAAGTGCGGTAAAACCTCAACATACTACATGTAACGGACACAAGCTGGCAGGTCACACTTCAGTATCCCATGTCATCCACACACCACACATACCATACCTGAGGGGTAGGGGCCCTAGCGTGTGGGGCTGTGCAACCTCCTCAGCCACATAACACAGTCATGTTGGGCACTGCTCCTATTGGACACCTCACACACACCCTTGATTTGCAATGTGGCTGTGTCGGTGTGAACTTAGCCACGGCACTGGGTTCAGGTACAACACTACTTGAGGTGGTGGTCTAGCACCTGCACTGGCCTTGGTGACCACATGATGCATGATGATGATGGCTAATGGTACTACACCCCATGCACTGTTACAATGCAGCCATTGTCACAGGATTGGTATCCACATCACATATACATTACACCACCCATCCTGTGTGTGTACATAGCATGCATATTGCTACACGCTGTGTCCCACCATGATTCTGCTACAGACACAGACACCAAATCAGACATGAAACCCATGTGACCACCCACAGATATTACACCACTCAATACCTGTTATGTATACCTGTGTGTGATGGAGCACAAGGACGCAGAGCTTATAATACCTGCAAAGAAATGTGTCCTTGTACACATTGTGTTTGTCCAGGGTGTAGGCAATCACTGAATATGTACTTACATTGCCATGTACACTGTCATCAACTATGGCTGTCTACACTCTTTGCATGGACTTGAAGACAACACTTATTCTGTCACTGACACCTGTGCACTTGACTGCCTTGTGATACTGTCACCCACCTTCAACCAAGTATTGAGTATGATTTGGAGAGTCTGTTGTATTGCATATCTGCTGTAGTAAGTGAGCATGTGTGCATGTGTTCCTGTGTTCATGGCATGTGTGTGCATCGTGCGCACCGTGTGTATTGTCTCCTGTCTTCCTCCTCTCGCAGGTGCTAAAGGTAGGGCTTAGGTGAAAGCAGCAGGTGACGCTGAAGCCCGCCCCGCAGGACTAGTGATGATGATGAGACATGTATGTATTTTGGCACAGGGGAGATTTGACAGGGTCATGTCGTTCAATTCCGCAATCAACAGTACACAGCGTTCAACCCCATCCATGCGCACTCATACTGCCAGGTACATCCCTCACCTGCCAATAGGCCATGGGGGGAGGGACAGCGCGTTGGCATTGAAGCCAGGAGAGTGTGGTACCCATGGCACGTTGCATCCCCTCAGAGCCCAGCCATGGCCGTGGGCCTGCTTGAGCGGTACCACATAGGCAGGGGTCCAGGGGTTCGGGGAGCACCCACTGGTGGCTGTTGCTCTTGGTATATGCCCTCACAGGTCTTATGATGACCACTATGTTCTGGGCCTGTAATGCGGAAGCTCAGGCATTTATGGAGATAATTTACACCAGGCGAGGGACAAGGTGCAGAGGGCACGCTAACACACGCTTCATCAATGAAAGCCAGCATCCGGTGGACCTTGCCAGTGCCATCTGGACGCCACACTGAGGTCATTTGATAGACATTGGGGAGACAATAGATTAGCCCTGCACAACATGTCTTCCCTCCTCAAGCCAGGACCATCACGGGACTGTTGCGGCGTCGGCAGCGGATGCATGCCAGCTGACAGCCTGGCAATGGTATAGGGCGGCCCACAGCTCACAGTGAAGTCGCTCCCGTGGTGGCGAGTACCCAGCTCCGAAAGCTGATGCTGGAGGCTGGCCTGTCATTGTCCCGTCCCAGTAGACCAATGCTGCGTGGCTCTGGCCCAGTCCAGCAGGGACATGGGTCCAGGTCATCATACCCTCTACCCTCTGATGACAGTACCCAGTCCAGAGGGTTGGTACCCGATACCGTCCGTAGCACCCCAGTCAGGCCGCGAATTTACTGTGTTCATTGGCGAGGAGACAGTGATTTGTACAATAAGAAAGCAGGTACAGTCTGTGACTGTCCCACAAACCACCGTTATATGGCAGCCACATGGTGGAGCTGTGTGCATGCAGACACACACATTAAGCGAACAACTAGGGCTACATACATACACACACACATTACATCAACATTGTTATGCTGTACTGTTGTGCACACACACACACACACACACACACACACACACACACACACACAGACATGTCGATTGGTGCCCAATACATCCCATTAGCACCCCTGTCAGGCAGGTGCCTTTGTGTTCGTGGCTGGAGACGGTGATCTGCTACAGCCAAGCAGGTACCAGTCTGTGGCTGTCCCACAAACTCACCGTATATGGCAGCCACATGGTGGGAGCACAATGTGCGCTGTGCAGACACACACACATTAAACAAGCAAACAACTAGGGGCTCACACATACACACACACACATTACATCAACTTGTTGGCCCGAAATGCTGTTACTGTTTGTCACACCACACACACACACCACACACACACCGCACGCACACACACACACACACACATGCACACATACACACACACACACACACACACACACACACACACACACACACACACACACACAGACGTAGCCGATTGGATGGGTCAATGTCCGAGCTCTGGCAAACAACAAGCCCTCTGCGCCTATAATTGATACCTGTGCATACTCCCTGTCATCTGCATTATTAACTGAGGGACAGGCCCTAACATGAATTGCTGATGCACAGGGTGACTCTATAACAGTCTTAAGCAATAATAGAGGGGTGTCAACAAGGAAGTCTACACTACATCCTTGTGGGTATATCTGAGCAGACATTATGCGTCAAAGCTCCTGTTTGTCAATGTAGCATTATTTTACACCACTGTTAGGTCTGGTGGTATGTATTAGCCACCCATGTGCCACTTGGCTACGATGTGCGATGTGTTGCCAGCGAGTGGACGAGTACGTGTGTGATGTGTCACAGTACAGATTGGCAAGTGTGCATCTGTGAACATGGTGGAGAGTCGCGTAGCATAGTCATCCCTCATGTACTATACATTTTATCCCATCGAGGTACCACGCGGTGGTAGCCACTCGCCTGTATAGCCGGGTACCTTATTGTACATACAGGCCCATGTTATGTCATGTACTTCATATCCCACATATCCATCGGTATTGTGAGGTCCCAAGGTGTATGCACAGACATTAGGGAGCCTGAATGCATATCCACCAAGGCAGTCGTACACCTATAAAGACTGTCCATTCTTGGCAGACTGGTGTATGACCATGTCTGACATATACCCCAGCCATATACCCTCACTCACACACTACTCTTAAGTAACTGTCCATAGGTGTGGTATTGCCACCAGATGACCTTGGTCACAGAACACGACAGTGGATGGCCATGTCACACGCATACATATGTGACCTCTGATCCTGAGTAGCGAGTGCACAACCTGTCAATGGAAACAAATGTATTCATGGCGGTATGCAGGCTTCACACCTATGTACTGATTCGAGGGGAGATGTACACATATATATTTGCCACATAGATACCTGATGTCTGCAATACACTTACTGCATTTGTCATCATACTATGTCATACCATAGTAAAAAACCAAACCCACACCGTGTTGACCAACAATGACACACACACAGTCAGCATTTGCAGGATTAAAACCCCTACCTAACAATGTCATGATACTAGAGAGTGACGCATTAACACAGCGCGCTATTTGCTTTACTGGCTGGTTTACCTTCTCCTGCTGTATATTTAGGATGGTGACATCATCAGACTTTCCAAAGGGGAATATACCTCCTTTAGTGGGTTTTCCCAGTCTCCAAAAAGGAACACCTGTCAAAGGAAACTGCACACATGCACACCCCCCCCATACACACACTTTGCAGGATTCAAACCCCTACCTAACTATGTTATGATACTGGAACAAGATGCATTAACACGGCACACTATTTGCTTTACTGGCTGGTTTCCCTTCTCCTGCTGTATTTCTAGGATGGTGACATCATCAGTTTTTCCAAAGAGGAATGTACATCTTCTAGTGTGTTTTCCCAGTCTCCAAAAAGGGTGAACTTCTGATGAGCCAACATCTCACTTCACCAAAGCAAGGTGGTATCCTTCAGAGACCCTGAGACAGTGTCAAATACAGCTCCGACTGCTGAATCCTTTACATACACATTCTATGGACTCCTAGTGGACTGCATGGATTGTGCTACCCCAAATAAAGAATAAGACTCACTCTTCCAATGCTTGAGGGACCTGTCTGGTAGACACCCAGCCATTAATAAAGCTGTACAATGTCGGGAGGAAGCTACTACATGATGAGAGCACAATCCCAGATGGGAAAGCATCTGCTGATCTGTACTAACAGACAGCTGCGATCACTCATGTACTTATCTAAGGTCTTCTTCTCATGGACAATTGCACCAGACATGTAGGATTATCACAAGGCCTTCACGTCAGTTATGTCAGGAACCTGGGTGGACCACTCACTGATATGCTGTGAGTTACTGCATATGAAACTGCACTTACCCTGAACCCACTGGCATAGCCAACACATCCTACTGGCAAACAGGTTCAGTGGAGATGTCTCCCCATCCCCCTAGGGGGAGCAACTATCCATCCAACAGAGTGTAACCTCCCTGACACCACACAGTAACAAGTGAGTGCTACCCTCCCCAAAGCATACATTACAGATCCAATGATAGGACCAGTTGGTGTCCCGACCTGCATCTTACCTGAGCTTCATGACAGATGTAACCCTCACATTTACATCACTGTGCAATGTCGATTGTTACTTACAGGATATGCACCATGAGGAATGGCATACAGCGACAGTGGTCCCACTCTCCACATAGTTGAGGGTGCCAGAGCCGGACCACAGACAATATTTCCCTATAAGTCCTGACTATCATGTTGGCACAAGCTGTATGGCGTGATATTGTCATGGGACTCTTAAACATAGACATCAGGAACCACTACAGACCACTGTGTCACATTTCCAGCAGCATTGTTGTGGGCGAGATAGACACCTCTTGAACATGTTTGTATTCTTTGCTAGACCAGTTAACAGGTCCATTGACATAGGGACAGTTGTACCGCAGCCTACCTGGACTTGCTAAACCCTTCACGCAATAACCTATTGGGCCATTATGCATAGGCTCACCAGCATCGATATGGACACATATCTCACATGATGGATTGCTACCTGGATCGAGGATAGCACCCACATGGTCAGAATTGCGCAGGTGCCATGTCTGACTATACACCAGTTACACATGGCATCCCACCACGGCTCAGTCCTGGGACCCCTCTCTTGTTCAGTGTATATTTGTCACCCAGCGTACAGGCTACCACAGGGGAATATGGCTGACCTTGTTAGCACTTGACTGTAAGCCTGGGTGCCATAATCACACTCTCCAGCTGCCACATGCATACTCCAACAGGAGTGTCACAGAGATGGATGATGACTGGTGCCTGAAGCCATGGCCTACAGCTAAATGCCATTAGTTGCATAGTCATCCCTTTGGGGAATAACAACATGCCCACACATTAACACATAGGTAGTACTCCATTACATACCAGTAGGTGTTGTTGAGAGTGATTGGGGACATGACTTATTTGTGCACTATGGCCAGCACCTTTGACATTCACATTGCCACAGAGTGGTTGGACAGATTGCAGACCTTCTATATAAGCAACCTTATCCCATATGGTTTCACATCTAGATCGAGTGATGTCGATTTCATTGTGCCCTATAATAACAACTGTGCTTGGTTACAATGCCACCTTTGGGGTGAACCTTACCCAACACCTTGCAGCTGTACTGGCCACAGACACCCAAGCAACAGCACCCCTCAACAATACCCACGAATCACACTTATACCCACAAGATCGAGTGGAGCCTCACAGTCTGACGCCCTTAAGGCCAAACTTCCCACACAAATACCACACTTACTTGTTATGGGGGGACTCCTATTGTCCAGCACACTGATGTCCTGCTCAACTGACTGAACAAGGGGAAGGTCACTGTAAGCTGCCTGTCAGGTGCAGGATCCACCACATAGCATGCCAAGCACTCAGGTCACTCCAAAGCAAGTACAAGTATGACTCCAGTCATTGTCCTGCAGGTGTGAATGACATGAGATGTACCTCCCTGGACTACAGAAAAGAGACATGGGAGCTCTCTGATCATGTAGCCCAGGCTGGTATGAAACCCTGACAGGTAGCATCTTGCTCTCACCAAGGAATGATGCCAGGTATAAAGACAAAATTATCAGTTTTAACAATTGTCTAAGGTATTGGTGTCATTCAATGGGGATCCAGTGTATGTCAGCCTGGGATGACATGCCCGACAAACCATATTGCTTTGCTAAGGGATGAAAACACACCTGTCACCATAGGCTTCGTATACTGGCCATGCCTCTTGCCACCCCATAGTGCATTTTAGGTGAGGGCTCAAAGGACAAACCCACCTCCATAGACAGCAGGATACAAAATCTAAAAGGTAATGCTACTCAATGCCAGAGTCTAAAAACCTCAAGATACATGCACTTTTCCGAGGCTCTCCTCAGTATGCAGAATATGATGTCTGTGCAGTAACAAAACCTGGTTCAAAGGCTCTGAGAGCACCCAGCTACCAGGAGTTATAACTCATACCATCGCGTTTCAGACACAAAACTTCGGACCCGAAGCACAAGGAGGTGTAGTATCTATATTCATCAAAGTACGCCACCAGGTTAGTAACACTACCACGAAGCACATCGAAACCATCCATATGCAACTAACAGCGGATAAACGCGCTTTCAGTTTGTAGCCTGCTACAGAACCTGCCATACAGGAACTACGCCGGCATTTCCTGAGAACGCTGGAGAATATCAAGGTCTCTCCTAAAACTATGTTGTTGGGTGACTTCAACTACCCAAACATTGACTGTGACAACTACTCATGCCCAAACACACTACGCTTAACAGTACCTTGAGTTATAAACTGTAATGCGATGGAACAACTGGTCACCACTCCCACAAGAGGAACAACATATTGGACCTGGTCATCACCAACATGGGGACTATGTTCCACACCAAGGGTAAACCCTCATTGGTAAGATCAGACCATTAACAAATTTCCTTGGACATCATATCCGTCCCACCCCAGCCAAGGAAATCGCAACAAAGTTTCTGAAATGACAGACTGGACCCTTCAAAGCCCATGGCCCAGAGGATAATACAGGTCAATCCGCAGAATCCTTTAGTGCATTCTGAGCACCTGCAGAATGCATGGTTGTCTTATCCCAAATAAAACAAAGACTCACTCCTCCAAAAACAGGAGACCTGTTTGGTGGACCAGTACCATAAATAAGCTATACAACAGAAGGGAGGCTACTACAGCGGGCAAAATCCTAAAAATGGAGGCATCTCTGATCCGATGACTGCAAAGAAACATCGATACCTCATAAAATCATCAAGGCCCCAGTTTGGAAGGGGAGGCCGCTAGACACTAAAGATGATCCTGAAGCCCTTCTTTGGTTTGTCCACCAATATGGGTGCAAACTCCCAGATCTGTTCTGGTGCTGCATAATGGTACAAAATATGCCAAACCTGCAGACACAGCCAACATCCTGTGAACAGATTCAACTTCTCTCCCCCCATACACCCCAGAGGAACAAATGCCTAGCCCAACTAAATGTAACCTCCCTGACTTCACAGTTGCACAGGTGGCTGCCCTCTCCCAAAGCAAAAAAAACATAGCAGCCTTAGGACCCGGTTGATGTCCCAGGCTGTATTTTACCTAGCTCAGAAGAACTGAACCCTCACATTGGTCACTGGTGCAAACCCTAGCCTTACCCAGGATATGTATCCAAATAATGACATGCTTCTGATGGTTCCCTCCCTGGTGATGCCACAGCGGACCTAGGAACTATATTTATAAGCCTGACTGGTCTGGTCTGTACAGCTGGGCGTGTGTCCGCTGGAACTCATAAACAAAGTCATTAGGAGCCTCCAGATACTGGACCTACACAATTCGGCTTTGTTAAGGGCATGCCTCTTAAACCTAGTTGATTTCTTTTGAAACAGTTACCAAAGCTATAGATGAGGGCAGGTAGTCCACACAGCCTACCTGGACCTCGCAAAAACTGACACAATACCCCACTCAGGCATCATAAAAGTAAGCTTGCACCAGCTTAAATATCGCCCCCTATATCACAAGATGAGTTCAAACTGGCTCAGGATAGAACACATGGTCAGAATCACAGGTGCCATGTCCGAATCAAAATAACCAGTTACAAGTGGCATCCCACACAGGGCTCAGTTCTGGGACTCTCTTGTTCAATATATACTTCTCTGAGGGTGCAGGCTAACATGGGGATTATGGCGCAAAGTTATGAATGACTGCAAACTAGGGGGCCATATTAGGCTCTCCAACTGACACAAGCATCCTGCAGAAGGGTCTCTGAAACTGGATGTTTGGTGCCAAAAGCCACAGACTCCAAGCTACATGCTAAAAAAGTGCATAGTCATCCTTTGGGAAAAACAAGGTGCACACAAATTACCACATGAGTGGCCAATCCATTAAATACAAGTAGTAATTTGAATTTGTGAACGTGTAGATAGTAATCTCTTCTTTGATAATCACATTGCCAAAGTGGTTCAAAGACCTTCTATATACCACCTTATCACAAAAGGTTAGCATCTAGATCGAAGTGTTGTGCCCCTCTACTGCGTCACTCATCGGCCCATACTTGAATACAATGGCCTTTTGGGATGTACATTACCAGACACCTGCAGCAACTGGAGGAGACCAAAGTACCTCTCCTCGAAGGGATCATAAGGCTAAACAGATGTCGTATGCAGCTCAACTGGGAACAGTGGAGGATAAGGGATGGTCTCCACAAACACCATTATATTGGGTGACATCAGATACCGCGAATATTGACTGGGGATACTACTCAAGCCGCAACAACCTCTCGCCTCACAGTTGCTACAATTTGTAAATTCATATGCTATGGGCACAACCAGTCACCACAGCCACAAGGGGGAATACATATTGGACCTGATCATCACCAACATGGGGACTCTATGTTCCACACCAGCAATATACCCCTCATTATAAGGTCGGAGACACATCTATCTCACTGGACATACATATATTCACTCCACACACCCATCCTGGAGTAATCTTGAGTGAACTTCTGATGAGCCAACATCTCACTTCACCAAAGCAAGGTGGTATCCTTCAGAGACCCTGAGACAGTGTCAAATACAGCTCCGACTGCTGAATCCTTTACATACACATTCTATGGACTCCTAGTTGACTGCATGGATTGTGCTACCCCAAATAAGAATAAGACTCACTCTTCCAATAGCAGGGGACCTGTCTGGTAGACACCAGCCATTAATAAGCTGTACAATGTCAGGAGGAAGCTACTACATGATAGAGCACAATCCCAGATGGGGAAAGCATCTGTGATCTGTACTAGCAGACAGCTATGATCACTCATGTACTTATCTAAGGTCTTCTTCTCATGGACAATTGCACCAGACATGTAGGATTATCACAAGGCCTTCATCAGTTATGTCAGGAACCTAGGTGGACACTCACTGATATGCTGTGAGTTACTGCATACTGACTGCACTTACCCTGAACCCACTGGCATAGCCAACATCCTGGCAAACAGGTTCAGTGCAGATGTCTCCCCCCATCCCCCCTAGGGAGCAACTATCCATCCCAACAGAGTGTAACCTCCCTGACACCACACAGTAACAAGTGAGTGCTACCCTCCCCAAAGCATACATTACAGATCAATGGGACCAGTTGGTGTCCCGGCCTGCATCTTACACGAGCTTCATGACAGATGTAACCCTCACATTACATCACTGTGCAATATCGGTGTTACTACAGGATATGCACCCACGGAATGGCATACAGCGACAGTGGTCCCACTCCACATAGTTGGTGCCAGAACGGACCACAGACAATATTTCCCTATAAGTCTGACTATCATGTTATGCAAAGCTATGGAGCGTATTGTCATGGGACTCTTAAACATAGACATCAGGAACCTACAGACACTGTGTCCTACACATTTCAGCATTGTTGTGGGCAGATCGTGCCTCTTGAACATGTTTGTATTCTTTAGACAGTTAACAGGTCCATTGACATAGGGACAGTTGTACATGCAGCCTACCTGAAGCTTGCTAAACCCTTCCACACAATAACCTATTGGGCCATTATGCACAGGCTCACCAGCATCGATATGGACACATATCTCACATGATGGATTGCTACCTGGATCAAGGATAGCACCCACATGGTCAGAATTGCAGGTGCCATGTCTGACTATACACCAGTTACACGTGGCATCCCACACGGCTCGGTCCTGGGACCTCTCTTGTTCAGTATATATTTGTCTGACGTACAGGCTACCACAGGGGGAATATGGCTGACCTTGTTCACACTTGACTGTAAACTGGGTGCCATAATCACCTCTCCAGCTGCCACATGCATACTCCAACAGGGTCTCACAGAGATGGATGACTGGTGCCTGAGCCATGGCCTACAGCTAAATGCCATTAGTTGCATAGTCATCCCCTTTGGGAATAACAACATGCCCACACATTAACACATAGGTAGTACTCCATTACATACAGTAGGTGTTGTTAAGTGATTGGGGACATGACTTATTTGTACTGTCGCCTTTGACATTCACATTGCCACAGTGGTTGGACAGACCTTCTATATAAGCAACCTTATCCCATATGGTTTCACATCTAGATCGAGTGATGTCATTGTGCCCCTATACTAATAACAACTGTGCTTGGTTACAATGCCACCTTTGGGGTGAACCTTACCCAACACCTGCAGCAACTGTACTGGCCACAGACACCCAAGCAACAGCCACCCATCAATAATACCCACAAATCACATATCTCACAAGATCAGTGTGCCTCACAGTCACAGCCCTTAAGGCCAAACAACACACCAAATACACTTGTTATAGGGGACTCTATTGTCCAGCACACTGATGTCCTGCTCAACTGACTGAACAAGGGGAAGGTCACTGTAAGCTGCCTGTCAGGTGCCAGGATCCACCACATAACGCAAGCACTCAGGTCACTCCAAAGCAAGTACAAGTATGACTCCGTCATTGTCCTGCAGGTGTGAATGACATGAGATGTACCTCCCTGGACTACAAGAAAAGAGACATAGAGGAGCTCTCTGATCATGTAGCCCAGGCTGGTATGACCCTGACCTTGAGTAGCATCTTGCTCTCACCAAGAATGATGCCAGAGTATAAAGACAAAATTATCAGTTTTAACAATTGTCTAAGGTATTGGTGTCATTCAATGGGGATCCAGTGTATGTCAGCCTGGGATGACATGCCCGACAAGCCATGTTGCTTTGCTAGGGATGGCTTGCACCTGTCACCCTTAGGCTTTCGTATACTGGCCATGCCTCTTGCCACCCCCATAGTGCATTTTTTAGGTGAGGCTCAAAGGACAAACCCACCTCCATAGACAACCCAAGGATACAAAATCTAAAGGTAATGCTACTCAATGCCAGAAGTCTAAACCTCAAGATGCATGCACTCGAGGCTCTCCTCAGTATGCAGAATATCGATGTCTGTGCAGTAACAGAAACCTGGTTCAAGGCTCCTGAGAGCACCCCAGCACTACCAGGTTATAACTCATACCATGCGTTTCAGACACAAAACTCGGACCGAAGCACAAAAGGAGGTGTAGTATCTATATTCATCAAAGATACCTACACCTCCAGGTTAGTGGCACTGCACGAAGCATCAGAAACCATCCATGTGCAACTAACAGCGGGCCAAACTGCCTTTCAGTTTGTAGCCTGCTACAGAACACCCTCCCTATTACAGGAACCCCACTTGGCATTCCTGAGAACACTGGAGAATATCAAGGTCTCTCCTAAAACTATGTTATTGGGTGACTTCAACTACCCAAACATTGACTGTGACAACTACTCATGCCCAAACACACTCGCCCAACAGTACCTTGAAGTTATAAACTGTAATGCGATGGAACAACTGGTCACCACTCCCACAAGAGGGAACAACATATTGGACCTGGTCATCACCAACATGGGGACTCTATGTTCCACACCAGTGGTAAACCCCTCATTGGTAAGATCAGACCATTAACAAATTTCCATGGACATCCATATCCCGTCCCCACCCCCAGCCAAGGAAATCACTGTAAAGAGTTTCTCAAAAGCCAACTTTGCACTTTTCAAGACTGAGGTGGAATCCTTCAAAGCCCACGGCCCAGAGGATAATACAGGTCAATCCGCAAAATCCTTTACAAATGCATTCTATGAGCACCTGCAGGAATGCATGGATTGTGCTATCCCAAATAAAACAAAGACTCACTCCTCCAAAAACAGGAGACCTGTTTGGTGGACCACGGCCATAAATAAGCTATACAACAGAAGGAGGAAGCTACTACATGATGGAGCAAAATCCTAAAAATGGAAGGCATCTCTGATCAGTATTGCAAAGAAACATCGATACCTCATAAAATCATCAAAGGCCAGTTTTGGAAGGGAAATTGCCCTAGACACTAAAGATGATCACAAGCCTTTCTTTAGTTTTGTCCATAAAATGGGTGGAAACTCCCAGATCTGTTCTGAATTGCTGCATAATGGTACAAAATATACCAAACCTGCAGACATAGCCAACATCCTGGCAGACAGATTCAGCACAAACCTCTCCCCCCCCTTCACCCCCAGAGGAACAAATGCCTAGCCCAACTAAATGTAACCTCCCTGACTTCACAGTTGCACAGGTGAAAGCTGCCCTCTCCAAAGCAAAAAAACATAGCAGCTATGGGACCGGACAGTGTCCCAGGCTGTGTTTTACACAAGCTCCAAGAAGAACTGAACCCTCACATTAAGTCACTGTTCAAACCTAGCCTTACTACAGGATATGTATCCAAATAATGGCGTACAGCTACAGTGGTTCCACTCCACGAAGGTGATGCCACAACGGACCCTGGGAACTATCGCCCCATAAGCCTGACTAGTCTGGTCTGTACAGCTATGGAGCGTATTATCATGGAACTCATAAACAAAGTCATTGGGAGCCTCCAGATACTGGACCCTACACAATTCGGCTTTGTTAAGGGCATATTTTGCCTCTTAAACCTAGTTGATTTCTTTGAAACAGTTACCAAAGCTATAGATGAGGGCAAGGTAGTCCACACAGCCTACCTGGATCTCGCAAAAGCCTTTGACACAATACCCCACTCAGGCATCATCAATAAGCTTACCAGCTTAAATATCAACCCCTATATCACAAGATGAGTTGCAAACTGGCTCAGGGATAGAACCCACATGGTCAGAATCACAGGTGCCATGTCCGAATCCAAACCAGTTACAAGTGGCATCCCACAGGGCTCAGTTCTGGGACCTCTCTTGTTCAGTATATACTTCTCTGAGGTGCAGGCTAACATGGGGGGATTATGGCTGACAAAGTTCGCAGATGACTGCAAACTGGGGGCCATATTCAACTCTCCAGCTGACACAAGCATCCTCCAGAAGGGTCTCACAGAGATGGATGTTTGGTGCCAAAGCCACGGGCTCAAGCTACATGCTAAAAAGTGCATAGTCATCCCCTTTGGGAAAAACAAGGTGCACACAAATTACCACATAGGTGGTAATCCATTAAGTACAGAAGTAGTAATTTGAGATTTGTGAACCAATGTAGATAGTAATCTCTTCTTTGATAATCACATTGCCAAAGTGGTTACAAAGACCTTCTATATATGCCACCTTATCACAAAAGGGTTCGCATCTAGATCGAGAGGTCATTGTGCCCCTCTACTCGTCACTCATCAGCCCCATACTTGAATACAATGGCCCTTTTGGGATGTACATTACCAGACACCTGCAGCAACTGGAGAGACCCAAAAGTACCTCTCCAAGAGGATCATGGGCTACAAACAGATATCGTATGCAGCTCAACTAAAGAAACTCCAGCTCTACTCAGTTGCTTACCACCTACTCAGAGGTATCTATGCCTGACATACAAAGCCATGTCAAACCCAGAATTAATGGACATGCTCCACCTCAAATATCCAAGTCCCTTAGAGATACATGCTCCAGGGACTTAAACCTCAGCACAAGAATAAAAAGGACATGCTGGAGGGACAGATTAATTTCCCAGAGGCTCCCCTCACTCTGGAATAGAATCCCAATAATATTAGACATAGCCTCTCGCTGACCCTCTTCAAGCCAATTCTGGACACGTGGATGGGAAATCGCAAATTCACCCCAGGATCTCTTCTGTGTCCCTGCTAGACAGAGGCACAGCAAACTAATCTTAAAGGGTACCTTCTGTGACCTAATTTACAGAGGCACAGTAGACTAATCTAATAGGGAGACGGAAGCCAAATGCACTCTGGCTAGGCTTATAAATGCCCTAGGGCAGATAGCCTATTATCTGCCTATGAACCTATAAGTTCCACACCAAGCAGATGTAGGGACTCACACAGATGAACTGCACAGTTCAGATGCAGTAATTCCAGCTCTACTCAGTCGCTTACCACCTACTCGGATATGATGTGTGCCTGTTGTTTGCAGTAATACCCAACCCAGAACTAATGACATGCTCCACCTCAGGATATCCAACTCCCTTGTAGCTACACACTCCAGGGACATATACCTTAGCACAGATGTTAATAGGACATGCTGGAAGGACAGATTCTTATCCCAGGGCCTCCACTCACTCCAGATTGTGATCACAGTTTCACATAGGCAGAGCCACTCACTAACCACCTACAGGGGACATCTTGATGGCTGTATGGGTGATCGTATGTTTACCCATGGGATATCTTCTATGTCCCTGCTAGACAGAGGCACACTAGCCTAAACGTACCTGGGCTATCTTGTGTGACCTACTATTCACTGGCACAGTGTAGTAATCTGACAGGGCTGCAAAAGCCAAACACACTATGGCTAGGCTTGTACATACCCTAGGGCAGATAGCCTAGTATCGACCTCTGAATCTAAGCTTCTGCTCAGGATGCACAATATTTATTGCTGATACTGTTTGCAGGTCTTTATCGTCTTTGCTTTCCCAGTTTCTATGAACAACTTAGGTATCTGTGGAACATGTTTGATCATGGCAGGGTTCCACTATATTATATGTGTCTGTTGTCATGTAATTGTGTGCACAGGGTGGATTGCTGGATAGTGAGAGGTTCCTGGGTTAACACATGCAACTGCCAGATATGTGTGGCCCACTGCTGTAGTCAGACATGGCCTAAGTGTGTGAGCATGCCCAGTTCAGGCTTTCCATGTTTTGTTGCCTGACATATGTCTCATTTATTCAAGTGTGTGAGCATGCCCAGTGTGACTTTTCAGTATGTTGCGATCTGAAGTCCACTACATTTGTGGATGTGTGTGAACATGACCAATATTAACATTTATACTGTGTGTGTTGGAAGTCAAGTTCTGTTCTTAATGCAGGACTTACCTTTGTGTCATAACTCAACAGGGATTATGCTGTGCCTGCAGGGTTTCCATGAGATACTTTGCATACACTTATCAACATTCCTTCATACTGGCTGAACAGTGCAATGCTGTCATGGTTTAGTGGTTCAGTACTTTAACTATGGTGCACAGTATCCTGGGTTTGAGGCCCATCACTGCTTTATATTTCCATACTGAGCAGACCAGACTGCTTAAGGGCCAGTTAAGCAAATATAAGCATGTTGGCTTTTGTTCTGCTATGCCCTACTTAGACCAGGCTTGTCCAACATTGCTGTATATTCACCAACTTTGCTGGACATTGCCCAATATTACTCGACATTGACCACAGTTGTACTAGTTGGTGTGCGCGATTCTGTTTGCATATACTACATGGTGGTAAATGCTGTTTAGCACTACCTTAAATTGCTTGACACATGGCAATCATGCCTCAGGTGGTGCTTCAGGGCTGCTTATGTCGGATGCACATACTACACTCCCTGTACATGTTTGAAGCAGGTAGTGTCAACTGAGGTTTTACTATATGTGCAGGTCAGAGAGAGAGGTATCATCTCCAGGGTTCCTACTGAGCCAGTGTATGTGCTATGCATTACCTCTTTGCCAAGGCCAAAGCATATTGGGCACACCTCCTTCTGCCTACTAGGGCAGGCTCAGGTTGTTCCTCCTCTGAGTCACGCTCTGCCTGTGATGACCTTGGCAATGGTGGGGGGCTGTTTGGGCCAGGCCTATGCTGGTCCTGCTGCAGCTGTTTTCACAGGATCATATTATGTAGCATAGCACATACCATGACAATTTGGGTACATGTAGTTGGTGAGTACTGCAAGGCTCCACCAGATGTGTCCAGGCACCGGAACCATGACTTGAGCAGCCCAAACACACGCTCGATTACATTTCGTGTTTGTGCGTGTGCCTCATTATGGTGTTCCTGTTCAGGTGTGTGTGCGTTTCTGATGGGTGTCATCAGCCACGGCTCCAGTGCATAGCCAGCATCCCCCACTAGGTGACCATGTGGGATGTCCCCATTGGCAAATGTCTGTTACAGCTGCATCAGATGCCAGATATGGGAATCATGGTAGCTTCCAGGGCAGCCAGCACACACATTCAGTATTATGCCCTGGGCATTACACATGACCTGGCAGTTGATGGAGGGGAAGCCCTTGCGGTTGAAGTAGACCCTACCCCGCTCACTGGCTGGTGCTTTAATGCGTATGTGCGTGCAGTCTATTGCACCCACTACCTCAGGGTATTCTGCTATTTGCTGGAAGAGATGCATATTGCTAGCCAATACCTCACGGGAATTGGGGAAATATACATGATTTTATTTTATTATTTTATTTATTTATTTTTATTTTATTTTATTTATTTTACATTTGTTGACCGGGATAGTCCGACTGGATACATGTCCATTTTCAGCGGAGGCCCGGGGAGAAAAAAAACTCCAGTGACAGAGGTTAATGCATTGAGATAATACAAAGAAAAGAAAAAAAAAAAATTATCTCTGTAATAGAAAGGCAACAAAGCAATGATCACCGACATGTGCTGACATGGCATCCAGGAACTGGTGCAGTACCCTGGATGCTGATGCCTGTGATATCCCCATCATATCACCAGTTGGTCTCTGGACGGTACCTGTTGCTAGTATTCATAGGCCAACACATACCTTGGTTTCCACTGGAATGGGTTCCCCTCTGTTGGTTGTGTGTGTGAGGCATGGCCTGCACAGCTCAACAATTTGCTCCAGGAAGTCTCTGTCCACTCTATAGCGCTCCACTATCTCCAGCTCATGTAGCCCCTGGTAGGTTACCCTGGGCCTGTACATTCTTCTTCGTCTCCGCACTGGGTTTTGATCAGCAGCATTACCATTGTCACCACCCTCAGCATATTGCATATGTCGCCTTATGACAGCAATGGCAACCCCTAACATTTCTTTGTCTCAGTACAGCATTTTCAGTATTCACTTCTCTTAGCCGACTGCAGTGCTGCAGTGTCTCTGAGGAATACATGGTGAAAAGTTGTTTGCTGAGTTTTTAGTGCTGGGCTGGGCTGGTTTACTGCCTGTGTAATTACCTGATTCTGATTATTTCCACCTGCTAGCTCTGCTGACTCTCCCTGGTTAACTTTCTACTGTTTGTTGTGCTTCCTTTTCCCTTTCCATTTCCTTAGGGGGGCAGCGCCGTGCACACAGGCTTAGACAGAGTTACACTAGCTAATTCCTGCCTAAACGCGCGCACACGAGCGCAAAGGCACTTACAAGACTTTAAACTGCCCTGCACATGCTTTAAACGCACACACACAGGCGCAAATATGCTAACACAGATTTAGACAACATTACACATGCTAACTTCTGCTTACACGCGCGCACACTGTCTTACTCGGGTTTAGAGGCGCGCACAAGCATGCATACACATTGCACACATTTTTACAAGAAACTTTGGTGATGCCCACAGTGTGCACCTTCTATTTCTTGACTTTAGTTAGGATATCTACTGACACACCTCTTCCAGTGATGAGCAACTGACAGCTAACACATGCCACTCTGCTCCAATGAGATTAGCTACTGTCATACATACCCCCCTCATGATGTCACCTATATCCTACTCTGTTAATCCCCTTATCCTAGTCTTGCACCCCACTGACTGTTCTTATTTGCTATGTAGACTTGCAATTCCTTACCCTCATTTGCAAAGGATTGCCTAGTAATGCTTGGTTACATCTCTTGGACTGAGTTCCCCCCTTAGCAACCCCTACTCGGTAGCCATGTTGTCTTCAGCCTGCTATTCACTTGCATTGTATATTATATCTTATAAAATGCCTATTTGTGGCTTTTATTTTCTTATTTTATGATTTTTATAGCGCACCCCATTTGTCTGGCGCTGCGCTAAGCTTAAACCTCGCCGATCGAGGAAAAAAAAATTAAATTTTTATTTTTTGCATCGGGGAAATTTGCCAGTGGCCGTATATTTGGCCATTGGCATGCTTCCTCAACCATATGCAACCTTTATTTGGAACTGTCACAGCTCCACTGTGCTATTTGCAGAACGGTACTCAGCTGTCAACTGAGTACATTTCTGCAGATAACACGGCTCCTACTCGGGACAGGTTTGTGCTTCCTGGATCGCAGATTTACCTCATTTGCATGCCTTTCGGCTGCAAGTGAGGTAATTTGCATATCCAAGCCCTGTCCCTGTAGGAGCAGTTTAAGGGACTGTTTGCAATGCTGTTCCTGGATCGCTCGTCGGACATGTTGGCTGCATGGAGTCTTACTCTACTCTTAGACTCCGTGCAAGCCTTCATGAATCCGGCCCTATGTCAGCACAAACACACTGGAGGAGAAACACACACACACATACACACACACACACACACACACACATACAGATACAAACAAAACTATATGTAAGGATTCTTAAACACTATGGAATTATCTACAATTGTATGAATGAAATTATCAACATAAAAATATATCTAACAATTTTATCAACTAATTTACTAGTAAGAAAGTTAAGCAATGGGAAAACTTGCCATGAGGAGGGCCTAACTAGAACATTAAGAGGAAAAGGTACCCATTGTTATTCTAAACACACATCAAATGACTCTGAACTGTTAAAGCTATAGAAGCAAATAACTATAAGTAAAAATACAGAGAGAAAGAAAAACAGCTAATAGATCTTTGAGGTGGAGCACTTAGCTTTGAGTGAAGACTGCATCCTTTTGCTATGGTTGCAAATGAGATCTGAGTTAACTGAAGGAAGTGGTGTATTGTGGGAAGACAAATTTTTAAAAGGGCTCAGGGTGCAACACTGACACCGTCAAGTCAGATCCGAAAAGTGGCTTTCAGACCCATGTCAGATTGGACAGACTGAATAAATAAGCTCCTTCTTGATTAAGTGTCTATTTTTATGTGTAGACAGGTGGCCTGAAGATTCAGACAGTATATCCAGTTTCCTGCCCATAGGTATGGCAGGACTGACTGCACTGTGACCATCGAGAAAGACTCTGGATTGTCACAGTGCAGTCAATATCATCTGAAGACTCATTGTTTACAAACTTAAGTCACCTGAGACTGAGTATAGGTCTGAGGTACTTGGTCTTTTGGGCACAAAAAAATCTGGAGTAAAACCGAGAGCCTCCCTGGTTTGGTGGCACCCTCTTAGATTTCACTCTTGTTGAGGAGGTGCTGGACCTCCGATAAGGATGTTTCTATTTGTCAGGGTGGCACTGTTTGAGGGAGAGCAGATGGCCTTGTGGACACTGTGATAAGGGGAAAGAAAGAAAGAACCTCTGGACATGATTCTCCTTACCCAAGCATCCCTGGTGATGGCCAGCCACACTGGGCTATGTAAGGAGAGTCAAACTCTGACTGCCTCTAAAGTGGAACAGTTAGGCAAACCTTCCAAGAATCATAATGGCAAAATCCTTGAAAGGATCCCCTACCTCCCTGCTCACTGAGACCACCTCTGCTTCTGGTGTGAAGGACAGACTGACGGTTCTTCTGCTTTGGGAACCTTGATTCTGATGTCTGTTCTGAAGCTGCTAGGATTTCCACATCCATAAATTCATAAGCCTTTTTTGGTTACATCAAAAGGTCCTCTGCAGAGCAGTCAACTTAATTCCTATGGCAATGAGCGTTTAGCCCTCTTTCTCACAGGCAGACCTTTCTTTCACTTGCTGCCCAAACACGGTGTTGCCATCAAAGAAGGTGTCGACAAATGCTGCCTTAAAGTGATCCACAAATCTGTAAGTTGCAGACAGGCTTCTCTCCTCATGGCTATGCCTGACCCTAACGCTCTTACTGCACAATCTGTCACATTGTGAATAAGATACATAGTCAATGAAGACATGGAACATGGTAAAGAACAATTGTGTAAAATCTTATAAAGTTAGATGTCCTTCTCTTCTCTGTTGCAGTATTCCAATCACCCCTCCTTCCCCTGGTGGTTTGATTCCTTTCTTTGGATGGTCATACCCTACCTTCCTTAGGCTGGCTTCCTCTTGGAGCATTCAGTTCTGCATTTTCTAATATAGTTCACTACTTTTTCTTTTTTGTATTTATGATACTACTGACATTTAAAGGCATTACAGAAAGCATCAATGCATTAAAAAGTTATTATTCCCACCTTTTATGTAAAACTCCTTTTTTGTTAAATGTCTAATTCCAGCTTTTGTGTTACATGCATACACTGTTTGACAGGTTGAACTTTTATACAGTTGTTTTTTGTCATATCCATTTGAGCCTATGTCACATCTTACAAAATAAGAAGTTATGTACTCACCATAATGTTCCATGTTTGCTGTCCATCTCACCTTCATTCATTGCTGGTTGGGTTCAGAACCGAGAATTGGCTCTGACTCGGCCTTATTCAAAAGCTCGAGAGCTTCCACCGACTCGTGGTTATACCCTATCCCATGATGCTCAGGGAAGATTACCCAGAACTTGTTTGCAGAAAAAAAAAAATTATCTTTAAACAAAAAAAAAAAAAACTGGAAAAGGCCTTGCAGTGAGTTGAAGCAATTTAAGTGCTTTTTGTTTGCAGAATCTGCAAACTTCTTCAGATAAAAAACAAGTATGAAAGAACATACAATTCACAAGTTTCTGCAAACGAAAAGCGCTTAATTAAATTGCTTCAACTCACTGCAAGGACTTTTCCGTTTTTTGTTTTGTTTTTTTTAGTTTGTTTTTGAAATTTTACCCAGATTATCTTTAAACAAGCCATCATATCCAAAGGGACTAAGAAGGGATTCAGAGACATAATAACCTATTTGCCCGAAAACCGCCCAATCCTCCAGGAGCAAAGGTGGGGGAAAGGAGGGTGGGATGCAAGAATGAAGGTGAGAATGGCAACAAACATGGAATGTTATGGTGAGTACACAACTTCTTAATGTTAAGTTATCCTATCTCACCTTCATTCATTGCTGGTTGGGAGATCGTCAGTAGCACCTTCTTTCTAGGGCAGCTCAAGGAAAAATATTCTACAGAACTGTGGACCCAAAGGAGGCTGTGTTCCTGGAGGCCAAATCGACTTTGTAATGAGTGATAAAGCTATGAGGCTTTACCCATGTTGCTGCTGCACAAATGGAATCCATAGGTAGCCTAGCCTGGAAGGGTAGATGAGGTTGAAATAACTCGTGTGGAATGCCTTTTCACTTTCCCTGGGAGTTCTCTGTTCTGAGATGTGTATGTATAACTGATACAGTCTGTAAGCCATTTAGAAAGTTTGACCTTAGATATTGGGGACTCTCTCTTTTTATCTGAAAAAGATACAAATAGTTGGTCTGACTTTCTGAAAACAAGAAGTTATGTACTCACCATAACATTCAATGTATGTAGTCCATCTCGCCTCACATTCTTACCCATGGGTTTGGTGCCGAATGTTGGCTCCAACTCGGACAAACTTTTTTAGCTCGAAGTCTATCTATTGGCTGGGCTAAGATGGTATCCCATGCTGCACTGCTCTCTATCCCCAGATCTAGTTTGCTGCGAGCACCAGCGCTCATTCTCCATGCATAACACCTAAGGAAAGGAAGAACAAACCAAGAATGAAGGGAGCTCTGAAACCAGACCTAACCTCCAGATCCTCCAGGACGGGGGTAAGGAGGGGGGGTAAGTAAGAATGTGAGGAGAGATGGACTACATACATTGAATGTTATGGTGAGTACATAACTTCTTGATGTTATGCAGTCCAATCATGTCTACATTCTTACCCATGGGACAGCGTCCCCAGCACCTAAATCCTGGGAGGCTCAGTGGAAAATACTCCTGAGCACTGTGGAACCAAAGGAAGACCTGCCCCTAGATACCACATCCAACTTGTAATGAGTAACAAAGGTGTGAGTAGATGCCCAAGTAGCCGCAGCACAAATATAATCCATAGACAATCTGGCCTGTTGTAGATACAGACTGAGTAGAGTGAGCCTTCACCCGGAACAGTAAATCTTTCCCCCTGAGGAATAAATGAAAGAAATACAACTGGAAATCCACCTGGACAACGTGACTTTGGAGACAGGAGACCCAATTCTGTTTTCCGAAAAGGAAACAAACAACTGATCAGATTTTCTGAAGTCTTTCATTCTGTGCAAATAAAAACGTAATTGTCTGTGCACATCCAATTGCTGAAATTTGAATTCTGCCTTGTTTGAAAACTGGGGAAAAAACACTGGCAATTCAATAGATTGGTTAAGGTTACTGACTAATGCCACTTTGGGAACAAAAGAGAGGTTTGGTCTGAGAGAAACCCTGTCCTTATGAAAAATCAAATAAGGGGGTTTGATTGATAAAGCTTGAAGCTCTGACACGTGTCTGGCTGATGTGATGGCTACTAAAAAGACAGTCTTCCAAGTTAAAAAAGTACAGTTTTGTACCTACCATAAATGTAGATGTTCGAGTGTTCACCCTGCTGCAGTCCTCACACTTGGGTTGTCCTGTAGTCAGGCGGTCCCGCAGTCGGCCAGATTTCCAAAGTCTTGGTCCGACGTCGGCTGCTGTCGCTTCATCCCTGACGTCAGTGTGCCAGGGGTATATATATTGCAACTGATGCCATTTTCTTCAGTTTTTCTTGCCCCAGATGTCAGGTGCCCCCAAAAGGGTGATCCAAATTAGTAGCAAAAGGTGTGAACACTGTACAAACACAAAATCCCTTCAGCTATAAGCAAATACATCAGAAAGGCATAGCAAAGATTTAGCCAGTAGATCAGAGGGGTTGGAGGGAGGGTAACCTGGACTGCAGCAGGGTGAACACTTGAACATCTACATTTATGGTAGGTACAAAACTGTACTATGTTCATCGTGTTACCCTGCTGCAGTCATCACACTTGGGTTGAGTCCCAAAGCTAAGGTAGGGTGGAGGCATCATAGAGGGTTAGTGGAGGCAATGAGGCCCTGCAGAACTGCAGTGGCGAAGCCTGCCCTGGACTTAAAGAGGTAAGTGATAGTGTTTGATGAAGGTGTGTACAGAACTCCAAGTTGCAGCTTCTAAAATTTCCTTGGTAGGAACACCCCTGAGAAAGGCAGTAGAGGTAGCTGTTGCCCTGGTAGAGTGGGATCTAATGGTAGGAGGAACTGGTTTCCCATGATGGGTATAGCAGAATCGTATGCAATGGGCTATCCATTTAGAAATGGTTTGTTTGGATATGGCCCTCCCTTGAGAAGCTGTAGCATAGGAAACAAAGACCTGGTTAGTTTTTCTGAAAGCCTTAGTTTTATCCAAGTAGTAACGAAGTTGCCTGTGAATGTCCAAGGAATGCAGGTGTCTCTCACCTTTGTTCTGTGGATTGGGGAAGAAAGTGGGTAGGTGGATGGTTTGATTTAAAGCTACACTGGAAACCACCTTAGGCATGAAGGAAGGATTAGTTCATAGAGAAACTCTGTCTTGATGGAAAATGAGGAAAGGTTCCACTGCCATAAGTGCCTGTAATTCTGAGACTCTCCTAGCAAAAGTTATTGCCAGGAGCAGGGCAGTCTTCCAGGATAGGAACTGAAGGTCTGTAGAAAAAGCTGGTTCAAAGGGAGGTAGCGTTAGTTTTTCCAGAACAAAGTTGAGGTCCCATGTTGGTGTAGGGGCTCTTATAGGTGGTCTAATGTTTTTTGTCCCTCTGAGGAACTGCCTTAGAAGAGGATTGGAAAATAAAGGTGGATTAGTGTCGTAGTGAGCTGAAATAGCTGAAGCATGGATTTTAATAGAGGAGAAGGAAAGTCCTTTATGCAACATCTCAGCTAAATACTGCAGAATGTGAGGCATATGAGGCTGAGTTGTGTCTTGGCCTTTAGCTTGGTTCCAAGCACAAAACCTTTTCCATTTGTCTGAGTAAGCCTTCCTGGTGCTTGGCCTCCTGGCCTCTAGAATAACATCCAGTACTGCTTGTGAAAGAGGGGCTGATGGGATGCTTAATAGATTTGCCATGCAGTCAGGTTTAAGGTTTTTATCTGGCTGTGTAGAATCTGCTTGCCTTGCTGCATGAGTAAATGAGGAATTTGAGGCAATATCCATGGTGGGCTGTGAGCCATATTCTTCAATAGTGGGTACCAGTGCTGGCGTGGCCAGTCTGGGGCTATGAGAATCAGTCGAGGTTTCTCCTTTTTGACCTTCAAAAGAACCTTTGTGAGAAGTGGTAATGGAGGAAAGGCATATGCTGTCAGGTTTTTCCATCTGAAGGAGAGAGCGTCCACTTTCCAAGCTTGATGGTGGAATGTCCTTGTACAAAATTTTGTCAGCTGGTAGTTTTGAGGACTGGCAAACAGGTCTATATTTGGTAGACCCCATCTCTGAGTTATCATTATAAATATTTGTGGGTCTAGCTTCCACTCGTGGGGATCTTTGATGTTTCTGCTTAAGTCGTCTGCCAATGTGCTTTTCTGTCCTGGCAGGAATTGAGCCTGTAACTAGACTTGGTAGGCCAGAGCTGTGTTCCATAAGATTATTGTTTGCCTGCAAAGAGGGTAGGAATGTGTGTCCCCTTGTTTGTTTATGTACCACATTACTGTGGTGTTGTCCGTTATTGCAAGTTGCCCTGGCTGTAGTAGATCCTTGAAGGCTGTCAGAGCTTTCTGTACAGCTAGCATCTCTTTTTGGTTTATGTGCAGTTTTCTCTGTTCTGCAGTCCATAGGCCTTGAATTCCTTGCCCTGCCATGTGTGCCCCCAGGCATAGTCTGAAGCATCTGTTGTGATAGTTTGCCTGGGTGGGGGCAAAATGAAAGGCTGACCCTTGTTGAAGTGACATGCCTGTGCTCACCATAGAAATTCCTGTTGAAGGCAGGGAAAGAGAGATATCACTGTGTCCAAGCTGTGGCTGTGTTGAGACCATTTGCTTTTTAGGTACCACTGTAATTTTCTCATATGCAGTTTTGCAAATGGTATTATCAGAATGCAAGATGCCATGAAGCCCAAAGCCTGCAGAATTTTTCTTGCAGTTAATTGGGTCTTTGTTGCCATTGTCTTGAAATATTGAGTCAGTTGTAATTGCTTGTCTGGTGTAAGGTAAGCCTTCTGGGCCGTTGTGTCCAAGCTGGCACCCAGGAATGTCATTTTTTGTGAGAGTACTAGTTTTGACTTCTTTTCGTTTACTGTGTACCCCAGATAATTTAGAAGATGCTTCACAAAAGCCAGATGTTGTAAGAGAATGTCTTTTCTTTCTGCTTGGATGAGGCAGTCGTTCAGATATGGATATATTTGAATTCCTCTTTGTCTGCAGTATGCAATTACTGGTGCCAGGCATTTTGTGAATACTCTGAGCGTAGTAGATAAGCCAAAGGGCAGTGCAGAGAATTGATAATGGGTTGAACCTGCAATGAAATGGAGGTATCTTCTGCAACTTTTTCTGATAGGGACATGCAGGTATGCCTCCTTGAGGTCCAACGTTACCAGCCATGCTTCCTTGCCCAACATGGGAAGTAGCTGCTGTAGTGTTAGCATCTTGAATTTGGGCACTAGTAAGTAAGTGTTTAGAATTGAAAGGTCCAGAATTGGTCTCCAAGCATTTTCTTTCCTGGGTACTAGGAAGAGTCTTGAGTAAAATCCTTGGCCTTGCTCTTGAGTTGGTACCCTTTGAATGTCTCTCATGGCCATGAGAGCTGTAATTTGTTTTTGAGCCTCTGCCCTTTGATTTTGTGGCAGGTTTGGCATTCCTCTTTTTTATTGGCAAGGTGTGAAAGTGGAATCTGTATCCTCGTAAAATTATGTCTAGGACCCATTTGTCCTTTGTGTCCATGTGCCAGTTGTCTGCAAATAGTGCTAGATGTCCTTCAAGAATGCAACTGCAGTCATAACATATGGGTTGTCCTGCCTCAGACAGTGTACTTTTTCCCCAAGGGGCTGACAAGAGAGCTTTGTTTGGCCAGCTGAGGTGCAAGTCATTGAGTCTGTCTTCTGGTGGGTTGAGACCTGTCTTCTCCTCCCTTCTGGGTTGGAGTGCTCCATTGGCGAGGCTTATACTGAGCTTGTGGTTGTCCTCTGCCCCTTGGGCGCCTGTATTTACCCCTCTGAGGCCTGTCAGTGGCTGGAAAGGACCAATTTTTTGTTGGCCAGTTTCTGCTGAAGCGAGGGGGTTGTACTTGTAGAAAATCTTTGACTGTTTGCATTGATTTTGCCTTATCTTCCATTTTCTTTAAAACTTCTTCTGCTTTAACACCAAAAAGAACATCCTGCTGTAAGTAAGGGAGCATCTAACAGTTTTGCTTTAACATGATCAGGCAGACCTTGTTCTTTTAACCAGGCATGCCTACATATAACTGATCCAGTGACAGCTGCTCTGCAGGAGGCCTCTAAAGAATCAAACCCACATTGCAAGGTATGTTTGCCCACCTGCTCGGTGGCGTGCAACAAATCCTGTACTTCTTTCATTTCGGATTGTTGAGGTAAGGTGGTTATCTTTTGTTTTAACTGAGAAATCAGGAATTGCTGATACTTAAGCATATGAAATTGGCAGTTTAGTGCTCTCATAGCTAAAGTGGCTGAGGTGTAAAACTTTTTCCCCCATCTGTCTAGTGCTCTTGAATCCCTTTCAGAAGAAACTGGATTTTTAGCCATGGAAGCCTTAGCCCCCTTGGGACCCTGGGAGATAGTCTCTGGGTCAGCTACTGGGCTTTTGTAAAGGAATTTGTGGGAATCAGGTACTCTGTAGTATGTCAGGCTTGGCCGGGGCAGGAGGTAAAGAGTCAGGGTTGAAACTGGATTCTAAATAGACATCATCCACAATGTCCAAAACAGGAGGGATGGCTAGAGGTCTGTGTTGGGGGAGTAAAAGAAACTCTCTCAGCCTTTTCTTGGAATCAGAGTAATCCTGACCTTCCCACTGAAAATGTTCCCTCATAGTGTGTAAAGTTTCCCCAAAAGAGTAATCTTCTGGAGGGGAAGCTGAGGGAATAGATTCCTCAGCATCAGAATCTTCATAAGGACAGAAGGAATGGTCTTGGTCCTCAGAGGAATCCGAAGAAATAGACAGTTGTTCAGAGGAAGCAGAATCTTCCTCTTGTCTAGGCCTTTTGTCAGGAGGAGGCTGTGAACCCCTGATAAGAGAAATCAAATCTTCTGCCATTTTGAGCATCTGCTTCTTAGGCATAGGGCCTTGAACAGGAGACTGAAGTGAAGCCTTTTTTGATTTAGGAGGAGTCTTCGACTTGGAAAACGTTTTGACTGTAAGAGTCATCGGTCTGAAAACGCCTTCAGAAACCGATGGTGTTTCAGAAGTACCGACGTCCTTGGAAGGTAAATCGTCAGTAGGGCCTGAAGTAAAAGGCTGCATCAGCCTAGTACATTCCGACAAAATATCTGTAGCGGTCTCGGGTTCCAGAACTGCGGTAAGTCAGAGGCTGCGTCGGGCCTCACTGATAACTGGAGACCGGATCAACCGAGGCCTCAGAATTGGGCTTAGGCCTGGGCTGTCGGTCCTTGTCCCTGCGCTTTTTGTGCACGCCGGTAGTCGGTAGCTCCGACGGCATGTTATAGTTAAATTTTCTACCAAAAAAGTGCTGCGTGAAATCAAAACATCTTTTAATAGTACGTTTATTAAATCTAGCACAAAAACGACAAGAAGTGATGTCGTGATCAGGGCCTAGGCAAAGTATGCAATAAGAATGAAAATCCTTATGAGGTATTTGCTTCCCACAAGAAATACAATTGTTAACTTTTTCTGACATCAGTCTGAGGCAAGAAAAGTTTCCCCAACGGGGTATTTAGCTTTATAGAAGACTTTGGTCTGAAATTCGAATTTGAAAATCTCAGGAGTCAGCCGACCAGCACTTGCGAACTGCTTCTGCTTCGGGCACCGCGCGGCAAGAAAGACTGAAGAAAATGGTATTGGTTGCAATATATATACCCCTGGCGCACTGACGTCAGGGATGAAGCGACAGCAACCGTCGGACCAAGACTTTGGAAATCCGGCCGACTGCGGGACCGCCTGACGACAGGATAACCCAAGTGTGATGACTGCAGCAGGGTAACACGATGAACATTTTTAAATCACAAGTGGCTGCAGGCTCAAAGGGGGGTGAAGTAAGACCCTGTAGAACAAAGTTTAAGTCCCAAGGCATAACAAGGTTCTGATATCAGAGGACGAAGTAACAACATGCCCTTCAGGAAAGCCTTACACAGTCTATGTGCCATCTGGCTAGGCTCGTCTGCAACATGAAAGGTAGAAATCGCTGCCAATTGGACTTTAATGGTTACGGCCGCTGAACCCTGGTTAAAGAGCAATGACAAGAACTCCAATACAGACGAAATTGGAGCTGTGTAAGGGTCAATCTTTTTGGCATGTGCCCAGATTGAAAACCTCTTTCATTTGCTGTAATAAATCCTCCTGGTCGAGGGCTTATGAGAGGAAGATAAAATATGAACCACATCTGGCGAAAAATGATGAAGCCCAACTAATGACAGAAGTGGAGTAGCCAGGCTGTCAACCGGAGGGTCCGAAGAGATGGATGGAGCTGCCCTGACATGTGTCAGTAAGTCTGGTTGTGGGTCCAGAATCCAAGGAGCGTCCATGAGATAGGGATGGAGAAAGGGGAACCAAATTTGACGAGGCCAGTGTGGGGCAATCAGAATAATTCTGCTTCCCAAGGATTGCGCTTTCTGAATAACCTATGACAGCAAGGGGACCGGAGGGAAGGCATATAGTAGACCGGAGGGCCAATCGTGGACTAGAGCGTTCCTAGGTGACTCCCCGAGGGGGGATCAACGTGAAGTAGCTGCTGCATTTGGCATTGAGGGGGCTGGCAAAAAGGTCGTGGCAAGGCTGACCCCACCTGTGGAAGATCTGATCTGCAACTTGACAGTTCAGGGACCACTCTTAAGGCATCAGAATAGCTCTGCTTAGCCTGTCTGCGATCACATTGGACTTCCCTGGAATGTGCATTGCCACCAGAAAACGTTGGGAAGACACTGCCCACTGCTGCATTCGCATGGCCTCTCTGCAAAGGGGGTAAGACTTGGTTCCTCCCTACTTGTTCAGATACCACACCACTGACATATTGTCTGAGTGGACTGCAACAGTCCCGAGAGGAAGAAAACTCTGGACTGCTTGCAACGCTAGTAGCACAGCTCTCAACTCCAGGACACTGATATGCAGATGCATCTCGTGTTCTTGCCACGTGCCTTGGACTGTCCTGCCTAGATAATGCCCCCCCATCTGGGAGGCATCCGTAGTCACCGTGGCAACCGGGGGGCACAGGAATGAAGGGCTTTCCCGCATTCAGGTTGTTGGTGCAAAGCCACCAACTGAGATCCTGTTTGCACCTGTCTGTGAGTAGGATAGGGTGAGAAAGTGGAAGACGTTGAAGAGACCACTGGGCAAAGAGTAGCCACTGAAGGAGCCGCATATGTAACCTTGCCAGAGAGACTAACATAATCATAGCAGTCATTGTCCCCAGCAGTTGGAGGACCCATCTTGCCTTCACTCTTCACAGAGGGAGCAAGGTGTGAACTTGTTGTAGGACTTTGATTCTTTCCTGTGGTAGAAATGCCTGCATGAGGACGGTGTCTAGTTCGGCATCTATAAAAGTGACATGCTGTGAGGGCAACAAGGCAGATTTTTCTCAGTTCAATGTGATGCCCAACTGTTGACATAGGTTGATAGTAGCATCCCTGGTCTGAAGTAGTAGATGCCTGGTGATGGCAGAAAGGAGCCAGTCGTCCAGGTATGGAAACACTGGACATAGTTAACCAACACTAATAAAGCACCAAGACAATCAAACACTGAATAAAAGGACCAATGGTCAAACAGTCACAAGGTGGGAAAAAACTACAACACACAAAAACCACAAGATCTCCAAGTTAAACAAAGGACTAATACCTCTAATTTTGATAATGAAGAAAAGGGGTATTTTAGCTAAAGCAGCGCGAGACCACGTCCGAGCTACACGAGCGGCAAATGAGATCTGGGGATAGAGAGCAGTGCAGCATGGAATACCATCTTAGCCCAGCTAATAGAAAGACTTCGAGCTAAAAATGTTTCTATTGTTCTATGCAGAAAGAAATGCAACTATGTACATCTAACTGGTGTAGTTTATATTCTGCCTTGTTGCCATAGTTTTGGAAAAAAACAGGTAAGTCAATGGACTGATTTAAATTGGCTTCTGAACACACTTTTGGTAGGAATGATGGGTTGGTTTTGTAAGGAACTCTATTTTTGTGAAAGGTCATGTACAGGGGGGTGTATAGACAAAGCTTGAAGTTCAGACACTCGTCTCGCAGATGTAATGGCAACCAATAGTGCTGTCTTCCACAAGAAAACCTTGATATCACATGATGCAGGTTCAAAGGGACATAGAATCAATACAGATAAAACAAAATTTAGGTCCCATGGTGCTGGAGGTGGTTCTTTCACTGGAGGCCTTAGTAAATATGCACCCTTTAAAAATGCCTTATGAAGTCTGTGGGGCATAATTTTTAGTCTCATTTCCCTGATATGATAGTTTGATATAGCAGCTAATTGTACTCAAATTGTAGCCGCTGCTGCACCTTCACTAAAAAGCTTAGCCAAAAAATCTATGACTGCTGTTATAGAGGCAGTAAAAGGATCAATGTGGTTGTTGGAAGCCCAGGGGGGAAATCCTGGTTGATGCCTTATGAGACGAAATCAATATATGTTTTACTGCAGGGGGAATATCAGGGAGCCTGGCTATATGTGGAACTGGAGCAGCCAAGCTGTCAATTTGACGGTTTGTACTGATGGATGAGTCAGAAAGACTGGAACTGGGACCAGAATCCACGGCTCCTCCTGCAGATGGGGCCACAGAAAGGGGAACCAAATTTGATGAGGCCTGTGTGGTGTGATGAGTATTACTCTGCTTCTCAATGTACTGAAGGACCTTCGATATCAAGTGAAAGTTGTAAAAGAGACTTGGGGCCAAATGTGTACAAAGTGCATCTTTTGGTGACTGCCCCAGAGGGGGGATCAGGGCAAAGTAGCTGCTGCATTTGGCATTCATGGATGTGGTAAAAGGCTTTCTGCAACTTCCTGTTTTAGGGACCACTCGTGAGGCATCAGAATAGCTCTGCTGAGTTTGTCTGCTATCACATCGGACGTCTCGGGATGTGCATTGCTGTCAGAAAGCATTGTGAAGAGACTGCCCACTGCCATATTCTCTGTGCCTCTCGACATAGGGAGTAGGATTTGGTTCTTCCTTGTTTATGTATCACACTACTGACATGTTGTCTGTCTGAATTGCAATTGTTCCTAGTGGAAGGGAGTGCTGGAATGCCTGCAATGCCAAAAGCACCACTCTCATCTCTAGGACATAGATATGCAAGTGTTTTTTGTGTTCTTGCCAAACATCTTGGACAGTCTTTCCCAGAGAATGCCCCCCCCCACCATATCTGGGAAGCATTCATGGTCACTGTGGCTGCCAGTTGCAGGAAAACAAACAGTCTGCCTAAAGTCAATTGAGTTGAGTGAAGCCACCAGCACAGATCTTTCTTGCAGGATTCTGTTATGATAATCTTGTGAGACAATGGTAGATCCTGCATGGACCACTGGGAAAAAAAAACAGCCACTGAAAAACCATCATATGTAGACGAGCTAGAGGTACCAAAATTATTGTACCCAGAACTTTCAAAACAATCCTCGCCTGTACAAATTCTTGGATAAGAGGTTCTTGATTTGATGATACAAGGTTTGAATCCTCTTGGAGGAGGTTTGGTCAACATTTTTCTTGTCTCTAAGCCTGCCCCTATAAATACGATATGCTGTGATGGCAACAAGACAGATTTTTTGACATTTATTGTGATGTCTAGCTGAGAGCAGAAATGAATGGCTCCCTCTTGTTAGAAGTTGTTTGGTGGTGGTGGTTAGGAGCCAGTCTAAATATGGAAACTCCCAGAATCCTAGCTGCCATAAGTGAGTCGTAACTACTGCCATGCATTTGGTGAACACTGTGGGGGCTGTAGTGAGACCAAAGGGCAGAGCTCGAAACAGGTAGTAACTGGCTCCCAGCCGAAATGTCTCCTGGATGATCGCCTGTCCATTTTTATGTGGTAGTATGCATCCTGGAGATCTACAGATCACATCCAATCATCTTTTCCCAGAAAGGGGAGTATCAACTGCAGTGTTACCATCCGGAACTTTGACTTCTTGATGGACTTATTTAACCTGCTGAAATCCAGGATGGGCCTCCAGTCCCCACATCTCAGGTGAGCAGTCACTACTGCCATGCATTTGGTAAACATCCTGGGGGCTGTGGTGAGACCAAAGGGCAGGGCTTGAAACTGAAAATGACTGGCTCCCAGCCGGAAGCGTAGGGGACTTCTGGATGCCCTGTCCATCTTTATGTGGTAGTAAGCATCCCTGAGGTCGATGGAGCACATCCACACTTCTTTTCCCAACAATGGGAGAATAGACTGCAATGTGACCATTCAGAACTTGGACTTTTGCACATGGGTGTTCAATTGACTGAGATCCAATATGGGTCTCAGATCCCCTGTCCTTTTCGACACCAAAAATAATCTGGAGTAAGTCCCTAATCCAGTATGGTCTGAGGGGACATGTTGGATGGCTCCTTTTTCTAGCAGCTTTGAAACTTCTGAAGCTGCGTAATCCCTTTGACTGGCTGAAACATCCGGGATTTTCTTGACTGGAGGGGGATTTGATGAGAAAGGAATGGCATATCCTCCGGAAATTATTCGTAGAACCCATTGGTCCTGGGTGATGTCTTGCCAGGCCTCCGGGTATAATGAGATTTGACCCCCGACTGGGTCCGGAAATGCACAGTCGGGCCTCCCATCAGGAGCAGTAGTAGGGAGAACCACAAAAGGAATTGTGGTCTCCCGAGTTGCGGGGGCCTCCTCTGCCCCTAGGGCGGCATCTCCCTGAATAACCACCCCCTCCCCTGCCTCTGGAGGGGGGCTCACCTTGTGCACCAGGAAAAAACCTCTGTGATTTCTTGAACCACATTTTGCCACTCCTCTGGGCCTTGGGATAAGGCCTAGAGGGAAGGGAAAAACAGACTGCTATGGCAGACAGAGTCTTTCCCTCCTGCTCGCACCTGGTGAGAGTACTTTCACCTTGGTTCCGAACAAAGAGGAACCATCAAAAGGGGCATCAGTGAATGAAGACTTGAAGGCCTCCGTGAAATGACAAAGGCGCATCCAGGCCTGCCTCCTAAGAGCAACTCCTGAACTTGCTGCCCTACTCGCTCCTTCGGCTGCATAGGAGATTAGCCTCATGGAGGAGTTTGCAATGGAACTGAGGGCAGACATCTGAGCGTTGACCGTCTGAGCCACCACCTCAGAAACGTTACCCATGAGAGAATCTCCAAGCTCCTTGAGGAGATCTCTCTGGAGTCATGTAAAGTGTGATAAATAATTCAGTGACCGTAAGGTAAAGGTCGCTGAAGAAAAAGTACGCTTCCCGTACCAGTCCATGGTCCTAGACTCCTTGTTAGGGGATGGACGGTGGAAGAAGTCTCGGCTAATTACTTCTGAGTGGCAGCTGCCACCACCATGGCATCGACAGGGACTCCCTTGGACAGAAATTCCTTATCAGGAGGAGCAGACAAAAATTGATTGGGTCTCCTGGGGACTGGTTCCACAGAGTCAGGGGTTTCCCACACCCTTCGACAAACCAAATCCAGAAGCTCGTCGAAGGGTGGAGATACCCAGGAGGCACAGGGCTGAGCACCAAAGGCCTTCAGGAAGACCGACTCCTCCTCGGAGGGGGCTTGGGATGGCCAGTTACCTCTTTGTTTCAAAATCTCTAGGATGTCAGAGAAAGAAACACCCTCAGAGGATGACTTGGGGAACCCCTCTGATTCCTCAAGGTCGGTGTCTGATGCGAGAGACTCATCCTGGGAATCTATGTGCTTCCTCTTGCACATCTTCTTTCTGGGTGGCTCCTCAGGCAAAAACTCTGCGGAACCCTCAGAAATGAGGGGATCACTCGTGGGGGTACCCTGAGGCCTTGGGGCTCCACTGTCTAGAGATAGATGGTGATTAGAGACCTGCACCAGTGTAGTAGGGGAGAGAATGACCGACCCGCATGATGCCACTGTCAACCTGGCCAGCATGCTCCTCATGGCCTCGAAGGCTGGTCCCCACAAGTCTGAAGAATGATCAGCCTCCGAAGCCACGACAGGAGTCGAACTTCCCCGCGCCGAAGCATCAAGAGGGAGACTAGGAGCTGAGAGGTGTCCCGAAGCCTCTCCCTCGGGTCCAACTGAAGAATCCTGAGTCCTGATCCCCGTGGACGGCGCCAATGGCATCTTGGACAGTCTTTTCCAGAAAATGCCCCCCCCCATATCTGGGAAGCATTCATGGTCACTGTGGCTGCCGGTTGCAGGAAAACAAACAGTCAGCTTAAAGTCAATTGAGTTGAGTGAAGCCACCAGCATAGATCTTTCTTGCAGGATTCTGTTATGATAATCTTGTGAGACAATGGTAGATCCTGCATGGACCACTGGGAAAAAAACAGCCACTGAAGAACCCTCATATGTAGACGAGCTAGAGGTACCAAAATTATTGTACCCAGAACTTTCAAAACAATCCTCGCCTGTACTTTCTTCTTGGATAAGAGGTTCTTGATTTGATGATGCAAGGTTTGAATCCTCTTGGAGGAGGTTTGGCCAACATTTTTCTTGTCTCTAAGTCTGCCCCTATAAATACAATATCCTGTGATGGCAACAAGACAGATTTTTTGACATTTATTGTGATGTCTAGCTGAGAGCAGAAATGAATGGCTCCCTCTTGTTAGAAGTTGTTTGGTGGTGGTAGTTAGGAGCCAGTCTAAATATGGAAACTCCCAGAATCCTAGCTGCCATAAGTGAGTTGTAACTACTGCCATGCATTTGGTGAACACTCTGGGGGCTGTAGTGAGACCAAAGAGCAGAGCTCGAAACAGGTAGTAACTGGCTCCCAGCCGAAATGTCTCCTGGATGATCACCTGTCCATTTTTATGTGGTAGTACGCATCCTGGAGATCTACAGATCACATCCAATCATCTTTTTCCAGAAAGGGGAGTATCAACTGCAGTGTTACCATCCGGAACTTTGACTTCTTGATGGACTTATTTAACCTGCTGAAATCCAGGATGGGCCTCCAGTCCCCCGTTTTCTTTGAAACTAAAAAGAACCTTGAGAAAGTTCCAGATCCAATCTGGTCTCCAGGGACAGTTTGGATGACTCCCTTTTTCCAGCAACTTTTGTACCTCTGAAGTTGCGTAATCCCTTTGACTGGGTGGAACATCTGGGACTAGTTGTTCATCTAATGGGGAGAGGAAAAGGCTACATAATAGCCACTAGATATGATCATCTGTACCCGATTGTCTTTTATTTCTAGCCAGGCATGTGGGTACAATGACAAGTGACCCCCAACTTCCTCCAGAGATGGACAGGCAGGCCTCCTCTCAGGAGTGCTGAAAGGGTTTGTCAAGGAAGGAATCCCTGTCACCCTGGTTCTGCAGACCTCCTCTGCTGCATGGTCAGTGTCTTCCATTGTTACTTCCCCCTCTGCCCCTGGGGGAAGAATCACCACGTGCATCTGGGAAAGCTCTTTGGGATTTATGGAACTATATTTTTTCCCCCTTCTGACCTTTGGGATAAGGTCTAGTAGGGAGGGAAAACCAGACTCCAATGGCAGACAGAGTCTTTCCCTTCTGCTCACACCTGGTTAAGGTCTCTTTAACTTTGGGCCCGAACAAAGACGAGCCATCAAAAGGGCTAATAAAGGAAGACTTGAAGGGTTCTGCAAAATCTCATAAACTCATCCAGGAATGTCTCCTTAAGGAAATTCCTGTACATGCTGCCCTACTCGCTCCATTGGCCACATAGGAAATACGTCGCATGGAGGAGTTTACCACAGAGTTTAAGGTGGACAGCTGGGAGGAAACCTTATCCGAAACCCCTGCAGCTACAGTACCTTGAAGGGTATCTCCTAGGTTCTTCAGGAGATCCCCTTGTACTCTAGTGAAATGGGTCAGGTAGTTCAGTGATCTAAGGGTAAATGCCGCTGAAGAAATCATACACTTTCCATATCTGAACATCGTTCGAGACTCTTTGTTCGGTGGATGAACAGATGAAGACGTTTCTGACAATTCCTTCTTTGTGGCTGCCGCCGCCGCCGCCACCACCATAGCATCTACCAGGACACCCTTGCTAAGGAACTCCTTTTCTGAAGGTGTCATGATGAATTATTTGGCCTCCTAAGAACAGGTTCCACTGAATCTGGAGAGCCCCATGCCTTTGACTATCTACATTCATTAACTGGTCGAAAGGCGGGGACACCTAAGAGGTGGAAGGGCGAGACCCAATCCTCAGAAGGGTTGGTGGGCTTCCAGTCACCTCTCTAAGGATCTCTAGGATGTCTGCAAAGGAGACATTCTCAGAGGATGACCGTGAGGACCCTTCTGACTCATCGAGGTTGGTGTCTGAAGTGATGGACTCCTCAGAGGAGTCTAGGTGCTTCCTCTTGCACAACTTCTTCCAAGGGACCTCCACAGAGGGGTACTCTGGAGAGGTTTCAGAAGAGATAGTTTCACCTGCTGAGGCATCCTGGGGATTAGGGTCTCTACACTTGGGTGGGAGCGAAGGGGCTGAGACTGACACTGGTACTTTTGGGGGAAGAGTACTTGGACCAGCGAGCGGAGCAGTCTGAAGTGACAGCACTCTCTCCATCAGCTCGAACGTCTCCTCACTCCACTCCAAGTAGATGCCCGGCTATGAGGAACCAGAAGACAGAACCCAAAGCAGAGTGGCTGGCTCCAAAGCCGATGTAGGAGCCGAGCTCAACCACACCAAGGCCCCGAGAGGTAGAATCAGAACAGATAGCTGTCCAATCCGACTCCCCTCACCGGACCCAACTGGAGAACGTCGGCTCCTAGACTCCTCAAATTCCGATGGAATCTAGTAAATCAGAGCAGTTGTCAGAACAGAAGATCCTGTAGCAGGTCTCGGTCCCAATGGTTCTGCTGCGACCCGGTCCAAGCACTCTGGTTCCAAAACCCTAGATCGGGTCGGAGTAGGAACTGAAGAAGGGGAAGTGGTCTTTGTTGATTCCAGTTCTCTCTAGGTCAGAGTCAACAAAATTTTAGCTAGCGCCGGTGTCCGTAGGAGTCTCATTACCACCCACTTCACATCATCATCCGATAAACTTCTGGAGGATCAGGAGGACAAGGCTGGATACCTCACTGTCTGCAGAAGTGGAGACCTCAAATTCGGAGATACCAACTCCAATACAGGGGACCAGCTCCAAAATAACAACTGGTGCCGAACAGGGAGATTTTTCAGAACCAAGAGCCCTTGGTTCTGAGATAGATTCTTTAGCCACCAACAAAAATGGCTAAAGAATCTATCTCAGAACCAAATGCTCTTGGTTCTGAGATAGATTTTTTAGCCATTTGGTTCTGAACCCAACCAGCAATGAATGAAGTTGAGATAGGACAATATAACATCTGCTAGTTTTATTGAAAGCCCTCAAACAAAAAAACAACCCCCCCCAATACCCAAGGTGCTAAAGGTGCCTGGCACTCAATTTTGGTTGGATGGGATGTACACTGCCAGGAGCATCACCCTGTATTTGACCGCCAGCTCCCAAACCTGGAGTGCCAGCCTGCATAACAGGTAGGATTTGGTATCCCCCTGCTTGTTCACATACCAGAGGATCATCATATTGTCTGTGAACAGTTTTATACATCCTGGGAGAAAAAAAGGATGGAAGATTTGAAATGCTAGCAGTAGTGCCCTCATCTCCCTTACACTGATGTGTTCCCTTTGTTGAGAGGGGGACCATGTCCCTTGAGCTTTCAAGTTTCTGAAAGCTGCCCCCAATCCTATATCTGAAGAGTCTGTGAGCAGCTCTTGAAATGGAAGTAGAGGGTGCAAGGAGAGTTCTGGGTTTACACATGTTGAATCCAACACTGAAATTCCATTTGTTAACTGGGCTAGTTCAGCTGGACACATATCCATTTTCAGTAGAGGCCTGAGGAGAAAGCTCCAACAAACAAAACAAAAAAAAAAAAAAAAAATTACATGTGTTGGAGAATAGACACATAAATAATGATAATATTGAATTGAAGTACATGCTGTAGTTTAAGCATGGTATTTAGTTTCACATAGGGTAAATAGAAATGTCAATAAAACCCCAATTTAGATTTGAGAGAGATGAGAGGAGAGAGATGATAGAGGTCTAAATAGGAAGCGTGGGAGGAGGAAGTGAGGCTAGTAGTGTATGAGCTATGAGGGTAGTCAGGTGTATCATATCCATTGGGATATGATGGATATGAGATATTCTTTTAGGTTGTTTTTGTTGAGAGTGAGAAGTAGAGAGTCTTAGGTAGTTTTCCGAGTTCCCCCAACAGTTTATCAATGGAGTTAGCTTAGGCATTAGCCACCTGAGTTCTTAGCTTTGGTAAGGATGAGAGGACTGTTGGATGATCTAAGACTATTTAGATTATTAAGTGGGCCAGAATGCTGGATAGTGAAAGGAGTTTATTTATCAGGGTGGTTGATAGTTTTGTTGCGTGAGGGTGTTGGGGTTTCCAGAGAGTTCAAAGGCAGTTCAAGCCAGGGTAGGGTCCTCGACAATGGTGGGATCTAGCAATGAACCTGTAAATACCTAGTGCTAAGCATGGCAGGTTGTTGAGACGGAGAGCATGTTAAGTTCCGTTTATTGAGAAAGAAGAGAGAGTGATGCATAAAGGGAGAGGAGAGAGAAGATGGTAGTTAGTTTTTAATTTGCACAAAGGTTTTGTTTTTAATTCTGTACATAGATCCTAATTTTAATGTGCAAGTCAAATTTGAGCTTTATATGTTGCAAATACATGCAAGTGCCAAGTAGTTTGGTACATAGTTTGAGATTCAAGATGGAGGACGGTAGAGCAGATTAAGGGTGGAGTCGTCGGCGTATATGGCAGGTGGATTTAGGGATGACTGATTTAAGGTTGTTTATGTAGATGATGGAAAACAGACCGAGTATGGAGCCTGAGCCCTGAGGTACAAAAATAGGGAGTAGTCCTGAGTTTCACACATTTGCACAACATGACAGTGTTGCTGCGAGAGGTAGTCTTAAACCAGCTTAGTGCTGGTGTGTCCAGATGCAAGGCCATGCAAGGGCGTTGGGGATTTGTTGATGATTGATACAAAATCAATTGGATTGATAGGTCCAAAAAGAAAAGAGGATGTTTAAGTTTAGTTGTTTATTGAGGGAGTCAACAAAGGAAAGGGAAAGGAGTTGGGCTATGGTGGGGGCTAAAGGGGGGGGTAGGGTTGTTGGGGAGATGATTAACAGTTATCCATGATTTTCGCTATTGGGGATAAGATAGCTATTGGTCTATAATTTGAGATTTCCATGGAGAACCTCCTTTGTGTGAGTGGAATATAAGAGAGATCTTTCAGATAGGAGTATATAATGTCTCAGCATTTGTCTGTTGATAAATGATGATGGGGGTAGTCTATTACATCAGATGCAATGTTGCAATTTTTCTGGGGGAGGTGGTCAGCGTAGAGTTGGTTTGCCTAAGTTTTTTTAGTAGTACGATATAGATGCGACTGGGAGGAAGATGAAACTAACAGCAGGGAGAGGTGCTGCTGTTGGTGCTGTTGCTTGTGAAGTTGAAGTGTGAAGTTAGAGTACTAGCTAGAACTGAGGACAGTCTCAGTGAAGAAGTGGTTGCTTAAGGGTATGGCTACTTCTTCTCCTCCTGGGTCTACAAGATTCTTTTGGGGGGGTGGTTGGTTTTTTGCAGGTTGTTAAGAATTGGTTGTTGTTCGCTGGTATTTGGTTGTGTTGTTGTTGTATTGTTTTAGAAGTAATTGTTTTGTCCTTGGTTTGTTTTTGTTTGGTGTTGTTTTTTAGTTGTTTTTGATTAGTGATTTGAAGTTTTCCTGTCTTTGTGGGAGGGACTTGCTTGTTGGCCTTTTATTTTGGTTTTGCTTAGTTCACGGTTTCTTTGTTAGCCTATTGGTTTCCTTGTGAGGTCCAAAGGCTGTATCTCTTGTCTGGCATATCTGGCCAAATGTGTCATTGAAGTGTGAGACACTCTTTAGACAGGGATGAGAAGAATTGAAAAGTATGCAAATGCTGCATCCAAACACATTATGGAAATGACTATAGTTTCCTCATGTGAAGTTTTGCCAGGGGGAGCACTGGGATAGTGGATGACATGAAACCCCATATCCTGCAAAACTCTATCGATGAAATGTGGTGAAGTGCTAAAAGGTTTCAGAAATAAGACTGCAGGTTCATTGCCTTTTGAAGAGGGAGAGACACTCTCAAGAATTTTGTATGAATCCTCCACTCCAGGAAGATGTGATCTTGGGAGGAGCACATAATGGATTTTTTTGTATTTTATGGTGAACTCCAGAAATTGCAAAAGAGAAATGTCAAAGAGAATGTTTTTCTCTAGAATCTCTGGGGAAGTTGCCATAAACGAGAGATCATCTAGGTAGGGGAAACATGGATGCCCTGGAGACTGCAATAGACAATCACAGGAGCTAGTAATTTTGTAAACACCCCTGGTGCAGTGGAAAGTCCAAAGGGCAAGGCAGAGAACTGAAAATGCCAGAAAGCCACAGCGAAATGAAAAAAAAAATTCTTGCAGCTGGGGTGTATGGGAATGTGTAGATACAGGTCTTTGATATCCAGGGAAGCTAAGAAGGCTTGTGGCAGAATTAGAGGGAACAAGGTTTGAAGGGTTAACATATGGAAGGAGGGTACCTTCAGAAAGGTGCCGAAATAAGACAGATCTAAGATGGGCCTCTAAGGGCCATCCTTTCTGGGCATCAGGAACATTCTGGAGTAGAAACCTCTCCCTTTTTGAACTTGAGGAACTTCCTGAATGGTTCCTTGTCTCCATAGGTCTATAATTACCTCTGGAAAGGAGGGTGGTAGTTCCTTTGGTATTTGGGGTGTGCCTTTGAAAGAAGGCAGGGAGTCCTCTACCACAAAGTATCCTTTCTGAATGATGGAGAGAATCCAGGAGTCTTGAGTTATGCTTTCCCAGACTGGCAGGGTCACAGAGAGGGAGGCACTCTGAAAGTGGAATGTGAGTGGGGTGAATTGAACTGTTAGAGGGATGCAGGCTTGTCTGGAAAGGGCTGCTTTTGAGCCAGACTTGCAGGGGCCGTCCTGGGTTGTTGAGGTCTCCTACCATCCTTTTTTGATTTAGGCAGAGGGGGCAGGAATGCCTACATACAAAGGCAATCTTTGTTGGATAATTTTCCTTTAACTTAAGCACTGGGGAAACAAGATGTGTTTCAATTTTTGCATCTCTTTTCCCTTCTCCTGCAGACATTTAAAGAAACTAACAGCTGCAAGACCACATAAAGCGGAATTGTCCAAAGGGGAATCCCATTTAATATCCTCTGGTAATGGCTGGAGTCTTAACTAGGAGAAAGACAGAGTTAGAAGCAGCTTCCCTGGCAGAGGCCTCTACAGCATCATAGCTGCATTTGATGGAGTGGCGGACTACCTGTGAAGAAGCTCCCACAGAGATGCAGCCAAAGTCTTATTGTCCAATTCAGGTAAATCTGAAATGACCTGTGAGAGTTGGGAAAGAAGGTCTAAGCCAAATTTGGTCATGTGTGTCTGACAATTAATGTCTCTAAATGTCAAGGTGGCAGAAGTATACACCTTCTTGCCTAGTCTTTCCAGATTCCTGCTGTCCTTATCTGAAGGAAGGAGAGAGGTTGAAGGTAGTAACCTCAATGGTTTTTCTGAAGCCACCGAAATTAGAGATGGAGCTGCTGAAGGACATATAAAAATGAGCTTACAGTCCTCATGGACCTTGTAAAAGTGGTCAGGCTTCTTAGGAGCAAGAGGCTGGGAGTCTGAGGCCTTGGAAGCAGAGGTGAAGATATCCAGGAAAGCAGGCAACACAGAAGGAATAGCTGAACGACTGCTTGATTCCACCTGCAGAAGGTCATAGTACCCTTTTTGTACTTCAGATACCCGAGTACTGTCCCATTTGAAATGCGCTATCATTTTCATTAAGGTCCCACCAAGGAAGAGTTTTTCCATGGGTGTTCTGTTCCATTGGAGTCCTCCTCTGGGGAAGCATAATCTAGAGAGAAGGGGATCTGTGAGGAGTAGGCCAGAGATTCCTCATCTGTGGAAACCTCCACCTTGACACTTTTTTTTGTGGTGATGTTGTGCAAGGTGGTGTAGGGATAGTGATCCCAGAAGGGGACTTAAGGGCCATAAGGACCTTGAAAAGTCCTTGGGTGAACTGTTCCCAGTCACTAGGAGATTCCTTAGGAGGGGACAAATGTTTTGTTTTTTGTTTGTTCTTTTGATGCAGATTTCCCTATGTAGTGTCGGAGGGCCGAATGTGGGTCTACATTCAATGATATCTGAATGGATTTCCTCCCGCACCAGGTTCTGAGGTATACTTTTAGGGCCTTTGGTTATCATGAGCCTTGGTTAGCCCTGCATATTCTGGATGGATCCCTGTACAGCCTCTGAGGATGTGCCAGTGGTTGGATTCAGGGTGAGCTGAACATTGGGCTTGGCCTGTGATCCAAAACCAGAAGCCAGCTGCATCTCCGGGCTCTCATCCACCTCTGGACAGACATCTGTATAAAGAAGCGCAGCAGCAGGAGCTTCAGGCCCTGGCTTTTTTGCCTTCCGCTTTGTGGCCAACTCAACCTTGGGCCCAGAGGATCCCGCCATCATGCTTTTCACTAACAACATTTAAGCGCTAGTTTTCCAAGTAAATGGCTAGCTAGTAGGGTTTGGCTTTATTGGCCTGAAATGGTCCATTAAAATGACAAAACAAGTCATGGGCATTCAGAATCGCCAATTAGCTGAAACACCTGATGTTCATAGGTTCATAGGTAGGTACTAGGCTATCGGCCCTAGGGCCCATACAAGCCTAGCCAAAAAATGTATAAGGGTCATTTACATATATCCCATGTGCTTCTGATACAAGAGGTTTGGGAGGTCACTCAGTGGAAGTTATAGCTTTACTGGAGTTTTCATTTTGTTTTTACTGGTTGTTTTTTCAGTGACCTTCTCACTTATTGTTTTAAGTAAATGGCTAAGGAAGAAAGCCTAGTTTTAACGGTCTTGGGTACAGACGCCTGGCAAATAGGAAGGATTTGTGATTGTGGGTAGGTTCTAGACAGAACAAACACTGTAAATGGCTATCCTTATGTGGAATTTGTCTTCCACACTGGCATTTACCATTTTTGGATGACATGAACCCTACTACTATACAATAGTAAAAGAAATAAGATTTCCCCAATGGGGGACATATCTGTGAATTCACAGAAAACAGCAAATTGCTTGGTGAGCAGACTGATGTTTAAGGTGGCGTGCAGACTGGTGGCAGAGACGTTCTGAGGCAGATGTGTGCATATGCAACTTTTACGGCCGAGGCCTGACAGCAGCCTTTGTGCAATGCACCATGCATCCTACAGTAGTGAAAGAATTTTGTATACTGGCCAACGTGATGTCTCCTGCAGCGGAGAGCTCCCACGTGTTAAGAATACTGCAACAGATGAATAGAAGGACATCTGCTTGTGTCTCCAGATATCAGTAGAGTTCACAGGGTGACAACTGTTTCAGATTTCCAATGCTTTCTTGACAATCTCTCTTTGAAAATGGATCAGGTGTGCCATGCAGTTAAGTGCCCTCACTAAGAATGTACTGGATGCATAGACTCGCATCCCTTACATATCCATCATCCTGGAGTCTTTATTAGGAGGATGAATGGTTTGATCATACTCCAGGATGTCTTTTTTGGTCACTGTGGTTACCCTATCTGGTTTTATGGGGATATGCACAGCTATGTTGGTGCTTCCCACACCTTGTTGCTAACCATATCTATAAGTTTATAAGGGGGGGGGGGGTTACCCATGCCACTAGAGGAAAAGAATAATAGGCATCTTGTAAGATATGTACCTCTGGGGAAGTGGGGTCTGTGGGCCATGATCACCTCAGCCTCATCTTCATCATCTTTAAAATTTCACTGAAGGATGTGCCCTCGGGGGGGGTGGAGGAACCATCACCATCATCCATTATTTAGATTTATATTCTGACTGGGAGACACCGAAGGGTAGTCCAGGAGTTTCCTCATACTTCCTCATCTGGGGGTGGGGGGCTTGGGGAAAAATTCCACATATGAACCCCCCAGAAAAGAGGCAACTCTGGAGCTCATCAGTTTAAGCCTATGATTTCTCTGGTCCTGAGGGAGTCTAGATGAGTGTTGGTGCAAGACCTAGGCTTCTGTAGTTTCTCGGGTTAGGAGTGGTATCACTGGTACTTTAGGAACTAAGGACCAGCTCCTCTTTGCTTTGTTTTATCTGCTGAAATACCTGCAGTCAGTGATGATGGTACCAGTCACTGAAGTCCATGCTGAAAGCAAAGAACTAACGTTGACCAATGTAATCAAAGTTTCTTGCACCAGAGTCAAAATGGAAACCTTCTGTTTTGAAATACTGAATGCTGAGTGGATTGGCACACAGAAGACCATCAGTGTTGCTACAATTGGTACCAAAGTCTCCATCACATCGAGCATTTGGGAACTTGTAATGTCCAAGGCTGTGGTGACTGGTACAGATGTCAGCCGTGCTGAGGTGGCAAATGTGTAAGAACCAGAATCTGTGCCAGTCGTTTTCAACTCCAAAGTTACCAGTGCGAAAACTTGGCTGGGAGGAGGAATCGATGGCAGAGATGTCAAATTGGACTTCTTGGCCTGTAATAGGAACGGTCTGAGCCAAGAGGACACCGACTCTGGGCCTTGACAAAGGCCAAGATAAGTGGCTCCCAGTCAAGCACAGTAGTGCACTGGAGGGAACTGCAAGAGTGAAGTGAAGCTGAAGGAGGCCCAGAATGCACAAGTGTATATAAATTACTCACAGGAGAGGCGGACCACCCTTTTTCTTGGTGCTGAATTTCTGTTGCTGGAGGATTCTTGTAGAGTAGGTGTAGTGGACTTAGTTGGTGAAATAATAGGCAACTATTCTGGTTTGGGTGAAGGGGAAGAAACAATGGGTATTTTAGGAGAAGAAAACTTCTCCAAAACCAGCTGATACCTTTCCTCAACTTTCTTTTCTCTTCTCCTTTACAGGATCATGCTCCTGCATTGAGATCAATGCCATCAGACCTGAATCAGGTGGGAGAATTACCCACCACGAGTCCTGGCACTAAAGTTTTTTACAAATGCTACAACTCATGCTGATATATGCCACTCCTAACCTCATTAGGCACAATTCAAGAGGGTCATGTGGTGGTATTTTGTACCCACACCTCTGATATTTATAAAAACCTTGTTAGCGGTTCCATCTCCATGACAGATAATTGGCCACACACTGTAAATCAAATTGGCCCACTGAGTCAACTAGCTAACAGTGACTATGCAAGAAGGTAATGAGAAGAAGCTGAGAAATTAAGGCCAATGGCAGGCATTAACAGGGAAGGGAGGATAATGGAGGGGGAAAAGGAAAGGATGAGATAAATTTAAAAAAAAAACTGAAGAAAAGCAAGGCACTTCAGTAGGTGCAATAATATGTTCTGTCTAAACTAACTCCTTCTGATAAAAAAGGAAGCACTTGCCTGTCTGAGAAGCAGTGTAAAAACTCTCATCTAATAGCTTGGGCTCTTCAGAGATGTCACAGTCTTGAAGGTGACAATGAGATCTGTAGGATATATTTACTTAGCAGTGGAGGGAGATTGAATTCTTGAGCATCATTTACTTGAAATTCAACCCTCCACAGACTGGAGGTCCTGTACAGGAAATCACTGTAGGCGAGTTGTGCCTCCAATTATGCCCCTTTTGGGGGGAATTTCACCCTTTTTTGAGTTGGTGCAACCAAGGAGTTGTTATGTATTATGTTCAGCCATTGTGGGAGATGTACGAGGGTCTACCCCCATGAAAAGAAAAACTTCAAAAAGGTGTTTGGCCGATTTTCACAGAAAATGTAGTTCAGGAATTCTGAACCTCAGCAAGTTTACCTTCGTCTACACATAGTGGATGTCTGGAGGATACCTAGGCAGCAGGCGCTTATGGATAGGGGAGCTCCAGCTTGCAAGAGATTGTTGCCATCAACAGTGGGTGCCAAAGGCACCAATTTTCATATTCCAGTATCCGGACAGAACTTGAGAAATAAAAAGCTAAATCCTCATCATCTGGCTACATGGACACTTGTCACCAGATTCAAGCTAATTCCTGTTTATGAAGCCCAGGTTTGTTCTAAAGACCATGCCCCTCTTCCACTTTCAAAATGTAAGTTTGCTCCTATGCAGAGCACACAGGAAGAAATACTGATGAATAATTCATAAATATTCTGCTTTTATCAAGATTCAAACGTATAGTCTAGAAGCAAGAACTGTAGATGCTTGCTAAAATTAACAGCAAAACTGAGTATTTCCCTAATGTGACTCCATGTTTCTACACTACTTAATGGCTGTCTGCAGAGGAACAAACATAAAACACCAAATTATGCTTATGACTCTCTAACATTATCTATGCAGATTTTCAGTAATTTCAAGAGTAAACCACTGACATTCTTAATTGTGAAACTAAAACATCACAACATAATACTCAATGCTGCACAAGCTGCATTTATTTTTATTATATACAATACATACATAATCTACTTTCTTTTTTCAACCAATACTGTTTAATTATAATTAGCAATTTTGTTCAGCACTCTGACAACAAAATAAATTAACAAAGCAAGTGTAGAAATAGGTTACAAAACTTAAGCTTAGATTTACAAACCCCACAGCATTTAAAAACAACATGCTGTATACCATCAAAATAATAAACATCCCACCCAAGAAACTTTAATAGTACAAAATGTCTTTAAAAAAAAAAACAGTTCTGAAATTCCACTAATGCTTTATGTTCAGGTTTTTGACAACTGGTCCTATGTTTGGTTCAAGTTATGAAAGTGCGAATAGAAAATGGTCATCCATCCATGATGTATTTTATTAAAGACGTGGCACAAAATGTTTTCTTACAGGCACCTTAGAACCTTAAATAAAAAAACAAAAACAGACAGTTACTACACCTGCTCTTATGAGTAAGCTTATGAATAACATGGAAAACTGACCATGATGCAGGAGTGATGAATTTGATGGAAATTACAAGTACACATTTAGTGTAATCAAAAGACACGCAGGAATTTCTCAAAAAACAGTAAACTTGGAAAATAAAACTTTGAACTTGAGATTAAATTGGTAACACACAAAATGTATTTACAGATCCCCATCAACACAAACACGGTTAAAGAACAATGACTCTGTCAATGCAGAAATTGGTGTACTACAGAAATAATGTGCCCCTTTACTAAAAGGCAAAAGTAGACAGACCCTTTACTAGCCATAATAGCCTTCCTTAAGTTGTTTGTTGCTCCTCATGAAAAAGTTGATATTTTCCATACAGTGTGGGTTCACTCTTAGCTACTGAAACCTTTTCACCCACTTTTTTTAACCAGGTTTAAGTAAAGTGATCCAAAGACTGCTTTCAGCCATGGCCTAAGCCAAGAGGCAGTAGCACTTTTCAAAACACATACAAACAGATCTTTCACATGAATGTTATTTATGCCATGTGACTGCATTATGTACAAGGATAACAGCACTAATACACTTCATCAACTACTACAGTTATGCCTCCGGTCAGAGTTGCTTATGATCTTAAGTAGTTCCCTTTCTCTTACCTGTACCTGGACTGTGTGTTGGTTGTGCCTCTGAAAGGGGTGGAGGTGGTAGAGAGAAGGGTTAACTTTCTTACTGAGGCAATAATGTTGGGATGGACCTATTAGTATGGTACTGACCATCTTCTGAAAAATTTCAGACCATCCCACCCCTGCGGTGTAACTACCCCACATAAAATCTGTGGTGCGTGATGTTTCACGCAGGAAGAGGATAGAGGCCCCAATGAAACAGCCTGTTGATTAGTTCAGCTATGGTAAGTAGTGACACTCATATACCTCACAACTCTATCTCCTCATGAGTAGTGTTCCTCAATCTGAGTAAAAAATTCAATATACCATGCTGTTCCTCACTGAAGGGGGTCTGACGCATATTCATTGTTAATTTTTCTAAAATAAATACCCATGGTAAATAACACTGAACTAAATTAATCAAAACAACATTTTTGTGAGACTGAAAAAAATATTAACTATTGCTATGTGCTTGCTAGTTGCAGTTATTAAGTGTTTAGCAAGTGTTCTACTATTAAGTTAAACATTGTTGGCGAAGGACAACAATAACAGCAATGGTCTTGTCTCTCCTCCCATTTGCCAGGTTCTGGGACAGGACAAGCACAGCAAAGGTCTGCAGAGTAACTAGTGTATAAATGTGAGGGCTGCATTTTTTTGCCAGTAGATGATGATGTCTTCTTAGTCCGAGACTCCAGCATTGGTCAGAGTGGTCCACTGTTGTCTGTGAACAGGATGGAGTGAACAGCAGCACCTCCAAATCAGAGGTCAAGTTTGTTTCCTGGAAAACAGTGGCTTGCACTCTGCACGTGAGAGCACAGCAGCTAACCCATGTGGAACAGTACAGTACAGTTGTGTACACTTACTATAAATGTAGATGTTTGAGTGTATTCACTGTTGCAGTCATTACATTTGGGTAATCTGCTGGCAGGTTGCCCTCAATCGGCCTGAATAACAAAGTCTTGGGTCCTGCGTTGGTTGCTGTCTCCTCCTCCATGACGTTAGGTCATCAGGGGTATAAAGCATTCAGCCAATGCCATTTTCATCAGTTTTTCTTGCCCCAGATGTCAGGTGCTCCCCAAATGGGGAGCAAAAATATATATAAATAAACTGTAAATATATAAATGCACTTTTAGAAACATAAACTTTACCTTCAACTAAAAGCAAATACACCACAAAGGCTTTTGAGTATAGCGAAAGAAAGAAAAGGTACAGAATGGGGGATGGCGGGTGGGTAACCCGGACTGCAACAGTGAATACACTCGAACATCTACATTTATGGTAAGTGTACACAACTGTACTATGTTCTTCGTGTTTCACTGTTGCAGTCATTACATTTGGGTAGAATCCCAAAGCTATGGATGGGAGGATGGAACTAAACAGCATTAAAAGTGGCTGTAAGGCCCTGCAGGACTGCAGTGGCAATGCCTGCCCTGGATTTAGAGAAGAGAGGTAAATGATAATGCTTTGTGAAGGTATGAACAGAGCTACAAGTAGCAGCTTCTAGAATGTCTTTGGTTGGGACCCCCCCTGAGAAAAACTGCTGAAGTAGAGGCAGCCCTGGTGGCTGTGATCTGATCCCCTTGGACACCGGTTTACCATGGTGCAAATAGCAGAAACTAATGCAGTAGCTTATCCATTTAGAAATAGTCTGCTTTGATATAGCCTTCCCCTCTGATCCTGCAGCAAATGCTACCAGTAGTTGCTCAGACTTTCTTAAAGATTTGGTCCTGTTTAAGTAGAATCTTAGCTGTCTGTGTACATCCAATGAATACAGAATCCCCCCTTGTTCTGCGGATTTGGGTAAAATGTTGGCAGGTGAATGGTCGGGTAAAAAAAAAATGAAAGGCTCCACTGCCATGAGAGCCTGTAGTTCTGAAACCCTTCTTGCTGAACTGACTGCCAAAAGAAAAGCTGTCTTCCAAGATAGAAATTTTATATCCGCAGTAGCTGCTGGTTCAAAAAGAGGCAGGTGAGTTTTTCCAGCACAAAACTGAGGTCCCATGCAGGAGTTGGGGCTCTCCTGGGGGGCCTTAAATTTTTGGTCCCTCTGAGATACTGTTTAAGCAGTGGATGAGAAAAGAGGGGAGGCTCTGTGTTGTAATGAGCCGAGATGGCAGAGGCATGGATTTTTACTGAAGAAAAAGATAGGCCCTTGTCAAGCATCTCAGTTAAGTATTGTAAAATCTGAGGAATATTGGGCTTTGCTGTGTCTATTCCTTGTGCTTGGTTCCAAGCAAAGAATTTCTTCCATTTATCAGCATAAGAATTTCTAGTACTAGGCCTTCTGGCTTCCAAAATGACATCCATCCCAGGTTTACTGAGAGATGTGGTTTGAATAATTAGTTGATTAGCCATGCTGCAAGATTCAGAGTTTAGAGTTGAGTGTGCAGAATTTGATAGTTCTGCTGAGACAGCTGGTGAGGTGCTTGAGGCAAGTACCATGGAGGAAGGTGTGACATATTCCTTAGAAGTGGGTACCAATGCTGACAAGGCCAGTCCAGAGCAATTAGGATCATTTTTGCTTTTTCCTGTCTGACTTTTAGTAAGACCTTGGAGAGTAGAGGCAGAGGGGGAAAGGCACAGACGGATAGGTTTTTCCAGCTGAAGGATAGAGCATCCACTTTCCATGGTTTTTTGTGATGAGTTCTTGTGCAGAATTTGTCGAACTTATGGTTTTGGGGAGAGGCAAATAGATCTATGTCTGGGCTCCCCCATTTCTGTGTTAACATGCTGAAGATTTGTGGATCCAGTTTCCATTCGTGTGGGTCCATAAGATTTCTGCTTAGGTCGTCTGCCAGAGTATTTTGCTTTTCTAGCAGTAATTGAGCTTGAAGATGTATTTGGTAAGTTAAGGCTGTGTTCCACAAGGCCATGGCTAGTCTGCAAAGGAGGTAGAAATGTGTACCCACCCTGCTTGTTTATGTACCACATAACTGTGGTGGTGTCCGTCTTTATCAGTAGTTGTCCTGGATGAAGTAAGTCCTTGAAGGCTGTCAGAGCATTCCGAACAGCTAGCATTTCTATCTGGTTGATATGCAGATGCATTTGGTTTGGGCTCCATTTGCCCTGAATGCATCTCCCTGCCAGGTGGGCCCCCCAAGAATAGTCTGATGCGTCTGTAGTTAGGGTTTGGGTGGCAGGGGGTATAGTGAATGACAGTCCCTTGTTTTGTTGACATGTCTCTTCCCACCAAAGAAACTCCTGTTTTAGGCAGGAAATGAGAGGAAAGTACAGTTGTGTACCTACCATAAATGTAGATATTCGAGTGTATTCACTGTTGCTGTCATTACACTTGGGTTATCCTGCTGGCAGGCTACCTGCAGTCGGCCTGAATTCCAAAGTCCTGGTCCGGCGTTGATTGCTGTCACCTCTTCCCTGACGTCAGTGCGCCAGGGGTATATAAGATGCAGCCGACGCCATTTTCTTCAGTTTTTCTTGCCCCAGATGTCAGGTGCCCCCAAAAGGGTAGGCTAAAAAACATTGCTTATAAAAAGCATGCACTAAAATAACCATTATCTTCATCTACAAGCAAATACACCACATAGGTTGTATAGAATAGAGAAGTACAGATAAGTCCCAGCAAAGAAAGGGGGATGGTGGGTAACCTGGACTACAACAGTGAATACACTTGAACATCTACATTTATGGTAGGTACACAACTGTACTGTGTTTATCGTGTTTCACTGTTGCAGTCATTACACTTGGGTTGAATCCCAAAGCTGAGGTTGGGCGGCTGGGTCTAAATAGAATTAGGAGTGGCTATGAGGCTGCAGTGGCAAAGCCTGCTCTGGATTTAGAGTAAAAAGGTAAGTGGTAGTGCTTAGTAAAAGTGTGCACTGAAGTCCAAGTTGCAGCCTCCAAAATATCCTTGGTTGGTACTCCTCTGAGGAAGGCTGATGAGGTGGCCACTGCCCTGGTAGAATGTGGTCTAATGCCTTTAGGCACTGATTTGCCATGTTGTGAATAGCAGAAACGAAAGCAGCGTCCTATCCATTTTGAAACAGTCTGCTTTGAGATAGCCTTTCCTTGTGATCCTGCAGCATATGCCACTAAAAGTTGCTCAGTCTTTCTGAAAGCTTTAGTTTTGTCCAAGTAGAAGCGCAGCTGTCTGTGCATGTCCAAAGAATGCAGAAGTCTCTCTCCTTTATTCTGTGGGTTTGGGTAAAAAGTAGGCAAATGAATGGTTTGCTTAAGAGCCACACTGGACACTTCCTTAGGCATAAATGTTGAGTTTGTCCTTAGAGAAACCCTGTCTGGATGGAAGATAATAAAAGGTTCCACAGCCATTAATGCCTGTAACTCTGAGACTCTTCTTGCTGAAGTTATTGCTAGGAGCAGAGCTGTTTTCCATGATAAGAATTTTATCTCAGCTGTATTGGCTAGCTCAAAAGGAGGCAGTGTGAGTTTTTCCAAGACAAAATTAAGGTCCCATGCAGGTATTGGTGCTCTCCTTGGAGGTCTTATGTTTTTGACCCCCCTGAGGTACTGCCTAAGCCATGGATGTGAAAAAATAGGTGGGTCCGTATTGTAATGAGCTGAAATGGCAGAGGCATGGATCTTAATTGATGAGAAGGATAGGCCTTTGTCCAGTATCTCAGTTAGATATTGTAAAATCTGAGGAATATTTGGAAAAGCGTGTCAATTCCTTATGTCTGGTTCCAGCACAGAATCTCTTCCATTTTTCTGCATAAGATTTTCTGGTGCTGGGCCTCCTGGCCTCCAAAATAACATCCATAACCGCTTTAGAGATAGGTGTATTCTGAATGGTTACACTATCCGCCATGCAGCTAGATTTAGGGTTCTGGCTTGGCTGTGCAGGATCTGATTGTTTTGTTGGGTCAGTAAATGAGGAATTTGAGGCAATGTCCAGGCTGGGCCTTGAGACAAGCTCCTTAGGATTGGGTACCAGTGTTGGCGTGGCCAGTCCGGGGCAATCAGTATCATTTGTGGCTTCTCTTGTCTGACCTTTAGGAGTACCTTGGGGAGGAGAGGCAGTGGAGGAAAGGCATATACTGCAAGGTTGTTCCAGCTGAAAGACAAAGCATCCACTTTCCATGCTGGTTTGTGATAAGTCCTTGTGCAGAATCTCTGAAGTTGGGCAGTTGTGAGGGGAGGCAAAAAGATCTATGTCTGGGCATCCCCATTTCCTTGTTACCATGTTGAAGATTTGTGGATCTAGTTTCCACTCGTGAGGATCCATGAGGTTTCTGCTTAGTTCATCCGCCAGAGCATTTGTTTTTCCTGGCAGGAATTGTGCTTGCAGGTGTACTTGGTAAGTCAATGCTGTGTTCCACAAAATCATGGCTTGTCTGCAGAGGGCATAGGAATGTGTGCCTCCTTGCTTGTTTATGTACCACATGACTGTGGTGTTGTCCATCTTTATCAGCAGCTGTCCTGGATGAAGTAGTTCCTTGAAGACTGTCAGGGCATTTTGTACAGCTAGCATCTCTTTTTGATTGATGTGAAGATGCCTTTGGCTTGCGGGCCATGTGCCCTGAATACATTTTCCTGCCATGTGGGCCCCCCAGGCATAATCTGATGCATCTGTTGTTAGTGTTTGCCTGGCTGTGGGTAAAGTGAATGGCTGTCCCTTGTTGGGGTGACAGGCCTGTGCCCACCATCGAAACTCCTGTTGCAGGCAGGGAATGAGCAATGTTGAGTCCAAACACTTTTTAGATACCATTGTAGTTTCCTCATAAGCAGTCTTGCATATGGAATTAGCAGAATTCAGGATGCCATGTAGCCCAGAGCCTGCAGAATTTTTCTTGCAGATAACTGGGTCTTTGTTGCCATGCTTTCGAAGTAAGAAGTCAGTTGCCTTTGTCTGAAGTGAGATAAGCCATCTGGGCAACTGTATTTAAGCTTGCACCCAGGAATATTATCTCTTGAGAGGGTACTAGTTTTGATTTCTTTTCGTTTACTGTGTACCCTAGGCAAATTAGCAATGTTTTTACAAACACCAGATGCTTTAGTAGAAAGTCTTTGGTCTCTGCTCGAATAAGGCAGTCGTCCAAGTAGGGATATATCTGAATTCCTCTTTGTCTGCAAAATGCAATTACTGGTGCCAGGCATTTTGTGAAGATCCGGGGTGCAGTAGATAAGCCAAAGGGCAGTGCAAAGAATTAGTGCATTGAGCCAGCTATGAATCTGAGGTATCTTCTGCAAGACTGTCTGATTGGGACATGCAGGTATGCCTCTTTGAGGTCCAAAGTTACAAGCCAAGCCTTCTTGCCCAGCATGGGCAGAAGCTGCTGCAGAGTCAACATTTTGAATTTTGGAACGTCCAGGAAAGTATTTAGAATAGACAGGTCCAGAACTGGTCTCCATGCTTTGTCCTTTCTTGGTGCTAAGAAAAGTCTTGAGTAAAATCCTTGTCCCTGCTTTTGTTGTGGCACTGGCTGAATAGCCCTCATGTCCATGAGAGATGAAACTTGTTTTTGTGCCTCTGCCCATTGATTGTGTGGCAGGTCTAGCATACCTTTTGCCTTTGGAAGGGTGTGAAAGTGGAACCTGTAGCCCTGAGAGACTATATTTAAGACACATTTGTCCTGGGTGATCATGTGCCAATTTTGTGAAAAAAGTGCTACCTTTCCCCCTAAGGGTGCTGCCAAAAGATAAATGCTTGGCATTGGCAGAGGAAAGTCATTGGGATTGTTTCCTATATGGCTGTGATTTGTCTTCTCTGCTTTTGGAGGTAGAAGCACCCCATTGTTTGGGCCTGTGTGATCCCTGGGGCTGTTGTCCTTTTCTTTTTCCTTGCGCTTTTTATGAACTCCGGTCGTCGGCTGTTCCGACGGCATTATATAGTTAAACCTTCGGCCAAAGTAATGAAAACCAAAATCGTTCCGATGCTTAACAGTGCATTGGTTAAATCTAGCACAAAAAAACACGAAAAATTCTCTGTACAGCTGGAAAGCATAAAATTCTTTTAATATCAATGAAAAACTTTACAAATGAGCGCTTTCGTCTGCTCAGGGCAGACTTCATCAGATGAATAAAACCACTGGTGCATCAGATATTTATATTAAAATCAACAAAAAATCATTCAATTAATTCAATTAACTAAATCAATTAGAAACTTAAGGTTGTATCAACCCTCATTTTTTTGGAAAAAGGCTGTTACATAGATAAAACAAGACTAAAAATATATATATGTTATGTATGTTAGTATTTGTTGTAACCTTTTAACCAAAATGAAATGTTAAAAACATGTTCTGAAAACCATGTGTAAATAAATAAGTAGGACAATATATATGGATGCAAAAAATAAATGTAAAAATATCCAACACACATATATTGTATAAATATTGATGATATTGCCCTATCTAAACAATGTGTTCTTGTGAAGATGGTGAGAAATACATATAAGAGTAAACATTGCCTAGAGAAATATATAAATGTTAAAGACAGTGATGTGAATAAAACTAATACCCAACCTGATATAGTGTGGTAACTATTCAAGTGGGATTGTACCAAAATGTAAAATGAAACCACTAATGTGATGAATGTGGCCTCAGACAGCTTCCGCTCTGCCTACCAGTATAGCCTTTATATTTATATATTCATTGAGACCCGGTCCGTAATTGGACCCAAGTCTCAATTGCCATCTTATTTCTTTTTGTAATAAGAGGTTCTTCCCATCTCCTCCCCTGTTATTCCTGTGGACCATATCAAGAATGCCAAGTTTAAAATCTGGGGTAGTGTTGCAGATCAAGGTGTGTTTGTAAAGGGCACTAGCTTCTTTCTTAATTTTAATATCATTTTGATGCTCGTAAATTCTGTCCTTTAGTGCCCTCTCCATTTTGCCCACATAGTACGAAGGACAATGAGTACAGGTGGCCAAATAAACCACCACCCTGGTTTGACAGTTACCCCTACAGAATCTAACCCGGCTGCCCAGACCATTATTCAAAACAATGTAGTCTACTTGGTTAATATGAGAACACTGCCTACATCTACCACAAGGTTTGGTTCCCCTGTTTCTCCATGGTGCTGTCCCTCCTTCCAAGAATTTCTTGAAATTCATACCTACCTTGTATATAAATAGTGGTTTATTCCCAGCCAATTCATAGATATTACTATTAGTTTTCAAAATTGACCAATTATTTTGCATTATATTGATAAATTGTTCAGAAAAAATATTGTGTTGAATTGTACAAGCTCCTAGAAAATCCCTGGTGTCTTCTGTAGCTTTTCTATTTGTTATCAAGGGTTGGCTCAGTAAAGGCTTATATTTACTACCCCACCCCTTGTACACTTCACCCAGGATGTCCCCTAGCATTTCCTTCGGGTACCCCCTTTCAATAAATTTTTCTCCCAGAAAAATAAATTCATTCAATAAATCTTCAAATTCTGATGTCATCCTCGCTATCCTCACAGCCTGCCCCTTAACAATACTTCTTTTCTGATGATAAGGGTGCTGGCTGTCATAGTGCAGGTAGCTCTTACACCATGTTTTTTTCCGAAAAATCTGTGATTTGAAACCATCCCCCATTTTGCTAAGTCTAATGTCTAAGTAACTAATGCTCTCACTTTCCACCTGATGTGTGAAAGATAAAAAAGTAGTGGAATTGTTGATCTATTTTATAAAACTCTCCAATTTTTTCCACTGGGCCTTCCCATATAACAAAGATGTCATCCAAAAACCTTAAATAAGTTTTTATGTATCCCACAAATTGGCTTTGAAATATATACCTGTTTTCTCATTCTAAAAGGACAAGGTTTGCATAAATGGGGGCATAGGGCGCCCCCATAGTGACCCCACTCACCTGTTTATAATGTTCACCCTCGAAAGTGATGTAGTTATTATCTAAAACTACTTCCATCAATTCAAGTATCAATAATTTTTTGTCCGTGGGTAAATCCAAATATTTGTTGATACTTTCCTCAAAATACTCAAAGCCTTCCTTTCTGGGAATACATGAAAAAAGGTCCTTAACATCAATTGTTATAAATTTAATGGTTTCAGACCATAAATTTTTATTGATTTTTCCTAAAAAATCCCATGAATCTTTCACTAAATGTTTTTGGATGACAGCAATATTTTTGGCCATGTGGTCTATGAAGACCGCCAAAGGATGTGTTTTGGATTTCCTGGCTGAGACAATAGGTCTAAAGGGGGGTTTTGTTATAGATTTATGAATTTTCGGTATACCAAAAAACACAGGGATGGTGGGGTGTGTTTGTCTCAAAAAATGGTAAGTCTGATGGTCTATTCTATTTTCAATGAGATATTCTTCCAATAAGGAATCTATCCTCCTATATGCTATCTGAATCTCATTGTATGAGACTGTACTATAGGTGTTCTCATCTGCCAGTATATTACTTAAGGCATTGTTGTAATCTTCCCTATTGTATATAACCAACCCCCCACCCTTGTCAGGTTCCATAAATCTAATGTTCTCTTCCTTTCTTAAGTTGTCCAATAGTGACCCTTCTTCCCTTTTCAAATTATGTTGTATCAAATCTTTCCCCTTATTACCAAACTTCTCATTAATCTCAGTGGTAACTATGTTTTCAAAAATACTAATTACAGGGTGAAGTGGGGGATTAAATGTACGACTTCTTGTCATCCCTTTACTGGCGTCCGCCCTTTTACTATTAAAATCATTCTTATGAATCAATCTCAAATTCAATTTTCTGAGATACAACTTGAGTTCTAGTTCTAAATCTAGCACAAAACCAACAACTAGCAACGTCGTGGTCAGGACCTAGGCAAGGAATACAGTAAGAATGAAAATCCTTATGAGGTATTTGCTTCCCACAAGAAATACAATTGTTAGCTTTTTCTGACATCGGTCTGGAGCAAGAAAAATGTTTCCCCAGCGGGGTACTTAGCTTTATTGAAGACTTCGGATCTGAAATTCAATTTCGAAAATCTCAGGAGTCGGCTGACCGGCACTTGTGAACTGCTTTTGCTTCGGGCACCGCGTGGCGAGAAAGACTGAAGAAAATGGTGTCAGCTGCATCTCATATACACCTGACGCAATGACGTCAGGGAAGAGGTGACAGCAACCGACACCGGACCAGGACTTTGGAATTCAGGCCGACTGCAGGTAGCCTGCCATCAGGATAACCCAAGTGTAATGACTGCAACAGTGAAACACGATGAACATTCATTGTTTCCAGGCTGTGACAATGTTGACTCCATAAACATTTTAGGTACCATTGAAGTTTCCTCATATGCAGTCTTGCATATGGAATTAGTAGAATGCAGGATGCCATGAACCCCAAAGCCTGCAGAATTTGTCTTGCAGATAACTGGGTTTTTGTTGCCATTTGTCTGAAGTATGTTATCAATTGCCTTTGTTTGTCTGGCGTGAGGTAAGCCATCTGGGCAGTTGTATTCAAGCTTGCACCCAGGAATGTAATTATTTGAGAAGCTACCAGTTGTGATTTCTTTTTGTTTATGGTGTACCCTAGGCATGCTAGAAGCCTTTTTACAAATGCCAGATGTTGAAGAAGAGTGTCCTTGTCCTCTGCTTGAATGAGACAATCGTCCAGATAAGGACAAATTTGAATGTTTCTTTGTCTGCAGAATGCAATTACTGGTGCCAGGCACTTTGTAAAGACATTGGGTGCAGTAGATAAGCCAAAGGGCAGAGCAGAGAATTGGTAATGCAAAAATCCTGCTTTGAAGCGGAGGTATCTTCTGCATGATTCCCTTATTGGAATATGCAGGTATGCCTCTTTTAAGTCCAAGGTTACTAACCAAGCATTCTTGCCTAGCATAGGCAGTAGCTGTTGTAAAGTCAGCATTTTGAATTCTGGAATGTCCTGGAACGTGTTCAGAATTGATAAGTCCAGTAATGGACGCCATGAATTGTCTTTTCTGGGTACCAGGAAAAGTCTTGAATAAAATCCTTGTCCTTTTTCCTTTTCTGGTAGCGGTTGAATAGCCCCCATATCCATGAGGGAAGTGACTTGTTTCTGAGCCTCTGCCCACTGGTTTTGTGGCAAATTAGGCCATCCGTTTGGAATTGGCAAAGTATGGAAATGAAATCTGTACCCCTGGGATACTATGTTTCATACCCACTTGTCCTGGGCAATTAACTTCCAATTTTGAGCATGAAGTGCTAATTTTCCCTCCAAGGGGGCTGCCAAAAGATAAGTGCTTGGAGATGGTAGAGGAAAGTCACTGAGACTGCTTACTGTAGGGTTGTGCTTTGTTTCCTCCAGATTTGGAGGTGGAGGTACCCCATTGCTCTGACCTGTAAGAACCCTGTGATTGATATCTGGAGCCTTTTGAGCACCTGGGTTTGCTCTGAGTGGCTCTGTTGGATACAGGAAAGGACCAATTTTTAGTGGGCCAGTGCCTACTGAACCTGGGTGGCTGCACTTACAAGAAATATTTTACAGTTTGCATAGATTTAGCTTTGTCTTCCATTTTCTTTAAAACCTCTTCTGCCTTATTACCAGAGTATCATGCTGCAAAGGGGCATCCAACAATTTAGCTTTAACATGATCAGGCAGATTTTGCTCCTTGAGCCAGGCATGCCTTATAATCACAGATCCAGTAACGCCTGCCCTACGAGAGGCTTCCAAGGAATCAAAACCACATTGCAAAGTATGCTTCCCAAATGCAATAAATCCTGTAACTCTATTTTCCACGCAATCAGACATCAACATCATTTTCTGCTTCAGTAAGCCCATAACATGTTGTTGATATTTAAGCATATGAAACTGGCAGTTTAAAGCCCTGATTGCCAAGGTTACAGAAGTATAAACCTTCTTACCCCATCTATCCAGCACCCTGGGATCTCTATCAGAAGGGGTAGGATTTTTGACAGTAGAAGCCTTAACACCCTTGGGACCCTGAGAAATAGTCTCAGGATCAGCAGCTGGATATTTGAAAAGAAATTTGTGGGAGTCAGGAACCCTGTAATATCTTTCTGGCTTACTAGGACCCAGAGGCAGGGAATCAGGAGCCATGCTTGATTCCAAAGAACACATCATTAACAATGTCTAATACAGGAGGTATAGCCAAAGGTCTATGCTGCGGAAGAATGAGAAGAAAATCCCTAAGCCTTTTTTTTTGATTCAGAGAAGTCCTGACTCTTCCAGTGAAAATGTTCCCTTAAAGTATGCAAAGTCTCTCCAAACGAGTAATTCTCAGGAGGAGATGCAGATGGGAGGGATTCCTCTGCATCAGAATCCTCATAGGGTGGAATAGAAACTTCCTGATCAGAAGAGGAATCAGAAGAAATGGAGACCTGATCTGAAGATTCATAATCAGTGCCTTGCCTAGGCCTCTTAGCGGGGGGGGGGGGGGTGTTGGGGGTTGGAAACCCCTGATCAAGGTAATTAAATCCTCAGCCATTTTGATCATCTGTTTTTTAGGCATAGGGGCCTGAGCACGTGACTCATGCTTCATTTTTTTAGACATAGATGTTGTTTTTGACCTTGGTTTTGTTGCTGATGTCAGTTTGATGTAAAAATGTTGAGGCCTGAAAACACCCTCAGAAGCTGGTGCCTTCTCAGCAGCTCCGGACCCATCCAAGGGAGAGACATCCGTGGGTTCAATACTTTGCGAATCTTGTGGCATACCGGACTCTGAATGGGTCTCGTTAGAGGCCTGCGACTCAAAAGTAGCGGTTATCAGGGGCTGCGAAAGTGCCTCACTGAGTACCGGCGAACCAGCGACTGGCTTAGGAGAAGCTTTGTCATCGGTTTTGGAACTCGATGGTCTGTCTCTTTTTCCTTGCATTTTTTGTGAACTCTGGTAGTCGGATTGCTAACAGACGACATTTCAGGGTAGTTAAATCTTGAACCAAAATATTTAGAAGCAAAAATATACCGACGCTTAATAGTGCGTTGATTAAATTTAGCACAAAACCGACAGCAAGGCACGTTGTGATCAGGGCCTAGGCAAGGAATACAGTACAAGTGACAATCCTTATGAGGTATTTGCTTCCCACAAGTAATGCAATTATTAACTTTTACTGACATCGGTAAGGAGCAAGAAAAAGTTTCCCCAACAGTGTACTTGGCTTTAGTTTGAAGTCTTTGGTTCTGAAACTCGAAAACGAAAATTTCAGGAGTCGGCCAACCAGCACTTGCGAACTGCTTCTGCTTCGGGCACTGCGCGGCAAGAAAGACTGATGAAAATGGTGTTGGCTGCATGTTTTATACCCCTGACAACCTGACGTCATGGAAGAGGAGACAGCAACCGACGCAGGACCCAAGACTTTGTTATTCAGGCCGACTGAGGTCAACCTGCCAGCAGATTACCCAAATGTAATGACTGCAACAGTGAAACATGAAGAACATCTTGTGGTCTTGCTCAACAGTGAGGGGTACAGAGGTGAAGGGTTTGGGAGACTGACAAGTGGAAGGGTGTAGGAGTGAAAACACTGTAGTCCCTGCACTGGACTGTGGCAGTAAAGTTAACAGCTGAATCATTATATAATGCTGTAAACTTACTGGTCAGTCTATGTTCCCATCCACAACTATGGCTGTGAGTTTTTGTTAATGACTAAAAGGATGAGATCAAGGGAGCAAACAAAAGAAATGTGTTTCCTTTGTAAAGTAGCTGGGCTCACTCCCCATGGCAGAGTGAATAGTTCAACAATCCAAGAGGATGTCAAAGTACAGCCATTCCTCATCCATGTTGAATAGATTCACTTGAGCTGGTCTAAGGACCTTGTGAGAATATCCTTTTGGTACCTTCCACAGGAAGAGTACTTGCCATAGGCTAATGGGAAGAAGCTTCAGGGCACACCCAGTACAGCCTGGAGGACTTGTATCTTTTCAGCTTACCACAGAATACTCAGGGATACAACAGAATGGCCTGGATACTATTACTGGAGATATGAAAGTTCTGTCTGCACTACACAACTTGCAACCACTGTAGCCCTCATGAAAGGTTTTTTTTTTTTTAGAAAATGATGATCACAGTGTTGTACATATTTGCATCTGTAATTAATGAACAGAATATCATTACAGTGCACAATTTATTTTTATGAACTCAACTAGGGCTAGGTTTACCACATTTATTCTTTATCTTTTGAAGCAACTGCTTTAAGGAAAGAAGTATATTTACTAATACTAGAAAACTACGTCTGTGTATGCTTACATACATAAATAGTTGTACAGAGAGCTGTATGTGGGTACATATGCACATATACTGTACATAACAATCACTCTCACTTTCATTACTTCATTTCTAAATATCTGAGGAGAAGTATAAGGTAGAAACAAAATCAATGACATATGTAGCTTGTATTTCAACATAATTAGGCATGAGCTGACTGTCTCACTCTTAAGGAACTGTGAATCTGCCTCTGAAGTGACTTGCTGGTGTACATTTTTTATTGCCTCAAAGTAAAGTAATTTAAGGAATAACTATTATTCTACCTTTTTAATTACCTGCTACGATGTAATTTGACTGCCATGCTAGAATTCAAATTCAAATTTAAGTGCTTCCTGACTAAGCAATGTAAACAAAAGAAGCAAATAAATACAGGCAAGACAAAAAAGCAAAAGCTGTTCATATGTTTTTGTGCTAAAAGCCAGGTGAAACAAATATGATTTTAGGGAGTTCTTAAGGAAGACCACTGTAGAACTCTCTCCTAAGCTACCATGGTAGAAGAATCTAGAGATGAGAAGCTTAATATACAAGGGATCATATGCTACATGATTCAAACTTTGCTGCACAATGCATCAGCAGCCTTAAGGAAAAAGGCAGACACAAATATTTTCAATAATATATGAAATGGGATAGAGGCCACTGCAGTCTAAGCAGCACTGAAATAATATGCTGCTAACAATGTTTATTTGTTAACTAACCTCGTATGAGAGTTTTGTATGAACTGTAACTAGTCAATTTCAGTGCTGTGAAGTGTGATGTAAAGGGGGATGCAACAACTGAGGTGAGAGGTAGAACTGTAACTTAGCCTGCTCATCAAGCTCCTGGAGCCTTTCCTCATTCCGGCATCCCTCAATTCCTCTGAGTTCAGGAGAAACGTTCATGCTTTGATCCCTGATCTGGCACACTTACACAAAGTCTGGACTCCCAATCAGTACAACTCAACTCTTAAGCTGAGGAGAAGAAAAAAAAAAGTTTCTCCTTTAAAATGTAGCAAGCTGCTTGCTACAAATACAAATCTACACTGTAACAAGTGATTTGCTGCACTTACCATACCATGCAGTAAATGTTTCAGTGCTTTAACTAATTACAGTACTAGCATTATTTCTGAATATTCATACTGTAATAAAGCCCCATCAGCAACTGTTGATCAAACCCTTAACACACTGTGCCCATGGCATCCCACCCTAGCTATGTTTCAACATGAGAGGATACTAAAACATGGATTACACCACAGATAGCCACAGGAGATACAGAAAGTACTCAAGCCTGGCAATATTCATCAGGTGGGAACCAGGCATTTTATAACCACAGACACTTGTTCCCTCAGTCTCAGTTGGTTACCGAGGCAGATACCAAGGTCATGCACTTCAACCATTCATCATCATTATCATCATCATCATCATCAAGACCCCTTTTCTCATTTTCTCTTAATTCAATGCCATTCCCCTATCTTCTTTGAAAGTCATGCCTAACTGTTGCAGGTCTTGTCTCACACAATCATTTGCCAGATGCCCTTATTTCCTTTTGCCTTCTTCTGGTCTCTTCCATATCAACTTCACCAGATTGTCTTTTGCATTTCTGCACATGTACCTAAAACACCGTAATCTGTTCTCTGACTTTTTCTGCAATTGAAGCTACTTTTGGCTTCTGCTCTGATATCCTCATTTCTTCGTCTACCCCATAGTGTGCATCCTACCACCTAACTCAGGCACTTCATTACCTCTAGCTTCCTCAACTGCTCTGTCTTTACTACCCAGGTTTCTGTACCATACAGTAGTACTGGTTCCACCACTGCTTTACACACCTGACTATTCAGCTTCTTAGGCATCCTTCTGGTATACACCAATCCTGACACCCTGTTCCAGTTGGCTGCAACCTCTCTGATTCTACACAATGTCTACATACAGCAACTTTATTGTTGCCACTAAAAAATTATTTAGCCTCATCTCTCTGTCTGGTATGAGCAAACCAAGCTTCAGTTTTGGACATGTTCAGCTTACAGCAAGAGTGAATTGCTCCAGATTTCAATCAATGAATGTACACTCGCCATACATTCCTGAAGGACAAGCTGTTAAATATAATTGACACAGCAATGACAGGGCAGCCTTCTCCTTCTTATAAAATCAGCAAAGGGCAACTTGAAACACTGTGAAAATCAACAGCCTACAGATTAACCCCCAAGAAAGAAAGAAGCTGAGAAAGTGTTTTCTTATTTAACGTATTCAAACCAAGGAGAAACTTTGCAGTGTGGAGGGTGTGATGTTCACTTCCTAAATTATGTTATGCACTTAGTTCACTTAATAAAAATCAAACTGTAAAATATAACTTTAAAATATGTCCTACAAAATAAGCAAATAGAAAATAGTAGATAGTCCACAGTGGAGTTAAAAATGGAATATCTTTTATTGAAACACAAAAACAAGCGATCCTAGTTGAGTATAACGAAAAGCATCAAAACATTCCTTATATACAATCAGGCTATTTGGAGCAAGGGAGTAGTTACACAGACAGTGGTTCTGTTAAGACCAATAAAAGCATTACAATCATTCCTTTAGCCAAGTCTCCCTTCCCCCTTAACACCATAGTGTAATAAGAGACTGTGTAACTAAAACTGAATCTAGAAAGCTAGAGACAAATTACAATCTAAGACCAGTTTATTAACACTTTGTATAGGCTAACCAACTAATCAAAACTTTATTAAGAACCAAACTAAATAAAAAATGACTAACAAAAAAATCTACCAATAGACATCTACCAGAATAAATATTAATAAATAAACAACTTTTAACAAAGATCCCTTTTGTATCTAATAAATACTTCATCAGGTTTGTATGTCAAAAATAAATCATACTATGAATGAACATGTGTATACATATACAACTGAAAACCTAAGTAGGATGAAAAAAACATGAAAATAAAATGATAAGCTGGAAATACAGTGCTAAATGTTAAAAATAAAGCACTAAGGCCATGAGGATCTGTTTAAGTGTGACATCTAACTAAGAAAACAATTAGTTTGAGAGAGTAAGCCTGCACTCAAGAGTAATTGCAACCTTTAAAGCAGAAAAAAATGAAAAAAGAAAAGGAAAAAAAATAAAAACACTAGGCCCGCACACTGTGTTTCCCATCAGACTTTCACTGCGCAAAAGCAAAAAATGTAACAAATATGTACAGTTTCAAATCTAAAGTAGCATTTAATGTGGAGTCATCAAACATAAATAATGCATACATGAGACACCTAACGTATGTCCTTTATAACATTGTAAGTTAGTGCTAAAAGAAGTAAACAATGTTTGGTATTTGTTTTTAAACACAATATAAGCAAGTTATGTCAGTATTAATCAGTCCCGTTATCAGTCTTTTAAATAGTGAGGCAGTTTTCTGAGATCTAGTATGCTTTTTATAGAGCAATAATAATAATAATTAAGCCTCAGTTTTCTAAGAGTTCAGTTTTAGCTGCCACAGTAGTTAACATTTTTCTAAAAGATTAGGGATGTCTCCTTCCAGTTCCAAAAGGTCCACATGATTAATAATTTGACATTTAAAGCCAGTGTGTCTTTTGTGTAGCTGCCGGTGCCGAGGCCAGTGCATTACTCTTGCATTTAGCTCTAATTTCAGAAAGATGACCAGAAATCTTTAAGTCTGTTGAGTGTTTTCCCCACATAAAATGCTTCACAGTCAATGCAGCTAGCCCTGTAAACCACCTGCATTGAGTTACAGTCACCTCCTGCACTGGTTTTAATAATTTTCTTTAAATACGGGCAGAAAAACATGTCTCCCTCCTGTATGTGTTAAAAAACACAGTTGGATCCACACTTATTGGTGCATGTATCCTGTGGTCTGGGCCTACCTACCTTCAACCCAACTCTTGATGTTCCTGGCTTTCCTGTACACAAAGATAAGAGCTTCTCCAAAGATGTCCATTAAATATGAGCTTTCAGTATTTATGGCCCAATTCTCTCTAATAACATTAACGATGCTGTAATAGTCAACAGTAAAAGTCAAGATACAACTGTCTTTAGATTTGTTGTCCATAGATTTCTTTAACACCCTCCTATAAGGCCTGTTAAGTGCTGGTGCATTTGTATTTTTTAGTTCAAGTATAGGTTCCAAAATGCTTCTTAACATATTCCTTTCATAACCTCTAACCAAAAATAATTTTCAAGTTCATTTAGGTTCTTAAGGAAGGGTTCCATTTTTTCTGGTGATCCTAGCCTTGGGACTTAATGTTATATTTTGTCCTGGTGGGATGGAGACTATTATGTAGCAGGAGGTTTACTCTGGTAGGTTTTCTGTAAAGAGCTGTGTCAATTTTATCTTGGTCCAAGTCTTTAGTAATCTGCATATCTAAGAAAACTGCCGAGGTGAGGCTGTGGGAAGAGGTGAAATACAGGAAGCTGGTAGTTTTATTCAGGTAGCTGATAAAGTCTTCTAATTTAGCACCGTCTCCTTTCCACACAATAAAAATATTGTCAGTAAAGTGCAGATACAACATAATGTGTTGAATGTATTCTCTGTTGTTATAAACATATTCCTCCTCCCACTCACCTATGGCTATGTTGGCTAGGGTAGGGGCCACAGCTGCCCCCATAGCTATACCAGTCTTTTATTTATAGTAATTTCCATTAAAAGTAAAGAAACCGTACCTAAGCACCATATCTAAAAGTTTACCTGTTTTCATCTTGTGCTGGTGTGCCATTGTTATTTTCCCTGTAAGAATCGATCACTGTTTCAATACAATATAGTATATAATGATACTGTCAGCATCAACTATAACATTTTTTATTTTCCTTAAAAGTATTAAGAGTCTTATGTGTGAGATGTTCTTCTCAGCCAGAGGTTGTAACAAAAAAATCCAGGTAGATGGCAGTAGCTACGGTCAGGGAACCACCCACTTGGAACACTGGCCTGTAAGGAGGGTTTTCTCTATTTTTATGTGGCTTAGGGATTCCAAAGAATTTAGGCAAGCATGGGTAAGGTGTCTGTAAATAGTCAAACAAGTTATCTGTTAACAAACCATCATCAAAAAGTGCAGTCAAGACTGTGTACTAGTTGTACAATGCCTTAATCTCTTCTAAAGTTAAAGACTCATAATAGTTTGTGTTACTCAGCAATTCTTCTATCCTCTGGTTATAGCTGCTGGTGTCAGTAACAATATCCCCCCTCACTTTTCAGCATTCATAACCAATTGAGACTTATCTCTGCCTAGCTCTAATAATGCTTTTTTCTCACCTTTGTTAAGGTTGCAGGACTTTCTCCTTGTTTTTTGCAGTACTTTTCTGATGTCCATTTCACATTTGACTTCAAAGGCTGCTAAAGTCTGGTGTAAGGGAAGGCAGTAATTACTGGATCTTTTTATTGTTTCTTCAATAGTTTTTTTCTCAGTGGTATTAGATTTGCCATGGTAAAGAACTTTCAGATTAAATTTTCTGACATAGGATTTTACATCAACCAGTACCTGTGCTGTTTCAAACCTGCAGTGGGGAACAAAAGTTAATCCCTTTGAATGGACTACTAATCTCCATGTCAGTAACTTCTTTTTTGGTGTGATTCCAAACAACAGGGTACGTTAATTACACAGTTGGTTTCTCCGTCTGGTTCTAGGTCCTGCATTGTAGTTGGGCTCCCACAAGTACTTAATTTCCCTCACTCCTGTCCACTGCTTGGTTCTCCGGTCTTCTGGAGGGGCTCTGGCTGGGGCTGGGGATTGCTGAAACTCCTCATGTCCTTTGGAGTCTCAGGGGATTGTAGTAGTACTCCTCCCGGTGAATCTGGTAGTATTGTCCTCCTCTCTGGCTCTGACATTGGTCCTGGTAATGGTACTGGTACTAGTCCTGTTGGTGTTGTGGTTGATGTCTGTACTGTCCCTCTTGGTAATGTTGGTCTTGGCATTCCAGATGCTGCTCTTGGTAGCCGTGCTATCTGTGGTCTCAATTGTCTTGTCTGTTCTTGTTGTGTTTCAGGTATTCCTCCAATACATCTTTCTGATGGTTCTGGTCTATTCTGAGATTCTGTGTTTGGTTCTGATCTCGGTACCCTGCCCCTTGTTGGACCTCCAAGGCGTGCTGGCAGCCAAAGGTATCTGTGAAGATGGTGGTGGTGGAGCTACTTATTCCATTTGTGTCATGCCTCTGTCTGGTTCTGTGCATGGATAACCCTCTCAAAAAAACCTGCTGGGGTCTGCTGTCATGCCGGTGGTATCTTTTGTAGCCTCAGTTGAATCTTCTATTACCACGTCTATAGTTGTTAAAAATCTTCTGTCTTTATTCTTGTTTTATTAAGTCTCTCAGGGTCATCCTTATCCCTTTTCATCTTCTTTAACTTACATTCTTTAACGGATTGTTCAAAGCCTTTTACCCTCTTCTCTCAGAGAATCAAACCTGGAATCCAAGTCTTTGTGGTTCTCGTTTAATAAAGCCATCTCCAGCTTTGAGGTTACAGCTTTAGTTGCCTCCTGTGTAGCCAGGTTATTTTTAAGGAGCAGTCTTATGAGGTTGTAGCTAGCATTGGCTAAGGTAGATGTGTCCAACCTGCGGCCCTCAGAGCTCTTCCATGCGGCCCCCAACCTCTAACTGCAACATTGATATACGCATGCCCCAAAACACTTTTTTTTTGTGTGTTTTTCACGCCCGTGACCTATAACTCTGCTGGTGTGCGCATGCACCAAAGCACCATTCTAGTTTTGATTTTTTTGTGCCAAAGAAGGATCTGTATGTTTCCGCCAATATTTCATGCCAAAGAATCAGTGCGTGTGTGTTCTCACTGAAGAGGGACACGTGTATGGATTTGCCATCATTGCCTTTGAAAGGGACAGCACTTACCTGTGTTAATAGGTAAGTACAGAGGGAGTGAATGAGTGAGTACATGCATGAAATCAGAATGTTTGTGCATGTGAAAGAAGAGTGTGTGTGTGTGTGTGTGTGTGTGTGTGTGTGTGTGTGTGTGTGTGTGTGTGTGTGTGTGTGTGTGTGCATGACAGAGAGAGACACATGCACAAAGAGGCTAATGATGATCAATCTACCTACTGAACACGAATAAGTTAGCCCACAAATATATCGTACATTAAAAGTACACTTTCATTAAATTGTGGCTTTCCTGACAGAGAGAGTGTTGTATTGAATATGAAATCATACCTCTCAACTGTATGGATTTTCGCTTCATCTTCTAATTTGTGTCTTTTGCTTAGGAAATAAAATTGGTCATCCAAGGTAATGCAGTTCCAGGGAGTAAGAATGAGACAGCAGCCTAGGGTTAATGGGTCAGTAGTGGATTGACTTTGTGGGAATGTAGCATATAAAGTTGAATTGTTTTTTCTGACAAACAAAAAAGTAACCAGTACTGTTTTGTCATTGATGGGTTCTAAGCAGTGGCAGATTGGACAACAATAAGTACAGCTTTGGTGGATCATCTATACTGGCAAATCAGGGGGGCACAATGTCATTTTTTAAATGTTGAGGGTTTTAGTGTGTGTGTTACAGACTGTGGAATATGTTTCTTTGTTTCAAAACCTGATACTTGGGTACTAGGCATGCCAAAAGTAGATTTTTTTAAGACATAGCTTCTTGCCATTTGCAGTGGATGTATACTTATATTTAACGGACAATGCTAGCAGTATGAGTGTGGTCCCATAGGGATCTGGAGGATGCCAAGTCTACCATTGCCAATGTCTTGTAAAGTGACCTGGAAATGGATATTGGGATGTTAGTGAAAAAATACAGTAAGTGGGCTTAGAAATATAGTTTAATTAAACAAAGTGCACTTGCAATTTGCAGGCCATGATTTAATTTATTCCAGGTAGTCCAGATCCTGGTAGATTGTATCCCATTAGACTTAATTAGGGAGAGCTATCATTCCTGGGAAATAAGCAGCCCTAGATTCAGTGAAAGCTCTGTGGTTGTTTGCAGGTAGGAAGTTGCAGGATGTGGATGCAATGTGTTTTATTTATTATTTTTAATGCATTTGTCATTTCAAAGCATGGCTTTCTTTGTTGGAAAAGAAGGCAGGATTGAATGAGCCATATAATACTTAACTGACAATGATGGGATAGAAAGATTATAAGTGATGTATAATGTTTGCAGCTACAGTTGTTTCAATGGTGTCTGTGATGCATAACTGTTTTTGGGCCTGTGTCCCACTTTTATTTTTTTCTTTCTCCAGATTTCTTGCTCTAAGGTTGGGAGGTAGGGTTCCATGCTAAATCAAAAGGTTGTATTTACCTTGGAAGACTTTTCAGCATAAATACGAGAAACAGAGCCTTTTTGATATCTTTGATTATTTCCAATATAAACTGCCATGTAACCTTGCAAATAACCTTCTTATTAAGCTACTTTAATTCTTTTGGAATTGACAAGTATGCTTCATTGGTTCAGACATAAGCATAGAATGCTAATGTGACAGCTCAGTAAACTGTCAGTTTGTGAATAACTTCTGTACAAATTAAAATGTCTGACTGTCAAATGGCTTTAGATTGGAGGGAAGTTATATGTTTACTCCAGTATGTAGTATGATCTTAGAGAGTTTATGGATTTCTTATTCATTTACTTTTTGCTGAGCAGTTGTTTGCTAATTTACTGATGGTCCTTTTGGTGGTGGGAAATTGGATGGATGAGTCCACCTCTAGTATAATTTTTTTTCAGATATTTTTACTTTCAGACAATTTCTTTCAGTGAATGTGTGCCATGTGATTACTAAGGTTGCGTATTTTAGAAGTAGGGGCTCATTTTGTGAGTGTGTGTGAAAGAGAGAGAGACTTAATATGTACACTGAATATATTTTTGTAAATGGAATTCTTAGTTAAATAGGCCCCTCTTCTTGGGCAAGTAGACTTGAGTAACCAATATTAGATTTTAGCCATCCAGCTAGGAAAGTTTAGTATGTGGATTTTTCATCCGGTATGATGAAGGCTATGCTACTTACTCAAGGAGTATATTTATGGCTATCCATTCAGTTGTCATGTTGCTGAACAACATTTTTGATAATGAGAGGAGCTTTTTACAGAAGCTGAAGTTTTTGTATCAAGAACCTGTCCATACAGAGTGGTTTGTTTATGTTGCAGTGAAGGCTGTGGTCTTTGCAGTGAGCGTTTCACATATAACCAGTATTCCTGAGGTGGAGGAAGTCTCTTCAGGCAGGATCTTTCTTAGCCTGGAAAGCAAGCCAGTGATGAAATTTATAGGGGGCCAGTAAGAGACAGAGGAAAGCAAGAAGCTTTTTAGTCTGTTTGGATAACTAAGTGAACTTAGTCATTTGACCTTTTTTGTCAGAAATGGTTGCAGTCTTTCTTTTGGCAGGGTGTTTTTCTGAAGCACATGCCAAAAGGGGCTTTGCACTCAGTAATGGCTCTTATAAAGGAAGAATACAGGGATGTTATGACCACTTTGTCCCTGAATGATACTCTTACTAATGAGGTGGGCCATGTAAAAAGCTTTCTGTACAACAGAGACAACATGGTGGTCAAAAGTCAGGTTTCTATCAACCTGAGTGCCTAAGCACTTCATGACTGATTGCGTGCTTACAACATTGTCATTAATGTGATAATTTGTGGGGACATCACTCTCCCCAAAGGGGATGATGATGTATTTTTGGCATTTAGCTTGAGGCTATGTTTCTGGCACCAGTCATTTGTTTCGATGAGATCCTCTTGTAGCTTATTTAGAATTGTTTTATTAATTCAGTAATGTGAATTATTTACTTTATTGCAACTTTATTGGCTTATTTTTGTGGATTATAGTATTGTAGGACTGCTAATGTTGACATTTTATGTAGCTTGACTGCTGGAGTGGTTTTCCCAGTGAGAAATGCTAGTGCTGTAGTGAATATCTGTTTATTTGTAAAAAAAAAAAAAAAAACAAATATATATATATATATAAACTAAGATGTTAGAGTTAACTGTTAGATTAGAAAATTTGAATTAGAATTTTAAGGCAAATAGTAGGCCTTTATTACATTTATTCATTGTTCAAATGCACCTACATTACAGACAGGAGGTCGACTTTGGTCGCCCGTGGCAGTGAATGAGTTAACTATATGATATATTTTATATGCGGCCCCAAGACAATTTCTATTCACTCAATGCGGCCCCAGCAAGCCAAAAGGTTGGACACCCCTGGGCTAAGGTATCAAACCATTCAGCCATCAGGGATTCGTCCATATTATTCCACATAGGCTTCTTGTTAAGGTGCAGCCCCCAGGCAGTCTATTCTTATCGAGACTTTGTTGAAAGTAAATTTGCTCCCAAAACAAACCCTTCATGCGTTTCACTTCCCTTTCTAGTTTATTAAAAGAATCAAAACAGTCTATACCTTGGGTTTTGAATTTCCTCATCAATAATGTATTCACCTACATTCTCCTTCAACTACAACAGCTCTGAGCTTTAAACTGCTGTTTGACTGCATTGATTTTGCCCACTCACCCACCAAACTGTTGTGTTTTTAAACTTGGTGCCTTTTTAGCTGCCCTCCCCTGCTGTAAATCAGAGGTTGAAAACACCTCCCAGTACTATTTCTACTGGACACTAATAGGTCAAACTGACAAGGCACCCCCCATTAAACTCCTAAAGCTCGAGTTAACCTCTGTTTAATATAATCCAATTTCAACTAGCACACACTGCAATATTAAGAGTGTTAATCTGAACTATATTGTTCTTTTCTTTATTTTCCTTATTTTAACCAAAAGCTGTTTGCATTTTTTGTCTGGGACCTTAGTCTTGCTGTACTCCTCACAGTAATTGGAGAACTGTGAATCACTACAGGATCTGAGCCCCATTTTTTACATTTGCACTGCATTTTACTTGGCCTGGTGACCTTAGTCTAGTCTTGCAGTATTACTCGCAATACTGAGAGCATTGTGAATTGCTGCAAGATCTGAACCTCATTTTATTACATTTCTACTGCATTTTTTCTGTTTACATTTTATTTAGTCTGAGAACTTTAATCTTATAGTATCACTGACATTAGTGAGAGAATTATCAATAGCTGCAGGATACACACACACACACACACACACACACACACACACACACACACACACACACACACACACACACACACACTGCTACTGGAGTTTTACTGCTTACTGATTTGAGTCATCTCTAACCTATATCCCATAACCTCTGCTGAGCTGTGCAGCATTGTTTTGCAAAAAGCAGGCACTTAAGAGTTGTAATTGCCTATATAAAACTTCCTCTGCTATTTTCAAGTATCTAGCTGAGCACAGAGCAGCTAGTTTGCCCACTGAAAACACTACCCCTAGACAGTTGCTTTAGATCAATTCTAAATCTATCTTCCCAGGCCAACAACCTAAACCCTGATGGCACCACCTCTCACAGATCACAAAAAAGAGGAGCCACAACCATAGAAGTGCACTTTCCTATTGTCTCTTTAGCCAGCCTTGTGGAAACTGACATATTGAGATAATTTAGCAATTGTCTCGTGTTTACTGACAACAACCTTATTCTTAGACTGACATAGTGCGAGAGATGTAATTACACTATGTCTTTGGTGGCAATGCTCTCACATACAGACAGTGCTATCTCCAAACAAGTCGCCAGTAACAAATGCACACTTCACCTACTATGGATCAGACACAAACGCAAATAAGCTGAGGCTCTTAAATGCAATCTACCCAAGACTCAAAGGCCTCTCATACACTGCCCTTAGCAACATCCCAAACACTCTACAAAGACAACACTCTCCAGGACTCACACAGCCACATCTCATAATGTCGCATCCTCTAAACCCTTAAGACAAACTACCACATAACCCAATAAATGGTTTATTGGAGACTCACTGATGCCCCCCCCCCCCCCCTCACCAGGCTGATAAAGGAGATAGTCATGATGAGTTGTCTATCAGGGACAGAGATCTGCCAGATCATGCATGCACTAAGAAAAATGAACTACAAGTAACAGTATGACTTTATCATAGTCCATGTGAGTGTTAATGACCTGAGACGTACCTTCCTGGACTATATGAAGAGATATATGACAGAGCTTCAGACTGTGTGTCCCAGGCAGGTATAAGCCTAGCATTGAGCAGCATTCTACTTTCTCCGAGGATGATACCGCAATATAAACAGAAGATGATTAACTTTAACAACTGGCTTACTTACTAATGTAATTATAAGGGTTCTAATATTTGTCAGCTTGAGAGGACATGATTGATGGGCCATGCTGCTTTGCCACTAAAGTGTCTGCACTAAACTTTTGGATACTGGCTAAAACAGTGTCCACCACTATAGTGCCTTTTAGGTAATCTCAATCTGATAAATCTTCCAACATAGTCAATTATACACAAGATAAACTGAAGGCATTATGCTCAATGCTAGAAGTCTCAACAAGAAGCTCCACTCCCTGGAAGCCTTCCTCACCCTGGAGACTGCTGACATTTATGCAATTACTGAGATGTGGTTTAAAGCCATGGAAGGCCTGCCTGCATTACAAGGCTATAATGCCTTCCACACACCGAGACCAGCTTCTGCACAAGAAGGGACAAGAGGTGAAGGTGTATCAATCACCATGAAAGGTACGCACACCTCAACAGTGGTCAAACAATATGACATGTTTGAGCTACTCCATGTCCAATTTATCTTAGGTAAAGTCCAATTCTATATTCTTGGTAGATGACCCAGGAAAATCATACCACATACTTGAATGCACTGGAGTCACTCACAAGTCAGCCCAACCATTTTCGTGGCTAATTTCAACTAACCTACCATCACCTGGTATACATACACAACCAATAACATGCAAGCTCAAAGATTCCTGGATTTTGTCAATACAAACAACCTAGAATAGCTAATCTGCATACCTACTAGGGGTAAAAATACCCTGGATCTGGTACTCACAAATATAATGGAATGTTGCACCTCACCTTGTGTAATTTCTTCAATGGTCAGATCAGATCACCCCTGAAATAAATATAAAGGCTGAATTCCCAGCAAACCCCAGAATCTTTAAGAACGTTTCCAAGGCTAACTACCTCCTGTTAAGTGAATGCATAGCTAAATTCCAAGCCCCCAAAATTCAGAGAACATGGTGGTCTATGCGGAAGTGTTTATGGAAACCCTGTACAAGCAGGTAAAAAACTGCTCAGAAACAAGTTACAAACTACAATAAACTTGGGACAAACTCCAAAAACAAGACCCCTTGGGGGTTCCCAGTGGTTGTGCAACAAATGAAAGAACGTGCTGTCCAAAAATAGGTAGGGCTATGCCCAAAAGACAAAAAAAAAAAAAAAAAAGGAAAGAAAAAACTCCCTCATCAGTGTCAACTAGCAACTCAGAGGACTAATCAAGTCCTCCAAAGCCAACTTCAAGGCAATAATAGCCTCCAAAGTTAAGGATATCCATAAGACATTTTTCAGTCATGTATGCAACCTTAAAGAGAACACCCAAAAGTGTGCTGAACTAATAGCACACTGAAATTCCTATACTGAACTAAGAGATACAGCAAATTTGCTGTCTGATAAATTTAGCTCCAATTTCACCCCCATCACCCCCAGTTTCCCCCAGGAAATACCCTCTACCATTTCTCCCCAAGTACGACTAAAGAACAGGTCCTCACTTCACTCTCCAGAACTAAAAACACTGAATAAATGGGTCCTACAATATCCTTGGATGCCTCCTAAATGGCTTGAAACATTACCTGTCAGACCCACTAGAATCCCCAACTACAGCCTCCAGGCAAGCTTCATCTTAGGGAATGGAGGACTGCAACTGTCATCCCTCTACACAATGGTGAACCATCAACATACTCAGGAAAAGTACAGTTGTGTAAAATCTTACCATAATGATATTTGTCCTTCTCTTCACTGTTGCAGTATTCTTTACAATAGGGATCCCCTGCCAAGGGCAGCCCAACATCCAGCCAGTATACTAAAGCCTTTAGGTTGCTTTAAGGTACACCGCATGTCACACGTTCTGTTCTCTGTAACTCCCTGCCAAATGACATTACTACCATAAAGGTGATGTCCAGACGTACCATCCTTAGAACTGAAAGCCCCAGTACGAACAACAGTCAAAGAAAAAGAGAGGTAATCAGTACATCCAGATGAGAAATGGACCAAGGGTGGTGGGAAGGAGTGAATATTGCAATAGTGAAGAGAAGGACATGGTTAAGATTTTACACAACTGTACTACGTCCTTCCACTTTACTACTGAAGTATTCTGAGAGTGCCTAAGCTCAGGAAGAAGAGAGGAAGGAGGAAGGACCAGCAGAGCTCTCTAGGAAGCCATGAAGGATAGTCCTTGCAAAACCAGCTCTAGCTCTGGGAATTCCATCCAACTTGCAGTGCTTGGTAAATGTATGCAGAAAAGTCCAGTTAGGTGCCTCAAGAATAAAGTTGGTATCCAAACCCTTGAAAAAAGAACCAGAAGCCGCCACAGCTTTAGTAGAATGAGATTTAACAGAAGGAAGGCAAGGCTCTTACCATTAAAGGAATAACAAAAAGAAATGGATTTAAAAATCCAAGAAGAAATAGTTTGCTTGGACACAGCCAATCCTAAGGACCTATGAAAGGAAACAAACAGCTAATCAGATTTATGAAGCATCTTAGTCTTATCCAAATAAAATCTGAGCTGTCTATGCACATCCAACGTGTGCAGCACTTTCTCAATGGCAGATTATAGAGAATGGGAAAAATGTGGACAAATGACTGATTAAGGGAGAACTCATTCACCACCTTGGGTATAAAAGAAGGATTAGTACACCCTGTCCTCTGACAACCTTCCCCCTGAATACTTAAAACTTGCTGCAGATGCCATAATATCCTGTCAGCATCCTTGTAAATCACTCCATATCAGAGTCCAATGTCCCTAACCTCTGGAAAAAATCTATCATCGCCACTTTACATAAAGGAGGCAAACTCTAATGAACTATCCAACTATCAACCAATCTCTATCCTCTCTCCACTTTCCAAACTCCTGGAAAAATGCATACAAAGGCAATTGCGTTACCATCTCATCCAAAACAAATTAATTACCCCTACCCAACATGATTTTTCCCCATCACACAGCACCACCACTACCTTATTCTCCTTTATGGACACTGTGTCCAAATCCATTGACTTTGGTAATATCACATCTGCCTTACTAACAGACTTATCAAAGGCATTTGACATAGTGCCCCACAACAACTTCTTCATCAGATATCCATTGTAGGCTGCACCTCCATCTCTCCAGTGGTTTGCAAGCTACCTATCCAACCACCAATAATGCTTTAAATGGCAAAATAAACCATCTCAATAGCAAACCAACACAACTGGGGTACCACAAGGGTCCATACGTGGACCATTACTCTTTAATGTTTTCACCAATAACCGCAACACTTCGTCACTCCTTAGCTCCATTATCCAATACGCAGATGACACTACCATAATATCCTCCTTTAACAACCTGCAACATCTTCAGCAACTCTCCCAAACTACCTTCACCTCAACTGAGAAATGGCTGAGAGAAGCCCAACTACTCCTAAAAACAAAACAAAACAAAAAAAAAACCTCTTGCTTTTCTCGGCAAAACCAATCTCATCTGACTTAAAATTATCTCTCAGGACAACACGGAAACTGAAATAGTTCCCACAGTTAAGTTACGAGAGGTCACCAAAGACAACAAAATAACTTTTGAACACCACATCTGCAACAGCATTAAAAAACACGTCAAACTAGGAACACTCTATAGACAAAATTTTCTTGGATAACTCTATCAGAAAAATCCTCGCCAGCACCTATTTTCTTCCCTCTCTCTCAAAAACAAGCTCCAATCCTGCTACCATAAAAATGCCAGATTTGCCACAGGTTACTCCTATAGTTCCCATCACTGCCTAGATCTGAAAGAACTAAACTGGCTCAAACTCGCACACCACTTAAACCTAATTCAGCTGTCTTCTGCACATAAAATGATATATATGTATATACAGATAGTTGCCCAGCTCTCAAATCTGTCCTAAAACCCTACATCCCTACCAGAGCTGTCCACTTTGAAAACAAACTCCTCCTAAACATCTACATTCCAAACAAAAGAGCCGGATAGTGCCTATACTCTCATGCTACTACCAACTGACATTGCTACCATCGAGTGCTTTAACAACTTCAAACTCACCCTAAAAAACACTTTCTCTGTAACCAAACTTGCCCCTGCTCTTTCCCCAACAGGTGAACTCACTTTCCAGGTACTTTCTTTTCTACATCTAGAGATCACTAAACTATGAAATTCATCAACTAACCACTACCATATAGAACTAAGACTCTATGTATTTCTACATCCTTAACTTTTCCCATCCTACTCCTCAACTCTTATAAGCATATGTTTGCTTCTAATTTTCATCACTTTCTGTATGACCCTCTCTCTTTACCTTAATCCTATGTAAAAAAAAATGTTTTAATTTATCATGTTACTTTATTTACCTTACTTTATTACCTATATACATTTTATTATTGTATCTACCTCTCTGTACTTATTTAATTTTCATTACTTATTAATTTGCGCTTTAATACTTGCTTTTATCTTATGTACAATGTCTCAACTTTCACGTGTCATGTTGGGACCTCCACTGAAAATGGGTTCCTGACCCAGTCGGACTTTCCCGGTAAACAAATGTTAAATAAAATAAATAAATAACAGCACACAAGGACACCCTGTTCTTATGATACATGAAAAAAGAAGGACAAGTCATAAGGGCTTGAAGCTCAGACACCCGTCTGACAGAAGTAAAGGCTAACAAAAGTACAGTTTTCCAAGTGGAATGCTGCAAGGAAGCTGAAGCTGCAGGCTCAAAAGGAGCCTGAGTCAATTTTTCCTAAAGAAAATTAAGATCCCAGGGAGGAGAAACAAGCTTCTTGGGAGGCCTAATATAAAGGATGTCTTTAAGGAATTGTTTAGCCTCAAATCTAGAAGGAGATAAAGACAGACAAGCAGAGATAACTGAGAAGTGGGCCTTAACAGAAGAATAAGCCAATACAGCATTAAGCAATTCACACACCTAAGAAAGAACCACAGGAACATTCACAGAACATGGATCTAGGTTATGAGAAAGACACCAAACAGAAAACCTCTTACATTTGGATAAGCAAGAGTTCCTAGTGCTGGGTTTCCTGGCCTCCTGCAGGACCCTAAGAACATCCTCAGGAAAAAAAAAAGTTTTCTATGTGGAATCAAAATCCTATCACCCACACTGCCAGTTGAGGAGTGGACAGGTGGAGATGGATGAGAGATCCCTTGTCGTGTGTGAGTAGGTCTAACCTCTGAGGTATGGCTGAATGTAGAAGAAGAGGGAATCAATGCTGACTTGGCCAAAAGGGAGTCACCAACAAGATTTTGGGAGCATCCTGTTGAATTCTGAACAGGACTTTTGGAATGAGGGGAAGGAGAGGGAAAGTGTAAAGAAACATTCCCTTCCAAAAGAAAAAACAGAGTGTCTACCTTCCAAACCAGAGGACCTTGGACTCCGGCACAAAAAAAGAGGAAATTGTCTGTTCAGAGGGGAGGCAAAGGTTTTATTTGAAGAGTACCCTACTGGTGGACAATGTCTATAAACACATCTCTGTGAAGCATCCATTTGTGGGACTGAGTTAAGGACCTGCTCAGAGTGTCTGCCACAATAAATACCCTGCACTTTTAGGGAGCCAAATGTTGCTCCGCATCCCACGTCTGAAGCATCTGTGAACAACTCTTGAAATGGAAGAAGGGGAAGAAAAGGGAGCCCTGGATTTAGAGACAACTGCTGAATCCACCACTGAATTTCCTTCTTGAGACAAGGCAAAGAAAAACTACAAATTCGAGGGGATGTGCATGTTGAAGCCAAACTGACTTCAGAAGCCACTGAAACTTTCTCATGTGGAGTTTGGCCAGATGGAGCACAGAAATGGTGGAGGCCATGAACCCTAGAGTTCTCAGAAATTCTCTGGCTGTTACAGAGGCCAGAGGAAGAAGAGTTTGAAAAAAGGAAATGAGTGTTAAGGCCTTGGGAGGAGGTAGGGATGCCAGCATAGGAAGTATGGATCCTGCACCCCAGAAAAAACATGGTCCGGAGGAGTCAGAAAAGACTTTTTTGAAGTTTATTGTGAACCTCAAGCTTTGCAGAAGGGAAATGGCAAAATGAAGATTTTGTAACAAGATATCTGAATGCCTGCAACTGGAGGTTGTCCAACTAAGGAAAGACTTGGATCCCCTGAAGCCTTCAAAAAGCAATCATAGGTGCAAGGCATTTAGTGAATACCTCTGGAAAAGTAGAAAGGCCAAAAGGCAAATCACAGAACTGAAAATGATAAGAAGCAACACAGACATGTAAAAACTTCCTGAAAAGGGGATGAATAGGAATATGGAGATTAAGCATCACTGAGATCCAGAGACGCTATATAAGCTTGAGGAAGCAAAAGAGGGAACAAAGTCTGAAGGGACAACATTCGAAAGGCGAGGACCTTCAGAAAAGTGCTCAGATGAGACAGGTCTAGACTTGGTCTCCAGGTACCTTCTTTCCTGGGCACTAGAAAGATCCTGGAGTAAAACCATCTCCTCCTTTGACACAGGCACCATTTGAATAATATCCTGAGTGAAAATATCTTGAACACCCCATGGAAAGAAAGACAGGTGTTCCTCAGGGGGCTGAGGAATTCACATAAAAGGGCAAAGAGCTGTCCCTCAGAGTGGTAAGTTCCCTCCATCATGTCTTCAGCCAAAGCACTAAACAATTACCATGAAATACCCCTGGTGGAAAATGGATAGAACCCAGGAATCCTGAGTAATCTTTAGCCAAATAGGAATAGAGAAATAGACAGGCGAAGAGAAAGTGGAAAGTGGCTGGGAAGAATAGAATAGTCAGACAGCACCTGGCTTATCAGGAAAAAAAGACATTTGAGGCACAGAAGTCTGAGTAGCATTTGCAGGAGGAGCCCACTTGCCACCCTTTTTACCCTTAGGAGGAGGGCGAGATTGCCTGTGAACAAAGGCTGGCTTATCGGGGTAGTTTCTCTAAAATATCGGCACAGGAGAAACAAGCACACATTTAAGTTGCTGTAAAGCCTTGCCCTTACCTTGAAGGGACTTAAAATAAATCAGCAGCAGCTTCGCCAAACAAATGTCTATTATCTAGAGGGGCATCCATCAACTCAGCCTTAATATCATCAGGCAAAGGTTGAAGCCAAAGCCACAAATATCTTCTCTCACAGACCTAAAAACAGTGGCCCTAGAAGAAGTATCTGCTGCGTCACAGCTACACTTGATGGAATGATTAGCCGCCTAGGAGGAAGTCCCTAAAAGGGAAAGGGCAGAGTTTTACTTTCGGAGTCTGAAGATCAGAAATCACCTGACAGGCCTAGAAAAGCACAACCAACAAGTAATTAGACATATGGGTCTGATAATTAACAGCCCTAAAAGCCAAGGTAGCAGGAGATATAGAACTTGCTGCCTAGCCTCTCCATAGCTCTGCTAACTTTATCAGAAGGCAGTAACTTAGGAGAAGGAAACAATTGAGAAGGTTTGTCAGAAGCTACTGACACCACCGAGGGGTCAGCAGAAGGACACTCGTACAAGAATTTACTGTCCTCACTCACCCTATAGAACCTATCATGTTTTTTTGGGGGCAGAGGGCTAAGAATCTGGTGCCTTAGAGGCATTAAGAAAAGGCATCCAACAAAGCAGTCAAAACTGGAGGAACAGCAGAAGGTCTGGGAGAATCTGTCTGCAGAAGCTCATAATGCTTTTTTGAATCTTAGAAACTTGAGCACAATCTCATTTAAAGAACTCCATCATCCTAGAGATAGTGTCCTCAAAAGAAATCTCTTCAAAGGGAGTATCAAGACTTGCCGATTCTTCTTTCTCTGATCCACAGTCCAAAGGAGAGGGAATTTGGGAGAAGTAATCAAGGGATTCCTCATTTGAATCCTCCTTAGAGGAATCCTGTTCTCTGGATCTCTTAAGGGGGATAGACCACCAAGGGGAGCTGGAACAGAAACTCCCTGAAGAGGTTTTAAAGCCATCAAATTACTAAACAATCCCCGAGTGAAGGATTGCCATTCACCCTGTGGATCCTTAGCAGCAGAGGAAACATGGTAATCTTCTTCTTTTTCTTTAAGGGGACATCTGCCTTAAAACATTTGGAAGGCTCTGACCCCAGGCGGCATTCAATAATTGTAGCAGGGACTTCTTCTTGGATTAAAATTTGGGGAACACCCCTAGGCCCCTCAGAAATAAATCAGCCGCAGTTCCCCCTGAACATCTGAAATGGAAGTCTGCAATGCCTCCTCAGGCATGCCTAAGGTTCGATCCTCACCGGCCTCAAACCCAGTTGTGTCAGAAGAATCCAACAATGAAGCCGGGTGAACCTCCAAGCAATCACTTGCTTCGGGAGGGACGTCTGGAAGATAATGAACAACAGAAGATTCCAGTGTAGGTTTCTTGGCCTTCTTCTTCACAGACGGCTGTCCTTGGGAGTGATAAGTTCCCTCCATCATGTCTTCAGCCAGAAGCTTAAGAAGTTGATTCTCAAGATAAAGCACCAAAGAAGAAAGACTACTACGAAGGGTGTTGGGAACAAAGGCCTGACTAATGTAACAGTATGTATGGTTGTGCGAAGTGCAAAGGCAAAACAGACACTGTTGGTGAAGGTCTTTATGGGGAAGCTGTCTCCCACACTGGCATTTACCCTTCTTGGATAATATGAAACCCCAAATCAACAAAATAGCAAAAGAAATATAAGACAACAAAACCTCAACAGGGCACTTAGCTTGGTGCAAAGAGCATACGTGTGATGCACAGTGTACCTTAAAACAACCTAAAGCCTTTGGTATACTGGCCACATGTCGGGCTGCCCTTGGCAGGAGATTCCTATTGTAAAGAACACTGCAACAGTAAAATGAAAGGACATCTACTTACCCATATGTTTGACTAGTCTTGTATGCAAGGCCATGAAAAGAATTACTGTGGACTTGATAAACAAAGACAGGAAATCTTCAAACACTGGACACATCACAGCTCTGTTTTATCAATGGCAGATCATGCCTAACAAACATAGTGGACTTCTTCAAGAAGGTCACTTGAGCCATGCATGAGGGCAAAATGGTACACACTGGCTACTTTGACCTGGCAATGGCATTTGACACAATACCGCACTTGGGTGTTATAGACAAACTCACAAATTTAGGCATAAATCCCTATGTCACCCAATGACTAGCCAAATAGGTCACAGATAGGACATAAAGTTAGGGTGGGGGAATCGACCTTCACCAAGAGGCCTGTTACTAGTGGTATTCCACAGGGCTCAGTACTGGGACCTCTCCTGTTTACAATATATTTCTCGGAAGTTAAGGCAAATGTAGAAGGTCTCTGGCTGACCAAATTTGCTGATGACTGCAAGCTGGATACAATCATTAAATCCCCCAATGATGTAAATATCCTCCAGGAAAGTCTGTCACTGACAAATAACTGGTGCCAGAACCATGCCCTAAAACTCAATGCAAAAGAAATGCATAATTACACCCTTTGGGAAGATGACCACCCCTGCATATTACAACACTGATAACACTCCCCTAAGAGCACACCCAGTGGTAAGGTACTTGGGAACGCAGGTTGACAGTAATCTGAACTTTGTTCAGCACGTATCCATGGTAATGAGAAAATCTTTCTACTTGGAGCAACTTATAAGTAGGGACATGGCATCCAGATCTAGTACCACCATACTCAGCCCTCATTAGACCAGTAATTGAGTACAATGTACCCTTCAGCATGTACCTGACCAAACATTTGCAACAAATGGAGCTACCATAGAGGTTCCTCACTAAAAGAATACAGGTTGTAAATAATATGCCCTATGTGGACTGCCTCAAAGTCCTGTCCTTGTATTTCATCTCCTACAGACTACTGAGGGGCAAACTATGTCTAACCTACAAGGCATTCTCCGATCCAGCCCTGATGGATCTGCTACACATTCACAAAACAAACAGCACTAGGATTACCCAATCTAAGGATTTGAACCTCATCTATGACACAAGCAAAACATGTTGGAGAGATGGGTATGTGCCTCAGATCACATCTTCTCTGGAACAGACTTCCCATTCATATGAAACAGAGCTCTTCCCTAAGCCTATTAAGATGCAATTTGGACCAGTGGATGAGAAATTGCAAATTCACCCCTGGCTTGTCACTTGTGGCCTTTATGGACAGGGGCTGTTTGCAGATGCCCTAAATCACAGGCACATACTAAAGCCATACTAGCCCAGGAGCATTTATAATTGGGAAAACTGGGGCATGAATGGTTAGGCTGAAAAAGGCTCTATTCGTTAGCCTGGTAACCTCCTGTGATTCTAAAACACTCCACACTCAAGAGAAAAAGAGAGGAATTACAACTAAAACTAAACATTTCCACTATGAAAGACTAAGGGGGAAATCCTCTAAATGTAAACTGTGTAATCAAAAGGTGAAGTAATACACTCATAAGCCAACTTAAAATCTTTTTTCCTTTTTTGAGCAAGGGTCTGGAAAGACCCCCCCCCCCCGTATTCAAGGGGACTTTACATCCTCACACTCATCTTTCTTAAATATACTAACACTTTGGCTGCACTAATACAGGGGAAAGAAGAAACACCCTAAAAGAGCAAATACAGACTGTTACACAAGCATTGAGCTTGCAGATCCACTGTATTAATAGCAAACACAGTCAGGGAAACAAAAGTTCTATGAAACCAAACTAGAGAGTTACACAATTAGAGTTACAAGCTGACTACTTTAGTACTGATCGTTAGCCATACAGAGATCATTACCATATAATAATAGGCACACTCAGTTAGTTGCCTCTGTGTTATGCCTGTTTTAATTAGCTTACTACCACTGAGATACTCAAAAGGACAAGTTGTTTACAGGATAAGTGGAAAGACAAATGGACAGAGGGATGAATGAATGTATTTGCCACTGTCAGATACAGAGGCTCAGGAACTAAGAATACAAAGCAGAGTGACTGATATACTTCAGGTAGCTGAAAAAAGGAACAGAGTGAGGTGTACAGTGCACCCTCTTTTACAGCTGGTCTTTTATCAGCCACAGCACAACAGTGCAGCAGTGAACCCCAAGGTATGTGCAACAGCTGAAAAAGTTTAAGTTGGGGATTTGTATCCTCCAACTGAGGCTAATTCTCGCTCATATTATTAACTCCTTCAGAAATAATATTTTGATGAGTATCATACTTTTTACGGGTCCTGCACTGTAGAAAAGTATTTCATACCCTGTGGGGAAATGAGTTTGAAGAATGTCAAGATGGCAATAAAGATCAACATGAAAAAAAAGGAAATGGTAAACAATTGACTTACCAAGCATGTCTGCAGTCCTGGAAACTGCCTCTCTATCCACCTGATAGGTTATTCCATTACTCCTGCAAAGTTACAAAAACAAATGCAACGTTATGATCCAAAGTTATAATTACCTTTACAAGTTTCTTTCATTTAATTTCCCATAAAAGTTCTACGTTCAAACATGTATTCATGCCTATAAAATGTGAGGTAAAAATGAAGCTTCTCTTAGTCATTACTGTTTTTTTTTTTTTTTGCTCCTGGGTACCATGGTTCCCGCAGTCCACACAGCACCTTTCAGCAATTTTACTGACATTCCATGGTGTGCATATAACAAATTAGCTTCAACACTACTGTATTAGAAAGCTAAGAAAACTAACCAACATTTAAAAAGATAAGAGTTTGTGGCAGGGAAAGGGAACTTGGTGCCAAAACATTAGCAAGTAAGAATGACACAAGATGCAGTAACATGGCATGATATATTGGGTTCTACGTGATTTCCCCTTCCAAATTTTAACTGCTGCCTTTGGTAAATTAGACTCCAAATGAATGACTACTTATTAGATACAGACATTTTCAAATTTGGAGCCTAAATCAGCAGATAGACAGACAGACAAAAAAGATTTTTTTCAACTTCAGGACAGTCCATAGGGTGATGTGCAGAGCTGTAGTAATTACAGAGAGATAAAACTGATCAGCCACAGCTTGAAGTTATGGGAAAGAGTAGCGGAAGCTAGGTTAAGAAGGGAGGTGATTAGTGATCAGCAGTATGGTTTCATGCCGGGAAAGAGCACTACAGATGCGATGTTTGCTCTGAGAGTGTAGATGGAAAAATATAGAGAAGGTCAGAAGGAGTTGCATTGCGTCTTTGTGGACTTGGAGAAAGCATATGATAGGGTGCCTAGAGAGGAGTTGTGGTACTGTACGAGGAAGTCAAGAGTGGCAGAGAAGTAGGGTAGTGTGATAGTGGTGAAGTCTGCAGTGGGAGTGCCAGATGTGTTTAAGGTGGAGATGGGATTACACCAAGGATCAGCACGGAGCCCTTTCTTATTTGCAATAGTGATGGACAGGTTGACAGACAAGATCAGACAGGAAGCCCCATGGACTATGATGTTTGCAGATGACATTGTGATCTGTAGTGAGAGTGGGGACCAGGTTCATAGATTAGTACTAGGCTAACTATCCTTGTGGGCCATTTTAAGCCTGAGAATCAAACCCTGCACCTTGTGTTCGTAAGGTAAACACCTTAACCATTATGCCATCCCTGGAGAGGTGGGGATATGCTCTAGAGAGGAGAGGAATGAAGGTCAGCAGGATTAAGACAGAATTTATGTGTGTGACTGAGAGGGAGGATAGAGGAATGGTGAGGATGCAGGGAGTAGAGTTGGTGAAGGTGGATGAGTTTAAGTACTTGGGATCAACAGTTCAGAGTAATGGTGAGTGTGGAAGAGATGTGAAGAAGAGAGTACAGGCAGGGTGGAATGGGTGGAGAAGAGTGTCAGGAGTGATTTGTGACAGACGGGTACAAGTAAGTGAAAGGGAAGGTCTACAAGAGGGTAGTGAGACCAGCAATGTTATATGGGCTGGAGACGGTGGCATTGACAAAAAGGCAGGAGTCAGAGCTGGAAGTGGCAGAGTTAAAGACGTTAAGATTTGCACTGGGTGTGACAAGGATGGACAGGATTAGTAATCAGTATATTAGAGGGTCAGCTGAGGTTGGACGGTTTGGAGACAAAGTCAGAGAGGCGAGACTGCGTTGGTTTGGACATGTGCTGAAGAGGGATGCTGGGTATATTGGGAAAAGGAAGCTAAGGATGGAGCTGCCAGGTAAGAGGAAAAGAGGAAGGCCTAAGATAAGGTTTATGGATGTGGTTAGAGAGGCCATGCAGGTGGTTGGTGTGACAGGGCAAGATACAGACAACAGGAAGAAATGGAAACAGATGATCCACTGTGGAGACCCCTAACAGGAACAGCGGAAAAAGAAGGAGAGTCTAGTCAAAAGGAGGCATGATTATATAAATAAATGTCCAAGTCATTTTGCTTAATAAACATGCACACATTTTTAGTGTTTCCGCATCTAAATTAGTGTAGCTAGTAGCTGTAGCATAGGAGTAAGCACTCTCATTTGTTCTTTTGAAATTTTTTAAGGTTTTTTTTAAGCTTTTAGCTTCTGCTATTTAAGCCCTACATTTGAATGGGTTTTTGCTTGTTTGTACTGAGCTGAACTGAGGTGGGCTACCAGCTACAACTCTGAGCTGAGATACCAAAGACTAGAGGCTTCTGAGCTTCCCAAAATCCATAAGTTGCCTGTTTTTTGCTTGATTATATAATTTACTGCACTTTTTATTGTACTCTGCTTGTTTAATACTGTATTTTAATACTGTAAACTAAACTGAACTATTTGTACTGCATTTGTCTGCCTTACTGTGTCCGTTAAATTGTATTTAAGTTGCTGTTTTTCACTGCTTGCAAAGCTTTTCTTGCTATTTTAACTGTTTGCAAAGTAACTGTTGCTACTTTTCACTGTTCACAAAGCATCTGTTCTGTTTTCTTGCCAAGCAGTGTTTTAAATAACTGATTTGTTTGTTGTTTAAAACATTCTTTAGAGTGAGAGGTGTGCTGATTGGAACCTGTCTGGTGAAGGGTGATAGTCTAGGGCTTGGATTAAGTGCCCTCATTTGTTCTTTTGAGTTTTTTTAAAGTTTTTTTTTAAATTTCTTAGCTTCTGGTATTTAAGCCCTGGGTTTAAGACGGTTTCTGCTTGCTTGTGAGTCGTCCAGCACAGCTTACTGCCACACAATTGTACACCATAGCTAGACAGATAATTTCAACAATTCTTCCCTTAGATACAGCTGTAGTACATTAGTGTAGTCCTCATCTTTAGTACATCTCCAGTTGAAGTATTGCTAGTGAGCTGTGACCTATTAAACCACCAGTCAAAAACCCTGTCAGAAATACCTACCTACAGAGCACCTCCTAGATCAGTCCTGAAAGCACCCCTTTGTGATAAGAGTTCTTCAAACCTAGCATTATAGACAAGTGGACTACCCTTGTTTCTCCTGCCAGCCTTAAATGACTTGAGTCTCCTGAAGCAAGTGTAGTAGGTGCTTTATATACACTGACAACCCTTTACTAATAACTCTCTCTAGTACAGAGTACGACAGATGTATCTACACCAAGATCCTTGCTCGCACTCAAAACAGTAACACTGAAGTGGTCGACAACTCAGCCACCACTACTCATGCGTGCCCATAGTACCACTACTCATACACACAGTATGCATCCAACACACAAATCAACATATGAAGAAGTTCTCTCAAAAAACTTACCAAAACACCAGACTTCCAAAACAAAAGACTGCTACAACTAACACATTTCCCATAGCACCCAAGACACATAGCAACCAGTGTCTCACCTACCAGGCCCTTAAAACGCAACACTCAAAAATGTTCTTGTCAATGGAGACTCCATAATGAGACACACGGATGTCAAACTCACCAGGTTAGATAAGGAGAAAGTCACAGTCAGCTGCCTGTCCGGTGCCAGGATTCGTCAGATCCAGATCACACATGCACTCGGGTCTCTCGGCAAGAAGTACCATCATGACCCTGTCATAGCTCACGTTGCAGTGAACGACCTGAAATGTACCCCACTGGACTACATGAAGAAAAACATGCTTCAGCTCTCTGAGTGTGTGTTCCAGGCAGGTATGTGCCTAGCCTTGAGCAGCATATTACCCTCACCTAGAATGATGCCATAGTATAAACAAAAAATGATTGATTTCAATAATTGGCTTAGTTTTTGGTGTCATTCAAAGAGAATCCAATTTCTGTCAGCCTAGGATGACATGGTCAACAAACCTCGCTGCTTTGGCAGAGACTGTTTGCACTTGGCACCACTACGCTTTCTGCAGCTGGCAAAGGCTCTTGCCTCCCCCATTGTGCCTTTTTTAGGCAAGGTCTCAAAAACAAAATTTCTGATGTGAAAATTGCCAACCATAACAAAATAAGGGTTATAGTAATGAACACTAGGAGCTTAAACTAAAAACTTGCACACCCTGGAAGCACTTCTATCACTGGAGAATGTAGATGTCTGTGCAGTCACAGAAACATGGTTCAAAGCCTCAGACAGTGCCCCGGCTTTGCAAGGCTTCAGTGCCTTCCACATCTTCAGACCATGAAAATGAACATATGAAAACCAAAGGACGCAGTGTTTCTATCTACAGTAGAGATAAATTCACTTACTGACTAGTTAGATTGAACCCCCTTCAAGATATAGCTACTTACAGATCCCCCTCCATGAATCATGACGTGCACAAGGCCTACTAGACCAAACTGGAGTCAATTCAAATATTGCCAAACACTCCGGTAATGGGGGATTTCAATTACCCCACCATCAACTGAGAAACCTACTTTAGCCCTTACTCGGTACCTCAAATGTTCCTTGACTTTGTTAGCTCAAATGCCCTGAAACAAGCTGTTCAAACCACAAGAGGAACAAACATACCAGATCTGGTCCTCACTAACACGACAAACAGATGCACCACTGCCTGCCTGTCGGATCCTCATTAGTTAAATATGACCATAAATCAGTTGCCTTCGAACTGGAACTAACACCAGACTAAAAAACCTCACCAAAGCAAACTATACTCTCCTAGGGGAAGGTATAAATGCATTCCAAGCTCTACCCCAAGTTGAAAGTGGTAATTACACCAAACCTTACACTAAAGCCCTGTACAATCACCTGTGTAAGTGTATAGACTCATCTGTTCAAGAAAGAATCAAAGCCAGAGACCCAAGTAAAACAAACAAAAAAAAGCCACCCTGGTGGGTTTCCAGCATCATCAAACTTTACAACTGCTAAATGTTGCTGTCTAAGAAAACTAAAGTGAGGCCCCAAGAATGGAAAATCACCCTCCTCAGCCTCAACAGGCAAATAAGACAACATGCCAAATTCTCTAAGTAACTTTGAGACAAACTTAACAATCACAGCCAAGGATAACCCAAAGGCCTTTTACAGCTATGTATGTAGCTCAAACGTTGGGACCGAAGCATTTGCTGAACTACTGACTAACAGTATCACACACACTGATCCCACAGAAATAGCAAACCTGCTAGTGGACAGATTTGGTTAAAATTTCACTCCCTTATCCCCTCCAAACTTATCATAAGCCTTGCCCCCAACTCCCCACAGTTATATATATATATATATATATATATATATCCAAACAGCAGGTCATTAAAGCCTTACAAGCCTTGCCCCCAACTCCCTACCTTACAAATCCGAACAGAAGGTCATTAAAGCTTTGTCTAAGGCAAAAAACACAGCCTCTATGGGACCAGATGGCATCCCAGGCTGTCTTCTAAACTAAAACATGAACTAGCATAACCATTAAAAGTACTCTATTCAATCACAGCCTAACCACAGGCTTTGTTCCTGCGGAATGGAGAACAGCAGCAGTTATCCCCCCTCCACAAAGGTAGCTTAGCAACAGACCCAGGGAATTACAGACCCATAAGTCTGACCAGTCTCATCTGTAAAGCCATGGAACGCATCAACATGGACCTCATAAGTGAAGACTCAGGCGACCTCCAAACACTGGAACTGACCCAGTTCAGCTTCGTCAAGAGCAGATCCCACCTGTTAAACCTGTTGGATTTCTTTGAAAATGACCAGGGCCACTGATGAGGGCAAATCTGTGCACACAGCATACCTTAACTTGGCAAAGGCCTTTCACACAATCCCACACTCAGGCATCACTGATAAACTTACCAAACGGAATGTAAACCCCTTTGTTGTAAGATGGGTTGCCAACTGGCTCACAAATCTGTCACATACTCCTATCAAAATGGGTGACTCCACATCAGCCAGCAGACCTGTCACCAGTAGGGTGCCACTAGGGTCAGTGCTGCGCCCCCTACTGTTTGGTATACACTTCTCAAAAGTTCAGGTCAAAACTAAGGGGCTGTTGCTAACCAAGTCTATGGATGGCTGCAAATTGGGTGCAATTACTGAATCCCCAAATTATGTCAGTATACTTCAGGAGGGTCTTACGCACATCAACAACTGGTGTCTTAGTCACAGTCTCGAACTGAATCCAAAGAAATGCATCATCATTCCTTTCACTAAAAACAATGTCCCTTCACACTATCAAATTAACAATATCCTATGTACCTACGAAGTGGTAAGAGATCTGGGTTCAGAAGTAGACTGCAACCTTAACTTTGAACAGCATGTGTCTACTGTAGTAAGGAAGGCTTTCTTTGTAGCACATTTGATTAGCAAAGGCATCACCTCTAGAGCAAAGGAGGTTATAACCCCTCTATACTTGTCACTAATCAGGCCCATAACTGAGTACAATGCCCCTTTTGGCATGTACTGTACAAAGCGCCTACCGTAATTGGCAAGACCTCAGAAGTTTATAATGAAGAAGATCAAGGGACTCCAGCACGTGCCTTACACAGACTGACAAATGTCCCTGTCAGTATACTGAGTATCATATAGACTTCTTAGGGGGGAGACTTATGCCTGGCTTACAGAGCAATCTCTGACCCAAACTTAATGAATTTGCTGCACATCTGTAAATCAAACGGGTCTACAGCTACCAGTTCCAGAGACCTAAATATGACCTGCAACTTCAATAGGATGTTCTGGAGGGATGGATTTGTCCCCCAGGGACTGCTGCATCTTTGGAATTGGCTGCCAATTCACGTGAAGCAGAGCACATCTATGACACTGTTCAAAAGGAATCTGGAAGCGTGGATGGGGCACTGAAAATTCTTACCAGGGATAGTGCCCACAACCCTCCTGGACACAGGCAGTCATTACTAAATACAATCCTGGGTATTGAATAGACTACCTATGGTATTACATTGGGATAAAACAGTTAGGCTTGAAACAACCTCTGGGTCGATGGCCTAGTAACCTTCTATGATCCTTTGCCACTACATACATGTCTACTAATAACGGAGCTTGAAACCATTTAGGCAGGTAGGTGTGCTGCAAAGAAGGCGAGTAGCAATACAGAACTCATACTATGCTTTTCCTGCAACTCTCACACTGGTCTGTACTGCCTCATCTAAATAGATGCCAGACTGTACTCACTACAAATCCTTAAATCAGAATTCTGCAAACCATTTCCCATTCAAATACCTCCCAAAAACCAATGGTACTTGTTACACTGCAAACTGTTAAATCAGTAATTCTACATGAGAAATGGCATAGTAATTCATGTTATTTTGTTCTAAATGTAACACTGTCAATATATGTGCCATTAATAAAGATCTACTGTACTTACACTCTGAAACTCAACTATTCTTAGCTGCCACAGAACACTGAACCACCAAGTGTACTAAGTACAGCAACACACCCTTTGTCACCACTAAATTTTGATCCTTAAGCTGCTTTATGATCAACCACTCAGGCTTAAACTCAGTTAAGGGGCTTCATTGTGAAACTCTGTGCAAAGAGAGAGATGCTGGAGTTTTGGGATAACAGTATTCAATTTAACCTTTCAAGGTACTGCTGCAAGCCCTAAAGACTTGTTGCTACTCTTTTAATGAAAAACTACTACTCATGTGGCCACTGAGTAAGCACAAGATGTACCACACACTGATATATGTGGTGTCCTCTCCCCCTCAGTACCGGGATATTCTCAAACCTGTGAGCTTTCTCATTTTGGACCTTCATATTTAATAATTAATTTATCTTCCCAGCCTGTATAGGCCCAGCAAAGCCATTTTCTTTCAGGTTGTAGATCCACCCCCAGGAGTAAATACGTCTTTGCCTGCCAAACAGGTCTGTAACTGCAGCTTATCATTAAGTCTAAACCCTGCAATTCTTTTATCTTGTTAGCCAGTTTACCCCATAATTTGACCATAATGCCCACCTACTAAAGCTGAATGGCATAATGTAAGGCTCCTGGAACTTCTTTTCTACACGCAGTTCAATAAAACACATGAATAACACATTATAAGATGCACTTCAACTAAACATTTCATCTTGTTTCAACAGCAAACCTTCACCCCACTGACCAATGCTGGGCCTCAGCTATCTATCTGCAGCAGTTACCCCACTAAACTACTCTGCAAGAGATGCTTACTGCCTTATCAAGCCTTCCTTAATACCCATCTGCCTACCTTCTCTACCCTTATTCAGGTCTGCTGCAATATCATGAATCTGGCTGTCACCAACCATGACAATACCTTCAGAGGCAATAAAACCGTTATCAAAACAGTCTCAATATGTGATCCCACACAGAAAATGCGGGCCATATCACTTGGAAAATAGGCTCTAGCAGTTTTAATTGATACTACTACCCTGCATTTTTTAAGTTAACTATTCAGACAATATGCAAAAAATAATTTTAAGCTTGCATTAATTTCTGAAAACCTGTATGGTGTATTGCACTACTATAAACTTCTGCCTTCAGAAGTATAAAATACATGCTTGGTTTGCTGCAGCTTGTTAAAAACAGGAATTATTACTATTATTATTATTATATTACTTCAGATATCATTTTAAATGAGAGTTTGGTCATTTACCGATTTGCAAAACGTGCATAAACTACTGCGGTACGTTGTTAGTTTTAGCTAGTCACCCAGTTGCTAACAAAAGGTGGGTAGTTCACCAGAATGTATATGGACCTGACACATGTGCCTTGAAGATCTCCAAACAAATATTTGCAGAAAAATAGACAAGTGAGTTAAAGAAGTTGATAATATGTCTTAATACACATTTGGAGTAGCATTTACCATGCCATGCAATAAGCTAAACAGTATACCCAGTATGCCTGAAGTTGCTTGACAACACAGAGTTATACAACAAAGTAGATCCCCTAAGTGAATGCTAGATCACTCCCACCTGTGATGCCCCTGCACTGGCCCAGTAATCAAGGAGCCTCAATCCTCACCACTGCCAATAGTGCAGAACGTACACACTGGGAGGATGATATACACAGTAAAGTACAATTTCCCTTAAGAGCACACAGAGATCACAGTCAGTCTGGGGCTGGTTCCTCCCTCTTTCTCCAGATCCCAATAAGACTCCCCACTGGCACAGCTATAGGGTTTTGATCTCAGCTGAGTGGCCAAACCAAGATCTCCAATACCCTCTCTATCCAACCAGTGCTTCATGTCCCTGCCCAAGTAGCTGACACACAAACTCTTTGAGGTTTGATTTACATACAAACACACACACACACACACACACACACACACACACACACACACACACACACACAAACTCTCCTGGGAAAGGCTGGAACAGGTTTACTAACTTTTTCCCCTTCTGCCCAGACTATAAGGTAGTTTTCACTGCCACCAGCCAATTTTCTGTCAGCTAATTTACGGTCCTTAACAAAGGGTGGACAATCTTACTGTGTAATGTTACTATTAATCCAAATGGTAGTCTGACCAAGAGCAAGGCTATTTAGGAGTGGCCTGTACAGTGTCACCAAATAGATAAGCAAGTACGCTAAGAACTTAAATATCTCCAAACAGACCAGCCACAATTGAAAGGTTTAAATATATTTAATAATAATAAAAGAACAAGACAATACTCAGTAAATAATAAGTTACATCATAGTTCAAAATCACAGGAAATATTTAAAACAACATTGCAGGACAGTCTCAGATAAATAAATAAAACATCTAAACAATACTTTACTATATTCCTATCTGAATCTAAAAGAGTTACTGTGCCCTAAAAACCTACAGCAAGGCAAGTGCAGAAGGTGAATGAATGTTTACAGCTGATGTTGGGTCAAATACAAAATGCGCAGTCTCTCTCTGAGAGGGTTCTTAAATTAATATCAAATATTACTGCTGGGTTAGCTTGGATGATATGACTTTTTGTAACCTGACCAGTTCCCAAGCTAAACCCCCCTTTGTCAGAAACAAACAGAATTTTAGCATATCCCTGTGAAAAATACAGATATCTCTTAGATGTTTGCAGATCATGGAAGCCATAAAACAATACAACTATTCTACATCTTAAACCTAGTAATTACTTCTCTTTCAAGACAATGCAAACAACTTCTAGCTCTAGACATTGCCTCTGCTACTGCACTTAAATTGAGAGATAACATCTCTTTTATTATGTGGTTATGAAACAATTTCATTTCAACTATTTTCATTGATTTTTTTCTAGTTAACATCATGTGTTCCAGTTTTCATTAAACATATTCATCTAAACAATCAAAATAGTGCATGTACATTCCTGTTCTATTTCAATAGGGCATGCTGTGGTTACATTTTAACTCAGTACTTTACACACACTTCTGTATAAATCATATCAATATTAACAAATAACACAGAATTATTTACAAAATTCCAGATAGCTGGGCTGGCAGTATTTCCCTTTGTCACACCACCTTTGTTTTTTATTGTCCCGCCTACAAGATTGACTTTCAAATATTTCATTGATTACCACAGTCGGTCAATAATGCCAAATATTACAGCTTCTTACCTCTTATTGCTCAGAGAATACACACTGATGCTGAACTATGACACTATTAATTTTTAAATGCACTGCATTAATACTTCTAAATTCTCCTGATATTGGCTTTTGTCTCTTCCTTAAACTCTGACTTTGCCCAGCATTCTTGAACCAAGAAGTTGAGAAATATGCTGCAACTTTCTACATGAAGACACAGAGAACCATCATTCTATCAGACTGGAGATATTTTAATACCTCTAAATTCTCCTGATTTTGGCTTTTGTCTCTAAATTAAGTTTGGATTTGTCCAGAACTCTTAAACCAAGAAGTTGAGAGATATGCTGCAACTCTCTGCCTCGAGACACAGAGGACCTTTATTCTGTCATACTGGAGATTTTTATTTTAGTCATACATATATACACCTACCAGATTTGTAAGTAAATCTAGAGTACCATTTGCTTCTACCTGACTAAGCTTTCTTGTTCTGTATTGCTGAATTCTTGCCGCAAACTGATATGAATATCCAAAGCAAACACTTTTGTGTTTGCAGTTGTACAAACTAAAATTACAAGAATTTATAAGTTAATAGTGATTGCTAAGAAAGTTTTACAATTGAAGGCAATTACGAGTCACAAAAATTACCAAGAGCTCTAAAACTTTCCCCTCAGAAAATGTAAGTAGAAAGCTATAAAACCTTTTTATAACTTGCACAATGTTAAATATATATTTAGACATTTATAACAGTGTATATATACTTCTGTTTATTAGAATATATATGTAAAAAATATAAAAGTGCATATACACTTATGTTTGCTAGAATATATGTAGAAAAATATGGTCACTTAGATGCATGTACACTTCTCTTTGCTAGAATATATATGGGAAAATATAATCACTTGGATGCATGTACATTTTTGTTTGCTAGCATGTATACATTAAAGAGTTAAACTGCTCTTGGCTCAGAAGCAAGGAAAACAATGGCACCCAACTGAATGTATTACAAAATGTCTGGTACTTGGTACAAGCTTCAAAGAAAACAGATAAAAACCAGGTGCAGGGAGCATTGGAAGAAACATTCATAACAGAAAAGACTCCCTAAAAGTTTATCTTGAAATGTAGCTTATCAATAGAGTACATGACAGCAGGTGAATACCAAAGTACTGACTTTGAAAGTTCCCAACAGGCTGCATTACATCAACATCAAAAGACTGCTTTCATGAAAAACTTACATAAAGAACACTGAAAAAGTATGACGTTGGATCTGATTCTTTGTTATATCCAGTGCACTGGAGAACATTTTCCATGCTGCCTGAAAAGTTTAATCTGAGACATTAAAATCTGTAAATTATGACATCATAAGTGTCATCTGTTATACAGATACGTTATTTTAGTAGTACTGCACATAACATAGTGATGAAAAGGTTAATAGTCTGCAAAGTTCAGTGCATTAATCAGACTTTGGTTTCAGCAAGCAGCAGCAGCACATACATCTTCTTTATTTATTTATTTGACATCTGCATTTAATTTTTCAGCAGTGAGCCTAGCCTGTATTCGAACACAGGGGGAGTGGTGTCTTGTATAAGGTCACTTCAATAACTAACATTTATGTATGTGATTGAGTCCTGAATGGGAGCACTTCAGTTTACACAGTTTGCAGCAATACAGTTTCCCAGACGTCTGGATCCGGAGTAAGACTGCCATGCAGGAAGGAAGCAGTGCCATAAATTGTCCATGTCAGTGAATTCCCAGGTTTTGAATCTGCAACTGCCAGCTTTGTTTCACCATCATGTCAAGTAACTACAGAAGTTAAAGAATTACAGAAAAAAAATACCACTGTTTTAACAAAGAAGAGTACGTTCAATCTGCCCCTTCACCCTCAGCTTAGGAATTTTGATGATTTGGTTGAAAAGGAGCTAAGAGATAAACTTAAGTACAACAAGGTTAGTCCAAACCTTTCTATGGAAAAAATACATACACTCAGTTTATGTAGAGAGAATAAAAATCTTAGAATCATGAAGCCTGATAAGGGAGGTGGGGTGGTTTTTATGGATCATATTAATTATGAGGCAAAAATGTTTGATTTGTTAAATGACCAATATACCTATGAGAGAGTGTCTATGAATGAAATTCATATTGCTTATAAAAAACTTTCCCTCTGTTTGAATGATTTAGTTTTAGAGGGGCTTATTGATCTGGAAACATATAATTATTTACATGTTGAACAACCCAAAGTGCCTTGTATTTTTGGTATACCAAAGGTCCACAAAAATCCTGATGACCCTCCTCTCAGACCTATTGTATCTGCGGAGGGTTCTATTACTGCTCCACTGGCAAAATATGTAGATGTACATCTCAAGAATGTGGTGATGGAACATCCTAATGTGTTAAAGGATTCTTGGGATTTTTTAAGGCATATTAATAATTCTAATCAGGTTGACACCTCTAGTTTTATCACTTTGGATGTTGTGGACCTTTTTACATGTATTCCTCATGAGATAGGTTTAGTTTGGTTTGAAGAGTTTTTGGGAAGCAAGAATAATATTTCTTTTAAGGTATTTCATACATGCCTGGTTTTAAAGGAATTGATTTTAAACAATAATTTTATATTCTTCCAAGGGGAATATTTTAGATAATCTAAAGGCATAGCTATGGGTGCCCATTGTGCACCTACATATGCCAACATCATTTTATGGTATTGGGAAGAAAAAATTGTTCACAATTCTAATTTTAAACAATACTGGAACTACTATGGGCACTTCCTGGATGATGTTTGTCTTTTTTGGAACAATACCCTGGAAAGATTCATGGAATGTTTTGATTATATTTCAAATACAACTAATTTTTTAAAATTCACCTATAAAGTAGATGAAGTTGAATTGTGTTTTTTAGATGTAAATATACAGAGAATGGGGGAAGGTTTTAAATCAATCTTATACAAGCTCTCACCCACATATTCAAAAAAGAGCAATAGTTAAAGGTCAGTTGGTGAGAGCCAGTAGGATGACGTCAGACGATCTGGATTTTAATACTGAATGTGAATTTATTAAGAGTATGTTTGGAGCAAGGGGGTACCCACTAGATCTCCTAACGTCATTTATTGTAGAGGTTAAGGAAGGAAGAACAGGAAGATTTGCTCCAATTTTGGGTGTACCCCTAACTACATTGGAAGTACAAAATATTGAGGCAAACACTGCTATTGCCACAACTTTAGAAAAAGGATTTCATTCTGCTAGGTTTACCACTTTTGACAGGGAGAGTAATCTGGTGAGAAGTATTCTTAGTAAAGAATGGAAAAAATTTGCTAGTTTGTCTGATTTAAATCATATCTTTGAAAATCCATTTAAATGCGTATATAGGAAGGGACGTAACATCAAGAATATATTGGAAGGGACAAACTTCCTTAACCCCACTAATAATAATAACAAAAAAAGGGACACGAAAATGCGGGTGTTGCCCAAATTGCATTAACATCAAGGAAGGTGATTCTATTCTTTTGAAAAAGAGGAACAAGTATATTACTAGTCAAGGTTTTGCCAACTGTAATACCACAGGAGTGATTTATATTGCTACATGTGAAATCTGTGACTCTTTTTACGTTGGCAAGACTGAGACGAAATTGAGGCAGAGAATTTACGAGCATTTATATGAGATAAGGAAAAGAAAAGATAATAATGCTCTGTTTAAACACCAGAACAATTGTGGCAAAGCTAAATTTCAGCTTTCTGTCATAGAAGTAGTCCCACGAGACCCCAGGGGAGGGCCTTGGGAGACTTGGTTGGAATATAGGGTGCTATATTGGCAAATTATTCTTGATGCAAGTTCTGCCCCTGGTTTAAATGAAATGTTATCCTTGAAACCTGTGCTGAAATTGAGATCAGCTAAATTATAGTATATTATTATAATATTTATATTTTTAAATAATTTTATATATTATATATGCAAGCATTTTATGGTTTATTTTAATAATAATATATGTATTTATCTTTTAACAAGATGACTATGCATTTAATTTAATTTCCACAAGATGGTGGTATTTCATTGTATTTTGGATTCAATTTAGTTTCTGCTTTTGAAAAAAACATTTTTAGAAGTATTTCAGGTTTGTGCTGGTAATACTTATATTTAACAAAGCAATTTTAACTAAGGTTTATGTTTGAAGTATTTTATATAACAAAATATATATACATATCTATTTATTATATCTATTTATTATAAGACAGAATATATGTGTGTGAATGAGAGGGAGGACAGAGGAATGGCGAGGATGCAGGGAGTAGAGGTGGCAAAGGTGAATGAGTTTAAGTACTTGGGTTCAACAGTTCAGAGTAATGGTGAGTGTGGAAGAGAGGTGAAGAAGAGAGTACAGGCAGGATGGAGTGGGTGAAGAAGAGTGCCAGGAGAGATTTGTGACAGACGAGTACCAGTAAGAGTGAAATGGAAGGTCTACAAGAGGGTAGTGAGACCAGCTATGTTATACGGGTTGGAGACAGTGGCACTGACAAAAAGGCAGGAGTCAGAGCTTGACGTGGCAGAGTTGAAGATGTTAAGATTGGGTGTGATGAGAATGGACAGATTAGAAATAAGTATTTTAGAGGGTCAGCCCAGGTTGGAAGGTTTGGAGACAAAGCCAGAGAGGCAAGATTAAATTGGTTTGGACATGTGCTGAGGAGGGATGCAGGGTACACTGGGTAAAAGATGCTAAGGATGAAGCTGCCAGGTAACAGGAAAAGAGGAAGGCCTAAGATAAGGTTTATGGATGTGGTGAGACAGGACATGCAGGCGGTTGGGTGTGACAGAGCAAGATGTAGAGGACAGGAAGAAATGGAAACAGCTGATCTGCTGTGGCGACCCCTAATGGGAGCAGCCGAAAGAAGAAGAAGAAGATATATACTTTTGGTTTTAACTTTTAGATTCATTCACCTTTAAGGTTCATGTGTTTTAATGCATTTTGCATGTGTAATTGAATTTGTTCACTCATTGGTTCATTTGAATTAGATTAGTTTATTTATTCATCAAAGGAAAAGAGGTTAGGTATCTGATGAAGTTATTGTGACGAAAACATATGTGGATTAACTTTACAGAGTTATTGTGCTGTTGCTTGTGCTTTGCAATTTTGTTTGCTGTGCTGTGCTGCTGTGATTTAGCTTGCTGTGGATTGTTTTTGTGCTTGTTCATTAAAGCAGCTGTTCGTTTTGCTGAGCTCTGTCTGTGCCTTACTTCTGGTTTAGCAGAACTACAGAAGTCTGCCAACCATCTACAATAAGCAATGTGGCCAATTTTGTCTCTGTGGACTTGGTAAGAAATCTTTTCTGTATTTACATGCAGTATAGGTGCCATTAAAGAGGCTAGTAAACACAGTTTTACTCAATGTGTCAAGTTTGGACAGACTACAGAGTTTGTATAAATAACATATTAACAAATGTAAAACCTTATTAGGGCAAGTTGACAGTCAGGAATTATGTAAATGGATTACGTTTGACTGGTATCTTAAACAGAAAAATTTGTGATATGACAGTAAATGTTTACTGTGTGAGTCATATAAAACTGCTTTCTGTGTGCAATGTCATAAAAGTACAGTTCAGACTGTTGTTAATAGTAAACAACCAGGTAAGAGTCATACACTTGCCTTATTTCCAGATGTTAAACAGTTACGTCAGTTATGTCACAACATGTGAAATGTTAATTTCAGAGTTACAGCAGCAGTCAAATCAGTTATTGACAGAATCTCCTGTACATCTTGTTACACCCTTTAGACAAACGTGGAATAAAGCCACTGCACAGCACAAAATAGATAAGGACAGGGGTGAAGTTCATGGTCAACTGACAAAAAAATTTAATAAATATCTAAAAGACAGACAAAATGAGTTCAGAACGTTTAGGCAACAAAAACTTTTTCAGAAGTGCACAAGAGCTTTAAAGTCAGCAAATCAGGTTACTAAGAAATATCCGACAGTCCGTGCAGAATTAAAAGACAAAAAGAATCTGGTTAGTAAAGAGTTAAAGAGATTGCAGACCTAAAATAGCAATTAGCTAAGCTGACAAAAAATAATTTATGGCACAATATTCTACATTTAGAAAATGGTTAGCATACACAGCAGGATCTAATATATGGACAGATGCATTATGTTTCTGGACTTTTATTCCCAAATGTTTTAAAACTTTCATTCAGTTAAAGCAAGACACTTATCAGTTAAACAGTAAAGTAGGACTTATAACTGCCGTTCTTATGACATACACATAGGGACAGCCTCTCATAGCTAAGCTGTTAAATAATTTCAAAATCACCATTTCAAATAACAGAACATTTTTAGTGCATAAAAATCAAATGAGAGTAGTTAAAAACAGTAAATACATAAAGTCACAAGAGTGCCATGCATGTATTTTCTTTTCAACTAAAGTGCACTTGTTTAAGATGCACAAGAGCAAAAGGCAGTCAACAGCAAATGTAAATAATGTAAATATAAGCATGTGTTAGTTAAACCAATATCTATTTTGTTTCTTACAATATTTTGTAATTGTATAATACCATCAAAAATAGTAGAGACTCCAGAAAAACAGTATTCAAAAGCAAAGTTACTAAAATGTTGATACTACAGGGGGAAAGGGCACTCTTTCAGTTATACACTGTGTAAATAGTACTGCAGAAGAAACTACAATAAAAGTACAAGAGGGAAACATACTGGTCTGTATTAATGATTCAGTAATCATTGAAAGACAACCTTGCCTTTTTGTTAATCAAATAATCAGGGTACCATCAACATGTATGGTAGTGAAGCAAAACTACCAAAAACCAACAATACATTTTAATGTTTTAGTAAATGTTTAATTAGCAGGCTTCAGTTTAATATTAATGTTACTAAGTTTGTAAACTGGACTAAGGGTACATTACAGCCCATGTATGTACACATGCAAAAAAATATTTTGTGCAAGCAAAACTGATAGCAGATAATAAATATGCTTGGTGTATGCTGTACAACAAATGGTTTAATATGTAAACAGCATTCTTCAGTGTATAAACCATGTTTTCTACAACACTCTGTAAATCTGTGTAAATAAACAATTTTGGCGTCAAGTTTTAAACTGTTCACAAAAATTGTTCCTCGATTCATTTGTATGTATAGTAACAAATCAGAGTTTAACACTTATAACGTGTGTTTAACAAGGCTGCAATGCCTCTGCAATAAAATCCAAAGACATTGTCAATGATTAATGTAAAATCTTCATTAAAATCATTACATAAAGTCATAAATAAAAGCAAATAGTTAATTCAGCAACTGCAGAATACAACTCATAATTAGCTGGATATTTTTACAAAATAGTCTTCAAAAAAAAAAAACAAAGTTGTTACAACCAGTTCTGATAGTAATATTATCATGTGCTGAGTATAAAAATTGTAATCTGACCAAAAATGTATATTAATGTAAACTGTTTTGTGTGTTTTAAAACAAAACTGTCAGATATATATTTAGACATTTATAACCATGCATATTCACTTCTGTTTATTAATATATATATATATATATATATATATATATATATATATATATATATATATATATGTAAAACATATAACAATGCATACACACTTCTATTTGCTAGAATATATGTAGAAAAATATAGTCATTTAGATGCATGTACACATGTCTGTTTGCTATAATATATGTAGGAAAATATAGGCAAACAGCAGCAGCACAGACATCTGCATTTAATTTTTCACATAACGCGATCTGTTTTGTCTCCACTCAGTCCCACCCCCTGATATAAAACCTAATTACTATGGGAGAAAGGGATGAGAAACAAACTAATATACCAGTTTTACTTTCCTTATAAAATCCCTTACAGTTCTGAGCCAAACCCATAACCTGAATTTAGCAGCTAAAATGAAATGTTTTGCACTTTTTTGAATACTCCCACCTTCCTTATCATAGGAGGTTACTAGGCTAAAGGCCCTGGGGTCTTTACAAGCCTGGTCAATAGTTTATCCCCAAAAAAGAAACATTAGTCATTACCTGTCACCCCATCAATGAAAGACACAGGTGGAACTCAAGGGACAAATATCTGGTTTTCCATCCACTCATCAAGGTTGCACTTGAAGACGGTCAGCTAGGTACTTTGACATGTATGGGAAGTCTACTCTAGAGACGTGGCAGGCTCTGAGAGACAAGCCTGTCTCTCCGGCAGGTTTTGTTGAAGTCCCACATTAGATTTAGGCATTTCAAGCGGGTAATGCCGGAGGAGGTAGACTTACAGATATAGATCATCTCTAGTAGGAAAGGGTCCAAGATTGCCTTGTAGGCGAGAGACAGATAACCTCTTAGCAATCTGTATGATACAGACTAGAGTGACAGTGATTTGAGCCTGTCCACATAGGACAGGTGCTGGAGGCCATATATTCTCTTTGTGAGATATTTCTGTGGTCTCTTCAGTTGGTGCAGATGCTTGGAGAGGTACATACCAAATGGGGTGTTATACTTAATTATTGACCTAATGAGGGAGTAGTATACAGAAGTAATAACCTCCTTTTTTCTGGATGCAATCCCTTTAATTATGAGATGAGCCAAGTAAAATACTTTTCTGACCACTGCCACTACATTATGGTCGAATGTGAGATTGTTCTCAATCTGAGTACCCAGGTCTCTCATCACATGTTAGGGGATTGCCATTGATGTGGTAATCAGTAGGGGCCGTATTCTTGCTGAATGGTATGATGATACTTTTTTGCATTTAACTTGAGGGCGTGACTGTGGCACCAGTCATTTGTTCATGTGAGACCCTTTTGCAGTATGTTAACATCATTTGGGGAGTCAATGAAAGCACCCAACTTGCAGTCATCCACAAACTTGGTCAGCCACAGGCATTTTGTCTTTGCCTAGACCTCTGAAAAGTAGATGCCAAACAGTTGGGGTCCCCAAGACAGATCCCTGGGGAATACCACTAGTGACAGGTCTGCTATTGGAGGTGGAGGCACTTATTCTGACCTTGTGAGTCCTGTCAGTGAGTCAGTTGGCCGCCCACCTGATGAGATAGGAATTTATGCCAAGTTGTGTTAGCTTTTCAATGATCCCCGAGTGGAGGATTGTATCAAAGGCCTTGTCCAAGTCAAAGTAAGTTGTATGTGCTGACTTTCCCTCATCTAGGGCCTTGGTGACAGTCACAAAGAAGTCAACCAGGTTCAACAGGCAATATCTGCTCTTGACGAATCATAACTGGGTGCAGTCAAGTGCTAGGAGATTGCCAATGTCCTTGTTTATGAGATACATAATAACACGTTCCATGGTTTTATAGATCAGACTTGTCAAGCTAAGGGGGTGATAGTTTCCAGGGTCAGTAGTGCCACCACCTTTGCAGAAAGGGATGACAATGGCAGTTATCCACTCTGCTGGAATGAAACCTTTACTTAGGCTGTGGTTGAGGTGCTCAGTGATGAAGCTAGTTCTTGCTGAAGATGTTTCAAATTACAGGATTATGCCTTACATCTGTTCACTATTCCTCCAAGAAGATTTGCAGGGATAAACAAGAGATAAATGAATCTAACTAATAAGTTAAAAACGTTGGCATTTATATTACCTCGTCGAAATTTTACTGCATCGAAGCAATAAATGTCGAACACAATTGATCGATGCAGTAAAATATCGAATGAGTATAAAAAAAACAAAAAAAACTAAAGGGTGTAGGCAGGGGGGCAAGCCACCCTGCACCGCCCAAGTGGGAGGCTGTGCCCCAACACCCCTGTTACTTAAATATACCAACTCCGAGACTGCACTACATTGAGGTAAATGGAAATTTCCCCCTATGGAGATTTCCGTTTACCTGGCCGATATTCTTCGCTTTCGATATTGTCGTGCTGACAATATCAGATTCGATATTGTCAGCTTGCGACAATACAATATAGACCCAAAACTTTGCCCTCATTTGAAATATTCTAGCCTTCTCTGACAAGTTCTGTGCACTGCCCTATTACCTTCCCACTTCTTTTTCAAAAGAAGTTAACACCAACAAAGTTAAAATGTTTAATATTCTATTACCTAACCACAGGGCTGCCAGCATCCTGCTGCTGTTTTTCTTTTCATTTTTATATATTACATTTTCAAATTTTGTTACCACACAGTTAAATAAATAAACCATAAACCATCTGTAGGTTCATAAATTGTAAGGCATGTGCTTTTGGTTTTGTTGGAGTGGGGGTTGTTATGGAGTCTCCATCTTGGCTTCTTCTGCCATTTGGTCCTAAATAAAGAATTTCTAGAAAGGGTACCTAAAACATGGTGTACTCACCAATATTTAGTTAAACATTTCTATCCAATAATACCCATTTTTTTCATTAATTACCTGCAACTTACTGGTAAATCCCATAATATCTAGATTATGTTTAGTATAGCAAACAGTTTGTATCATCATTATTATTGTATAAAATTAACCAAACATAATTTACTTTGTACTTAGCACCGAGTTAGTGAACCAAGCCTGATTTACACTGCACTAAGCACCAGCTGAGTAGAACCTACACTTACATACACACACACACACACACACACATATATATACTCTCTCTCTCTAATAATCAACTGAAATGTGCTTTTTTCACTAATGCATCAACTACGTAGCAACTTTATTTTATATACAGCTAATTCAGAAAACACAATTTATCTTAAAAACCAGTCTGAAGTCTTAGTAATTCCCAATATTTCCAGATGCTGCTGAACTCTTTTCAGGAATTCACTGATTCTTGTTCATCATCATCATCATCATCATCATTTCTTTGTTGGTTACTTCCCCATTGCTTCTCCTGTTCATTCCTGTGTACCATTGCTTCTTCTATCCTTGTTCTTCTCTGTCCTACTCTGTTGTGAAGAGCGACTTGTCTGGCTACTTGCAGCTTTTTAAAGCCCTTCTCCTACCTACCCCTCTACCTCTGCACAAACCACCCTCTCCTTCCTGATCCTAACATCCTGCCTTCCTGGCCTTCCACCCCCCGCTCTCCTGCATGCCCTTTTCACCTTGGTAATTTAGCTGTGCCTACGATTCCTTGACATACTCTCACTTTTTAGATGTAGGCTGATTTACCTGATTCAAGGGACTCCTCTTCTCCTTTTTCCAAGTTTGCAGTGGTACTTGGACAGCACTCCTTGTGTGCATGAACAGACTGGCTCCCACTGATGTAGTAACTTTAAAAGAAAACCGCACCCACAGACTTAAAAAGCATGTTATTTCATCATGGTTTGGTGTTTTCTACATTTTAACACCACTCTGGGACTATTTATAGGTTTTTAAATATGTTTATACGTACTTTCTGAGTCTGACATCTTGAAGGAATTCTGATTGTTTTGTCTGCCTCTAGGTATCCCATAATGCAGTGCTTGTCTGTAAAAAATTACATCACACAGGCCTCTTTCTTCCTAAAGCTGCTGTCACTGCACTGATTTTACATGCATACACTGCTTTCAGTCAGTTAGTTTTAAGTAACATTTCATGCCGTTCAGTGACTACTTAAAACACAAACAGTGAAAATACCACAGAACAGACTTTCAAAGTGCTTTTTACTGCTGCTTCCTTTTAGAATGGCTACACTGCAGTATTTTGTGAAGCCTGAATTTGTACTACTTTGACTCATCTCCCATCCCCCTTCACACCTAACTTCCCTAGCTGTCAAATTGCTAAGGGTAATTTGAGCTGTTACCTACTGCGAGGAGTGCCTGCGGTGGTGGTGCTGCGGTAGCGTTGTCACCTCACAGTTAGACGTTGCCCGTTCGATTCTCAGTTAGAACATCTTCTGTGTAGCAACATGCGTGAATGGGCATTCATTCATTGAAGGTTGTGCATTAGGCCCGGCAAGCCAGTACGTAAAACTTTACTGCCAATCATTAGCGGACCGGAGTTCCACTGTGGCGACCCCTAACTGGGAAAAGCCGAAAGACACAAACAAACCTACTGCGATGAGTGCCTTCTGTGTGGAATCTGCATGTCCTCCCCACGGTTGGGTAGCATTCGAAAGACATGCATGCATAAATGGGCGTGCCTTCATTGAAGGTTGGCCGTCGAGCTGGCACCTCGGCGTTTCGTAAAAATCTACTGACAATCATTAGCGGACCGGAGTTCCGCTGTGGCGACCCCTTACAGGGAAAAGCCGAAAGACAAACAATAACAACCTACTGCGAGTGACAACTCACAGCAGGAGACTTGACTTGTACTGTTTCCTTGTTCTAGCCTTTACTTTCTGTATGGGTAGGGGAAGGATCAGGAAGCTGTAACATCACAGCATGGGTGAGCTTTTAGGACGATAGTGGTGATGTCAGTTTGGGGAGAGAAATGGCCAGAAAAAGTACAGTTTTGTACCTACCATAAATGTAGATGTCCGATAGATATGCAACTGCAGTCATAACATATGGGTTTGTCCTGCCTCAGGCAGCCCTCGGTCGGCCGGATTCCAAAGTCTGGGTCCAACGTCGGCTGATGTCACATTTCTCTCCGACGTCAGAGCAGCTGGAGTACATAAGCATCAGCCGACGCCATCTTCTTCAGTGTTTCTTGCCCCAGATGCCAGGTGCCCTCCAAGGAAGGCTGTAATCAAAATTGGAAGTAAAACAGATTTCCAGACAAATAAATAAGCAATAAACAGATACACCATAACAGATATCCCCAGCTAAGGGTAACAGGGATAGGAGTGGACCCAATGCATAGAGGGGAAGGAGGGAGGGAAAACCCGACTGCAGTTGCATATCTATTGGACATCTACATTTATGGTAGGTACAAAACTGTACTATGTCCTTCAAGAATGCAACTGCAGTCATAACATATGGGTTGAATACCATAGCTTAGCTGGGGGAGGTGGAATGTTCTACCAAAAGGATGGTGTAGCTATCAATCCCTGCAGGACTGCAGAAGCAAAGCCTGCTCTGGATCTGGAATATAGAGGAAGGTTGTAGTGTTTGGAAAATGTATGCACGGAGCTCCATGTAGCAGCTTCTAGAATGTCTTTTGTAGGCACCCCTCTTAAGAATGCTGTTGAGGTGGCTGTAGCTCTGGTGGAGTGTGGTCTGACATTGGCTGGTACACTCTTTCCATGGAAGAAATAACAAAATCTGATGCAATGTCCAATCCATTTTGAAACAGTCTGTTTGGAAATTGCTTTTCCTTGTACTCTAGGGGCGTAAGCTACAAAAAGCTGATCAGACTTCCTACTGGTCTTGGTTCTGTCCAGGTAGTAGCGAAGTTGTCTGTGAATGTCCAAGGTATGCAACAGTCTTTCCCCTTTGTTCTCAGGATTGGGAAAGAAAGTAGGCAGGTGAATGGCTTGATTTAAAGAAACCCTAGATACCACTTTTGGCATAAAGGTAGGGTTGGTTCATAAGGAGACCCTGTCTCTGTGAAAGATTATGAACGGTGGTATTGCCATTAGGGCCTGTAGTTCCAAAACCCTTCTTGCTGAGGTAATTGCCAACAGGAAAGCTGTCTTCCATGAGAGAAATTGTAAGTCCACAGAAGCTGCTGGCTCAAAGGGAGGTAGAGTCAGTTTTTCTAGGACGAAGTTGAGGTCCCAAGATGGTACTGGAGCCTTTCTTGGTGGCTTTATATTCTTGATTCCCCTAAGGAATTGCCTTAAAAAGGATGTGAAAACACAAGTGGATCAGTGTTATATCTAGCTGAAATAGCTGAAGCATGTAATTTTATGGAAGAATATGAGAGTCCATTCTGTAGCATATCTGCCAAATATTCCAGAATGAGAGGGATGTTCAGTAATGATGCATCATGACCCTTGCTGGTATTCCAAATGCTGAATCTCTTCCATTTTGCTGAGTAAACCTTTCTGGTGGATGGTCTTCGGGCTTCTGTAAGTATCCTCTGAACTTCCTTGGAAAGAGATAGATTGAGGTTATTCATGGGATCTCCCAAGCTGTTAGCTGCAGCGTCTGAATGTTGGGATGTACTGTCTTGAAGTTGTGTTGGGTCAAAAGTTGGGGCCATTGGGGAAGGGCCCACTTTTTGTTGTGACATATGCTCCGTAGTAGTGGGTACCAGTGCTGTCTTGGCCAGTCTGGAGCTATTAGGATCCCCTTGGGCTTCTCTGCTTTGATCTTTAGTAATACTGTGGTCATCAGTGGCAGAGGTGGGAATGCATAGATATTTAGGAAGTTCCAGTTGAATGAGAGAGCATCTATTTTCCATGCTTGTGGATGATATGTCCTTGAACAGAACTTTTGTAGATGATGATTGAGGTGGGAGGCAAATAGGTCTACTTCTGGCCTGCCCCATGTCGAGGTGAGTCATATGAAGATTTCTGGATGTAACCTCCACTCGTGGGGGTCTAGGAAATTCCTGCTTAGGCTGTCCGCCAGCACATTGTCTTTGCCTGGAACAAAATGGGATTGCAACTGTATGTTTAAGCTCAGTGATTTTTCCCAAAGATTCATTGTCAGTCTGCAAAGGGGGTAGGAATGGGTGCCCCCCCTGCTTGTTTATGTACCACATCACAGTGGTGTTGTCTGTCCGTATTAGCAGGTGACCTTGCTGAAGCTGTTGTCGAAAGGCCTCGATGGCATGCATTACTGCCAGCATTTCTTTTTGGTTGATATGCAGATGTGTTTCCTTTGGAAACCATTGTCCTTGAATACATCTGCCCTCCATGTGCGCCCCCCATCCAAGGTCTGAGGCGTCTGTGGTCATGGTCTGTGTTATCTGAGGTTTTTTGAATGACATACCTGTGTTTGCCTGGCTTACCGAGGCCCACCATAGAAATTCCCTCTGTAGGCATGGAATGAGCGGTATGGTTGTCTCTAGGTTGTTGCTGTGTTGAGACCATAAGCTTTTTAGGTACCATTGTATCTTTCTCATGTGTAGTCTTGCTAATGGAACCAGGAGAATGCAGGATGCCATGTAACCCAGGGCCTGTAGGAATTTCCTTGCAGTCATCTGGGTGAGCTTTGCCAAACCTTTGAAATAATGAGTTAACTTCTTTTGATTGTCTTCTGTCAGGTAAGCCATTTGAGAGGCTATGTCTAATTTGGCTCCTAAGAAGGTTATTTGCTGGGATGGCTGAAGTCTTGACTTTTGGAAGTTGACTGTGTATCCCAGAGCCTGTAGCAACTGTATGACATAATTCAAGTTTTTTGTCAAAATCAGTTTGTCGTCCGCTTGTATAAGGCAGTCGTCCAGGTACGGGTAAATTTGGACCCCCTGGAGCCTGCAATGAGCAATTACTGAAGCCAGGCATTTCGTGAATACTCTGGGCGCAGTAGATAAGCCAAATGGCAATGCTGAGAATTGATAATGCTCTGGCCCTGCAAGAAATCTGAGGTATCTTCTGCAGCTGTGTCTGATAGGGACATGCAGGTATGCCTCCTTGAGGTCCAGAGTAATCAGCCGAGACCCCTTGCCCAGCATGGGAAGGAGTTGCTGTAGAGTCAGCATTTTGAACTTTGGTACTATGAGAAAAGTGTTTAATGCGGACAAATCCAGTACTGGCCTCCATTGAGTTTCTTTTCTTGGAACAAGGAACAGTCTTGAGTAAAACCCCTGGCCTTGTTCTTGTTGTGGAACTTTTTCTATTGCTTTGATCTGAGCAAGCAGAGAAATTTGCTTGATAGCCTCTGCTCTCTGGTTTTGTGGTAGGTTTGGCATGCCTTGTTTTTTTGGTAAGGTATGAAAGTGGAACCTGTAACCTTGGTCTATAATGTCCAAAATCCATTTGTCCTTTGTCAATCTGTGCCAATTGTCTGAAAACAGAGATAATTTTCCGCCCAAAGGAGCTTCTGTTTGCTCCTTGGTCAGCAGAAGTAGAGGAAAGTCATTGAGATTGTCCCTGTGGGGCAGGAGAAACCCTCGCCACTTCTTTGGTTTGTTGCTTGCCATTGTCGCCCCTGTAGGAACCTCTGTATTGCCCTCTTCCTCGCCACGCCTGTTTTTACCCCTTTGAAATCTTTCAGGATTAGGAAAGGACCAGTTTTTTGAAGGCCAATTTCTGCTGAATCTGGGAGGCTGAACCTGGAGGAAATCTTTGACTGTCTGAACTGACTTGGCTTTTTCCTCAATGGACTTTAACACATCTTTAGCATTAGCACCAAAAAGCTTGTTCTTTTCCAAGGGTGCATCAAGAAGTTTTGCCTTAACATGATCTGGTAGAGGTTGTTCTTTTAACCATGCATGTCTACGAATGACCGCCCCTGTCATAGCTGCCCTACATGAAGCTTCCAATGCATCATATCCACATTGCAGAAAGTGATTGCTAACTTGCTGAGAATTATGCACAGCCTCCTGCAAAGATTTCCTATCTAAAGGTCCAGGAGAGGCCAACGTTTTCTGTAAATCATCTAACAGGTAATCCTGATATTGAAACATATGAAAGAGACAATTGAGAGCGCTCATAGATAAAGTAGTGAAAGTGTAGACCTTCTTCCCCCATCTCTCTAATGACCTAGCTTCCCTGTTGGAAGGTAAGGTATTTTTGGAGGTGGTAGCTGAAACCCCTTTCGGTCCTTGTGAAATTGTTTCTAAATCAACAGCATGGGCCCTAAAGAAATGAGAATGTGTTTCTGGGACCCTATAGTATCTGTCAGGCTTGGCAGGAGCAGGGGGAAGAGTATCAGGGGTAACACTGGAGTCAGAATATAGATCATCCAAAACATCAAGCACAGGAGGTATAGCTAAGGGCCTGTGTTGGGGCTTTTTGAGGAAGGTTCAGGCTTTCTGGAATCAGAATATTCCTGGCCTTGCCATTTAAAATGTTCCCTCATGGAATGCAGAACTTCCCCAAAAGAAATATCCTCAGGAGGGGAGGCCGAGGGGATGGAATCCTCTGCATCCGAGTTCTCATAGGTCTGGAAGGGCTCTTCCTGGCTATCAGAGTGAACAGAGTCCTCAGAATCTTCATCTGAAGGGAGAGGGTCGGAGGGTTCAACCCGGGGCCTCTTATCAGAAGGAGGCTGGGATCCTCTCTCTGGATGGGCCTGGGAACCTCTGATCATGGAAATAAGGTCTGCGGCCATAGTCATGATTTGTGTTTCAGGAGAAGGCTGAGGTAAGGCTTTAGCAATAAGGTGCTTGGTCTTGCTGGCTGCCTTAGCACGTGTGTAGGCCTTGATAGACATGGACATGGGAGGCCTAGCAGCTCCACGTGCAGGAGTGACCTTATCCACAGCAATGGTCTCGGGCATTTCCTCGGTTTCAGTATCCGGAGGAAAATCAATAACTGGCGTCGGAGTGGTCTCCGGTATCGAAGGAATCGGTAATGCGGTGTCTTCGGTTCGGAGCGGTGAAATAACCGCCTCAGAGGGAACCGGGGCACTCACGGTAGGTTTTGGCGTGGTGTCGAAGGAAGACGCGGGCCGAGGATGTCGGTCCCGGTCTTTTCGTTTCTTAGGAGTCTGCGATGTCGGTAGATCCGACGGCATTGTATAATCGAATTTTTCGCCAAAAAAGTCTTCAGCGAACTCCGCCCAGTGCCTGAGAGTGCGCTTATTGAAGCGAGCACAGGCGGCACAGGCCGAGACGTCGTGGTCTGGGCCAAGGCAAGGAAGGCAGTAAGAGTGGAAATCCTTATGAGGTATTTGTTTACCACAAGACAAACAATTATTTACTTTTTCAGTAATTTCTGACATCGGCTGAGGCAAGAAAAGGTCCCCAACGGGGTACTTAGCTTTTTTGATGACTTCGGAGAATACAGGAGCTGACCGACCGGCACTTGCGAACTGCTTCTGCTTCGGGCACTGCGCGGCAAGAAAGACTGAAGAAGATGGCGTCGGCTGATGCTTATGTACTCCAGCCGCTCTGACGTCGGAGAGAAATGCGACATCAGCCGACGTCGGACCCAGACTTTGGAATCCGGCCGACCGAGGGCTGCCTGAGGCAGGACAATCCATATGTTATGACTGCAGTTGCATTCTTGAAGGACATCTATCTGTATCCCGTGGCCTTGATGACATCAGTGAATTGGAGACAAGGGTGGGACAAAAGTTTTTTGAAAGTGAAACCAAGACGGTACAGTAAGGTACTGTACTAATGGAGAGAAACAGCCAATTTAAAACATTTTAAATGCTGTATTGTTGTTTATTCATAGCAGAGCAGAGACAGTAAACAGGGAGAAACAAAGACAGAGAAGTTCAGCATTTAATAACAGAATCCCATTGTTGTCCTTTAAAGGAAAATTCCACAATAGAACTAAAAAATCTACTTTTCCCTCTTTATCTATTTTTTGAGCTATTTTAACAATTCAACATCACCGACTGCTTCTTACAGAATTTTAATATGTTTTCTGGAAGATTGCTGCCAATGGGGCTTGACATATCAATGTGATCCTGTTCTTCTTCAAGCCTCTCTCTTTCCCATAATCCATTTCAAGTCTGCTTTTATATGAATCATGACAGATAAGGAAGCAGTGGTGTAATGCCATGCCACTAACAAATAATGGAATTACTGTCAGTCACTATCACCATACATACTTTCTGAAACAGGACTGCTTCTTTTATTCCTTAAATGGCCTTCATTTGTGTGGTTCTCAGAGCTTGTTTTATAGGATACTAAGGAACTATACAGCTGCAACCAAAAAGGTAGCTAAATTGCAGTCCCCTCTCTCCCAGGACTTTGGTAAATATGTTGCTACTTTAAAAGAATTACAAGAACAAGAAGTTATGTACTCACCATAACGTTCGATGTATGTAGTCCATCTTGCCTTACATTCTTACCCCTGGGTTTGGAGCCAAACCTCGGCTCCGACTCGGCCATACTCTAGCTCAAAGTCTTCAATTGGCTCGTGGCTAAGAGGTATCCCATCATGCAACAGGCCCATTCCCCAGATCTTGTTTGCTGCAAGCGCACACACACACACACACACACACACACACACACACACACACACACACACACACACACACACACACACACACACATACTGAGAAGAAGAACAACCCCAACCGAAAGGACCACTGACACCTAGACACTATACCTCCAGGTCCTCAGTAGGAGGGTGGGTTAGTAAGAATGTAAGGCGAGATGGACTACATACATCGAACGTTATGGTGAATACGTTGATGTTATGTAGTCCAATCTTGCCTACATTCTTACCCATGGGACAGCGTCCCTAGCACCTTGATCTTGGGTGGCTCAGTGAAAAATACTCTTGAGCACTGTGGAACCAAGGGAAGATCTGCCTCTAGAGACCAGATCAAATTTGTAGTCACTAATAAAAGCATGAGGCGATGCCCATGTTGCTGCAGCACAAATATCATCCATAGACATCCTAGCCTGAAATGCAGTAGAGGTAGCCACAGATCGTATAGAATGAGCCTTTACTTTAAAGGGTAATTCTTTGCCATTGGAACCATAAATAAATGAAATGCAATAGGAGATCCAGTGAGACAAGGTTACTTTAGAGACAGGAACCCCAAGTCTAGTGTCTGAAAATGAGACAAACAGTTGATCTGATTTCCTGAAATCTTTTGTCCTATGTAAATAGAAATGCAATTGTCTATGAACGTTTAGCTGATGAAACTTAAATTCTGCCTTGTTAGAAAATTCAGGAAAAAACATAGGCAACTCAATGGATTGGTTGATAGTGACAACGGAAGCAACCTTTGGAATAAAAGAATGATTGGTTCTTAAGGAGACCCTGTCTTTGTGAAACACCAAATAAGGTGGCTTAATCGATTAAGCTTGGAGCTCAGAGACCCGCCTAGCTGAAGTTATGGCGATCAAAAATACTGTCTTCCATGACAAGAATTTTAGGTCACACACAGCAGCGGGCACAAAGGGAGCTGAGGTGAGCTTCTGTAAAACAAAACTGAGGTCCCATGGCATTACTGGATCAAAGACTGGAGGTCGGAGTAACATTGTCCCTTTCAGAAAGGCCCTACAAAGCCTTTGAGCCATAAGGCTGGGCTCATTAGCAACATGAAAAGTAGAAATCGCTGCCAATTGCACTTTAATGGTTGCTGCAGCTGATCCCTTACTGAACAGCTGAGAAAGAAATTCTAATATTGCCGAAATAGGAGCTGTATAAGGATCAATATGTCTTTCACGGGACCAAATGGAGAATCTCTTCCACTTACTGGAATAAATCTTCCTGGTAGAATGCTTATGAGAAGAAGACAGAATATGAACCACTTCTGGGGAAAAATCATGAAGCCTGACTAGGGATGGAACTGGAGCAGCCAAGCTGTCAACATGAGGATCTGGATGGAGGGATGGAACTGTCCTGACATATGAGTCAGCAGATCTGGATCTGGGTCCAGAATCCAGGGATCGTCCATTAGATAGGGCTGAAGGAAGGGAAAACAAATCTGATGAGGCCAGTGTGGGGCAATCAGAATCATTTTGCTTCCCAAAGACTGTGCTTTCTGAATGACCTTTGATATCACAGGAAATGCTGGAAAGGCATAGAGAAGACTTGAGGGCCAATCATGAACCAGAGCATCCCTGGGTGTCTCCCCCTCTGGGGGGATAAGGGTGAAGTAGCTGCTGCATTTGGCATTGAGGGGGCTGGCAAACAGATCGCAGCAAGGCTGACCCCAACTGCGGAATATCCTCTCCACAACATATTTGTTCAGGGACCACTCGTGAGACATTAGGTTAGCTCTGCTCAGCATGACGGCAATCACGTTGGACTTCCCCAGTATATGCGTTGCAACTAGAAAGCGTTGGGAAGACACCGCCCACTGCCAAACTCAAAGTGCCTCTCTGCAAAGGGGGCATGATTTGGCTCCTCCCTGCTTTTTCAGATACCATACCACTGACATGTTGTCCGAGTGGATTGCAATTGTCCCTAGAGGGAGAAAGCTCTGAAGTGCTTGCAACACTAATAGCACTGCTCTCATCTCCAAGACATTGATATGCAAATGGGTCTCATGATACTGCCACGTGCCTTGGACTATCCTGCCGAGATAATGCCCCCCCACCCGATCTGGGAGGCATCCGTGGTCACCGTGGCAAGTGGAGAAGATGGTACAAAAGGCTTGTCCACGTTGAGATTGCTGGCCTGAAGCCAACAGCATAGATCCTGCTTGCACGTGTCCACAATCAGAATAGAATGGGAGAGTGGAAGATACTGTAGTGACCACTGAGCAAAAAGCAGCCACTGAAAAACCCTCATGTGTAGTCTGGCAAGGGGAACTAGCATGATTGCGGCAGCCATGGTCCCTAATAACTTCAGGACCACTTGCCTTGACCTTCCTCAATGGTAGTAAGGCGTAAACCTGTTGTAGAGCCTGAATTCTCTCTTCTGGTAAGAAGGCCCTCATGAGCACTGCATCTAGCTCGGTGCCAATAAAAGTGACATGTTGTGAGGGCAACAAGGCAGATTTTTCCCAATTTGGAGTAATTCCTAACCTTTGGCACAGTGTAATGGTGGCGTCCCTGGTCTGTAACAGTAGACGCCTGGTGGTGGCAGAAAGGAGCCAGTCGTCCAGGTACGGAAACACTTGGAATCCCTGACGTCTCAAGTGAGCCGTTACCACTCACATGCATTTGGTGAACACCCAGGGGGCTGTGGTGAGACCAAAAGGCAGGGCGCTAAACTGAAAATGACTGGCTCCCAGCTGGAAGCATAGATGACTTTTCAATGCCCTGTCCATCTTGATATGGTAGTAAGCATCTTTGAGGTCGGTGGAGCACATCCACACATCTTTCCCTAACAGAGGGAGTATTGACTGTAAGGTGACCATGCAAAACTTGGACTTTTGTACATGTAGGTTCAATCAGCTGAGATCCACGATGGGTCTCAGGTCTCCTGTTCTTTTTGGCACTAAAAAAAATCTGGAGCAAGTACCTAATCCTACTTGGTCTGCGGGGACAGGCTGGATGTCTCTCTTTGAAAGCAATTTTTTTATTTCTAAAGTTGCAGAATCCCTTTGACCGGGTGGAACATCTGTAATTCTCTTGGTTGGCGTGGGAGGAGAAGAGAAGGGAATATGATAACCTCTGGAAATTATCTTTAAAACCCACTCATCTTGGGTAACATTTTGCCAGGCTTCTGGGAATAACGAAATGCGACCCCCGACCGGCTTCAGAGACGCACAGTCGGGCCTCCTTTCAGGAGCGCTGGTAGGGAGAAACGCGAAAGGAATCAGAGTCCCCCTGGTTATGCAGGCCTCCTCTGCCTCTAGGGTGGTGTCTACCTGAATTTCCACTCCCTCCCCTGCCTCTGGAGGGGAAATCACTTTGTGCAGCCTGAAAAAACCTCTGTTCCTTCCTGAACCACATTTTCCAACCCTTCTGGCCCATGGGATAAGGTCTAGAAGGCATGGAAAAACAGACTCCCACGGCAGACTGGGTTTTTCCTTCCTGCTCGCACCTTGTCAGAGTGTCTTTCACCTTGGTTCCGAATAATGATGAACCGTCAAAAGGGGCGCTGGTAAACACAGACTTGAAGGGCTCTGCTAAGTTACACGGGCGCATCCAGGAGTGTCTCCTAAGAGCAACTCCTGAACCCAATGCCCTGCTCGCTCCGTCGGCTGTGTAAGAGATCAGCCTCATGCAGGAGTTGGTAAGGGAATTTAGGGTAGACATCTGTGCACTGACCTTCTGTGCCACGGCATCAGAAACGTTACCCTGTAGAGAATCTCTTAGCTCTTTTAGGCGATCTCTCTGGAGTCTTGTAAAATGCGTCAAGTAGTTTAGCGACCACAGAGTAAAGGCCGCTGAGGTAAACATACGCTTCCCATACCTATCCATGGCCCAGGACTCCTTGTTAGGCGGATGGATGGTAGACGAGGTTTCAGCAAGTTCCTTCTTGGTGGCTGCTGCCACCACTATGGCATCTACCGGAACAGCTTTCATCAGATATTCCTTGTCTGTGGGAGCAGACAAAACCGTATTGGGTCTCCTAGGGACCGGTTCCAGAGTGTCAGGAGTTTGACAGATGAGCTCTAGTAACTCATCAAAAGGGGGAGACATCCAAGAGGTGGAAGGTTGAGACCCGAAAGCCTTCAGGAACACAGACTCCTCATCAGAAAGGGATTTGGAGGGCCAGCTGCCTCTCTGCTTCAAGATCTCCAGGATATATGAAAAAGAGATATCTTCAGAAGATGACTTGGGGGACCCCTCTGACTCCTCGAGGTCAGTGTACGATGTGAGAGACTCATCTGGGGAGTCGACGTGTTTCCTCTTACACAATCTCTTTCTGGCAGACTCCTCAGGCAAAAACTCTGGGACGTCAGAAAGTTGGGAACCACTCATGGAGGTATCCTGAGGCCTTGGGTCTCTGCTGTCCATGGATAGAGGGTGATCTGAAACAGACACCGGTGCAGGAGGGGGCAGAGTGTCAGTGCCATAGGATGCAGCTGATGACCTGGCCACGCTCCTCATAACCTCAAAGGCTGATCTCCCTGGCTCCGAAGGTTGACTAACCATAGAGGATACGGTAGTGGCCCTTGGCGCCAAGGAGATGAGGTCCGAAGCAGATGTCGGGTCCAAGCTCACTCGAGCCAAAGCACAGACAGGAAAGCTTGGAATCGATGAAGATAGATCCGAGCCCTCTCCCTCGGGTCTGACTGGGGAACTGTAGACCCTCGACCCCGTGGATGGAACCGACAAGGTCGGAGTGGAAATCGGAAGTGAGAGGCCAGGCAAAGCTACTGGAACCGACCTGACGGAACAGACAACTCTGGCTCAGAGGGCCGAGAAAGGCTCTGAGGAGGAACAACACATGATGAAGGGGCCATGGTCTCCGGAGCCGACTGGGTCAGCGCCAAAATCAATTTGGCTAGCACCAATGACTGAAGCAGTTTCTTCACCATTCTATCAATGTCCTCATTGGAAAGAGACCTCGAGGACCTGGAGGATATAGTTGGAGATCTGGATCTCCCTACAGAGGGAGACTGACGTGAAGGAGAACCCAGTCGAACAACTGGAGACTGGCTCCAAACCAAAATATCCATGACCGGCTCCGAAAGGCTGAGGGCCGATATAGACTTAGTCAATACACCACCTTCTGTTGGCATCGAAGCCAATGGAGCCAAAGAAGGTGAAGCTGTTCTAACAACTTTCTCTGGCAGCTCCAAAGAAACAGACTGAGCCAGAGAGCGCTTCTTAGCAGTCTTTTTGTCCTTTTTAACTGAAGAGAGGATATGGTACTGGAAGGAGTTTTTAAGCAGTCCTTTCAGGATGAGCTTGGTCTTCTTCTCCTGTAGCACGCGTGGACTGAAGGAATGACAAAACAAGCAGGACTCTTGGAGGTGAGTAGCCCCCAAGCAGTACATGCACACAGAGTGTCCATCAGTCAAAGACATTTTATTGTTGCATTAAATACACTTCTTAAAGCCTGAAGGCCTGTGTTCCTTAGAATCCTTAGACATGCTATATAAGGAGTACACACACACAGACAAGCTGAAAAACCACATGCACACATAAAAAACCCTAACTAAACCCCGCGTGGGAAACTAGAGCCTCTAACTAAAATGGTCTAGTAACAGACGGGAACAAAAACTACAGGGAGGACTAGGTCCTCTAATTTAAACAGGCCTAGCCCAGGGAAAATACAGGCAGGATAACACCACTATCAGACGACAAAGACACTAAAGTTACAAGTAACAGAAGCACAATACAAAGAGACCACATAGAAACAATGGGGAGGACTAGGTCCTCTAAATGAAATGGGCCTAACCCGTGGGAAGAAGGGGAGAGGACGAAATACCAAAAAAGGCCACACAACCAGCCAGAGAAAAACACACACAGTAGCTATGAAAATAGCCTTTTTAAATCAACAAATATCCAGAACTTTTAGGAAAAAAGTATACTTAGCCACGGACAAAAACGAGACTATGTCTGAGCATAACGAGTGGCAAACGAGATCTGGGAAATGGGCCTGTTGCATGATGGGATACCTCTTATCCACAAGCCAAATGAAGACTTTGAGCTAGAGTATGGCCGAGTCAGAGCTGAGGTTCGGCTCCGAACCCAGGAGTAAGAATGTAGGCGAGATTGGACTACATAACATCAAAAGTTTTTTTTTTACTTTTCTCTAAATACAGACATTTTTTTAATAAGAAACCTCTTTATTAAACCATCACTTATGGCATAGGCGATCATACATTTATATAACTGTAAACAATACCAATCAACACCAACACAATCCTAGTTGCAAGAATTTTACATCACAAACCACATTGACACATTCCCAGTTGCTAACATTATACGTCACTTATAATCTACCCAATTATTTTCAGTCAAACATTACATAGCTCATTTAAGTCCTGCCCTCTTTTAAACCTCATTCCTCCTCTGTATGTATTGTTCCAATAATTCTCATTTTTTCTTCTTACGTAGTTTGCACCTACCCTTTTCTAAACATCTCAGTTCCAGTTGTTTTATTTCTGTTACTATACTCACTACTTCTACGTTTAGATTTTGATTTTGATTTTCTAGTAATTTTTTTTTGGCAGCCACCATAATTAGACACAGCAAGGCCATACCATGTCTAGGCAATTCTGATTCTGTATTATAGCTCAGAAAAATCATATCCCTCGTCACACCAATCTGCCCACCCAGTATCTCTGACAGTGCATCTTGCAGAGAATCCTTAAAGTCTGCCAAATGACCCCCTTACCACAGCAGCCTCACAAAGCTCAGTTTTATCTCCTATACTTTTTCTTCTCCCTTTTTGTCAGCACTCTGCCTACATGAAATAATATTATATGCAGATGATAGTCATTTTCAAATCAGGCCCCTCACCATCCCCATAACCAAGAAGACCTGGTATAAATAGTTCCTCACTACAGATATCTTGGTATTTGATTGGATCCTCTGCTTAACTTCTTAAAAGTTAAAAAGTCAGATGTTAATAAACTCTTCTTTTGGGATAGAAGCATCTTTGTCATGTATCTAGGGCAACCATAGCTAAAACAGTCCTACTCTCCCTTCTCCCTACTGGAATATGAACTTCCACTTACTGCATCCAACTCAGAAAGAAGTATTTGTTCCCTACAATCTATCTCTAATAACATCTGCAGGTTCATTACTATTAAGACAAAATATACTATACAACAATGCAACAAAAACACCAAAACAATCCACAGAAATTTTGGGGAAACATCAGACGACTAAAACCTGGACAGATCAGAACCCCAGCTCCAATCATAACAAATTCCAGAGACAGCATTGCCTCACAATTTAATTCGCAGTTTGTCAAATCTTTACACTCCCTACTAAAAAAAACAACAGCAAGACCCCCTATCTATTCCTAATGAATTAGACCAAACCCTCAATTCCTTTTCAAATCAAATCAAGTCAAACTAATACCATCAAAAAACATCTTTCCAGACTTAAGCCCTCCTCCCTCTTAGCTGACCAACTCCCCAATGAATTTCTGAAACTAGCAGCAGATGCCATCTCCTATCCTATATCTCTCCTAATAAACAGTTCCATTGCTGAGCAGGACATTCCTAAACTCTGGAAAGTTTCTTATATCATCCCTCTTCAGAAAAGCGGCTTCTCTACTGAAATCTCAAACTACAGGCCAATTGTCCTCCTCCTTCCATAGCCAAGATTCTTGAAAAATGCATACACAGACAGCTCCTCAACTATCTACTAGGCAATAACCTCCTATCTGCATCTCAACATGGCTTCAGACCTAAACACAGTGCAATCACTGCCCTTGTTAGTTTTACAAACTCAATCAACCAGCTTGTCTCATCTATCTTTCTTGATATGTCTAAAGACTACGACACAGTACCCCACCAAAAGTTACTAAATGAGCAAGCTTCCTTAAACCTAACCCAGCCAGCCCTCTTCTGGTTTCTCAGCTACTTAACTGACCGCCAACAGGCAGTTAAGTGGCAAAATGAATTCTCCACCCTATTACCGGTCTCAGTAGGGGTAGCCCAAGGCTCGATCCAATTCATTTTACCATATTCACAAAAAGGCTCAGCACAGCCACCCAGCATGCAACCGTCGTTCAATACACAGAAGATTCCTCCCTCATATGTTCAGCTCCCTCCCTACCAGAACTCCTACGAACAACCCAACAATCTTTCCAAGACATTGAAAAATACCTCTCAGATTCTCAACTTATATTCAGTCCAAATAAAACAAAGTTTATACTCTTCACTAATTAGAAAAGTTCCTGATAACTCTCCCCCCTTCACCATCTACTCAGCCAATAAAACTAAAATTTAACCTGTCCAGCACACCAAACTCCTTGGAGTCACAATTGATAACCTAACATTTGACAAACACCTCGCTCCAACTATCAAAGAGGTTCACATTAAGCTAGGCTCACTATACAGAGTCAAGCCATACCTAACAGAGGATACTAGACATTCCATATTTAGGATGTATCTATTCTCTACCCTTCTGTATGCCTCAACAATATTCACTAATCTCAGAAAATCTGATTTAAACAAACTGGAGTTCCGCTATATCAAAATCCAAGATTCACTACTAACCTCCCTTACAGATCACATCACTGCACAGCACTTCTTAAACTAAATTGGATTGAACTACCCAATCTCCTATCCCTCAACCAACTAACTTCCATTTATTCCATCTTCCACCATCCAGACAACTGTCCAGCACTCAAGAGCTTAGTGCAGTCCTACTCAAACAGCAGGCCACTAAGATCCTCCAACAAACTACTATACTACTCAAAGTAACTAAATCTAATAGCTGTTATGGTAACTCTCTATTCTCCCACCAAATATCTAGGTCCTGGAATTCCATGCCTCAGACAATACTAAATTCTAGCAACACATCCAAATTTAAATTACTGCTTAAGAACACTTGACGAAAAACTGTCTTTGCTCTCTACTAATCCAGGTTGATTATTCTGTCCTTCCTTGTTCTTACAACCAAAATATATTTTCCCTTACTAGATTCTAACATCCAAACTACCTCTTCTCTCACAGAATTCCAGTTTCTCTCTACCTATCTCAACAAGCTCACTGTTTCTCCTATTTTTATCTACCTATCGCAAACTTCCTACAGTTTTATCATATTCCTTCCTTCTTGTACTTCACCTCAATGCTGCCTTAGCTGTCACTGTTTAGAACAAGAAACACTAGCATAACAACAATCAGCCATATTTTTGTTCATATACCATAGGGGTTTATAGGTGTGTACTAGGCTAATGGCCCTGAGGCCTTTGCAAGCCTAGCCCATAAGATTACCCTGGCATCGTGCCAACCGACCTTAGTTCTCAGTGCCTCTGTCGAGTAAAGCAACTGGAGTGATCCTTAGGGTGAATTTTCTATTTCCCATCTGCTCATGGATTTCTCTTGAAGAGGGCCAGTAAGGTGCTTTGCTTGACATGTATGGGAAGGCTATTCCATAGCATGGGCAGTCTCTGGGTTATGAACCTGTCCCTCCAGCATGTTCTGTTGGTTCTGGTAATGAGGTTGAGGTCTCTGGAGCGTGTGGTGAGGAGGGATTGGGATTTCTTTAGATGTAGCATTTCTAACAGAGCTGGGTCAGACATGGCTTTGTAAGTCAAGCAGAGATTGCCTCTAAGTAGGCAATATGAGACAGAGAATAGTTGGAGTTTTTTTTTAGTCTGTCCATATAGGACAAATGTTTAAGGCCTAGGATCATCTTTGTGAGGTACTTTTGCGGCCTCTCCAGTTGTTGCAGGTGTTTAGTGAGGTACATGCCAAATGAGGCATTGTACTCAATGATTGGCCTAATGAAAGAGTAGAGGGAGACAATTACCTCTTTCTTCCTGGATGCAAAACCCTTAGTAATGAGATGTGCCACATAGAAGGACTTTCTGACCACAGTGGCAATGTGGTGGTTAAAAGAGAGGTTGCTGTCAACCTTTGTTCCCAGATCACTTATAACGCCTTCGGTATTCAGTGGACTACCATCAATGTGGTAATTCATGGGAACCGGGTTTTTCCCAAAGGGGATGACGACACATTTTTTGGCATTGAGCTTAAGCCATGGTTCTGACACCAGTTGTTGGTCTCAGTGAGGCCTTTCTGTAGGATATCAACAAACTCAAGGAGTTAATAGTAGCTCCCAACTTGCAATAGTCTGCGAACCTTGTCAGCCAGAGTCCCTTTGTGTTGACCTGGACATCAGAGAAGTAGATACCAAACAGGAGAGGACCCAGGACCGAACCCTGTGTGACTCCACTCGTGACTGGTCGGCAGTCTGACTTGGAGTCAGCTACTTTCACACTGTGGGTTCTACCTGTGAGCCAGTTTGCAGCCCACCAGGTGATACATTGATTGATGCCTGGCTTAGTGAGTTTTTCTATGATTCCTGAGTGTGGAATGGTATCAAAGGCCTTGGCCAGATCAAGGTAGGCTGTATGAACCATCTTGCCTTCATCCACATCTCTGGTGACTGACTCAAAGTTGACCAAGTTGAGCAAGCATGATCAAGCATGATCTACCCTTCACAAAACCAAACTGTGTGGGATCCAGAATTTGGAGATTGGGATCCAGAGTTTGGAGATTCCCTATATACTTGTTTATTAGGTCCATGATGATGCACTCCATAGCTTTGCATTTTTGGACTTATCAGGCTAATGAGGCGATAGTTCCCAGGGTCTGTAGTCGCTCCTCCTTTGTGGTGGGAGATGACTGCAGCAGTGTGACATTCGGCAGGGACAAAGCCTGAGGTGAGGCTGTGATTAAACAGGGCACACAGGTGAGGTGCCAGTTCACTCTGTAGTTCATGTAGAACACAGTCAGGGATATTGTCAAGTCCCACAGAAGCTGTACTCTTGGCCTTGGACAGTGTTGTTTTAACCTGTGCTTCGATAATACTGGGTGCCTGGAATCTACTGGTATTGTGACTGGTTCCTAGGGGGGAGGGGTAAAGTTGGCACTGAATTGTTCGGGCAGTATATTGGCAATATCTGTTGGCACGGTACAGGAGGTGGTACCACTGTGTAGTAGCTCAGAGTAAATCTGGGTATTGCCGAGGAGATTCTTTACATAACTATAGAAGGCCTTTTGGTTGTCTTTACTATCTGCTTCAATTCTGTTTTCATAACTAGCTTTAGAGGATTTGATGAGGGATCTCAACTTTTTGTTGAGGATGATAAGGGAGTTTTTCCAGTCTTGGGACTTCACCTTATTCCGCATCAGTTTCCTCCTTCTGTTGTAGAGTTTGTTTATGGCAGGGACCACCAGACTGGCTTCCTGTTTTTGGAGGAGAGCGTCTTGGTTATGTTGGGTATGGTGAGATCCATTCATTTGTGTACGTGTTCGTACAGTGCATTGGTGTATGATTTGGCAGTCATGCAACTGATCTCCATTTGCATGGTTACCGTAAAGTTAGCCACCTCTGTTTTTAGGAGCCCAAAGTTAGCTTTGGAGAAGTTTTTCATGGTGGTTACCTTTGCGGGGGGGGGGGGGGTTTCCAAGGTGATTAGTTTGTGGTCAGATCTAACCAGGGAGGAGTTGACTATTGCTGTAGAGCAAAAGTCGCCCATGTTAGTAATGACCAGGTCAAGGATGTTGCTACCTCTAGTGGGGGTAAAAAAGTACAGTTGTGTACACATACCATAAATGTAGATGTTCAAGTGTATTCACTGTTGCAGTCATTACATTTGGGTTATCTGCTTGCAGTAGCCCTCAGTCAGCCTGATTAACAAAGTCTTGGGTCCTGTGTCAGATGCTGTCCCTTCTTCCATGACGTCAGGTCATCAGAGGTATAAAACATGCAGCCAATGCCATTACATCAGTTTTTCTTGCCCCAGATGTCAGGTAACCCCCCAATGGGAAGCAATTAAATCTATAATTACAAGGATATACCTCCAACAAAAAAGCAAATACACCAAAAAGCTTTTTGAGCATAGTAAGGGAAAGTAGAGGTATAGCTAAAAGAAGAAAGGGGGCTGGAGAGAGGGTAAAGTACAGCTGTGTGCACTTACAATAAATGTAGATGTTCGACTGTATTCACTGTTGCAGTCATTACATTTGGGTGATCTGCTGGCAGGTTGCCCTCAGTCGACCTGAATTCCAAAGTCTTGGGTCCTGCGTCGGTTGCTGTCTCCTCTTCCATGACGTCAGGTCATCAGGGGTATAAAACAGGCAGCCGACGTCATTTTCTTTCATTTTTCTTGCCCCAGATGTCAGGTGCCTCCCAAATGGGTAGCAAAAATATATATATTGGTTATATTTACATGCAACAATACAAACTTTACCTTCATCTACAAGGAAATACACCACAAAGGCTGTAAAAGACAGTGAAAGAAAGAGGAACTCCAGAATAAAAGGGGGATGGCGGGCGGGTAACCTGGACTGCAACAGTGAATACACTCGAAAATCTACATTTATGGTAAGCGTACACAATTGTACTATGTTATTCGTGTTTCACTGTTGCAGTCATTACATGTGGGTAGAATCCCAAAGCTATGGGAGGCTGGAGCTAAACTGCATTAGGGGCGGCTATAAGGCCCTGCAGAACTGCAGTGGCAAAGCCTGCCCTGGACTTAAGAGTAGAGAGACAAAGGATAATGCTTTGTAAAAGTGTGAACAGAACTCCAAGTAGCAGCCTCTAGAATGTCTTTGGTTGGAACCCCTCTGAGAAAAGCTGCTGATGTAGCTGCAGCTCTGTTGGAATGAGACCTAATGCCCTTGGGCACCGGTTTGCCATGGTTTAAGTAGCAGAAAGGAATGCAGTGGCTTATCCACTTTGAAATAGTCTGCTTTGAAATAGCCTTTCCCTCTGATTCTGCAGCAAATGTCACTAGTAACTGCTCAGTTTTTCTTATTGCTTTACTCCTGCTCAAGTAGAATTTTAGTTGTCTGTGTACATCCAAGGAATGCAGAATCCACTCCCCCTTGTTCTGTGGATTTGGATAAAAGGTTGGCAGATGAATAGTTTGGTTAAGAGTCACACTGGAAACCACCTTAGGCATAAATGAAGGATTGGTCCTGAGGGACACCCTGGCTGGGTAAAATATGATAAAAGGCTCCACAGCCATGAGGGCCTGTAGCTCTGAGACCCTTCTTGCTGAAGTAATTACCAGGAACAGAGCTGTTTTCCATGATAAGAACTTTAGATCTGCAGTAGCAGCTGGTTCAAATGGAGGCAGGGTGAGCTTTTCCAACACATAATTGAGGTTCCATGCAGGAATTGGTGATCTTCTGGGTGGCCTTAAATTTTTGTACCCTCTAAGGTACTGCTTTAGTAAAGGATGAGAAAAGATTGGTGGCTCTGTGTTGTAATGAGCCGAGATGGCAGAGGCATGGATTTTTATTGATGAAAAAGATAGGCCTTTGTCAAGCATCTCAGTCAAGTATTGTAAAATCTGAGGAATATTTGCCTCTGCTGTGTCAGTTCCTTGTGCTTGGTTCCAAGCACAGAATCTCTTCCATTTATCAGCATAAGATTTTCTAGTACTAGGCCTTCTGGCTTCCAAAATGACATCCATCACAGCTTTACTGAGAGGTGTTGTTTGAATAACTACATGATCAGCCATGCTGCCAGGTTCAGTGTTTGGAGCTGATTGTGCAGGATCTGATTGTTTTTCGGGGACAGTAAGTGAGGTATTTGAGGCAAATACCAAGCTGGGAATTGAGACATATTCCTTAGGATTGGGTACCAGTATTGGCGGGGCCAGTCCAGGGCAATTAGTATCATCTTTGGCTTTTCTTGTCTGACCTTTAGTAGGACCTTGGGAAGAAGAGGCAGAGGAGGAAAGGTGTAAACTGATAGGTTTTTCCAACTGAAGGATAGGGCATCCACTTTCCATGCTTGTCTGTGATAAGTCCTTGTGCAGAATTTTTCCAGTTGACAATTCCAAGGGGAGGCAAATAGGTCTATGTCCGGGCTCCCCCATTTCTTTGTTATCATGCTGAAGACTTGTGGATCTAGTTTCCACTCATGAGGGTCCGTAAGGTTTCTGCTTAAATCGTCTGCCAGAGTATTTTGCTTTCCTGGCAGGAATTGAGCTTGAAGATGTACTTGCTAAATCAAGGCGGTGTCCCACAGTGTCATAGCTAGTCTGCAAAGGGGGTATATGAGTGCGTGCCCCCCTGCTTGTTTATGTACCACATAACCGTTCATGGCTAGTCTGCAAAGGGGGTATAAGTGCGTGCCCCCATACTTGTTTATGTACCACATAACTGTGGTGTTGTCCATCTTTATCAGTAGTTGTCCTGGATGAAGCAAGTCCTTGAAGGCTGTCAGGGCATTTTGAACAGCTAACATCTCTTTTTGGTTGATATGCAGATGCATTTGTTTTGGGGTCCATATTCCCTGAATGCATCTTCCTGCCAGGTGGGCCCACCCATGCATAATCTGATGCATCTGTTGTTAAGGTTTGGCTGGCAGGGGGTAGAGTGAAAGCCCATCCCATGTTTTAGTGACATGCCTTTGCCCACCATAGAAACTCCTATTGTAGGCAGGGAATGAGAGGAATCATTGTTTCCAGACTGTGACAATGTTGACTCCACAAACTTTTTAGATACCACTGTAGTTTCCTCATATGCAGTCTTGCATATGGAATCAGTAGAATGCAGGATGCCATGAACCCCAAAGCCTGCAGAGTTTGTCTTGCAGATAACTGGGTTTTTGTTACCATCAGTTTGAAATAAGTAGTCAGTTGCCTTTGTTTGTCTGGTGTGAGGAAAGCCATCTGGGCAGTTGTATTCAAGCTTGCACCCAGGAATGTTATCTTTTGAGAGGGTGCCAGTTGTGATTTCTTTTCATTTATTGTGTACCCTAGGCATGTTAGAAGCCTTTTCACAAACACCAGATGCTGAAGAAGAATGTCCTTGTTCTCTGCTTGAATGAGACAGTCGTCCAAGTAAGGATAGATTTTTATACTTCTTTGTCTGCAAAATGCAATTACTGGTGCCAGGCAATTTGTAAAGACCCTGGGCGCAGTAGATAAGCCAAAGGGCACTGCAGGGAATTAGTAATGCATAAAGCCAGCCTTGAAACGGAGGTATCTTCTGCACAATTCCCTTATTGGGATATGCAGGTATGCCTCTTAAGTCTAATGTCACCAGCCAAGCATTCTTTCCCAGCATGGGCAAACACTGCTGCAAAGTTAGCATTTTGAATTTTGGAATGTCCAGGTATGTGTTCACAATTGATAAATCCAGTATTGGGCACCAGGCCTAGTCTTTTCTGAGTACCAAGAACAGCCTTAAATAAAACCCTTGTCCTTTTTCCTGTTCTGGTACTGGCTGAATAGCCCCCATATCCATGAGGGACGTAACTTGTTTCTGTGCCACTGCCCATTGATTTTTTGGCAGATCTGGCCAACCATTTGCAATCGGCAGAGTGTGGAAGTGGAATCTGTATCCCTGAGATACTATTTTTAACACCCACTTGTCCTGGGTTATTAACTGCCAATTTTGAGCATAAAGTGCTAATTTTCCCCCTAAGGGTGCTGCCAAAAGATAAGTGCTTGGTGATGGCAGAGGGAAGTCATGGAGACTGTTTACTGTAGGGTTGCACTTTATTTCCTCCAGATTTGGAGGTAGAAGCACCCCATTGCTTTGACCTGTAGGAATCCTGTGACTGGTATCTAGAACCTTTAGGGTGCCTGGATTTTCCCGGTTGAGCTCTGTCGGACACAGGAAAGGACCAATTTTTTGTAGGCCAGTGTCTACTGAATCTTGGTGGCTGCACTTGTAAGAAGTCTTTTACAGTTTGCATAGACTTAGCTTTGTCTTCCATTTTCTTTAAAACCTCTTCTGCCTTAATACCAAACAGAGTATCATGCGGTAAAGGTGCATCCAGAAATTTAGCTTTAACATGATCAGGCAAATTTTGCTCTTTTAGTCAGGCAGATCCAGTAACTGCGGCCCTGCAGGAGGCCTCTAAGGAATCAAAACCACATCGCAAAGTATGCTTTCCAACTTGTTCTGCTGCTAGGGTTGCCACCTTTTCAAATGCCCAAAGTGGGACATTTTTTGTATAAATGTCAGATTTTACAAGGCGAAACATACCCACGGCCAGTACAAAGGACAGAACTTAACTTTTTTGCCAAAATAAAAGCTTATTATTTTAGCATTTGAGTTGATTATTCTGTTTCATATAACATTTAGGTGTTTCAGATACAAAATAACTGTTTTATGCAACTATTAAAGAAAATATTGGAAATATTTTTGTCCTAAAATCTCAGGACATTTGCCATTTTTTCAATTTTTTTACAGGACATATATGCCAAAAGAGGGACTTGTCCCTCGCAAAGTGGGACAGGTGGTAACCCTATCTGCCGCATGCAGTAAGTCTTGCAATTCTTTATTTCCTGCACACATTCAGAAATCAACATCATTTTCTGTTTCAGTAATCCCATAACATTTTGTTGATACTTGAGGATATGAAACTGGCAGTTTAAGGCCCTAATTGCCAAGGTTGCAGATGTATAAACCTTCTTTCCCCATCTATCCAGTGCCCTGGAATCTCTGTCAGAGGAGGTAGGATTTTTTGCTGTTGAGGCCTTAACACCTTTTGGACCCTGTGAAACAGTTTCAGGGTCAGCAGCAGGGTTTCTAAATAAAAATGAGTGAGAGTCAGGAACCCTGCAACATCTGTCTGGCTTGCTAGGAGCCGGGGGTAAGGAGTCTGGAGTCAAGCTTGACTCCGAGAACACATCACCCACAATGTCTAAAACAGGAGGTATGGCTGAAGGAAATCCCTGAGCCTCTTTTTGATTCTGAGAAATCTTGACTCTCCCAGTGAAAATGCTCCCTTAAAGTATGCAAGGTTTATCCAAAGGAATAATCTTCAGGAGGAGATGCAGATGGGATAGATTCCTCTGCATCAGAATCCTCATAAGGTGGTATAGATAATTCCTGATGAGAAGAGGAATCAGAAGAAATAGAAACCTGATCTGAAGATTCATAATCAGTGTCTTGCCTAGGCCTCTTATCAGGAGGGGGTTGGGAACCCCTGATCAAGGTAATTAGGTCTTCAGCCATTTTGATCATCTGCTTTTTGGGCATAGAGGCCTGTGCACATGATGGCTCATGCGTCAGTTTTTTAGCTTTAGAAGTTGTTTTTGTCTTAGATTTTGAAGCTGGCGTCGGTTTTATATAAAAATGTTGTGGCCTGAATACACCCTCAGAAGTCGGTGCCTGCTCAGCGGCTCCGGACCCATCCGAGGGAGAGACATCCACTGGTACAATACTTTGAGAATCTCGCGGCATGCTGGACTCCACATGGGTCTTGGTAGGGGCCTGCGACTAGAAAGTAGCGGGTATCAGGGGCTTCGAAAGCACCTCACTGAGTACCGGCGAACCAGCGACTGGCTTAGGAGAAGCTTCGTCATTGGTTTTGGACCTCGACGGTCTGTCTCTGTCCTTTTCTTTGAGTTTTTTGTGTACTCCAGTAGTCGGATTGCTATCAGACAACATTTCAGGATAGTTAAATCTGTTTCCAACATATTTTGAGGCAAAGATATACTGACACTTAATAGTGCGTTGGTTAAATCTAGCACAAAACTGACAGCTAGGCACGTTATGATCAGGGCCTAGGCAAGGAATACAGTATAAATGGAAATCCTTATGAGGTATTTGCTTCCCACAAGTAATGCAATTATTAACTTTTACTGACATCGGTATGGAGCAAGAAAAAAGTTTCCCCAATGGGGTATTTAGCTTTAATGAAGACTTCGGTTCTGAAACTCGAATTAGAAAATTTCTGGAGTCGGCCGACCGGCAAAATGGCGTCGGCTGCCTGTTTTATACCCCCGACTACCTGACATCATGGAAGAGGAGACAGCAACCGACGCAGGACCCAAGACTTTGGAATTCAGGCCGACTGAGGGCAACCTGCCAGCAGATTACCCAAATGTAATGACTGCAACAGTGAAACACGAAGAACATCCAGGACTGCAACAGTGAATACACTTGAACATCTACATTTATGGTAAGTGTACACAACTGTACTATGTTCTTCGTGTTTCACTGTTGCAGTGATTACATTTGGGTAGATTCCCAAAGCTAAGGTTGAGAGGAGGAATTTAAATAGACTTAGGACCAGCTATAAGGCCCTGCAAGACTGCAGTGGCAAAGCCAGCTCTGGATGTAGAGAAAATTGGCAAATGATAATGCTTGGTGAAAGTATGTACAGAACTCCAGGTAGCAGCTTCTAGGATGTCCCTGGTAGGGACGCCCTTGAGAAAGGCTGTGGAGGTAGATGCAGCACTGGTTGAATGGGGTCTGATGCCCTGTGGGATAGGTTTTCCATGGTACTTATAGAAGAAATGAATGCAGTGGCCTATCTATTTTGAAATGGTTTGCTTTGAAAATAGCTTTCCCCTCTGTCCCTGCAGCAAATGCCACTAGCAGTTATTCAGATTTCCTTTGAGGTTTAGTCCTGTCCAAGTAAAATCTAAGTTGTCTGTGCACATCTAAGGAATGCAGTATTCATTCCCCTTTGTTCTGTGGGTTAGGAAAGAAGGTAGGCAAATGAATGGACTGATTAAGAGCCACACTGGATACCACCTTGGGCATGAAGGAGGGACTGGTTCTGAAGGACACCCTGTCCACTGCCATAAGGGCCTGTAATTCAGATTCCCTTCTTGCAGAAGTGATTGCTAAAAGAAAAGCTGGTTTCCACGGAAGGAATTTTAAATCTGCAGTAGCAGCTGGCTCAAAAGGAGGAAGAATGATTTTCTCCAAGACAAAGTTAAGGTCCCAGACTGGAGTTGCAGCTCTCCTGGGTGGCCTTAAATTTTTGGACCCTATGAGGAACTGCTTGAGCAGTGGGTGAGAGAAGAGGGGAGGCTCTGTGCTGTAATGAGCTGAAATGGCTGAGGCATGAATTTTGATGGAGGAAAAAAACAAGCCCTTATGAAGCATCTCAGTCAAGTATTGTAAAATCTGAGGTACACTGGGCACTGCTGCGCTCATCCCTTGAGATTGATTCCAAGCACAAAGTCTTTTCCATTTTGCAGCATGAGATTTTCTAGCACTAGGCCTCCTTACCTCTAAAATGATATCCATCACTGATTTACTGAGGGATGGTAAAGGAGAGATCCTAAACCTGACTGACTTCTTTGAAGCAGTCACCAAAGCCATAGATGAGGGTAAAATGGTTCACACAGCTTATCTAGATCTCGCCAAGGCTTTCTCACACCATCCCCACTCTGGAATTATAGATAAGCTCACTAAACTAGGTATAAATCCCTATGTCACAAGATGGGTTGCCAACTGGCTCACGGACAGAACCCACACTGTGAAAGTAGCAGATTCCAAATCCGACATCAGACCAGTGACAAGTGGAGTACCACAGGGTTCAGTCCTGGGTCCTCCTGTTTGGTATCTACTTCTCTGAAGTGCAAGCCAACACAGAAGGTCTTTATTAACAAAGTTTGCAGATGACTGCAAACTAGGAGCCATAATCGAAACTCCTAACGATGTGGACAAACTACAACAGGGCCTCACTGAGACAGATACCTGGTGTCAAAGCCATGGCCTGAAGCTCAATGCCAAAAAGTGTATTGTCATCCCCTTTGGTAAAAACTCTGTACCCATGAACTACCACATAGCTGGTAGTCTACTTAATGCCGAAAATGTGATGAGACTTTGGGACACAGGTGGACAGTAGTCTCTCCTTTGATAATCACATCGCCACAGTGGTCAGGAAATCCTTTTATGTGGCTCATCTCATCACAAAAGGATTCTCATCCAGAAAAAAAAGAGGTCATTGTTCCCCTCTACTCATCACTCATTAGACCCATTATAGAGTACAACGCCCCTTTTGGTATGTACCTCACAAGACATCTACAACAACTGGAAAGACCACAGAAATACCTCACAAATAGGATTACTGGCCTCAAACAGATGCCCTATGCAGACCACCTCAAAAAACTACAGCTTTACTCCATCGCATATCGCCTACTCAGGGGCGATCTCTGCCTAACATACAAAGCTATGTCAAACCCAGAGCTGTTGGACATGCTCCACTTAAAGAAATCCCAATCCCTCCGAGCTACTCGCTCTATGGACCTTAACCTTGTCACCACAATAAACAGAACATGCTGGAGGGATAGATTCCTGTCCCAGAGACTTCCCATACTCTGGAACAGACAACCTATGTCAAACAGAGCTCCTCATTAGCACTCTTCAAGAAAAATCTTGATTGGATGGGAAATGGGAAATTCACCCCAGGGATCACTTCCATGGCTCTGCTCGACAGGGGTACAGGAAAATAATTTTCTTGGGTGGCAAAAGCCAGGGTACATTTTTTGGCTAGGCTTGTATGGGCCCTAAGGCCGATAGCCTAGTATCTACCTATGAACCTATTAGGTAATTAGCCAGGCTGCTAGGTTCACAGTTTGCAGCTGAGAGTGCAGAATCTGGTACTCCTGCTGAGACAACAGGGAAGGAGACTGAGGCAGGTTCCATGGGGCCAAGCGTGACACACTGTCCAAGAGGGGGTACCAGTGTTGGCGTGGCCAGTCTGGTGCAATTAAAATCATCCTTGGCTTGTCCAGTTTGATCTTTAGTAGTACCATGGAGAGCAGAGGCAGAGGAGGAAAGGCATAAACTTTCCAGCTGAAGGATAGAGCATCCACTTTCCAAGCTAGCTTGTGGGGAATCGTGCAAAATTTGTCCAATTGATAGTTCTGGGGGGAGGCAAACAGGTCTATATCTGGGCTCCCCCACTTGCTTGTCAACATGTTGAAAATCCTTGGTTCCAGTTTTCACTCTTGAGGGTCCATGAGGTTTCTGCTTAGTCCATCTGCCAGGGTATTTAGTTTTCCTGGCAGGAATTGAGCTTGTAGATTCACTTGGTAGCTCAAGGCTGTGTTCCACAATGCCATGGCTAGTCTGCAGAGGGGGTAAGAATGTGTACCCCCCCTGCTTGTTTATGTACCACATGACAGTGGGGTTGTCCATCTTTACCATTAGTTGTCCTGGAAGAATGTGGTCCTTGAAGGCTGTCAGAGCATTCTGTACAGCTAACATTTCCTTTTGATTTATGTGCAGGTGCATTTGACTTGGGTTCCATTTGCCCTGAATGCACTTCCCTGCCAGGTAAGCCCCCCATGCATAGTCTGATGCATCTGTTGTTAAGGTTTGGGCGGCAGGGGGTAGTGTGAATGGTAGTCCCCTGTTTTGGTGGCAGGACTCTGCCCACCAAAGGAACTCTAGGTGTAGGCAAGGTATAATAGGAATCATTGCTTCTAGATCCTGTGAATGTTGACACCATAAGCTTTTGAGATACAATTGTAGTTTTCTCATATGCAGCTTTGCATATGGAATTAAAAGAATGCAGGAGGCCATGAACCCCAAGGCTTGCAGTATTTGCCTTGCAGATAGTTGGGTTTTTGTGGCCACTTGCTTGAAGTAGGTTGTCAAATGAATCCGTTTCTCTGGCGTGAGGAAAGCCATCTGGGAAGATATATTCAAGCTTGCTCCCAGGAATGTAATTTGTTGACAGGGTACCAGGTGTGATTTATTTTCGTTTATGGTGTACCCCAGACAAGTCAGCACCCTTTGAACAAAGGCCAGATGATTCAAAAGTATGTCCTGGCTTTCTGCCTGAATTAGACAATCGTCCAGGTATGGGTATATTTGAATATTTATTTGCCTGTAAAATGCAATGACTGGAGCTAGGCACTTTGTGAATACCCTGGGTACAGTAGATAAGCCAAAGGACAGTGCAGAGAACTGATAGCGCATGTAGCCTGCTTTGAAGCATAGGTATCTTCTGCAAGACTCCCTGATAGAGATGTGCAGGTATGCTTCTTTTAAGTCTAGTGTTGCCAACCATGCATCTTTGCCTAGCATAGGAAGCAGCTGGTGAAGAGTCAGCATTTTGAATTTTGGAATCACCAGAAAGGTGTTTAGAGTAGAAAGGTCCAGGATAGGACACCATGTATTGCCTTTTCTGGGTACAAGGAAAAGTCTCGAATAGAAACCTTGTCCCTTTTCCTCTTCTGTTACTAACTGAATAGTCCCCATGCTTAAGAGAGAGACAACTTGATTTTGGGCCTCTACCCACTGAATTGGGGATAGATCTGGCCACCCGCTTGGTGTTGGTAACGTGTGGAAGTGAAATATGTGTCCTTGGGACACTATATTTAAAACCCATTTGTCCTGGGTAATGAGTTCCCAGTTTCTGGCCTGCAGACCAATCTTTCCGCCTAAAGGAGCATTCAGTTGGGAAGTGCTTGGAAGTTTGAAAAGCAAGTCATTGAGGCAGTTTTCCATAGGCAGAGTCTTACTACTCCCAGATTTGGGTGCGGAAATCCCTCACTGCTTAGTCTTGTGTGTCCCCTGGGACTGAAATCTGGAGATTCTTCTTTGTCTGGGTTTGGCTTGAGAAGACCTGGAAGGGGCTGGAAAGGACCAATTCTTAGAGAGCCAATGCCTACTAAATCTAGGAGGCAGAACTTGCAAGAAACCTTTAACAGTTTGCATAGATTTAGCTTTATCTTCCATCATTTTAAGAACTTCCTCAGCTTACTTGCCAAACAGGCGGTCCTGATTTAAGGGAGCATCCAACAGTTTAGCTTTAACATGATCAGGCAAAGATTGCTCCTTAAGCCAAGTATGCCTTCTGAGCATAGACCCAGTAACAGCAGCCCTGCAAGAGGCCTCTAGTGAATCAAATCCACATTGCAAAGTATGTTTACCAATCTGTTCAGCTGAATGCATTAAATCCTGTAATTCTTTATTTTCAGCACAATCAGGAATCAACATTATTTTCTGTTTAAGTAACCCAATAACATGTTGATACTTTAACATATGAAACTGGCAGTTTAAAGCCCTAATGGCCAAGGTTGCAGAAGTGTAAACCTTCTTACCCCATCTATCCAGTGCACTGGAGTCTCTATCAGAAAGGGTAGGATTTTTAGCAGTAGAAGCCTTAATGCCCTTGGGTCCCTGTGAAATAGTCTCTGGATCCGCAATAGGATTTTTAAAAAGAAACTTGTGTGAATCAGGAACCCTGTAATATCTGTCAGGTTTCTGGGATCAGGAGGCAAGGAATCAGGGGCCAAAAGGCATCATGAACAATGTCTAGTACAGGAGGTATAGCTAAAGGCCTATGCTGAGGCAGGAGTAAGAAATCCCTAAGCCTCTTTTTTGAATCAGAAAAATCCTGGCTTTCCCAGTGGAAATGCTCCCTTAGAGTATGTAAGGTTTCACCAAAAGAAAAATAATTTGGAGGGGAAGCAGAGGGAATAGAGTCCTCTGCATCAGAATCCTCATAAGTAGATATGGGCAAATCCAGATCATCAGAAGAATCAGAAAAATCAGAATCCTGGTCAGAAGATTCATAAACAACTTCAGTCCTAGGTCTCTTAGAAGGGGGAGGGTGGCTTCCCCTGATTAAAGTTATAAGATCTTCAGCCATTCTTATCATTTGTTTTTTAGGCATAGAGGCCTGAGCATGCGGCCTGGTCGTCGGTTTCTTAGGCATGGTTCGAGATTTAGGCCTAAATAAAGAAGGAGGTGTCAGTTTAATATGCAAGTTCGTATGCCTGAATACACCCTCAGAAGCTGCTGCCTGCACAGCGGCTCTGGACCCATCCAAGGTAGAGACATCCAGAGGTTCCACAGTTGAAGCATCTTGCAGTATACCGGACTCTGAATGGCTCTCAGTAGAGGCCTGCGAATTAGAAGTAGCGGGTATCAGGGGCTGGGAAAGCGCCTCACTGAGTACCGGCGAACTGGTGACTGGCTTAGGAGAAGCGTTGTTGGTAGCTTTGGACCTAGACAGCCTGTCTCTGTCTTTATCTTTGTGTTTTTTCAGAATCCCAGTAGTCGGATGGCTAACCGACATTTCTGGATAATTAAACAGAGAACCAAAATATTTAGAGGCGAAAATATACCAACAATAGATCGTACGCTGATTAAATAAAGCACAAAACCGACAGCAAGGTACATCATGGTCAGGGCCCAGGCAAGGAACACAGTACGAATGAAAATCTTTGTGAGGTATTTGCTTTCCACACGTAATGCAATTATTAACTTTTACTGACATTGGTAAGGAGCAAGAAAAAGTTTTCCTAACGGCGTACTTAGCTTTAGTTGAAGACTTCGGTTCTGAAACTCGAAAACAAAAATTTCAAGAGTCGGCCGACCGGCACTTGCGAACTGCTTCTGCTTTGGGCACCACACAGCAAGAATGACTTTGTAATGCTGTTGGCTGCATGTTTTATACCCGACGACCTGACGTCATGGAAGAAGGGACAGCATCCGATGCAGAACCCAAGACTTTGTTAATCAGGCCGACTGAGGGCTACTGCAAGCAGATAACTCAAATGTAATGACTGCAACAGTGAAACATGAAGAACATCGAGCTGGTCCAGGGCATTGAAATTAATGGATTTCAGGAAACGTTGGGCAAGTGTATTGGTTCCCAGTTAATGGAGGAGTAGTTGAAGTTGCCCAGTATGAGAGTGTTAAGGTTAGACCCTAATGTTCTCCAGGGTGCTTAGGAACGTGAAGTGGGAGTCTTGGGACATGGCTGGGGACCTACAGCAGGCTATGACCTGAATCGCTGTCTTATCCAATGTTAGCTGCACCTGAAGTATCTCAGATGCGTTATGTTGGGCTACTAGTCTGGAGGTGTGCGCATCCTTTATGAATATAGAAACACCACTGCCTTTCGAGCTTCGGTCCAAGTTCTGGGGCTGAAAGGTGTGGAATAAGTTATAGCCTGGTAGTGCAAGGGTGCTTTCTGCTGCCTTGAACCAGGTCTCTGTTACAGCACAAATGTCGACGTTCTCTATTTTAAGGATTGCTTCGAGCGTTACGTGCATCTCATACAAATTTACCACCAAAACCATGATATTGATCTACTGATCAGTCATTTTCTCTATGATGGCACAAGCTATTTCATGCTAGTTTATTTATTAGCTTTCTTTTTTTTCCACTTTATATTACTCTCTCAGTTTTTATTGTTTATGTAAAAAAAACTTTTACTATCTATATGTACAGAAATTATGTATTCTTGATCGTTATTGATTTCTTGTATTGTTTGTAATGTCTTTTTGTATTGGAGCTTTAATCCCCAGGCCTCCGATGAAAAGGGCCATGGGCAGTCAGACATCCCCAGTAAACAAATGTAAAATAAATAAAAATTAAAATATCATGTCTCCAAAAAGGGATCATTATTGCCTCACTTTAACAAAAGCCAAATGGCTACCATTCTTCAAAGAGCTGCACTAAGGGAACTCTAACATTACAGGAGCATAAATAAAGTACTAGGCTAGTTGGCCTTTGGGCCATTTTAATCCTAGGCAATTCCACTTTTTGTGCATGAATTAACCTACCCCCATTTTGTTAGAAACTGGTTTTACCCATCCCATGGTCAATAATTATATATTACCCCCTAATGAGAATAACTGGGATCATACCATAATTTGAGGGGATCCATGCATGGGACAAAGCAGCAATCTCTGACCATCACCCCCAATTTTCCCCACAAGAAATACCCTCCACCACTCTACTGTCAATTATCATCAACGAATAGGTTGCTACTGCACTCTCTAAAGCTAAAAACATGGCTTCAATGGAGCCTAACAATATACCAGGTTGCCTCTTAAACAGCTTAAATCAGGACTTATCAGGCTCATTAGGATGAGGGCAAAACAGTACATACCACCTACCTCGACCTGGCCAACGCATTTGACTCTTCACCACTCAAGTATTATAGATAAACGTACAAAACTGGGCATAAATCCCTATGTCACCAGACAGACAGAATTAACTCACGGACAGAACAAATATGGTTAAAATGGGTGAATCCAGATCCAGCAAGAGGGCAGCTACTAGTGGTGTTCCACAGGGCTCAGTACTGGAACCACTCCTGTTCATAATATTCTTCTCTGATGTCAAGACAAATGTGGAAGCCCTCTGAATGACAAAGTTTGCTGAAGACTGCAAGCTGGGGGCAATCACTTAATCCCTCAACAAAGTAGATATCCTTCAGAAGGGTCTAGATCAGACAAATGATTGGTGCCAGAAAGTACAGTTGTGAACACTTACCATAAATGTAGATGTTCAAGTGTATTCACTGTTGCAGTCATCGCATTTGGGTTATCTGCCTTCAGGTAGCCCTCAGTTGGCCTGAATACCAGAGTCTTGGGATTTCTGTGTTGGATGTAGGGTTGCCACCTTTTCAAATGCCCAAAGTGGGACATGTTTGGTACAAACATCGACTTTGCAGAGCAAAACATACACGTGGCCAGTACAAAGGACAGAACTTCACTTTTTTGCCTAAACAAAAGCTTATTCTTATAGCATTTTAGTTGCTTATTCTGTTTCTTATAACATTTAGGTGTTTCAGATACAGAATAACTGTTTTATGCAACTATTACATAAAATATAGGAAATATTTTGTCCTAAAAATCTCAGGACATTTGCCATTTTTTCAATTTTATTGCAGGACAAAACTGCCTAAAGAGGGACTGTCCCTCGCAAAGTGGGATAGATGGTAACCCTAGTCAGATGCTGCTGCTTCTTCCATGACGTTAGGTCATCAGGGGTATAAAACATGCAGCCGATGCCATTACATCAGTTTTTCTTGCCCCAGATATCAGGAGCCCCCACAACAGGAAGCAATTACATGGTATGGAACACCCCCAGTAGAACGTAACTACCAATGTTATAAGATATGGTCAAACAAAGAAGAATAGGTAGAAGTATAGAGAAGTCAGGGGGCTGGAGGGAAGGCAACCAGGACTGCAACAGTGAATACACTCAGACATCTACATTTATGGTAAGTGCACACAACTGTTCTATGTTCTTCGTGTTTCACTGTTGCAGTCATCACACTTGGGTTGATTCCCAAAGCTGAAGATGGGTGGAGGCAATCAAGAAGCATTAGGGCTGGCAAGCAGGCCCTGTAACACTGCTGTGGTAAATCCAGCTCTGGATTTAGAAAAGATAGGCAAGTGGTAATGCTTGGTGAAGTTGTGTACAGAGCTCCAGGTTGCAGCTTCCAGGATGTCCCTGGTAGGGACTCCCCTGAGAAATGCTGTAGAGGTTGATGTAGCCCTAGTGGAATGCATTCTGATTCACTGTGGGGTAGGTTTCCCATGGTGTTTGTAGCAGAAATGGATGCAGTGTGCTATCCATTTAGAAATGTTTTGCTTTGAAATAGCATTGCCCTCTGCCTCTGTAGCAAAGCTGACTAGCAGCTGGTCTGAGTTTCTGAAAGGTTTAGTCCTGTCTAGATAGAACCTAAGCTTGCCTGTGCATGTCCAGAGAGTGCAGGATCTTTTCCCCTTTATTCTGAGGATTAGGGGAAAAAGGTTGGCAAATTAATGGATTGGTTTAAAGCCACACTAGATACCACCTTGGGCATAAATGATGGGTAAGTCCTGAGGGAAACTCTGTCCGCATGGAAGACAATGAAGGGTTCCATGGCCATAAGGGCCTACAATTCAGACACTCTTTTTGCTGACGTGATGGCTAGAAGTAAAGCCGTTTTCCAGGAGAGGAATTTTAACTCTGCTGAAGCAGCAAGTTCAAAGGGTGGAAGTGTGAGTTTTTCCATTACAAAGTTAAGGTCCCAGGCTGGGGTGGGAGCTCTACTGGGGGGTCTTAAATTTTGACTCCTCTCAGGAACTGTTTGACCAGAGGATGAGGGAAGAGGGGTGGGCTCAGTATTATAGTAAGCTGAGATGGCACAAGTGTGAATCTTAATTGAAGAGAAGGATAGGCCTTTGTGGAGCATTTCTGTTAAGTAATCTAGTATATGAGGTAAACTGGGCACAGTTGTGTCCATTCCTTGAGACTGGCTGCAAGAACAGTATCTTTCCCACTTTTCTGAATAGGATTTTCTAGTACTAGGCCTCCATGCCTCAAGGATGAAATCCAGCACCTGTTTACTGAGGGTTGCTGGTGATCAGTTCAGGGGATGAGCCAGTCTGCTAGGCTCAGGGTTTGTAGCGGAGGATGCAAAATCTGGCCCTCCTGCTGGAACAGCAGAGAGGGAGTCTGAGGCAGGTGCCATGGTGGCAGTACTGTCAGACTGCGCAAAAGTGGGTACCAGTGCTGGCGTGGCCAGTCTGGTGCAATCAGGATTGTCCTTGGCTTGTCCTGTTTGATCTTTAGTAGAACCTTGGAGAGGAGGGGCAGAGGGGAAAAGGCATAGATTGAGAGGTTTTCCCATGTAAAGGACAGAGCATCCACTTTCCATGCTTGGCTTTGGGGAGTTCTGGTGTAATATTTGCTCAATTGATAGTTCTGAGGGGAAGCAAAGAGGTCCACCTCTGGTGCCCCCAACCTGTGGATCAAAAGCTTGAATGATTTGGGTTCCAGTTTCCACTCGTGTGGGTCCATTAGATTTCTGCTTAAGTCGTCTGCTCGTGAATTTAGTTTGCCTGGCAGGAATTGAGCTTGCAGGTGCACTCAAGGCTGTGTACCACAGAGCCATGGCTAACCTGCAGATTGGGTAGGAATGGGTTCCCCCCTGCTTGTTTATGTACCACATAAATGTGGTATTGTCTGTCTTTATCAATAGTTGCCCTGGAAGAATAAGGCATTTGAAGGCTGTCAGGGCATTCTGTACAGCTAACACTTCTTTTTGATTGATATGCAGGTGCATTTGCTTTGGGCTCCATTTGAATACATTGTCCTGCCATGTGAGCACCCCATGCATTGTCTGATGCGTCTGTTAGGGTTTGGGTGGCAGGGTGTTGAGTGAAAGAGAGTCCTTTATTGTGGTAGCAGGCCTCTGCCCTTAGGCAAGGAATGATAGGAATCATTGTTTATAGGTCCTGAGAATGCTGACACCAGAGACTTTTTAAGTACCACTGAAGTTTCCCCATAAGCAGTCTTGCATATGGAATTAGTAGACTGCAAGAGGCCATGAACCCTAGGGCTTGCAGTATTTTTCTTGCAGATAACTGAGTTTTGGTGGCCAGTAGATTAAAGTAGTTTGTCAAATAAATTTTTTTTTCTGGAGTGAGGAATGCCATCTGGGAAGTTGTGTTCAAGCTTGCTCCCAGGAATACAATCTGTTGGCTGGGTACCTGATGTGATTTCTTTTCGTTGATGGTGTGCCCCAGTGAAGTTAGAAGTCTCTTTACAAATGTCAGGTGCTGGAATAGCAATTCCTGACTGTCCGCCTGAATTAGGCAATTGTCCAAGTATGGGTAAATTTGATTTTTTCTCTGCCTGCAATATGCAATGGCTGGAGCTAGGCATTTTGTGAATACCCTGGGCACAATAGATAAACCAAAGGGAACTGCTGACAATGCATAGAGCCTGCTCTGAAACGTAGATATTTCCTGCAAGATTCCCTTATTGGGATGTGCGGATAAGCTTCTTTTAAGTCTAGGGTGGCTAGCCAGGATTCCTTGGCTAGCACAGGAAGCAGCTGTTAGAGAGTAAGCATTTTGAACCTTGGAACCACCAGAAAGGTGTTGAGAATAGACAGACCCAGGATAGGACACCAAGAGTTTTCTTTTCTGGGTACTAGAAACAGTTTGGAGTAAAAACCTTGTCCCCTTTGTTCTGCTGGGACAAGTTGAATAGCCTTGATACTGAGAAGAGAAAGTACTTGCTTTTGGGCCTCTGCCCACTGGTTTGGGGGGAGGTCTGGCCACCCGCTTGGGGTTGGCAGTGAGTGGAAGTAGAATCTGTATCCCTGGGATACAATGTTCAAGACCCATCTGTCCTGGGTGATGTACTCCCAGTTTTTTGCATGTAGGGCAAGTTTTCCTCCTAAGGGTGCAAGTTCTTGGGCAAGGCTTGGAAGAGTTAAGGATAAGTCATTGTGAGATTTTACCATAGGATGGTGGCTTACTACTCCCTGTTTTAGAGGATGGAGCACTCCACCGCTTAGATCTGTGCATACCCTGAGACTGTAATCTTGGTGGTCTTCTGCCCCCAGGTTTGGACTGAGAAGGTCTGGGAGGGACTGGAAAGGACCAGTTTTTAGAAGGCCAATGCCCACTGAAACTAGGTGGCTGTACCTGTAGGAAATCTTTAACAGTTTGCATAGCTTTAACTTTTTCCTCCATCTTTTTGAGGACTTCTTCTGCATTACTGCCAAACAGGCATTCTTATTCAATGGTGCATCTAGTAATTTTGTTTTGACATGGTCTGGCAAGATTTGTTCCTTAAGCCAAGCATACCTTCTAAGAACAGACCTAGTCACAGCAGCCCTGCAAGATGCTTCTAAGGCATCAAAACCACATTGCAAAGTATGTTTTCCAACTTGGTTAGCAGAATGCATTAACTCTTGTAAATCTTTATGTTCTGCACAATCAGGAATCAACATCATTTTCTGTTTAATATGTTGCTGACACTTTAACATATGAAACTGGCAATTTAAAGCCCTGATGGCAAGAGTAGCAGAGGTGTATACCTTCTTACTCCATCTGTCCAAAGCCCTAGAGTCCCTGTCTGAAGGGGTAGGGTTTTTGGCTGTTGTAGCCTTAATGCCTTTAGGTCCCTGGGAAATGATCTCTGGATTCGCAGTAGGATTCTTAAAGAGGAATTTGTGGGAGTCGGGTACTCTGTAGTACCTGTCAGGTTTCCTGGGAGCTGGAGGCAAAGTTTCAGGGATAAGGCTGGATTCCAAGAAGACATAATCTACAATTTCTAGAACAAGAGGGATAGCTAGAGGCCTGTGCTGAGGCAAGTTTAAAAATTCCCTGAATCTCTTTTTGGACTGCTGGTAGTCCTGGAACTCCCAGCGGAAATGCTCTCTAAGGGTATGCAGGGTTTCACCAAAAGAAAAATCTTCTGGTGGGAAAGCAGAGGGAACGGAATCCTCTGCATCAGAATCCTCATAGGTAGTTAAGGGTATGTCCTGGTAATCACAAGGATCTGAGTCAACAGACTCATGATCTGAAGAATCAGAAGGAAAATCAGTTCTTGGTCTTTTTGAGGGGGAAGGCTGGCTTCCCCTAATTAAAGTAATAAGATCTTCAGCCATTCTAAGCATTTGTTTCTGAGGCATGTGGGCCTGAGAATGTGCTTTGGTCATCGGTTTCCAAGGCGTAGTGCGAACTCTGGGCCTGAGAAATTCGGTATTTTTGGTATGAAACGAAGTCGTCGGTTTAATATGAAAATCAGAAGGCCTGAATACACCCTCAGAAGCCGGTGCCTGCACAGCGGCTCCAGACCCATCCAAGATAGAGACATCTGTAGGTTCCATAGTCGAAGAAGCATCTCGCGGCATACCGGACTCCGAATGGGTCTCACTAGAGGCCTGCGAATCTGTAGAAGCAGGTATCGAGGGCTAAGAAAGCGCCTCACTGAGTACCGGCAGGCTGGTGACTAGCTTAACGGAAGCATCGCCGGCAGTTTTGGACCTATGCGATCTGTGTCTGTCTTTATCCTTACATTTTTTTTGGAAGATCGGTAGTCGGTTGGTTTATTGAAGCCATTTTGGAATATGGAGAACGAGAGCGAAAAAATTTAGTGACAAAAATAGCCCAATGACGAATAGTTCGGGAGTTGAACAAGGCACAAAACCGACAGCGAGGAACGTCGTGGTCTGGCCCTAAACAGGTGACACAGTAAGAATGAAAATCTCTGTGAGGTATTTTCTTTCCACAGGCAAGAAAATGATTAACTTTTTCTGACATTGGTTAGAGCAAAAAAAAAAAGGATCCCCAATGGGGTACTTATCTTTTAGAAGACTTCAGGTCTGAAACTCGAAAAACAAAAATTTCAGGAGGCGGCTGACCGGCACTTGCAAACTGTTTCTGCTTCGGACACTGCACGGCAAGAAAAGCTGATGTAATGGCATTGGCTGCATGTTTTATACCCCTGACAACCTGACGTCATGGAAGAAGCGACAGCATCTGACGCAGAAATCCCAAGACTCTGGTATTCAGACCGACTGAGGGTTACCTGCAAGCAGATAACCCAAATGTGATGACTGCAACAGTGAAACACGAAGAACATCAATGGCCTAAAACTAAATGCAAAAAATGCATTATCATACCCTTTGGGAAGTCAAATACCCTTGCAAATTGCAACATTAATAGCACACCCCTAAGAGCAGACTCAAAGGTGAGAGATCTATGCACACAGATAGATAGTAGCCTGAACTGTGTCATGTGTTCACAATGGTGGGGAAATCCTTTTATGTGGCACAACTTATAAATAAAGGTATGGCATCTAGATCCAAGGAAATTATAGTGCTGCTGTACTCAGCCCTCATTAGACCAATAATTGAGTAAAGTACGCCATTTGGAATGTACTTGACTAGGCACTTCATCAGCTGCAGCAACCTCAGAGGTTCCTCACAAACAAAATACATGGTGCAAACAACATGAACTATGAGGGTAGACTAAACGCAGTCTCCCTTTAATCATGCCTGACCTACATGGCACTTACAAATCCAGCCCTGATTGAGCTCCTACACATCCACAAGTCAAACAGCATGAGGGCCACCCCATCTAGAGATCTAAACTTAGTCAGCAACTCAAACAAAACATGTTAAGAGAGACACATATGTCTCTCAAGCATTTCCCCTTTTCTGGGCTTCCCATTCACATTAAGCAGAGCCCTTCCCTGGCCCTCTTCAAATGTAATTTGGATCTATGGATGGGGAATCACAAATTCACACCTGGGGTTGAGCCTATGTCCCTTACAGACAGGGGCAATCTCTAAGATATTCTATGCACAGGCACAAATCCATGCCATCCTCTTGCTCCTAGAGGCCATATATTGTGTAAAATTGGGTTATATTGGCTAGGTTTGTAAAGGCCCTTAAGCAGTTAGCCTAGTAATCTCCTATGAACCTATCAGTAGGTTAGAGGGCAGTCTTGGGGTACATTTTCTGTTTCCCATACACAGATCCAAGTTGTACTTGAATATGGACTGGGATGAACTTTGTTTTATACAGATGGGGAGTCTGTTCCAGAGCAGCAGTATCCTCTGCAAGATACACCTGTCCCTCCAAACTGTTCCACTGATGTTGCAGTAGAGGTTTAGATCCCTACACTGAGTATTTCTGATGTAGACTGGAATATTTTTGATGCTAGCTGACTTGTAGATGTCCATTAAAATCCATCAGTATTGGGTCAGAGGATTTCTTGTGTGCCACACACACAGGTCACATCTTATTACAGTCTGTAGAATACAGAGTATAGTGACAGGGCTTGTTCATGTGGGTCATGCTGTTTAAGCCTTGCATCCTTTTAGTAAGGCATCACTGTGGGTGTTCCAGTTGTTGCATGTGTCTGAACAGATATATGATAAAGAGGGCATTACATTCAATGATTGGCCTACTGAGGGCTGAAAAAATGGGGATAATGACATCCTTCGATCTAGACACAATCACTTAAAGCTGTGCAATATAGAAGGTCTTGCTTACAACAGACACAAGTTGGCCAAAAGTTAGGTCACTGTCCATATAAGTTCCCAAATCCTGAACAACTGGGTCAAATCATAAGGGAGTATTGTGAATGTGGTAGTTCCCTGACGTAGATGACTTCTCAAAAAATACAGTATAGCATTTTTTGGTATTCAGTTTCAGTCCATGATTTTGGCACCAATTATTAATTTGCGACAAACCTTCCTGCAGGGTGGCTAAGTCATTTGGAGATTTGATGGCTGCTCCTAGCTTGTAGTCATCTGCAAACTTTGTCAGACTTTTGGTATTGGCTTTTACTTCAGAAAAGAAGATGCCAAGAAAGAGAGGTCCACTTATTACCAACATCTGTACTGCAACCTTCCTTCCAAAGTCTAACAAGCCACAGCTAATGTCTGCTTAGCATATATATATATTGCAAACTAACTGTCTGCATACTAAAAGTCTTGGAATATAATATCATGTGTAATGTCACCATAAAAGAAATACCTGTTCTATCTTTGTATAGTGTCACTACAAAACAATTACCTGTTTCTATACAGATATCTTAAGAACTATCTATGTAATATGTCTTTGTAAAAAGTTTGTTTTGTCATGGGTATCATAAATGTATTTGATGGAGCTTTTCTCCATGGGCCAACACTGAAAATGGGCTTTGCTAGTTGGACTTTACAGGTGAACAAAGACAAAATAAATAAACATTCTTTACAAGACTTTCATGGGCAGAAACAGTTGATGTGCACCACGACCATGCAATCATTGGGACTTAAGTGACACACTGAGATGGGCCTGAAGTGACACACTGAGATGGGCCTGAAGTGACACACTGAGATGGGCCTGAAGTAAGTGTAAACTGAGGTAATAAGAAATACAAATTAAGTGAAATGGAGCGCCTCTTCCACTTGGCAGATTACATCTAATTAATGGAAAGATACCTAGTTTCTTCAATCATATCTGGCACCCATTGGGAGAATTAGGCAGAATAAGATGTTCTAAAGCAAAAGCCAGGCTTAAGAAGTCTGTTATCACCCACAACAAAGCGGACTCCCCTGGCTATAACTGGTAGGGTCTTCTATCTGGAACCCATTGGGAGAATTAGGCAGAATCAGATATTCTAAAGCAAAAGCCAGGCTTAAGAAGTCTGTTATCATCCACAACAAAGCGGACTCCCCTGGCTAGAACTGGTAGGGTCTTCTGTATTTTCTGGGACCTGAACATCTGAAAGCACAACCTTCAGTTGCCGTGGAGGAGAAGGAAAGGGGGCGGAGGGGTTAAAGATGATTAGTTATGGTCTTCATTCATTTTCCAATACTTGCTTTTTCTTATTCAAAGTAGTGGAGAGGCTGGAGCCTATCCAAACAAACAACAGGTGTAAGGCTGACAACCAGTTCTGAACAGAATGCCAGTCAATTACAGGATGTATGTGTACACTGTGCAGACCCACACATCCACCAATACAAATACAACTACCTATGCGCGCACACACACACACACACACACACACACCCACCTATCACCACACATAGCCAAGTTACCCATCAGCAAATCTCTGGGATTTAGGAGGAAACCACAGGCCCTGGCAAAAAACTACGGAGTCAAAGGGAAGACATGCATACTCCACAGGGAAGGCCCCTCAGTCAGGAGCTGAACAAATGAAGCAAGAGCTTTGAGGCAGCTGGGGTAATCAAATTCACAGCTGTGACTTAGAGTACAGTTTATCCCTATCTCATATTAAAGCACCTAAAATGGTCCAGACCCTTACACATCCTAAACCTCAGCCTTGACAAAATGAACCACATAATCTTCTATATTCCAAGCAACTGTCCTGAAATCAAGCATACTTTACAGAGATATGTACCAAATTATCATCAGTGATCACAACCAAAGCACCTGATTAAGGTCTTAAGAGCTAATAACCATTGTGGTGATTCAATCTGCATAGTATCAGTATCACACCACCGGAATACTCTTCCCAGAGTACAACAGACAGTTCCATACAAAACATTATAAATACAGTATCCTTCCAATTGGAACTACCACTGAAGTAGGGATAAACTTTTTTTATGCATCTTAATCAAATTATCACTTATGACATAGGCAATCATACATTTATAAAAATGAAAATAAACCATACATACATATTTTTAGTTGCAAACATTATACATCACATACGATCTTCTATACAGTCATTGTCAAACAAATATTACAATAGCTCATTCACTGCTATTCCCTTAAGCCTCACTCCTCTTCCAAAACATTGTTCTGCATGTATTATTCCTGCAATTCTAATTTTCCTCTATGCAAATTTCTCCTACCATTTTCTAAAGATCACACAATCACTTTTTTATATCTGCTACTATATTCACTACTTCTAATACAGTTGGTTTACACTTTGATTTCCATTACTGAGTAATTGCTTTTTTGGGAGCAACCAGAATTAATCTCATCAAGGCCTTATTATGTCTAGGCAATTCAGATCTTTGCATCACAGCAAAAGAAAATAAGAAGTTATGTACCTACCATAACGTTCCATGTTAGTTGTCTTCTCTCGCCTTCTTTCTTGCTTGATGGGTTCGGAGCCGATCCTCGGCTCCGACTCGGCACTTGCTAAGCTCGAGAGTCACTTTTACCAGCTCGAGGCAGCCCCATATCCCATGATGCAAGGCGGTAAGTACCCAGATCTCGTTTGATGACAAAGGGCAATAGCACCAAGCATAAAAACACTTCCAAAAGGAAGAAAGAAACTTATAGGATGGAAGAAGGACCAGGTCTGAATGGTCTTAGCATAATAACTTCTTATAGAAAGGTCTGTCCAGGCCTGGGGGAAGGAGGGAGGGTCGCAAGAAAGAAGGCGAGAGAAGACAACTAACATGGAACGTTATGGTAGGTACATAACTTCTTAATGTTAAGTTGTCAATCTCGCCTTCATTCTTGCTTGATGGGACCGCGTCCCTAGCACCTCTATCCTGGGTGGCTCAATGGAACAGACTCTTGAGGACTGTAGAACCAAAACTGGCTCTGTCCCTGGAGGCCAAGTCCAATTTGTAATGGGAAACAAAAGTATGAGGAGTGGCCCAAGTGGCCGCTGCACAAATAGTGTCTAAAGGAAGTCTAGCTTGAAAGGCTGTAGAAGTAGCTAAGCTCCTAGTTGAATGTGCTTTAGGTTTTGAGCACAGCTGTTTTCCCCTGAGCAGATAAATTTCAGAGATGACCAAGAAAGCCATCTAGACAAGGTCACTTTCGAGACAGGAAGGCCTTTCTTATTATCCGCATAGGAAACAAAAAGTTGATCAGATTTCCTAAATTGTTTTGTCCTGTCCAAATAATATCGGAGTTGACGGTGGACATCAAGATAATGTAGTTTTGTTCGGCTCTGTCTGAATAGTTTGGGAAAAATACAGGAGATCAATGGATTGATTCAAATTGTCTTTGAGGCGACCTTAGGTAAAAAGGTCGGATTAGTTCTCAATGATACTCTGTCTTTGTGAAAACCAAATAGGGGGGTCGAACCGATAGAGCATGAAGTTCAGACACCCTCCTGGCCGATGTAATAGCCACTAGGAATAAAGTTTTCCAAGAAAGAAATTTCAGGGAACAAGAAACAGCTGGCTCGAAGGGGAAGAATCAAGGATGTCAGCACTAAATTTAGATCCCACTGAGGAGGAGGATTCCTGATTGGAGGCTTTAGCAGGAAAATTCCTTTCAAGAAGGCCCTACAGAGCCTATGGGACATAATATTGTGATCTGCAATCCCGACATGAAAATTCGAGATAGCAGCCAATTGAACTCTGACTGTGGAAGAAGAGGAGCCTGCATGAAAAATCTCTGCTAAGAAGTCCAGGACTGCCTGAACAGGGGCAGTGAAAGGATCAATATTCTTGGCCTTAGCCCAATAAGAGAAACGCTTCCATTTGCTTGCATAAATCCTCCTGGTAGAGGATTTTAAAGAAGCTACTATGATGTCTCTAACAGGGTTAGAGATCAAAGGAAGCCTGGCTAAGGAAGGAAGTGGAGCAACCATGCTGTGAGGTTGAGAGAAGGGATAGACGCAGCTGACCGGATTGGTGAATCAGAAGATCTGGCACTGGGTCCAGATGCCACGGCTGCACCAGAAGGTGACGATGTAGGAACGGGAACCAAACTTGTCGTGGCCAGTAAGGAGCAATGAGAATCAATTTGGCTCTCAAACGGTTGCTTTCTGGATAACTTGAGGGATCAGAGGAAAAGGAGGAAGGCATAAAGAAGGCCGTGGGGCCGATCCTGGGTCAGAGCGGCACTGGGGGGATGGCCGGGAAGAGGGAAGAGGGAGAAGAAGTCTAGGCATTTGCTGTTTTGGGGAGTAGCAAAAAGATCGCAACATGGACGACCCCATTCCAGAAAAATCTCTTCCGCTATAGATTGTTTGAGAGACCACTCGTGAGGCATGAGAATAGCTCTGCTCAATCTGTCCGCTACAATGTTGGTTTTCCCAGGGATATGCGTTGCTACCAGAAACCGATGAGAGGAGATTGCCCATTGCCATAGTCTGAGCGCTTCTCGGCACAAGGGGTAGGACTTGGTTCCGCCCTGTTTGTTGATATACCAAACTACAGACATGTTGTCTGTGTGGACTGCAATTGTCCCTACGGGAAGAAAGTCGTTGAGGGCTTGCAACGTTAAAAGCACTGCTCTCATCTCCAGGACATTTATATGCAGGTGGTACTCGAACGGCTGCCATGTCCCATGAACCATCCTGCCCTGATAATGACCCCCCCACCCGATCAGGGAGGCATCCGTGGTGACAGTGGCTACCGGGATGGGGTACAAAGTGTCTGCCTTGGTGAACCTGGGGAGATGTGTTCCACCAAGCAAGATGATCTTTGCAAGTCTGTGTCACCAGAATCTGGTGACGCATTGGAAGTTGTTGGTACGACCACTGTGTGAACAGCATCCACTGAAGAAGGCGCATGTAGAAGCGAGCCAGGGAAGAAGAGTAATGGCCGCAGCCATGAGGCCTAATACCTTTAGAACCATTCTGGCCTGTACTTTCTTGTTGGCTAGAATGATCCTGACATGACTTTGAATGTCTGAAACTCTTTGATCTGTAAGGGTAGCTGACATCCTAACAGTGTTTAAGTTTGCCTATGAAAGTAATAGACTGGCAGGGCGATAAGGATGACTTTTCAAGTTGATCGAGATGCCCAAATGAGAACAAAGCTTTATTGTGTAATCCCTGGCTTGAATAAGCTGATGCCTGGTGGTGGCTGACAGGAGCCAGTCGTCGAGATCTGGAAACACCTGGAATCCTTGACGCCTCAGGTGAGCCGTGACCACTGCCATGCATTTGGTGAACACTCTGGGGCTGTAGTGAGACCAAAGGGCAGGGCTCTGAACTGGAAATGACTGGACCCCAGCCAAAAGCGGAGAAATCTCCTGGAGCGTCTGTGAATTTTGATGTGATAGTACGATCCTGAAGATCTATTGAGCACATCCAGTTGTCCTTCTGTAAGAAGGGCAGAATTGACTGAAGAGTGACCATTCGAATCTTGTCTTCCTCACAGACTTGTTGAGTCTGCTGAGATCCAATATTGGTCTCCAGTCTCCGTCTTTTGGGGACCAAAAAGAACCTTGAGTAGATTCCGGCTCTGAATGGTCTGTTGTAACTGGCTGAATGGCTCTTTTTGCAGTAGTTTTGAGACTTCTAACTCTGCAATTTCCCTTAGACCGGTGGTACATCTGGAAGGGAATTTGAGGGAAAGGACTTTCCTCGAAAGGAATTATGTAACCCTTGGATATGATCGACTGTACCCATCTGTCTTGAGTGAGGGAGTGCCAGGCTTCTGGGTACAGTGATAATCTTCCCCGACTGCCTCCAAGGAGGGACAGCCGGGCAACATCTCAGGGATGCTGAAAGGGCTTGTCAGAGAGAGGCTCTCTGTTTCCCTGGTTTTGGACCCCTCTGCCTCTAGAGCGCCTGTTGTTGTTACCCCTCTGCCTCTAGGGGTAAACTGACCACGTGAATCCGTGACTCCTTGGGATTTGGAACCACATTTTGCCACCTTTCTGTCCTTTGGGGTAAGGTCTAGAAGGGTGGAAAACGGACTCCACGCAGAAAGAGTCTTGCCGTCCTGCTCACACCTGGTCAAAGTTTCCTTCACTTGAGGGCCAAACAAACCTGACCCATCAAAGGGAGAATTTGTGAAGGACGCCTTAAAGGGATCTGCAAGTCACATAGCCGCATCCAGGCTTGGCGCCTAAGAGCCACACCTGTACCTGCGGCCCTACTCCATCAGCAGCATATGATATTAGCCGCATGGAGGAGTTTGCAATGGAATTAAGGGTTCCTAGCTGCAAGCAATTTTTTCCTGAGCTCCTGCAGCTGTAGGATCCTGAACAACATCACCTAGCTCCTTAAGGATATCCCTTTGGAGTCTGGTGAAGTGACATAGGTAATTCAGCGAATGCATAGCAAAGGTCGCTGAGGAAAACATCCGCCACCGTATCTATCCATGGTCCTAGAGTCCTTATTAGGAGGATGGACGGGCACGGAAGGATCTGCAAGTTCCTTCTTGGTGGCAGCAGCCACCACCATGGCATCAGCGGGACACCCTTAGTGAGGAATTGCTTATCACACGGGCAGTAATAAATTTTGAAGGCCTCCTAGGGACTGGCTCTACAGAGTCAGGAGCAGCCCACGCCTTTCGGGCAATAACCTGCATAAGGGGGTCGAAAGGCGGAGACACCCAGGAGGTGGAGGGCCGAGATCCAAACGCCTCTAGGTATACTGACTCATCCTCAGAGGGATTATTGGTGGGCCAGTTTCCCCTCGTCTAAGGAGTTCTAGGATGTCTGAGAAGGAGACATCCTCAGAGGGGATCTTGGGGATCCCTCTGACTCATCAAAGTCAGTATCTGAAGTGATAGACTCGGGAGTCTACATGTTTCCTCTTACAAGTCCTCTTCCTAGGAGGATCTCCTGAAACATCAGGAGAATCCTCGGAAGAGGGGAAATTACCAATGGGGAAACCTGAGGCGGAGGATCTCTGGGTCCTGTAGCAAGAGAAGTGGCAGAGATGTCCACAGGCACTATAGAGGGAGGAGCTAAGGGAACAGACTGCTGGCTGATACCAGTGGCCAGCACACTCTTCATCACCTCGAATGCTCCCCTCCCAGGAAGGTCCGAGAGAACCCGTTCCGAAGAGCTAGGAACTCCAGGGACCACCGAAGGGAAGTCTCCGAGGCAGATGTCGGAGCCGAGCTCACCAAGGCCGAGGCTCTAAGGGGAAGAGCGGGTTCGGACAAGGGTCCGATGCCACTCACCCTCGGAGGAGACCATGGAAGCCCGCCACCGAATCCCTCTAAGGAAGGTCTCGAAGAGGAGATAAGAGTAGAGGCTGAAGGAACAGAAGGAGGTATCTGTCCTTCAGCCGTAGCAGTAACCATTCCCGAAGACTCCAACTCCAAGCTCTGGGGTAGAGTTGAAGGAGGAACTGCAATGGGGTGTGGACCAATAGTCGTCTGTTGAGACGGACTATGTAACATTTGGGCCAGTGCCTGTGACTTAAGTAATCTACTGACCACTCTCTCTAAGTCATGGTCAGAAAGCCTGGATGACCTTGAAGATCGGCTCCGATGGCTCCGTCCCGAGAGGAGAGGCGAAGCCGGAGCCGAAAGTATCGGCTCCAAGGAAGGAGACCTAGACCTCTTCCTCGAAGGAGCCATCGTAACTGATGAAACTATTGAACCTGTCGGAGCCGACAACTTATCGGAGCCGACAGGTAGCCTCGATGCATCGGCTCCAGCCGGAGCCGATACAGCCACAAAAGTAACGGTGTCGGAGCCGATCGAGCCGACACCGATGCCTGAGCCACATGGTGGTCGGAACCGATCGGAGCCGACAAGTGGTCGAACCAGAATCGGCACCGATAGCCATCGGTGCCAAGGCTTAGTTAAGCCAGAATCGCTCCAGCCGAGCCGATCTCGACTCAGAACGAAGTCGGAGCCGAGGCCGCAGGCTTTGACACAGAAGCCTGGGCCTTGGAAGACTTGGCAGTCTTGGATGGAGCCGACTTAGCCGGAGAGCCCTCCGGCTTAAGAAGGCCCCTCAATATTAACTTATTTCTTCTTTCCTGCAGGACTCTCTGGCTGAAAGAATGACATATAGCACAGGAGTCCTGCAGGTGAAGAGGCCCCAGGCAATACAGGCAAGAAGTGTGACCGTCTGTCAGAGACATCTTCTGACAGCACGAGTCACACTTCTTAAAGCCTGAGACCCTTTCTTTAGACATGGTGTAAACACAAGCACACACACACCAGTCAAAGAATTTAAATTAAATATACCAAAAAGGTATAACTAGAAAACACACACACACCCTAACAGGGGGGGGATGGGATGGGTAAAAGTCTGACTAAAAAAAATAAGAAGAGACAGGGAATTTTCTGTCAGAAAATGTTTAAAACTAAATTAAAACTAACAATAAAGGGTTTTTTTGTTAAAGGGGGCTAAAATAGCAAAGTAGCAAATCACTTACCAGGAGCTGGTAAAAGGAGGACCTCATCAGCGAAGCGGCAAACGAGATCTGGGTACTTACCGCCTTGCATCATGGGATATGGGGCTGCCTCGAGCTGGTAAAAGTGACTCTCGAGCTTAGCAAGTGCCGAGTCGGAGCCGAGGATCGGCTCCGAACCCATCAAGCAAGAATGAAGGCGAGATTGACAACTTAACATTCATTAGTTATACCAATTTGCTCATCCAATATTTCTGACAGACTAGTCTACAGGGAATTTTCTAAGGCTGAGAACTTATTACACTCCCAAAAAATATGCTCCCACTTGCCTCTTTCTTCCCCATCACACCTCCAGTGTTTGCAAGCTACCCAAAACTTCTTTGGAGCATGCCTGGGGTATAAAAATACCTATGCAAACACTTCCAAGAAAAAAAATCCTAAATTTTTTAGACTTTGTTGCATACTTCAGAGCCATACATATATCCTCCCATTGTTTCTTTGTGAATTGCTTATCAAATAATTTCTTTTCCTAATCCTTTCTAACCTCTGACTGATTCCTACAGTTATTATGCAATATTCTATATGCCCTATTAAATATCCAATTTTAAACAGCAGCTTCTGTTCTACTATCAATTAAAAAGTCTACCAGTGTTGGTCTTTCACTTAGGATCCCCTATTCCTCTCTGCCTATCCTCTGATATCAATCCTTGATAGGGAAGGCAGTCTCTAGCCTGCAGTCTAAATGTCTTCTTGGCTTCTTGCCATTCTATTACCTTCCCTTTCCCCTCTGTAATTATTTGCTCCCAATAGCTTTGTTCCTTAGCCAGTGTTCTCCAGTAAATTCCTGTCCCCTCTTGCCTATTCTCTGTACCACAAAGTGCAGTCATCCCTACTGACAGAGCCTACTTTCTCTATTCCCATGTTGGCTTAGTTCTTAGAACACTTTCTGCAACTTTATGAATACAATATTCTGTATGGCTATTGTTATTCTCTAAGGATCTGCATCTAAAATCCGAGTTCTCCTTATTTCTTGAGCTTCTCTCCTGTTTCATCATCATCCCTTTCCACTTTGAGTTATAGATTTCTGCTTGTGCTTTGCACAGAAGCTTTAACTGTGTAGCTCTGAAATATCCCTTAAAAATCAGGTAACCCCAAACCACTCTGTTCTATTGGAAGGATCAGCTTATCCCACTTGACTACTGCCCTCTTCCCCTTCCATATAAAATGCTTCAACTCTTTGTAATTGCTATCCACACTTCTTTTCTCTTCTGGTTTAACTGCCACTTATTTCTGTACTTTCTTTTGCCTGTTTACCCTAACTCTGCAGGTGGTAACACGGACCAGACATGGACAGACAGTTTCTCATATATCTTGGGGAGCAAGAACTGCTTCAATGACAGTACTCTTTTCCCTTCCCTCCATCCTTTTAAAAACTTCAGCTGTAAAATCCACTGTTTGTGTGTGTGTGTGTGTGTGTGGGGGGATGTCTACTAATTAACAGATCTTGAAACAGATGTCCTGGATGCTGCATTTACAGCACCACTGCCACAATTTATAGAGTACTCTGTCACCTGACAAATGATATCAGTGAAATCCAAAGATCTGCATTCAGTTCCTTCTCAAACACCTCCCCTTTTCTCTTCATCTATTTAACAAAATGAAATCTGGAACTAAGCCATCTGTGGCTGACAATATCTCTGAAGGCTAAAGTTACAACTGTATGTAATTTCTTCCCAAACTGGCCAAGCATTCTGCTCTCCCATTCACTGGGTAGAGTACTTTGAGTAGGAATCAATTTAGATCCCTCCCATTGAATCCAGTACACTACTGTTTAGGAGGTTTTTTTTTTTTTAATAGGAATTTGTGTCACTCCTGGACCCTGTAAATCCTATCAGTTTTTTCACAGGTAGGGGTTAAGTATCAGATTCTTTAGAGGTTGTCAAGAAAAAGCATTCAGTAAGGCTCCCAGGACTGGATGAATTGCTTTAGATGATTCAAGGACCAGACGGTCAAAGTAAAATTTCTGGGAGTCAGAGACCTCTTTAGTTTACCATCTGAAGAGCTCTTTCAGCCTAAAAAGAGCATCTCTAAATGAACCTTCCAGTGGGAGAGAAGCAGAGGACATGGCATCATTCATTCAGCATCAAATCATAAGGGGAGGAGGGGATAGCTGGGAAGCACAATCTAATTCTCATCCTTCACTGTCTAAGGAGTCAGAGTCCATCAAAGAGGAAGGTTTCCTCTTTGTTTTAATATGTGTGACACCAGACATTAATGGTTGCTATACCAATGGCTGAAAAATACTTTGGAACCCCTCTGCCATGGAGATCCATTCTTGGTGAACAGCCTTGAATACAAATAAGAAAACTGCCACAAATATGAAGAAAAATACTCTTTTAATGAGTGCTTTCGTCGGTAGATACACTTGACTTCATCAGATTACATAAAACATTGACATCACTTCCTTTTAAAAGCCAGCATTTTTCTTCATATTTGTGGAGGTTTTCTTATTTTTATTCAAGTTTAGTTCGTTTCTTGGTTATTGGTGAACAGCCTAACTGGGGAGTAAATGATGACCTGGCAGTTATTCTGTTCCCTATTAAATTGATGAAAGTTTAGCTTGTCAAAATGCTAAACATTGACAGCTAAACTTCGAAACGGCAAAACCGTGAACGGCAACCTAAGCAAATTTTTTCTCAGGGAAAAGTTTCACTTGGCTGTTACCGAGAATTTGTCAGTTTCTCCAATGTAGAGCGATCTCAGAGTTAGTATATTTAGTTAGGGGGTTGTGAGGGGCTTCATCCCCCACTTAATTAAGGTTTAAAAGTTGTTGTGGTGTCCGTCTGCAAAGTGAATTTTTTTCCCTGGGAAAAAATTTGCTTAGGTGGCCTTTGCGGTTTTGCCATTTCAGAGTTTAGCTGTCGATGTTTTGCATTTCAACTAGCTACATTTTTGTCAATATAATAGGGAATCAGTTATTCAAGGCTAAGGAACTGCAGAAAGCTCAGATGGGAAGGTGTACTGTCCTTCAACTTTCTGGCCTCCTTATCAGGACAACTACGCTGGGAGTCTGGACCTACAAATGGAAGTTCCAGACCTGTACTTTTTTTGCCACAGACTTTGTCCCTACCTAAAATCCTGGAGTAATGATCCTCCTTTTCTGATATAATAAGTCAGGTGACAAAGGTGAACACCAGTAAGGTGATAAATGGGCTGATTTCCATGAGAAGTCCTCTGGCTAAATGGAAAGTGCCTTTTTCCACAGGCATGACAACCCTGAAAGGGGCTTCATCTGAGGCCTCAGACAGCTTGAGTGGGCAAGAGGCTTCATAAATGCCATAATAAGACCTAAACCCTCATGCCAATCAGGGACATGGGACATGCAGTAGCATTTCCACTGAACTTGAGAACTTAACCTTTGATCACTTTTGTTTCTTCTGGGGCACTTCTAAGTCAGAAAATGTAGCACTCAACACCACAGCAGAGGTATTGGTCAAGGCTTCAAGCCTCTTCTTATCTTGCTAGTTTTGAGGGGAACATTCCCTTCTCAACATCTTCCAGCTAAGGCCCTGACAAAAGTGACACTTCTGGACATCATATTCCTGCCTAAAAATACAAACTATTAGCTATGGAAATTTTAAGGGGGTTTTCCTAACAACTTACACTCATAAGCAGTGAGCCAACTGACCCCTACTAAAAAAAAGAAAAAAAGTACAACATGGTACTCTACCAGTAAAACAGAATATAAAAAATACCCCAAAAGAATACTTAGTGCATAACACTGAAGCAAGTAACACATGCTAGTAAATTGTTCATATATTATGAACTGTGGCAAGAAAGAACTGAAGATGGTGCACACAAAATCTGTCCTTATATAAAGAATATACTAACCTCACTTAATTCTTTGGCAGAAGTCCCAGGACTGCTACTACAAAAATGACCTCCACAGAGAACATCTGCACAAATGGCTGATGAATAGACCCCTACCCCAGAGAGACTGCTTCAGGTGAAAAGGTGGTGAGCTCCTAACCCTGTCAATGATAGATCAGCCATCAGAACCTGTGAGGAATTGGAGACTGACTTTAGGAGCTTAGGATGCAGCACACGTAGTGCACATTGTGTTCCAGCAATCTGGGATAAAATAAATGTATGGTGTGAAATATACTTGTCTAAGTTTCCAGTTTTGGGGGAGGAAAGAGGGATTCTATTACTGCTAAACCAAAAATGAAGCAGCACATAGCACAGATATCTAAAATGAAGCCACAGGCAGTAGGTGAAGGAATGTGATGACAGCAACCAAAGTGGGTGGAATGCATGTGCACTGTGTAGAAGTGTATACAAAAAAGATTGCAAAGTACAATACATGTAGATTAATGAGATTCCAAGTTCCGTAGAACAGACTGTGGAATGACGTAACCAAAAAGCAGGTTCAAGATGCAGCGTCTTCCTCATTTTCTTTTTACATTCATCAATGTTAAAATATTTTTACAAAGTAAAGTTACGTAAGATCTTACTGTAACAGTAGATAGCCTACTTTTCACTGCTGCAGTATTTATTATATGTGGAATCTCCTACCAAGGACAGCCCAACATCTCGCCAGTATACCAAAGCCTTTACATCCTCCCAGTATTGTACATCAGGTGTATGCTCCCCGCTCAGGCGTAGAGCATAAAGATGATGTATGCATGCTCAGTACTCAGAACTGAAGTGCCCCAGGAGATCTACAGAATCCTCAACAAAAAGAAGTACATGTGCATCTGGGAGAAAGAGAAGAGGGCAAAGACCTCTCGACCAGCAAACTGTTCCCAACAGAAGAAAGAAAAGGAGGCAAGAAAGAGGGACTCGATAATGCAACAGTAGAGCATCTGCTGTTACGGCAGGAATACAATTTTACACAGTTGTACTATGTCCTTCCTTATCACTGTTGCAGTAGTAATCACGTGGGAGATTACATAAGCTACTTTAAAGGATGGAAGGAGGAAGGCTCGGAACAGCCCTCCACAAATCCATGAAGGATAGCCCTTGCAAATCCTGCTCTGGCTCTAGAAATGACATCCAACTCATAAAGTTTAGTAAAAGTGTGGACAGCAGAAGTAGCAGCAGCTTAAAGGATTGATCTAGTATATAAACTTTTAGTTATGTACTTACCATAACTTCGGATGTATGGGCTCCATCTCGCCTACATTCACAACATATGGGTTCGGAGCCGATCCATCGGCTCCGACTCGGTAACTAATACACTAGCACGAAGTCTCTCATTGGCTGGGCTACTCCCTATCCCAGGATGCACTACACCTGCTTCCCCAGATCTTGTTTGTTCGCTTTCATACATCCATGCAAACACAGAAAAATTAGTAGTCACTATAACCAACTAAAGTTCTTCAAGAAAGATCTCCAAAAAAAAGGAGACTACAGCTCCTCTAAATCCGAATGGAAGGGGGAAGGAGGGTGGGTACTTATGAATGTAGAGATGGATCCCATACATCCGAGTTATGGTAAGTACATAACTAAAAGATGTAATGGGATCCTATCTCGCCTACATTCACAACATATGGGACAGCGTCCTAGCACCTACATCCCGGTGGCTCATTGGAACACACTCCTGAGAACTGTGGAACCAAAGGAAGCTCTGCCTCGAGAAACCACATCCAATTTGTAATGAGAAATGAAAGTGTGCGGAGAAGTCCAGGTTGCCGCAGCACAAATATCATCTACTGATAACTTGGAGTGAAAAGCTACGGAAGTAGCCATTGCCCTGGTAGAATGAGCCTTGACTGGAAAGGGAAGGTCTTTATTAGCCTGTGAATAAATAAAAATGATACAATCTTTAATCCATTTGGATATGGAGGTTTTTGTTACTGGTTGACCCAATTTGTTCACTGCAAAGGAAACAAACAATTGATTTGACTTCCGCGTTTGAGCGGTTCTATTCAAATAAAAACGCAGTTGTCTATGTACGTCCAATTGATGCAAAGTATATTCTGCGTTATTAGAGAATTCTGGGAAAAAGACAGGGAGTTCTATAGTTTGTTGCATACAGAAAGAGGAGGCCACTTTTGGTATGAATGCAGGGTTTAATTTCAATGAAACTCTATGCTTGTGAAAAATCAAATAAGGAGGATCAGAACAAAGAGCTTGAAGTTCTGAAACTCGCCTAGCAGATGTTATGGCTACTAAAAAGGCCGTTTTCCAAGACAGAAATTTTAAATCACAAGTAGCAGCTGGTTCGAAAGGACGGGCAGTTAGGGCAGCAAGAACCATATTCAAATCCCAAGCTGGGACAGGATGAGATAAAGGAGGCCTAAGGAGCCAAGCCCCTTTAAGGAAAGCCTTACAAAGTTTGTGAGACATCAATGAAGGTTCAAATGCAGCATGAAAATTAGAGATCGCCGCTAACTGAACCTTAATGGTAGAAACTGAAGAGCCCGACTGAAAAAGGGAGGCCAGAAAATTCAGAACCTCCGATACTGGTGCAGTGAGGGGATCTATACCCCGTTCTTGAGCCCAGAAGGCAAACGTTTTCCATTTACTGGAATAAAGTTTGATGGTGGAAGGTTTATGAGAAGAAGACAGTATGTGGACCACGTCCGCTAAAGAGCATTGTCTCGGACTAAGGATGGAAGTGGAGTAACCATGCTGCCAACTTCAGGGACCTGAGAGACGGATGAAGCCGTCCTGACTGATGAGTCAACAGGTCTGGCACCGGATCCAGAAACCATGGACCTTCTATCGCATGCCTCTGTAGGAAAGGAAACCAAACTTGACGAGGCCAGTGGGGCAATCAAAATCATCTCGCTCTCCATGTAAATGGCCTTCTGTATCACCCTCGGTAGGAGGGGGAATGGAGGGAAGGCGTAGAGAAGACCGGGGGGCCAAATGTGAGTCAGAGCGTCCCTGGGAATCTGCCCCTGAGAAAGAAACAGTGTGAAGAACTCTCTGCATTTCGCATTGTGAGGGCTGGCAAACAGGTCGCAGCAAGGAAGACCCCATCTGTCGAATATTTTCGCAGCTATACCCTGGTTGAGGGACCACTCGTGGGGTAAAAGAATGGTCCTGCTTAATCTGTCCGCAATCACATTGGACTTCCCCGGTATGTGCGTTGCCATTAGAAAGCGGTTGGTAGCTACCACCCAGTGCCAAAGTCTCATGGCTTCTCTGCATAGTGGGTAAGACCTGGTTCCACCTTGCTTGTTTATGTACCACACCACCGACATATTGTCGGATAGGATAGTAATCGGGCCCTGTGGGAGAGCGTGATGGAGAGCTTGGAGTACCAATAGTACCGCTCTCATCTCCAGGACATTGATATGCAAATGTGTTTCCTGGATCTGCCATGTGCCTTGGACCGACCTGTCCAGGTAATGACCCCCCCACCCTACCTGGGAGGCGTCCGTAGTCACAGTGGCAACGGGACGTTGAGGTATGAAGGGTCGCCCCTGGTCGAGATTTGATTGGAGAAGCCACCAACGCAGATCTCGACGGCAACTTTCCGTGATTATGATTAAGTGGTTCAAGGGAAGTTCCTGATAAGACCATTGAACCGACAGTAGCCATTGTAAAATTCGCATGTGAAGTCTGGCCAAGGGAACTAAAAGTATGGTCGACGCCATCGAGCCCAACAGTTGTAGGATCCGATGGGCCGGGGCTCTTTGTAGGGGGAGACAGGATTTGACTTGATCTTGTAAGACCTGAATTCTTGCTGCCGGTAAATAGGCGCGCATTCTTTTTGTGTCTAAGTCTGCGCCTATGAAAGTAATACGCTGAGATGGCTGTAGTACAGATTTTTGCAAATTGAACATGATCCCCAAGAAACGGCCCAAGGTGAACGTGGCTCTGAGCGCTTGGAGTAGTAGATGCTCGGAGGTGGCAGTAAGGAGCCAGTCGTCTAGATAAGGAAACACCTGGAATCCCAGACTTCTCAGGTGAGCAGTTACCACTGCCAGACACTTGGTGAACACCCTGGGGGCTGTGGTGAGACCAAAGGGCAGTGCTCGGAATTGGAAATGACTGACTCGAGGCGAAGCATAAATGTCTCCTGGACTCTTGAGCTATGGGAATGTGATAGTAAGCGTCCTGGAGATCTATGGAGCACATCCATGCATCTTCTTCCAGCAAAGGAAGAATAGATTGAAGAGTGACCATTCGAATTTGGACTTCTTACGAAATGATTCAATGAACTGAGGTCCAAAATGGGCCTGAAGTCCCCTGTCTTTTTGGTACCAAAAATAATTTTGAGTAAGTTCCTGATCCGATCTGGTCGATGGGGACAGGCTGGATGGCTCTTTTTCTAGCAGCTTTGAAACCTCTAATGCTGCCTGATCCCGCTGACTGGGTGGTACGTCCGGGATTTCCCTTAAAGAAAGGGGTTTGTTGAAGGGATGATATATCCTCCGGTAATAATGCGAAGCACCCACTGATCGCTTGTTATGGATTCCCAAGCTTGTGGGTGCGCCGCAGCGACCCCGACTGGCTCCGGAGTTGCACAGTTGGGCAACAACTCAGGAACGCTGGTTGTATGAAGAACCACGAAAGGAATCGCGGTCTCCAGAGTTACGGGGGCCTCTGCCACCTCTGGGCGGAGTCTTCCAAATCCCCCGCCTCTGGAGGGGGAATCACTAGGTGGAGTAGGGAAAGACTTTTGAGATTTTTTAAACCACATTTTCCCTCCTCTCCCAGCCTTGGGGTAAGGCCTGGAAGGAGCGGAAAATCGGGCCCCAACGGCAGTCAAAGTCTTGCCCTCCTGCTCGCACCGAGTTAGTGTGTCCTTCACCTTGGGTCCAAACAAAGATGACCCATCAAAGGGGTGTCGTGAAGGAAGACTTGAAGGCCTCCGTGACGAACACAAGCGTAACCAGGCTTGTCTCCTGAGGGCAACGCCTGTTCCGCTTCTACTCCCTTCGCCACATACGAAATGAGCCTCATGGACGAGTTAACAATAGAAAAAGGGTAGTCATCTGTGCCAACAGTCGGGCCAGCGCCTCAGGTAGATTACCAACAAGAGAGTCATTTAGCTCTTTGAGAAGATCCCTTTGGAGCCTCGTAAAATGACATAAGTAGTTCAGCGACCGTAAGGTAAATGCCGCTGAAGACAGGGTACGCTTCCGCACCTATCCATACTCCTAGAATCCTTATTAGGAGGATGAATAGACGTCGAAGCCTCTGCCACGTCCTGCTGTGTGGCAGAAGCCACCACCAAAGCATCTACAGGCACACCCTTTGTGAGAAATTCCTTCTGGGGGGGGGGCTGACAAAAATTTATTGGGCCTCGCAGGCACCGGTTCCACAGAATCAGGGTGTTCCCACACCCTTCGAGAAACCAAATCAAGGAGTTCATCGAAGGCGGAGACACCCAGGAGGCGGAAGGCTGGGCCCCAAAGGCCTTGAGGAAGACTGACTCCTCAGCTGAAGGGGTTTTGGCTTGTCAGTCACCTCTCTGTCTCAGAATCTCCAAGATATCTGAGAAGGCGATATCATCCGAAGATGATTTGGGGGACCCTTCTGCGCCATCGAGGTCAGTATCCGATGTAATAGACTCATCTTGGGAGTCTACGTGCTTCCTCTTACACAATTTCTTCCGTGGGGTTCGTCCGAAGCAGTTTCGGACGGACCACCCGAAGAAGGGAACCCCGATGGGGTATCCTCAGGCCCTGGGGCCCCACTGCCGGGGCTGCAACACAACAGAGGCACCAGTCTCCAAATCTAGGGACGGTGAGGTAGAATCTTGCTGAACCGGCAAAGGCATGGCCAGCGCTCCTCATGGCCTCAAAGGCCGGACCTCCAGAATCCAAGGAGGTCACTGGTCTAGAGGCCACGATGGCACTGGGAATTCCAGCAGCCGATGCTCCGAGAGGAAGACTAGGCACAAGCACCCAATCCCAAAGTATTCCCTCGGCCCGGCTGAAGAGGTCGCAGTACCAAACCCTGAACCGGAGGACAGGGTAGGAAGCACAGTCGGAACCGAGAGACCTCGAAGGGGTCTCTGCTCCGACCGTATGGCTCCGCTTTGCTCCACCACCACCGACTCCAATGGCTCCGAGGAGGTTGGAGGAGGAATCGAATGCGTTGGAGGGGGGATCGGCTCCGAAGCTAACTGTGCTGGAGCCGAGACCAATTTTGTAAACACTGGAGATTGGAATAGCCTCTGTAAAACCCTATCCAGGTCCGAATCTGAAAGTCTTGATGATTTAGAGGAGGTAGACAATCGAGAAGACTTTCCTCTCGGCTCAGAGAGAGAAAGGGACCGGCTCCGAAATGGCTCCAACACTATCGGCGTTGACTCCACCACAGCATGGACCACCATCGGCACCGAAGGAGCCTTCTCCGGAGCCGAGGAGGAAGAGTCTGAGCTGCACACTTCCACCGGCTCCGAAGCCATTGGAACCGATGGAGGTGATTCACCTCTCGATACTCCAACCTGCGGCTCCGACAGCAATGGCGCCGAGGTAGGAGGTATTGAGGCAGACCCTTCGACCCTTGGCCCCGAAGTCAGTGGAGCCGAAGAAGAAGAGGTCAATTTTGTCTTTTTAGAAGTCGGCTCCGACGGACTTGTCGGAGCCGACGATCTTTTCTTTTTGGAAGCAACAGGTAGCTCTAAAGGCTTCCTCAAAGGAAGGCTTGATAAGCCCTTTCAATATTAATTTGTTTTTGCGTTCTTGAAGAACTCTAGATGAGAACGCATGACAGACGCTACAAGTCTCTTGCAGATGTTTCGGCCCCAAACAATAAACACATATTTGCACCGAGTGCATTTTTTAAACCCTGACTTCTGTTCCTTAGACATGATATAGTCCACAACAAGTATAACTCTAAGGAAATACTATTCTATCACCACAAGTATAACACTACACACAAAAAGCGCCAACTGAAAAGCGCGAGACACACTGGCACGAGTACTGATGACAGTTTACCTCACAAGAAATTGAAACAATTAAACGGCCCAAAGCCCTCTAATTTAAACGGGCTTTGCCCAAAAAACAACTAACCAAAGTAAATAAAAAACCAAATAGCACTCAGAGGTAGGGCACAGGCCCTCTAACTTAAACGGGCCTTGCCCGACTGAACAAAATAAATTTCTGGAAACAAGCACTCACAAAAAACAATCAGAAATAACAAGAAATAGCAAGGAATAGCTGTTAAAACAGCTGTTTGTTTAATATGGACAAAAATTCCCTAGGTCAAGGACCAATAAGGTAAAAATAACCACTTAGCTCCAGCCAAGTCGAGACCACGTCCAGCTTGTTAAGTGGCAAACGAGATCTGGGGAAGCAGGTGTAGTGCATCCTGGGATAGGGAGTAGCCCAGCCAATGAGAGACTTCGTGCTAGTGTATTAGTTGCCGAGTCAGAGCCGATGGATCGGCTCCGAACCCATATGTTGTGAATGTAGGCGAGATAGGATCCCATTACATCCAAACACCAGAAAAGGCTACTGCCCTGGCAGAATGAGCTAGAACTGAAGCAGACATATGTTTACCATGAAAGGAATGACAAAAATAAATGGTCTTAGGAGATGGTTTGCTTAGAAACCACCAAACCCAATGTCCTTGCATGAAAAGAAACAAAAAGTTGCTCAGATTTGTGGATAGCCTTTGTCTTACCAAAATAATATCTGAGCTGTCTACATAAATCCAAGGTATGAAGAACCTTCTCATTAGCAGATTGCAAAGGAAAACGGAAGGGAGTTAGATAGACTGATTAATAGACAAGTCACTGATCACTTTGGGCATAAAACGAGGATTAGTACTCAGAGACACCCAGTCCCTGTGAAAAAACTAAAAGGGAAGACTGCCACCAGAGCCCATATTAAGAGCAACCAACAAGTCTTCCAGGAGCAGTGTTACAAAGGGAGAGAAGAAACAGACTCAAAAGGAGCACAAGTCAATTTCTTAACCACAAGACTGAGGTCTCAAGAGGGAGGAATAGGTTTTCTTGGGATCTGATATGAAGGACACCTTTAAGGAACTGTTTGACCTCAAAATGAGAGGCCAATGGTGGGTTCAAGTACAGATAAGCAGAGACTTGTGATAACTGAGCTTTAACAGAAGAATATGCTGTGCCAGCATGAAGCAATTCACACAATTAAGAAAGGACTAAAGGGATTCCCACTAAGAAGGGATCCTACTGACACTTCAGAAGCCAGACAGGAATTTTCTTCTATCTAGCCATATAGGATATTCTGGAAGTGGGTTTCTTGGCCTCCTGCAAAGCCCTAAGTAACTTGTCAGAAAAAGTAGTGTCTAAAAGAGATCAAAATTCTAAAACCAAAAATGTCAACTGAAGAATGAACAAATGAAAGTGAATGAGAGAAATGTGAGAAAAATCCATCTAGTGAGGTAACTTGTAATGACTGCTCCTGGCCAGGTGAAAGAGAAGGGGGAACCAGTACTGTCTGGGCCAAAAGGGAGTCACCAGCAAGATTCAGAGGGAGTCTTTTGTGATCTTGCTCAAGACCCTTGGAAGCAGAGGAGGAAAAGGAATATAATACACATCCCCACCCAAAAAGGACATTGCATCCACCTTCCAGGTCAGAGGACCTGGGACTCTGGAACAGAAGGAAGGTGCCTGTTCAGAGTGGACACAAAAATCTCCACTTGAGGAATACTTCACACAGTACTATGTCCAGAAACACCTCTCTGTGAAGCATCTATTTGTGAGGTTGTGTCCTGGACCTGCTCAGAGTTTTTGCCACAAGTTTATGTTATGAAGTGATGCAGGTAACGTGAACAGTTACCTGATGGTGGACAAGAAAGTCTCAGGCCTTAAGGGTTAGTCTGCAAAGAAGATAAGACCTTGTGTCTTCCTGTTTGCTAATGTGCCACATGACTATGGTGTTGTCTGTAAAGACCTTTAAAGGGCCTAGAAACCAAAGAGAATGGAAGGCCTGAACAGCAATAATGAGTGCCCTCATTTCTTTTAGGGTGATGTGGTCTGACCTGTGATGAAGGGGCCATACACCCTGAACCCTCAGATTGTTGGGAGAGGCTCTACATGCCAGATTGGAAGCATCTGTGAACAGTTTTTGAGTAGGGGTTGGCGTCTGAAAAGGCAGGCCTGGATTGAGGGAGATCTGCCAAATCCATCAATGAAATGAGTTTGAGACAAGACAGTAGAGAAACTGGAAATTCCAGAGGGTGGCACTGCTGGAGCCAAACCATCTTTAGGTACTACTGAAGCTTCCTCATATGCAGCTTGGCAAAGGGAAGTATGGGAATTGCAGATGCCATGAACCCCAAGGCTCTAAGAAATTCCCTTACAGGAATGACAGAAAGGGGAAACAGAGACTGGAAGTAGGCTGTCAAAGACAGAACCTTGAAAGAAGGAAGACAAGCCAGCACTGGAATGGTATGGTTTCTACAGCCCAGAAAAATTTGGTCTTGAGAAGGAGTCAGAACTGAATTCTTCAGATTGATGATGAATCCCAGACTGTGCAGAAAGAGCACAATGAAGTGCAGATCCTGCAGAAGCATGTCATCCAGATATGGGAACATCTGGATTCCCCAAAGCTTGCAAAATACTATGACAGGGACAAAACATTTGGGACCATAGAAAGACTGAAGGGCAAAGGAGAGAACTGAAAATGACAGGATGAAAGTCCTAAACTTCCTGAAGACAGGGTGAATGGGAATATGAAGACGGGCATCCTTTAAGTCTAGGGAGACTAGAAAAGCCTGCAGAAGTAAGAGAAGAAGCAAAGTTTGGAAAGAAAGCATCAAAAAAGAAGGAATCTTTAGAAAGGTGTTAAGAAACAAAAGGTGTAGAATAGGTTGCCATGATCCCTACTTTCTAGGAACCAGAAACATTCTGGAGTAAAACACTGTTCATAGTAGAACACCAAAGAGAAACAGGGAAGTACAGTTGTGTATACCTACCATAAATGTAGATGTTCGAGTGTATTCACTATTGCAGTCATCACATTTGGGTTATCCCTGCCAGGGTAGCCCTCGCTGGCCTGAATACCAGAGACTTAGTATTTCTGCGTCGGTTGCCGTCGCTTGAGGACTGACGTCAGGTCGTCAGTGGTATAAAGGAAGGCATCCAATGCCATTACATCAGTTGTTCTTGCCTTAACCTGTCAGGAGCCCCCAAAGAAGGAGCCCAGGCTCTGGTGGTAGAACCCCACCAGTGAAAAATAAAAAACAATATGTCCCTTGTAAGGAAAGGAGAAGAACAAGGAAAAAAGGAAGAAAAAGAGAAAGGGGGATGGAGGAAGGGAGGGAAACCAGGACTGCAACAGTGAATACACTCGAACATCTACATTTATGGCAAGTGTACAGAACTGCACTATGTTCTTCATGTTTCACTGTTGCAGTCATCACATTTGGGTAGATCCCCAAAGCTGAGGAAATGGGTGGAGGCAGTCCAGGAAGCTAAGGGTTGGCTAGCATGCCCTGCAAGTAATGCTTGGTAAAAGTGTGAACAGATGTCCAGGTGGCAGCCTCCATATGTCCCTGGTGGGGACTCCTCTGAGGAAAGCTGCAGAGGTGGAGGCTGCCCTGGTGGAATGTGTCCTGACTCCCTTGGGGGGAGGCTTGCCATGCTGTTTGTAGCAGAAATGGATGCAGTGTGCTATCCACTTGGAAATGGTTTGCTTGGAGATGGCTTTGCCTTCTGTCCCTGAAGCAAAGCTAACCAGCAATTGATCAGACTTTCTGAAGGGTTAAGTCCTGTCCAGATAGTATCTGAGCGGTCTGTGCACATCTAGAGAGTGCAGAATCCTTTCCTCCTTGTTTTGGGGATGGATTGGTTGAGAGCCACACTGGACACCACCTTGGGCATGAAGGATGGAGATACCCTGTCTGCATGGAAGATTAAGGGTTCCACAGCAATGAGTGCTTGCAGCTCAGAGACTCTTCTGGCTGAAGTGATGGCCAGGAGGACGGCTGTCTTCCAGGAGAGAAATTTTAGCTCTGCAGAAGAAGTTGGTTTCTAAATGGGGCAGGGTGAGCTTTTCCAAGACAAAGTTAAGGTCCCAAGCTGGTGTTGGTGTCCTTCTGGGAGGCCTCAAGTTGCTAGCCTCTCTGAGGAACTGTTTAATCAGAGGGTGTGAAAAAGAGGCTGCTCAGTGGGAAAATGAGCAGAAATAGCAGAAGCATGAATTTTTATACAGGAGAAAGTGAAACACTGTGTAATAGGTCAGCTAAGTAATCCAGGATGAGAGGGATGGAGGGCTGTGACATATTTGCCCCTTGGCCTGGATCCAGGTGCAGAACCTTTTCTATTTATCTGCATAAGACTTTCTGGTGCTAGGGTGTCTAGCCTCTCAGATAACATCCAGAACCTGTTTACTGAGGATGGCAGATTGGTCAGGGGTTAGGGTATAAGCCAAGCTGCCAAACTGAGTGTCTGCAATTGGGGGTGCATGAATTCCCTTTCCCTCTGGGTTAGGAGGTTTGGAATCTGTCTGGAGCTATGAGAATGGTCCTTGGTTTTTCCTCCCTTATTTTGAGCAGTACCTTGGGAATGAGAGGAAGGGGAGGAAAGGCATAGACCGAGAGGTTTACTCAGGGGAAGGACAGGGCATCCACTTTCCAAGCCATGCAGTGAGGCTCCCTGGTGCAGAATTTGCTGAGCTGATGGTTGGTGTGGGAGGCAAAGAGGTCGACCTCCGGGGTTCCCCATTTCTGAGTTATAAGGAAGAAGGTGTTTCTGTTGAGTTGCCACTCATGGGGTTCCAAGAGCTTTCTGCTTAATTGGTCTGCCAGGGAGTTTAGAGAGCCTGGCAGGTATTGTGTATTTGTATGGAAGAGGCTGTGAACCAAAGGGTCATGGCCAGCCTGCACAGTGGGTAGGAGTGGGTCCCTACCTGGTTGCTGATGTACCACATCACAGTGGTGTTGTCTGTTTTGATCAGGAGAAACCCTGGAAAGGGGTTTGAAAGCTATCAAGGCCTGCTGCACAGCCATCATCTCTTTTTGAGTGATGTGCAATGGGAGTTGCTGGGGGTTCCATTGGCCCTGTATGCACCTGCCATCCAGGTGTGTACACCAAGCGTAGTCTGATGCGTCTGTGGTGAGGGTCTGGGTGGCTGGGTGTGGGATGAAGGGCAGTTCCTTGTTGTGGGAGCAGGCTGTTGCCCACCAAAGAAATTCCTCAGGCAAGGAATAATAGGCAGAGGAGTTTCCATATCTTGAGAGTGTTGACACCAAAGGCTCTTTAGGTACCACTGAAGTTTCCTCATACGCAGTCTGGCATATGGAATGAGGAGTATGCAAGAGGCCATGAACCACAGGGCTTGCAGGATTTTCCTTGCAGACAGCTGGGGCCTGGTGGCCAGTTGAGAGAAGTAAGCGGATAGGAAAATGTGTTTCTCTGGTGTAAGGCATGCCATCTGGGATGTTGTGTCCAGACTTGCTCCCAGGAAGATTATCCTTTTCGTGGGTACCTGTTTGGATTTCTTTTTGTTGATTATGTACCTTAGGGAGGTTAGTAGGTCCTTTACAAAGGCCAGGTCTTTGAGCAGCTTTTCCTGGCTGTCTGCCTAAATAAGGCAGTCATCTAAGTAGAGGTAAATTTGAATATTTCTTTGTCTGCAAGAGGCAATGGCCAGAGCCAGGCATTTTGTGAAAACTCTGGGAGCAGTAGACAAGCCAAAGGGAAGCACAGAGAACTGAAAGTGTTGAGATCCTGCCCTGAAGCGGAGATATTTTCTGCAGGACTCCCTGATAGAAATGTGGAGGTAGGCCTCCTTTAAGTCCAGGGTGGCTAGCCAGGCGTCCTTGGAAAGCATGGGTAGCAGCTGCTGGAGGGTGAGTACTTTGAATTTTGGGATCACCAGAAAGGTGTTTAGAATGGATAGATTGAGGATGGTGCGCCAGGTGCCCTCTTTTCTGGGCACCAAAAAAGTCTGGAGTACAAGCCTTGGCCTATCTGCTCTGCAAGAACGTGCTCTACTGCCCATAAGGAGAGCAGGGAATGGATTTGCTTTTGTGCCTCTGCCCACTGATTTGGTGGTAGATCTGGGAACCCTTTTGGGGTTGGAAGTGTGTGGAAGGAGAATGTGTACCCCTGAGACACAATGTTCAGAACCCATTGGTCCTTGGTAACGGGGGCCCAGGTGCTTGAGTGAAAGGAGAGTTTTCCTCCTAGGGGTATGTGAAGGTGAGCAGAGGCGAGATTGGGGAGGGGCGAGTCATTGTGAGTTCTTACCATAAAGAGGTGGCTTAGAACTCCCTGGTTTTGAAGTGGAGGTAGTCCACTTCCTAAATCTCTGCAACCCCTGGGGCTGCTGTCTGGGGGGGGGGGTCTGTTTCCATGGGGCCTGGGCTGGCCATCTCTACTCGGAGCAGGAAAGGACCAGTACTTGGAGGGAAAAAGCCTGCTGAACCTGTAAGAAATCTTTAACAGTCTGCATATATTTTGTTTTTCCTTCCATCTTTTTTAAGACCTCTTCTGCTTTAGTGCCAAATAAGTTATCTTTGTGCAAGGGGGAAATTTTTTGTTTATGGAGTTTCAAGGTGTGTTGCTGATACTTAAGCATATGGAACTGACAATTTAGTGCCCTGACAGTAAGAGTAGCTGAGATGTATAGTTTTTTACCCCATCTGTCCAGTACTCGAGAATCCCTGTCTGAGGGGGTGGGATTCTTAGCTGAGGTTGCTTTAATCCCTTTAGGCTCTTGATTAATGACCTCAGGGTCAGCTGTTGGATTTTTAAAAAGATATTTGTGTGAGTCAGGGACTCTGTAGTACCGGTCTCATTTTCTGGGAGAAGGAGGGAGGGCATCTGGAATCAAGCTGGATTCAAGGAAGACATCATCCACCACATCTAGCACTGGGGGAATGGCTAAGGACCTATGTTGTGGAAGGTCCAGGAACTCTCTGAGTGTCTTTTTAGACTGTGCGTAGTCTTGACTCTTCCATTGGAAATGCTCCCTTAAGGTATGCAGGGTTTCCCCAAAGGAAAAATCCTCTGAGGGAGAGGCTGAAGGAATGGATTCCTCTGCATCAGAATCCTCATATGTGGAGAGGGGCTGCACGTCTTCATAGTCAGATGCATCGGATTCATCTGACTCTTGTTCATACAAAACTACTGGAGACAGACCGCTTTTCCTTTTTGAGGGAGTGGCTTGGCTTCCCCTAATCTGCATGATAAGGTCTTCTGTCAATTTAAGCATTTGAGACTGAGACAAGGGAGCAGGTGCCTGAGAATGGATAGTCGGTTTCTTGGATGTGGTTCGACCCCTGGGCCTAAGGAACTTGGTTGTTTTCGAAAGAACGGTAGCCCTGAAAGAAGGCGTCGGTTTATGTCAGGATTCAGTGTTGCGAAGGACTTCCTCGGAAGCCGGTGCCTGCACAGCAGCTCTGGACCCATCCAAGGTAGAGACGACCACAGGATCCTTAGACGAAGAAGAGTTCTGCAGCATACCGGACTCCAAAAGGGTCTCAGTAGCGGCCTGCAAATTAACTGAAGTGGGCATCAGAGGCTGCGAAAGAGCCTCAGTGAGTTCCGGAGGACTGACTATCAGCTTAACAGAAGTGTCGGAAGGTTTGGTCCTGTGCGGTCTGTCTCTGTCTTTATCTTTACGTTTTTTTGGAAGATCTGCTGTCGGATGGCTTACCAAAGCCATATCAGCATTCGAGGACTGTAAACTGAAATATCTGGCTACAATAAGGGCCTGACGACAAACAGTTCTGGTGTTAAAGCACAGAAGCGACAACGAGGGACATCGTGGTCTGGGCCTAGATAAGTGACGCAGTAAGAGTGGAAGTCCCAGTGTGGTATTTGCTTTCCACACGTGAGACAAGTATTAACTTTTTCTGACATCGGTTAGTGCAAGAAAAAAGGATCCCCAACGGGGTACTTAGCTTTTGAAGACTTCAACTTCAATTCAGAAATGAAACTCAGGTAGTGGCCGACCGGCACTTGTGCGAACTGCTTCTGCTTCGGGTTCCACAGCAAGAAAGACTGATGTAATGGCGTCAGATGCCTTCCTTTATACCTCTGAAGATCTGACTTCAGTCCTCAAGTGACAGCAACCGATGCAGAAATACTAAGTCTCTGGTATTCACGCTGGCTGAGGGCTACCCTGGCAGGGATAACCTAAATGTGATGACTGCAACAGTGAAACATGAAGAACATCAGATAATCCCTGAGGGGGCTTCAAGGACATCAGGGTAATGAACAAACCCTGGGTAAATTCCCACCATTCCCTATGAGGATCCTTAGCAATGGGAGGAATATATTTAAATTTTCTGCTTCTTTTTAATGGAGCTTTAACAAACGTAGGGAGCTCAGAACTGTGACTAGACTCAATAAGGATACCAGGAACCTCTTCCCTAAAAAGAATCTGGGGAACCACACTAGGCCGTTCAAAGATGATTATCTGGGTTTCCCCTCAATCTCCATGACAGAAGTATGCATAGCCTCAGAAGACAACTTGCAAGAAGCCGCTTCTATGACAGCCTCCGACAGAGACATGGCAGAGAAAACTGATGTCAACACTGGATGGTCTTCATCCAACTCAAGGCAGGAGTTTGTTGAAAGATGGACATCAGCAGATTTAGAGGCTTTTTAGTCTTCTTTTTGAGAGTTGGCTGTATCTTGGGGCGGGCAGATTTGGCTACGGTACCCTGGGTCAAATGTTTGAGATGTTCGTTTTCAAGGCAGCTGGACAAAGACAAATGGCTGCAAAGAGTTTTTGGGACAAAGGCCTGACCATACGGTATAGTGGGTATGATCATGTGAAGCACCTAGGCAGAACAAGCACTTTTGATGATCTTTATGGGGAATATGCCTCCCACACTCACATTTTTCCTTCCCGGATTACATGAATTCTTCCCACATTGACATTTTTCCTTCCCGGATTACATGAATTCTTAAGTACACAAAGAAAAGAAGGAATTCCAATGGAGCACTTACCTGAAAAGATCTGCATGTACTGCTTTTGTACATAATATTACTGCAACGTATTGGTACACATTAACCAATATCTGGATGCAGCTACTTAACAAGAAAGCCAAGTATGCTGCTTAGTTTTCAATAATCATTTCAGTATGCCAAAGACAACAATTCGATTTCTACAGCATGTCTGAATATAGGCAAAACTGCATACAGAAAGTTTTCAAAACTTCCCGGATGACTTTACTAAGGAGACACTCGGTAAGTGGATGAAGTTAATGCTCTATAGCATTTGTTTCTTCTGCTAAAAGACCTCAGGTGTGGTCTGTTTTGAGTAGTCTAACAAGAAAATTATTCTTCCTTTTTTTCCTTTTAAGTTTCGAGTTGATAGTAAACTGTACAGATGTTTTAAATGCTCTAACATACTAAAGACAGATGGACACCAATCAATGATAATGTGTACTGACAACGTTATTTCATTTTTCTCCTTCCGATGAATATTGCTTACAGGCTAGCATCAGCCCTTGCCTTACCAAATTCATGTTGGTTACTTGTTTGTTCTGTGATGACTCTCCACTGGACCAGTAATCAAGGAGCCTCAATCCTCACCACTGGAATCTGTGGGGGGGGACTTTCACTGGGAAGAGAACAGGTATATACACAGTATTTCCACATGCAGCTCTCTGCATCAAGTGCAATTTCCTTTAAGAGCACACAGAGACCACAGTCAGTCCATGGCTGGTTTCTCCCTCTTTCTCCAAATCCCCAGTAAAACACCCCACTGGCACAGCTCTAGAGTTGAGATCTCAGCTGAGTGACCAAGCCAAGCCCTCCAACACCCTCTCTGTCCAACCAGTGCTTTGCATCCCTGCCCAAGTAGCTGACACACACACACACACACACACACACACACACACACACACACACACACACACACACACACACACTTTGAGGTTTGATTTACACACACACACACCTGAAAAAGGCTGGCTCAGGTTTACTAGCTATGCTCCCTTCTGCCCAGACTATATGGTAGTTTTCACTGCCACCAGTCACTCCTGTCAGCTACCTTAAGGGCCTTAACAAAGGGTGTCCAATCTTACTGCATAATATTAATATTAACACAAATGGTTGTTTGACCAAGAGCAACGCTATTAGGAGTGGCCCACACTGTGTCACCAAATAAATATGCAAGTACTCTCAAAACTTAAATATCTCTACACAGATTAGCCACAGATAAAGGTTTAAATATATTTAATAATAAATAATACAAAAACAAGACAATACTAAATATATATTCACAGTGACATCAGAGTTGAAAATCAAATATTTAAAATAACATTGCAGTACAGGCTCATACAAATAAAGAAAAACATTCAAACTAAGCTTTACTATATTCCTGACTGTATCTAAGAGAGTTATACTGCTCCCCATAAACATATTTCATTAGAGCAAGGAAGATGTGGTGAATGGTCCTTGCTGTTGTCAGGTTCATGACCTAATGCAAAGTGCTCTGTCTCCCTAACAGACTTCTCAAAATAATACCTAAAATATTACTGCTAGGATAACTTGCAGAATGACAATTTCTGGTCATCTGACTTCTAGTTCTCATGCAACCCCCCCATTCCTGAAGCTGGCAGTATTTAGCATCTGCCTGTAAAAATACACAGAGGTTTTTGCTTAGATCTCTGGCAGATGCTGGAAGTCAGAAAACAATTAAATTCTCTCATGCTTCCAAAGTAGCAAGTAGTTCACCCTAAAGACAATACAGAAAGATTCCTAGCAAGACTTTGTGTCTCTAGCTGCATTGAAACATATTTATGGCGTAGGTTATAAAGTAATTTAATTTCAGATATTTTTCTAAAGTTTGCTGGACTGAGGTTAACCTCCTGTATTCCAGTTTCCACTGTTAAAATATATACATTTAAACAGTTCTAATACATTTGTAACACAATTATCTTATATAAATTAGTCTGATATTCACAAATGACATATAATTATTTACAAAATTCCAGGTAGTTGTGCTGGCAGTACCTCCTTTTGTCACATGTTCCACGAGTCCCACTTTTACTTTAGTTATATTTGTATGTGAACTAAAAGGGAACTGGATGTTGCTATATCAGCAGCACATCTAACATACAACAGAGATGACCTTTTTTATTCCCACATGTGTGTTCAATGATGGGATATTACAGCTATTGACCCAGTGTATGTTGGGGGAGGGGGGGGTGACTATTAAATACAACTAAAGTTAATATTTTTTTTTGCACCCAAAATTGTTTTTAAACACGTTCATTGAATTATCACTTGTGACACAGGCAAATTTACATTTATATAAAAGCAATCAAACCATACTAACAAGTTTACGTTTACAAACATTATACTTCACATATATTGCTATATATCGTATAACCAAAGCAACATTACATAAATAATTTGATTCCTACTTTCTTTTTGAAACAAGAAACATCTTTATTAAACCATCACTTATAACATAGGCAATCACATCTTTATATAAATTAAAACAATCCACACTGACACAATCCTAGTTGCAAGCATTTTATATCACAAACCACACTGACACACTCCCAGATGCAAACATTATACATCACTTATAATCTACCCAATCATTTTCAGTCAAACATTACATAGCTTACTTAAGTTCTACCTTCTTTTAAATCTCATTCTTCCTTTGTGTATATTGTTCACACAATTCCCATTTTTTCCTATGTAGTTTGCTCCTACCCTTTTCTAAAGACCTCAAATCTAGTTGTTTATCGCTGTTACTACATTCACTAGTTCTAGTATACTTGGTTTAGATTTTGATTTCCATTTTCAAGTAACTGCCTTTTTGGCAGCCACCATAATCAGACACAGCAAAGCCTTACCATGTCTAGGCAAATCTGATTCTGTACCACAGCTCAGCACAATCATCTATCTCGTCACACCAATCTAACCGCCTAGCATCTCAGACAGTGCATCCTGCAGGGAACCCTTAAAGTCTGCCAACTCACTGCATTTCTAGAAAACATCTTTCCAATTATCTCTTTTTTCCATGTCACACCTCCAACACTTGCTGTCTACTTCAGGAAAAATTATTTGGAGTCTACTTGGGGTATAAATTTTCTATGTAAACATTTCCAAGCAAAAATCCTAAATCTTCTAGATATTTTTAATATTTGGGAGACATACATATATCCTCCCATGGTTTATTTGTGAATTGCTTATCCAATCTCTCTTCCCAATGCTTTCTAACCTCCTCTGAGTGATTCTTATACTTATGCAATATATGTCCTACTAATTACTCCTTTTTTAATGGTAGCTTCTGTTCTAGATTCTACTAAAATCTCTACCAGTGCTGGTCTTTTGTTTAGCACCCCCTATTTCTTTCTCTTTGCCTATAATCAGATAAAATTTGTTCATATGGAAAGCAATCTCCAACCTGCAATCCAAATAGTGTATTCCCATTTTATTATTTTTCCCTCTGTAGTTATTTGCTCTCAATATCTTGTTCACTTTGCTAGTTTTCTCCAATAGATTCCAGCCCCCTCTTGCCTATTGTCTATATAATTAGTTGCAGCCACCGCTATTTGCAGAATCTCTTTTCTACATTCCCATGTTGGCTTAGTTCTTACGATACTTTCTGCTACTTTATAGATATAATTTTCTGCATAATTACAGTTATTCTCCTTAAATCCATCCAAAATCCCAGTCTCGCCTTGTTTCTTGAGCTTCTCCCATTTCATCATCATCCCTTTCCACTTTGAATTATAGTTTTCTGCTTGTGCTATGTACAGGAGCTTTAACTGTGTAGCTCTGAAATACCGCTTCAAATCGGGTAATCCTTATCCTCCCTGTTCTACTAGAAGAATCAGCTTATCTCACTTGACTCTTGCAGTCTTCCCCTCCCAGATAAAGTCCTTCAGCTCTTTATTAATTGCTATCCACAACTTCTTATTTGGTTGATAAAAATATGCCTGACCTGTGTATAAGACTAATGGGACTACAACATTTTAACTGTTTGCATCTTACTATCCATATAACAAAGCTTTAATTTCTCAGTTTTCATATTATCTTTTGCTTAGTCTAGTCCTATATATCTCTAACTGCCACACCACAAACATTTTTAACCATACTCCTAAATACATTTTATCATGTCCCCATAAATATGGGTATTGCTGAACCAATTCATATGCAAGTACATAATTTACCGCTATTGCCTTTGTTTTAGCTTAATTAATTCTGTATCCTGAAAATACCCGAAACTGTCTCAAAATGTTCCACAACACTGTAATGTTTCTTTCTGGTTTTGTCAGGTATAAAATATCATTATCTGCAAATACAGCCAGCCTTTCTTGACTCCCTTATTTTTTTTTTGCCAGTGGTCCCAAATGTAATGCAAATAACAAAGGGGAAAATGGAAATCCCTACCTGGTTCCTCTGCTCAAGCATAAATTATCAGAGAGGGCCTCACCCACTTTTTCACTCCAATCCCTCATATATCATCCTAATCAACCTTATATTTTTTCAGGAAATACAAATGCTTCCATTGCTCCTGCTCAAAAAGTCCCAGCTTACTCTGTCAAATGCTTTCTCTGCATCAAGACCCACCAACAACAATGGTATTTTCTTACATTCTGCTTCCCTCTGGATCAACAATGTTCTGTTAATGTTGTCAAATGTTTGCTTCCCCACCACAAAACCACACTGATCCATACGTATCTATCAATTTTGGCATTACTTGCCATGTTTTTAGCCATTGTAGATGTGAACACTTTATAATCATGGTTAAGTATTGAAATGGGCCTGTGTGAAGCTGGATCTGATGGATCTTTACCCTCTTTAGGTATTACAGCTACCACCACTTTCTTCCAGGATGTTGGTACTTCTCCTCCTCTTAAAATACTGTTAAACAAAATCTTTCATATCTTTATCATTTTTTCCCTCCTAGCTTCCAAACTTCCACAGGAATACCATCTACTCTTGGGGACATTCCTGTAGATTGGCTATACATCACAATTTGTATTTTATCTCCTCCTATCTTAACTGTTATTAATTGAGCCTCATCTGCTCTAACCCTGGCATATTTAATTCTTCCATAAACATTTCAATTTGCGTCTTTTTGTGACTTCCATACATCTCTGCTTTATACAGACTTTCATAGAATTTCGGAAATATTTCTAATACCTCTACAGGATCTCGTTACTTCCTTGTTATAGGCTCCCTAAGCTTGCTGACAGCCCTTTCTAACTTCTGTTGCCTGAGATGTTGTGCTAAAGTTTTTGTGCTCTTGTGTTATTATCAAAAAAAAAAGAGTTGCTTAAGAGCAATCTTTCTAAACTCGTGTACATTAATGAGGTAACCCCTTATTTTCTGTTTAGCATTCTGCAGTTGATCCTCTTCTTGTTCTGTGAGATTCCCCCTGTTCTGTAATACTTGAACATTTGTCAGTCCCTCTAAATGATTCTTATTTCTCAAACATAGCTCCCTTTCTTTTATTTCCACCCTATTTTTAAATTCCACCTTAACGTTATCCCACTCCCTAGCTATATTTCCAGAGGTAATTTTTATTCCCTCACATAGCTCCTGAATAATCTCTATTACTTATTCCTTAAATTCCTCTTTTTTCAACAGATAGGTGGAAAAGCACTAGTGTCCCATTTTTATTTCATTACCCTGTGTTTTTATTTTAGTTCATATTGGTGCATGATCTGAAATAGTTATTGGGCACGTTTCAAGACCTTCAATTAAATGCATATGCTCCTGCAAAATGTAAATTATGTCAGGCCTAGACCAGTTTTTATATCTTGGGGAATAATATGTATATTCACTCTGAACTCTTATTACTGAATTCACATCTTCCATGTCAAATATCTTCAAGAATTTGTTAAAAAATCTACCCTCCTTCCTTATACTTTCTCTTCTGGGCTCCCCAGAAACATCTTCACTGCTGCAAATCAAATTCCAGTCCCCACCTGTAAGTAATATTCCTTGCTGAAAATTGATAATTTCTGCCTGAATTTTCCTAAGCTCCATTATAGCAGTGTTAGAGGGAATATAGATATATGCCAATGTAATCCTCCTTCCTTGCCAGTAGCCTCTTAGCACAATAAATATGCCATTATCTGTTGTATCCTCTTCTATCACTATTGGAGCTCCTCTTGCAATTAATGTAAGTACACCTCTTTTCCTTTGTCCCAGATATTCTACTGAATAACCATCCTGAAAACCTTTCTTTATCAAATTCACATGTTCAATTCTTTCCAAGTCTCTCTCCTGTAACATAGCTATTTGCACTCTACATTTTTTAATATAGTTCACTATTCTTTATTTTTTGCATTAATCTGTGAGGCCATCCATATTTAAAGACATTATAGAAAGCATAAAAAGTTATTATTCCCACCTTTTATGCATAACACCTTTTTTTGTTAAATATTTACTTCCAGCTTTTGCATTACATGAGTACAGTGTTTGGTATGTTGAACTTTTATATAGTTGTCTCTTGTCATATCCATTTGAGCCTATGTCACATCTTACAAAACTTTGTTTTATTGACAGCCCTCAAAAAAAAAAAAAAACCTTAAAATCTAATTTAATACTAACATGCAAAACTATATATCTTCAAATATTGAGGTTTTACCCTCCTAATAGGAACAAAGGTCCCAAACTGACAGCCACACTGACAGACTTGAGTTATCTAAAAGAAAGGTTATCCACGGTAAGACACATGGAGCTGCATGTGCTTCTACTAAGTGGTAACTGGTTTTGTCTTATGTTTATAGCTCTACCAGTTGGAGAAACCCCTGAATGCTTTCAGAGAACATTATCGCCTAGCCAGTTTGTCTTTTCTTTTTTCCCAGCCAATCACTCTCCACCAGACTGTAACTAATTTATCTTTATCAGGCTGTCTCCATGGAGACATGAGAAGCAGACAGTCACTTTCTCTTTATCAGGATGTTTCCATGGCGACATGAGGGCCAGATACAGAATTGCTACTAAGCATACATTCATTTGCTAGAAAAAAGCCTCATAATATTCAATACTCAGTTACTTGCTTTCTCTTAAAACTACTAAATCAATCTAAAGTCCTAAATCTAATCATTCCCCCATGTAAGAATAAGCAAAAGCACGTTATTTTTTTCTTTTGACATGCTCTTTTAACCAAGCTTTTTTTTACATTGCAGTGCCTATATTTCTTAAAACTGAACAAGAATAAAGTGAGAATGAAGAAAAATAGGGGGAAAAAAAAGAGCAGCAGCGCCTGTTTACAATCCCCATTCACAATTAAAATTAACTAAAAAACTTTACTTGATAGCATGCAAAGAAAACATACACCACAAAATAGTACTATTAAGAAAAAAATATGTTTTCTTTACTTACAGCTAACTTTCTCCCCTCTCTTCCCCTCCACAAACAATTTTCCAAACATTAATATCAGGAAGTGGGACATATACTTTACAGACCCCCACAAGTCCAACAAATTCTGAAAAAGTCCAATATTTCCAGATTTTCTTGTTCTGTCACATTTTACAAATATAATTATTGCATTTTAATTTCACAATAAGTTACTAGTTTCATTACTGTTCCTCTCCATCTCCCAAATCCTGTCTCTGCTTATTTTCCTACGTACTCTCAATTCTTATAGTCAATTCTCATGGTCCCTTCCTTCTCTCCAACATTTTCCACTGAAACAATGGAAAAGGTTCCACAGCTACAGTCTCTCTGTGGTCTTTATTACCAAAAGAACAAAAAGCAGACTCTCCTTCAGTTTCACAATTCTTTTGTTGGAAAAACTTTTGTATTTCCTCCTTAGTATATATGTCATCAAAAAATGATTTTGTTTTTCCAGGGAAGAATACTTTGAAGACAGCAGGGTGCAGCAGCTGGAATCTCAAACCTGTGTCTCGACATTCCCTGAACAGTGGAATGAATTTACTCCTCTTCTGCCTGGTGTGCAATGAGTACTCATTCTCTACAAACACTGCTGTTTCCCACTTTTAGTATTTTGGCCTTCTACCAGAGTTTTATCAGAATCAACTCCTTCTGCTTGTGAGATTGCTTCTTTACTACTAAAGGTCTAGGTTGTTTTCTCATAGCCGTTTGTGGAGCATACACATGATGTGCCCTTTAAATTAACAATTCCTGTTGTGGAATATCAGTCCAGTTGCTTATTTGTGCTTTCATGAAATTAATAATGTCTGTTCCTTTCAGCTTCTCAGGTACAGCAGAAAATCTCAGGTTTTCCCTATGTGCTCTGTTCTCTAATTCTATTATTTTCTGAAACATCTCTTCTTGCGCAGTCTCATATTCAGCCAGCCTTTTCTTCATTTCTGCTTTTGAGTTTTGCAGTTTTATCACCTGATCAGAGTATCTGTTTAAAGCATCTACCATTTTTTCCAGCCTTTTATTGTTTGAGTTGATGTACTCCATTAGTGTTTCATTTATTTTAGTCAGTCTGTGTGCAGCTGTTTTATACTTTCTTCAAGGTTACTGGAAGTCATGTCTGGATCTTGCACTTCCTTTTGCTGAACAGGTACAGTACTTTTTCCCAGTCAGTGTTTTTTCATCACCTTTTGTAGCTGGTAATCCTTCAGGTCTTTTGTATTTTTTTTCCTGGCATCCAGGCAGTGCATTTACTAGCTAGTTACTGAAATTTACTCACAAATCCAAGTTCATTTGCTTTCTATGCTATTTTTCTGTTTTCACATTGGGAAAGCTAGAATTAAGCTGTTGTGCAGCCATCTTGGAAGTCCCTCAGAGTTAAGGATCTTATGCTCACAGGAAGTGCATTTTTTGAAGCCTATTGGTTCCTCAGCCATAATACAAATAAGAAAATGGGACATTTTTTTTTAACTACCAGCAATGGTAGGAGAGAAAATACCCTCTACAGGGTAAGATACAGGAAACTGCATAGAAAATTACCAACAATGGTACAGAGAGCTACCAGCAGCAGCAGAAGTAGAAAATGGGTAAAGGAAAAAAAACAGGTTATATATTTATTTATATATATTTGACTTACAGAATAATAAAACACCCGAAAAGCTCTAACAGATGGATCCGTGTCTGTGTGTTATGGTGGCAAAAGAGATCCAAGGTATACAGGTTGACTGGGACATTATGGGTAGAGGGAGGAGCCTGTGAGTTGGATCCAAGAGTCTTGTAAATGTGACTGAGTCAGATCTGAGGTTGGATCCAATTCCCCAATTGTTGAGGAATGAATGAAAAGGACAATATCAAATGCTGCTGTTAAAAAAGGGATAATTAGTATGGCATATAAAATATTGCACAATAACTATAGGAATCAATCAGAGGAGGTCAGAAAAAAATGTGAAGAGAGATTAGATAAAATGTTCACAAATAAACAATAGGAGGACATATGTATGATTCCTAAATATGCAACAAAATCTAGATGATTTAGGATTTTTGCCTGCAAGTGTTTGCATAGATACTTTTACACCCCAAGCAGACTCCAAATAATTTCTCCTAGGTAGATGCCAAATGTTGGAGGTGCAACTAAGAAAGAGGCACCTTGGAGTATATATTCTCAGAGTGTAAATAAGTTTGCAGACTTTAAAAAATTCATACAAAGTACTCTATCAGGAATACTGGGCAAACAAATGAGTGCAATTGCTGAAATTATTTTTTTTTAGCTGGGATACAGGATCTGAATTGCCTAGGCATACTTCAGCCTTGTTAAGTTTAATTCTGTTGGCTGCCAAAAAAAAATCAATTACTAGAAAATGGAAATCAAAGTCTAAACCAACTATACTTGAACTGGTGAATATTGTAACAGCAGAAAAAAGAACAGGAAGTGGAAACTAAAAAAATGGTAGGAGTAAATTACATAAAAAATGGGAATCTTTCTTCATGTATTGTTCATACAATGTTTTGGAGGAGGAATAATGTTTAAGAGAAGGTAGGAATTGAACAATTTATGTAATGTTGTTTTCATTATATGGTATAGAACAACATATGTGATGTATAATGTTTGTAAATGTGAAAAAAAAGTTGTGTAAAATCTTACCATAACCATAGATGTCCTTTCATGTTGCAGTATTCAACATATAGGTTTACTCCTCTTGCTTCACGAACATCCGGCCAGTATACAATAGTTTTCAGTCACATTATGGTGCATGGGACGTCTGATGTGGCTCAAGGAATGTGGGTCATAAAAGTGACGTCTGCACACACCAGCCCTTAGAACTGTAAGCCCCAGTCGGAACCAGTCCTAGTAAGGGCAATGCCAGTCCTGTGCCACCCAGAAAGGGATATGCAGCCTAACAGGAGGGAAAGAAGGGTGGGAAGGAATACTGCAACATGAAAGAGAAGGAGATCTGTGGTTCTGGTGAGATTTTACACAACTTTTCTACGTCCTGCTATTCCCATGTTGCAGTATTCAACATATGGGTGACTGCCAAAGCTCACTGTGCAGGAGGGGGTGGTGGTCTCCAGGAATCAATGAAGGATAGCTCTGGCAAAACCCACCTTGGCTCTGGAAATGTGGTCTAACTTGTAATGTTTGGTGAGGGTGTGCACTGGTGACCAAGTGGCTGCTTCAAGAATGGAAAAGGCATCCAGACCCTTGAAGAAAGCTCCTAAGGAAGCCATAGCCCTGGTGGAGTATGCTTTAGCAGTGCCTTGCAGGGATTTCCCATGGTATTTGTAGCAGAAGGTCATGGCTTTGGAAATCCAGGTAGATATAGTTTGTTTAGTTACTGCCTTCCCTAGGGGTCTGTGGTGGAAGGAGACAAAGAGTTGCTCAGCCTGTCTGATGGGTTTGGTTTTATGCAGATAAAACCAGAGTTGTCTGCAAACATCCAGGGAGTGAAGTACTCTCTCATTGTCCCTCTGTGGGTTAGGGAAGAAGGTAGGTAACTGGACATCTTGATTCAGGGACAGGTTATTCACAACCTTGGGCATGAATAAAGGGTTAGTTCTAAGAGTAACTCTGTCATTCTGGAAAGGTAGAACAGTCATGAGTGCTTGCATCTCTGATACTCTTCTGGCTGAGGTCAAGGACACAAGTGGTACAGTTTTCCCTGTACAGTATTTTAGGGAAGTTTTGTCTGCTGGCTCAAATGGAGGAAGAGTGAGCTTTTCCAAAACATAATTAAGGTCCCATGGGGTGGAGATGGTTTCCTGGGGACCTCAGATGAAGAACCTCTTTGAGAAAAAGCTTAGCTGGTAGTCTGGATGCTAGGGGGGGGGGGGCCCAGAAGAAGGCATGCTGAAATATCAGGCAAGTGGGCTTTAATGAAGGAATAGGCCAATCCTGTCTGCAAGTAGCTCACACAGGTAAGACAGAACTAGATGGATCTCACTAGCAAGCGGTTCCAACTGTCTTTTGTGACACCATATAGAAAATCTCTTCCACTTTGAAAGATAAGAGTTTCTTGTATTTGGTTTCCTGGCCTCTTGCAGGACAGTGAGCACATCCTCATTGTAAAGATATCTGAAGGGGATCAGAATCCTATCAGCAACAGGGTGAGATGCAGTAACTGCCACTGTGGATGTATTTGGGATCCCTTGTGCTGTGTGAGAAGGTCCACTCTGAGAGGTAACTTGTGGTGACTGCCCTTGGATAGTTGTAAGAGTAGGGGGAACCAATGCTGTCTTGGCCAGTAGGTAGTCACCAACAAGATTTTTGTCTGACCTGCTGGATTTTCAGCAGGACCTTCTGGACAAGTGGGAAGAGGGGGAATGCACAAAGAAACTTCCCCTTCCAAGTGACTGAGAAGGCATCTGTTGCCAATGCCCGAAGATGTGGTATCCTGGTGCAGAATACAGGAAGCTGCCTGTTGATGGAGGATGCAAATGGGTCTATTTGAGGTGTACCCCCCCCTGTGAACCAGATCCAGAAAGACATTCCTGTGAAGCATCCATTCATGGTTGTTTGTGCTGGTTCTGCTGAGGTAGTCTGCCTGGGAATTGTGTAGAGAGGGAATGTAGACTGTCTGCTGGGTCACGCCCTGTGAGGTGGCCAATTCCCATACTAGGAGAGCTAGTCTGCAAAGTAAGTAAGACTTGGTCCTTCCCTGTTTGCTGAGCTACCATAGAACTGTGGTATTGTCTGTGAAAATCGTTAGTGGATCTTGCTGTAGATATGGTTGGAAGGCTCAAAGGGCCAGGAGAATTGCCCTCATCTCTTGAACATTGATGTGTTCTTGTTTGTGTGGCTCTGGCCACAGACCCTGCACTTTCTGATGGCCCAGAGTTGCTCCCCAGCCCAAGGCTGAGGCATCTGTGTGCATGATCTGAGTGGGTAGGGGTGGTTGGAGGGGAAGACCTGGATTGAGGGTCACTTGTGTCAAATGTGTCAACCACCACTGGATTTCTAGTTTGAGGCATGGTAGGAGGGGAACCCCGTACTCCGTGGGGTGGGAGTGCTGGGTCCAGACTGACTTAAGGTACCACTGCAGCTTTCACATATGAAGTCTTGCTAATGGTAACATGGGGATAGTGGCTGCCATGTAGCCCAGGAGCCTGAGGTACTGCCTTGCTGTCAAATCTGTTGACTGAAGGACCAGAAGTAGGTGTTATGTCAAGTTTTCCACCTTTTGGAGTGGAAGGTAGGCTTTCATGACATCTGTCCGAACTCTGTACCCCAAGAAGACAATGTCTTGAGTAGGTTCCAGGTGGGATTTTGGGTAATTTATCTGGAATCCCAGAGACCGTTGGAGGGAAACAAGGCATATATGTTGCAGGAGGGTCTCCTTGTTGCCTGCCTGTATCACCGGGTTGTCTAGATAAGGGAATATCTGGATTCTCTTTGTTTTGCAGAAGGCAATCACTGGAGGCATGTATTTGGTGAAAACACTAGGTGCAGTGGAAAGCTCAAAGGGCAAAGCAGAGAATTGAAAGTGAGAAGGGCCCAAGAACCTCAGGTATTTTCTGAAAGTGGTCTTTATGGGGATGTGAAGATAGGCATCCTTTATATCTAAGGAGCCATAAACCTCCTGGGGACTCAGAAGGGGAAAAAGGGTTGGTAGGGTCAACATCCTGAAGGTTGGAACCTTTAGGAATAGGTTGAGATATGAGAGATCCAGAATTGGTCTCCCCATGACCATCTTTTCTTGGAACCAGGAAAATTCTGGAGTAGAAACCTCTTCCTTTTGCTGCAGGGGGCACTGGTTCGATGGTGCCTTAAGCCAGCAGTGTTTGTAGTACTGGCTGCAGGAGGTGTAGCTGTTTTGGAGGTTGTGGGATGCCTTTTTGCTTTGGGAACATAAGCCAGGTCATAAAATACCCATTCTGAAGGATTGAAATGACCTGTCTGAGGTGATGGATGTCCACACAGGGAAGCAGTGAGTGAGGCATACCGACAGAAGGAGAGAGGGAGGAGGAAGGGGTTTGTAAGACTGGCAAGTAGTCAGATGCTACCTGCCCTGTCTTGAAAGGGCGACCTCTGGCTAGAGGATGGTGTAGCTCTAGCTGGGGTCTATATTATATTCTCGAAAGCCGACAATGTCGGATCTGACATTGTCGACATGAGTATAGCGAACACTCAGAATCACGAATGCTTAAACTTAAATACTTAAACCCGTTAGGGTACTTTTTTCTTTTTTTGTGTGTGTGTTTTTATAAGGTCAACATTTGAAGACACTGACCAGATGGTGTCGACCCATATGGTGTTCGATATTTTCAACCATCGATTTTATTATATAGACCCCCTAGCTGGAAGGGGTTGCTTTCTGTTAGGTTCTGAAGACCTTGAAGGAGCAGCAGGGTGAGAATGTTTTCTAATGAACTGTGTTTTAGATGGGCAGTTTCTCTGAAATTTAGGAATAGGGGAGACTAGCAGGTGTTTCAAATCTTGCACTTCGTTCTACTTTTGCTGATATGACTTAAACAACTCAGCCACTTTTCCACCAAAGAAAGCTGTGTTGTCCATAAGGGCTCTGAAATCATCTGGAAGGGGCTGGAGGCATAGCCAGGAGGACCTTCTTAAGGCAGCTGCACTTAATTGATTGCCTGGTAACCTGGGAGGTGAGAACCAGAACGGAATACAGTGAAGCTTTGGCAGCACAATCCGGTGTATCAGCCAACTCATTGGAGGCTTTTTCCAGGAGTGATAAGGCATACTTAGCCATGCGTGTCTGGTAGTTAGTAGCCCTGAAGGATAGAGTGGAGCAGGTGGCTGTGAGTCAGGATTTAAGGATACTGAGGAGAAGGCATCCAGGAAGGCAGGCAGAATTGAGGGAACAGCAGACGGGCTTGAGGAATCCATCTGAAAGAAGTCATAATACCTTTTTTGGATCTCAGCCTTTTCACAGGATTCCCACTTAAAGTGCTCTTTCATCTTGGAGATGGCTTCTCCAAAAGTCAAATCCTCAGCTGGGGAGCCAGGGTCAACAGATTCTTCCTCTGGGGAACCATACCCCAAGGGAGAAGAAAGCTGGGAAGTGTAAGAAAGTGATTCTTCAGATGAAGAATAAGAGGGATCCTCCTCTTCCCTCATTGTTGGGTCTTATTTTGAGGCCTTGAACTCAGAACTAGAGGTGGAATGTTAGCAGTCCTTGCAAAGGTAGGACACAAGGGCATGAAGGCATTAAACACACTTTGGCTGAAAGCCTGCCAGTCAGGCATGCTTTCAGTAGGAGTAGAGATATGCTTCCTTTTCTTCTCTTTTAGAGGCCTGGTGGATGTCTGAAGGGAGGAAGGTCTGGAGCCTGTAAGGAACTGGAGGGATCCAACGGACCTACTGAAAGCGTTGGTCCCCCCCCCCCGCCCGGCATCAGTAAAGCCTCTACAGACCTGCCCTCCATGCAGGATTGTGCAGCTTCAGTGGAGGTACCCACTATATCTGAGGTGGCGGGACCCAATTCCTCTACCAGGCCAATGGCCACAGGCTGAGGGTCGGACACAAGAGGCACAGCTGTAGTGATAGGCCGTATAGTCTTGGCTTTCTTTTTTGGTGGTTCAGTAGGTATGTTGGAAGAACTCTCCACCCCTAAAGCTACTTGTTTTAACCTTTGATTCTCTAAATACAAGTTAAGTGCATGCAGATGGCTGCTCAATGTTATGGGCACAAACGGCTGACAAATGAAGCAGGCCTTGTAATCAGTGACCGTCCCAAACAAGAGAGGCACTGATTGTAGGCATCCTTGTGAGGTATCTGACGGCCACACTTACACTTGCCCTTTCTGGATGACACGAACAGGCATTAAATAAAGGAAAAGGGCCGAAAGATTCCCCAACGGGGTACGTATCTGATTTCTCGAATCCGATGGTCATGAAGGTAGGAACACCTGGCATTTGACTTGGCGGATGAGAAGTTCTCAAGGCTGGTGTGTGCAGATATCACTTTTATGGCCCGCATTCCTTGAGCCACGTCAGATGATCCACACACCATACTATGACTGAAAACTTTTGTATACTGGCCGGACGTTTACGAAGCAAGAGGAGTAAACCCATATGTTGAATACTGCAACATGGGAATACAAAGATATTTTGTTAATAAGATTTGATCACATTTATATAAAACTAAGGTTGCCTATGTCACAAGTGATAATTCAATAACAGTGTTTAAAAAAAGAAATTCATGTCTTAGATGGAGGAGGAGGATTTCTTCAAAAATAGCTGGAGATGAAAAGTACATTTGTGTACACTTACCATAAATGTAGATGTTCAAATGTGTTCACTGTTGCAGTCGACAGTTGGGATTTCCTGCTACGAAAGCCCCCCGGCTGGCCCGATTACCAGAGGAACTTATTTCACCTCCCAGGGCTGGCAGATGCCTTAACCGATTGTCAGTATGGTCAAGTATAAAGGCAGCCAGCCTGTGTCACCACTTCACTGTTTTCTTGGACCCATGTAGGAGGAGCCCTGAGTCAAGCATAGGTGAATAAAGAAAGAGGGTACCTAACCCAGGGTAGCCTAGGAAAGTGCTCAAGGTAATTATATTTGGAGATTCTAAGCCTACTGGTAGGCTAAGGGGGTAGGAGGGAGGGAAAGAATGCAACACTGAAAACACACGTACATCTACAGTTGTGTGTACACATTAAACACAACTACTATCTTCCTCATTCTTCACATGTTTCACTGTTGCAGTCATTCCCAAAGCTTAAATGAGGGTGGACGGAGATAAAGGAGAGGACAGGATCCCCTGCAGGACTCCACAGGCAAATCTTGCTCTGGATTTAGAGAAAGCTGGCAGGTGGTAGTGTCTTGTGAAGATATGCACAGAAGATCAAGTGGCTGACTCCAGAATGTCTTTGGTGGGACAACCCCCCAAGGAAAGCTGCAGAAGTAGATGTGGCCCTGGCAGAGAGGTGTCTAACCAAATCAGGGGGTTTCCTGCCATGATGGCTGTAGCACAAAGAAATACAGTGGGAAATCTACTTGGAAATGGTCTGTTTAGAAGCTGGTTTTCCTTCAGATCCAGGGGCAAAGGTTATGAACAGTTGATCTGATTTTCTTAAGGAGTTTGTCCTATCTAGGAAGAATTGTAACCTTCTGTCCATATCTAAGGAATGCAGTAATTTTCTCCCTTGTTTTCAGAAATGGGAAAGAAGATAGGCAAATGGATGGCTTGATTCAAAGACAAATTAGTTAGCACCTTAGGCATAAAGGAGGGGTTAAGTCCTGAGGGAGACCCTGTCTTTATGGAAGATAATGAAGGGCTCTAGCAAAGTAACAGCTAAAAGAAGAGCAGTCTTCCAAGTGAGAAATTTTAAAGAAGCATTAGCTTGCAGGTTCAAAAGGAGGCAAAGTCAATTTTTCTACCACAAAGTTGAGGTCCCATGGAAGGGTGGGGTTCCTCCTGGGGGCCTAATGTGAATAACACCCCTAAGGAATTGTTTTTTTTGGGGGGGTGAGACAATTGGAGGAACAACAGGAATGTGAGCAGATATGGCTGAAGCATTTATTTTTATGGAGGAGTAGGAAATGCCTTTATCCACTAGACTAGCCAGGTACTCCAGGATGGTCAAAATGTTCCTTCAGCTTGGCTCAAGGTGGTGCCTCTGGCACAAAGTAAAGAATCTATTCCATTTGGTTGAATAAGATTTCCTAGTGCTAAGCCTTCTGGATTCCTTCAGAATGTTTTCCACCTGTTGACTTAAGTTGGTATAGCAGTTAGATGCTGTGGGATAATCCAAGCTGAAAGGTTTACAGTCTGTAGATCGGGGTACACTATCCTCCCTTTATATTTGTGTGAGGAGGTCTACCCTCTGCAGCAATTGCCAAGGTTTCTGATTGGTGAGCTGTAGGAGGAGTGGAAACCAGTGTTTCCTGGGCCAGTTTGGAGCTATCACAATGGTCCTTGGGCCCTCTTATCTTTAGAAGGACTTGAGGCAGAACAGGGGGGAGGGGATGCGTAAATGAAGAGGTGAGTCCATGGGAAGGAAGGCATCCATTCTCCATGCAGATGCCTGTCTTGTGTTGGTACAGAATTTCTCTAGTTGGGCATTGTCCTTGCTGCTAAAGAAGTCCACCTGTGGGGTTCCCCATTTTTGAGCTATGCTGAGAAAGATATCTTGGGACAGGTGCCACTCGTGGGGGTCTGTCAAGTTCCTGCTGAGGTGATCTGCAAGGATGTTTTGTTCCCCTGGCAGGTATTGTACTAGGAGGTGAAGTCCCAGTAAGTGTGCTGTCTCCCAGACTTGCATGGCTACATGGCACAGGCCATATGACTGTGCGTCTCCTTGTCCATATAACATATGACTGTGTCGTTGTCTGTTTTTACTACCAGACCCCCTGGTAACCATTTCTCTTTGAATGCCAGTAAGCCTTTTAGAAAGTACAGTTGTGTACACTTACCATAAATGTAGATGTTCGAGTGTATTCACTGTTGCGGTCATTACATTTGGGTAATCTGCTTGCAGTAGCCCTCAGTCGGCCTGATTAACAAAGTCTTGGGTCCTGCGTCAGATGCTGTCCCTTTTTCCATGACATCAGGCCGTCAGGGGTATAAAACATGCACCTGACGCCATTACATCAGTTTTTCTTGCCCCAGATTTCAGGTGCCCCCATAACGGGAAGCAATTAGATCTATAATTACAAGTATATACCTCCAACAAAAAAGCAAATACACCAAAAAGCTTTTTGAGCATAGTAAGGGGGAGTACAGATATAGCCAAAAGAAGAAAGGGGGCTGGAGGGAGGGTAACCAGGACTTCAACAGTGAATACACTCGAACACCTACAGTTATGGTAAGTGTACACAACTGTACTATGTTCTTTGTGTTTCACTGTTGCAGTCATTACATTTGGATAGATTCCCAAAGCTAAGGTCGGGAGGAGAAATTTAAATAGAATAAGGACCAGCTATAAGGCCCTGCAAGACTGCAGTGGCAAAGCCAGCTCTGGATTTAGAGAAAAGTGGCAAATGATAATGTTTGGTGAAAGAATGTGCAGAACTCCAGGTAGCAGCTTCTAGGATGTCCCTGGTAGGGGCGCCCCTGAGAAAGGCTGTGGAGGTAGATGCAGCCCTGGTTGAATGGGGTCTGATGCCCTGTGGGATAGGTTTTCCATGGTGCTTATACCAGAAATGAATGCAGTGGTCTATCCTTTTTGAAATGGTTTGCTTTGAAATAGGTTTCCCCTCTGTCCCTGCAGCAAATGTCACCAGCAGTTTTTCAGATTTCCTTTGAGGTTTAGTCCTGTCCAAGTAAAATACAAGTTGTCTGTGCACATCTAAGAAGTGCAGTATCGGTTCCCCTTTGTTCTGTGGGTTAGGAAAGAAGGTAGGCAAATGAATGGACTGATTAAGAGCCACACTGGATACCACCTTGGGCATGAAGGAGGGATTGGTTCTGAGGGACACCCTGTCCGCATGAAAGATGATGAAAGGCTCCACTGCCCTAAGGGCCTGCAATTCAGATACCCTTCTTGAAGAAGTGATTGCTAAAAGAAAAGTTGTTTTTCACGAAAGGAATTTTAAATCTGCAGTAGCAGCTGGCTCGAAAGGAGGAAGAGTGAGTTTCTCCAAGACAAAGTTAAGGTCCCAGACTGGAGTTGGAGCTCTCCTGGGTGACCTTAAATTTTTGGCCCCTCTGAGGAACTGCTTGAGCAGTGGGTGAGAGAAGAGGGGAGGCTCTGTGCTGTAATGAGCTGAAATGGCTGAGGCATGAATTTTGATGGAGGAAAAGGACAAGCCCTTATGAAGCATCTCAGTCAAGTATTGTAGAATCTGAGGTAAATTGGGCACTGCTGCGCTCATCCCTTGAGATTGATTCCAGGCACAAAATCTTTTCCATTTTGCAGCATAAGATTTTCTAGTACTAGGCCTCCTTGCCTCTAAAATGATATCCATCACTGATTTACTGAGGGATGGTAAAGGAGAGACTAGGTCATTAGACAGGCTGCTAGGTTCAGGGTTTGTAGCTGAGGGTGCAGAATCTGGTTCTCCTGCTGAGACAATAGGGAAGGAGTCTGAGGCAGGTGCCATGGGGCCAAGTGTGACACATTGCACAAGAGGGGGTACCAGTGTTGCTGTGGCCAGTCTGGTGCAATTAAAATTGTCCTTGGCTTGTCCTGTTTGATCTTTAGTAGTACATTGGAGAGCAGAGGCAGAGGAGGAAAGGCATAAACTGATAGGTTTTTCCAGCTGAAGGATAGAGCATCCACTTTCCAAGCTAGCTTGTGGGGAATCCTTGTGCAAAATCTGTCCAACTGATGGTTCTGGGGGAGGCAAACAGGTCTATATCTGGGCTCCCCCACTTGCTTGTCAACATGTTGAAAATCTTTGGTTCCAGTTTCCACTCATATGGGTCCATGAGGTTTCTGCTTAGTCCGTCTGCCAGTGTATTTAGTTTTTCTGGCAGGAATTGAGCTTGTAGATTCACTTGGTAGCTCAAGGCTGTGTTCTACAATGCCATGGCTAGTCTGCAGAGGGGGTAAGAATGTTTGTCCCCCCTGCTTGTTTATATACCACATGACAGTGGTGTTGTCTGTCTTTACCATTAGTTGTCTTGGAAGAATGTGGTCCTTGAAGGCTGTCAGAGCATTCTGTACAGCTAACATTTCCTTTTGATTTATGTGCAGGTGCATTTGACTTTGGTTCCATTTGCCCTGAATGCACTTCCCTGCCAGGTGAGCCCCCCATGCATAGTCTGATGCGTCTGTTGTTAAGGTTTGGGCGGCAGGGGGTAGGGTGAATGGTAGTCCCCTGTTTTGGTGGCAGGCATCTGCCCACCAAAGGAACTCTAGGCATAGGCAAGGTATGATAGGAATCATTGCTTCTAGATCCTGTGAATGTTGACACCATAGGCTTTTGAGAAACCATTGTAGTTTCCTCATATGCAGCCTTGCATATGGAATTAGAAGAATGCAGGAGGCCATGAACCCCAAGGCTTGCAGTATTTGCCTTGCAGATAGCTTGGATTTGTGGCCACTTGTTTGAAGTAGGTTGTCAAATGAATCCATTTATCTGGCGTGAGGAAAGCCATCTGGGAAGTTGTATTCAAGCTTGCTCCCAGGAATATAATTTGTTGACAGAGTACCAGGTGTTACTTCATTTCATTTATGGTGTACCCCAGACAAGTCAGCACCCTTTGAACAAAGGCTAGATGATTCAAAAGTATGTCCTGGCTTTCTGCCTGAATTAGACAATCGTCCAGGTATGGGTATATTTGAATATTTCTTTGCCTGCAAAATGCAATGACTGGAGCTAGGTACTTTGTGAATACCCTGGGTGCAGTAGATAAGCCAAAGGGCAGTGCAGAGAACTGATAGTGCATGTAGCCTGCTTTGAAGCGTAGGTATCTTCTGCAAGACCACCTGACAGGGATGTGCAGGTATGCTTCTTTTAAGTCTAGTGTTGCCAACCATGTATCTTTGCCTAGCATAGGAAGCAGCTGGTGAAGAGTCAGCATTTTGAATTTTGGAATCACCAGAAACATGTTTAGAGTAGAAAGGTCCAGGATAGGACACCGTGTATTGCCTTTTCTGGGTACCAGGAAAAGTCTCGAATAGAAACCTTGTCCCTTTTCCTCTTCTGGTACCAACTGAACAGCCCCTATGCTTAAGAGAGAGAGAACTTGATTTTGGGCCTCTGCTCACTGATTTGGGTGTAGATCTGGCCACCCGCTTTGTGTTGGTAACGTGTGGAAGTGAAATCTGTATCCTTGGGACACTATATTTAAAACCCATTTGTCCTGAGTAATGAATTCCCAGTTTCTGGCCTGCAGACCAATCTTTCCACCTAAAGGAGCATTCAGTTGGGAAGTGCTTGGAAGTTTTAAAAGCAAGTCACTGACACAGTTTTCCATAGGGGGGAGTCTTAGTACTCCCAGATTTGGGTGCGGAAATCCCCCACTGCTTAGTCTTGTGTGTCCCCTGGGACTGCAATCTGGGGTTTCTGCTGCATCTGGGTTTGGCTTGAGAAGACCTGGAAGGGGCTGGAAAGGACCATTTCTTAGAGGGCCAATGCCTACCAAATCTAGGAGGCTGAACTTGCAAGAAATTTTTAACAGTTCACATAGATTTAGCTTTATCTTCCATCTTTTTAAGAACTTCCTCAGCTTTATTGCCAAACAGGCGGTCCTGACTTAAGGGAGCATCCAACAGTTTAGCTTTAACATGATCAGGCAAAGACTGCTCCTTAAGCCAAGCATACGTACTGAGCACAGAGCCAGTAACAGCAGCCCTGCAAGAGGCCTCTAATGAATCAAATCCACATTGCAAAGTATGTTTATCAACCTGTTCAGCAAAATGCATTAAATCCTGTAATTCTTTATTTTCACAGTACAGTCAGGAATCAACATCATTTTCTGTTGAAGCAACCCAATAACATGTTGTTGATACTTTAACATATGAAACTGGCAGTTTAAAGTCCTAATGGCCAAGGTTGCAGAAGTGTAAACCTTCTTACCCCATCTATCCAGCGCCCTGGAGTCTCTATCAGAAGGGGTAGGATTTTTAGCTGTAGAAGCCTTAATGCCCTTGGGTCCCTGTGAAATAGTCTATGGATCCGCAATAGGATTTTTAAAAAGAAACTTGTGTGAATCAGGAACCCTGTAATATCTGTCAGGTTTTCTGGGGGCAGGAGGCAAAAAATCAGGGACCAAACTAGATTCTGAAAAGGCATCATCAACAATGTCTAGTACAGGATGTACAGCTAAAGGCCTATGCTGAAGGAGGCGTACGAAATCCCTAAGCCTCTTTTCTGAATCAGAAAAATCCTGGGTTTCACAGTAGAAATGCTCCCTTAGAGCATGTAAGGTTTCACCAAAAGAAAAATCCTCTGGAGGGGAAGCAGAGGGAATAGAGTCCTCTGCATCAGAATCCTTATAAGTAGATAAGGGCAAATCCAGACCATCAGAAGAATCAGAAAAATCTGAATCCTGGTCAGAAGATTCATAAACAACTTCAGTCCTAGGTCTCTTAGAAGGGGGAGGTTGGCTTCCCTTGATTAAAGTTATAAGATCTTCAGCCATTCTTATTTGTTTTTTAGGCATAAAGGACTGAGCATGTGGCCTGGGTGTCAGTTTCTTAGGCATGGTTCAAGATTTAGGCCTAAATGAAGAAGGAGGCATTGGTTTAATATGCAAGTCCGTAGGCCTAAATACACCCTCAGAAGCCGGTGCCTGCACAATGGCTCCGGACCCATCCAAAGTAGAGATATCCGCAGGTTCCACAGTTGAAGCATCTTTCAGCATACCGGACTCTGAATGGGTCTCAGTAGAGGCCTGAAAATCAGAAGTAGCAGGTATCAGGGGCTGCGAAAGCACCTCACTGAGTACCGGGTGAACTGGCGACTGGCTTAGGAGAAGCGTCGTCGGCAGCTTTGGACCTAGGCGGCCTGTCTTTATCTTTGCATTTTTTGGAATCCCGGTAGTCGGATGGCTAACCAATGACATTTCTGGATAAGTAAACCGAGAACTGAAATATTTAGAGGCAAAAATATACATAAGACGATAGTGCGCTGATTAAATAAAGCACAAAACTGACAGCAAGGTACATCGTGGTCAGGGCCTAGGGAAGGAATACAGTACAAATGAAAATCTTTGTGAGGTATTTGCTTTCCACAAGTAATGCAATTATTAACTTTTACTGACATCGGTAAGGAGCAAGAAAAAGTTTACCTAACGGGGTACTTAGCTTTAGTTGAAGACTTCGGTTCTGAAACTCGAAAATGAAAATTTCAGGAGTCAGCCGACCAGCACTTGCGAACTGCTTCTGCTTCGGGCACCGCACAGCAAGAAAGACTGATTCAATGGCGTCGGCTGCATGTTTTATACCCCTGACGACCTGACGCCATGGAAGAAGGGTCAGCATCCGACGCAGGACCCAAGAATTTGTTAATCAGGCCGATAGAGGGCTACTGCAAGCAGATAACCCAAATGTAATGACTGCAACAGTGAAACATGAAGAACTTCTGTCATGAGTTCTTTCAAATTTGTGTGCCTCCTCTTGGTCTGGGTATCCCATAACCCATGGGTTTGGAGATGTTGGGTATGGGCCTCCCATGCGATGTCTGAGGTATCTGTGGTGAGAGCTTTGCCCCTGAGGAGAGATTTTGAAGGGCAAGCGCTGATTCTGGGTGCAAGTCTGTACTCACCATGTGAGCTCTTATTTCACGCAAGGTATCAGATGTATTTTGGTGTCCAGGGACTGAGTGCTCTGGCACCACACATTCTTTAGATACCACTGAAGCTTCTTGTGTAGCCTGGTTAGTGGCACCATAACGATACATGATGCCATGTACCCCAGAGCTCTTAGGAATTCTCTGGCTGTTATGCAGTGTTTGTGCTGTAAGTTCTAGAAAAAAATGGTCAAAAAGTGACTTTGTCCAGGATGAGGAAGGCCTTTTGGAGGAAGAGTCCAGAGTGCCACTGGGAAAACTGTTTGGATGGCACAGTTCTTTAAGTTTACAATAAACTCCAAGGAGGTTAGGAGGTCCTGTGTGAATTTCACGTCTTTGAGAATCTGTGACAGGTCTGAGGCCTGTATTAGGCAATCATCCAGGTATGGGTAAATCTGGAACCATTTGGTTCTGCAGAAAGCAATGGCAGGAGTTAAGTACTTTGTGAAGACCAGTGGTGGAGTAGACAGTCTAAAGTGCAGAGCTGAAAACTGATAGTGACTAGGACTTGGTCTGATGTAAAGAAAGCTTCTGTGCAACAGACATGGGGATGTACAGATAGGTGTCTTTTAGGTCTAATGAAACCAAGAATGCCTAAGGGGCTAATATGGGCAGTAGTTTCTGCAGGGTCAACATTCTGAATTTTAGTACCCTGAGAAAAAGGTTCAAGTTGGACAGGTCCAGCATGGGATGCCAAGACCCTTCTTTTCTGGGTTCTAGGAACAGTCTCGAGTAAAATACTTTCCTTTTTTGATATTCTGGAACTGGTTCCACTGCTCCCTGGGAACACAGAATATGAATTTGTTCTTGAGCCTGAGTTTTCTGATTTTGGATACATCTGGGTATCCTGAGAATCTTAAGGGATCTTTGAAAGTGAGTTTGTAACCACTGGCAATAATATTTAGAATCCACTGATCTGAACTAACACGCGTCCAGTTTTGATAGAAAAGGGACAGCCTTCCTCCTAGCTTTGGGGTGGGGTTGGGCAGTGGGGACTGTAGCGGAGAGTAATAATTGTTCTCTGACAAGGGCAGGTGTTCTAGATCTCCCTTGCCTGTGAGACTCTGAGGTCCACTGCCTAAATCTTTGGTGCTGTGGTCTATGACTGGGGGTTCTGTCCCTCTGAAGCTTTTCCTGGTTGCTTCTAGATTGGGTGGGAAAGGACCAATGTTTGGCCAGAAAATTCCTGCTGAACCTGGGGGGGGGGTGCACTTGTAGAAAGTCCTCCATCTTTTTGAGTACTGCTTCAGCAGCTTTAGCCCTAAAAAGGCATTCTTTGTCAAACGGGTCAGTAGGTAAAGGGTTCCCAGAGGTACTGGTCCTAGACCCCTTAGGGCCTGAGGTGACCATTTCAGGGTCAGCAGTTGGCCTAAACAAGTTACACAAAGCAAATGGAAGTCTCTGTGTGGAATTTGTTTACCACAGTGGAGACAATTATTAAATTTATCTGACATGAGTCAAATAAGAAAGAAAGAAAGGAGTTCCCCAATGGGGTACTTATCTTTCCACCAACAACTTCTCTCTGGTGCGGACCAACCGATGCACTTGAAATCTGCTTTGGACTCCAGCGGTAAATGACAAGACTGAAGTGATGATGCAGGCTGGCTCCCTTTATACCTGAGCGTACTGACGTCACTTAAGGCGTCCACCAGCCTGGGAGGTGAAATAAGTTTCTCTGGCAGTCAGGCCAGCCAAGGGCTTTCATGGCAGGAAATCCCAACTGTCAGGATTGCAACAGTGAAACACAAAGAACATCAACCCCTTCAGGAAATGCCTGACAAGTTTCTGTTAAGCCCAAGTCCTGACAGCCACAAGGCAACTATGCACCAAGATGGCAGGAGCAAGCACAGTGATTGTGAATAGGGGTAACTACAGACCACAACCTCACCTTTGATATCCATATCAATACTACAATAAAGTCAGTGAAAAGAAAACTAGGCTCCCTCTACAGGCTAAAACAGTTTCTTACTCCAAAAGCTAGAACTACTATTGCCCATACCCATCTTATCTCTACCCTCCTCTAGGCCTCTCCCATTTATCCCAACCTACCTAAAAACAACCTCAACAAGCTTAATACCTCCTACAATAACACTGCCAGATTTGCCTCTGGATCCCCATTTAGAACCCACCATTGTCATAATCTCAGATGGCTAGAATGGCTGGAACTACCTAATCAGCTTCTCTTTCACCAACTTATTACCGCCCATAAGACCCTTTATCATTCTAGCAATACTCCTATACTAACTACCCTTATCACCCCCTACAATAATCTTAAAACCCTACGTTCAAAGAAACTTCTAGTACCCACATCAAAATCCAGTAATAGGGCTGGGGACTCTCTGTTCTCCAACACTGTAGGAAAAACCTGGAACCTGCTCCCTAGTGAACTAACCTCCCTCTCCTCTACACCACTTTTCAAAAAGCAACTTAAAGCATACCTCAAGACTCGGTGGCTTTGCTCATGCACCAACCCAGACTAACAAGCTGCTGCCTGCTACTCCCACCTTCACTGATCTTAGTACTGCTGCACTACCAATACCTTTCATTGACTTTACAGATTATGTGCAGCTAGCTAACTAAGTCTGCACTTACCGAGTCTTCTGTATATCCAACTCAGAGTTTTAACCTGGTCTCTTAGCTGTCAACAGTAGATATGTGTCTTCAGCATCTGTACCAACTTAATCCTGATCTCAACTACACCACCAAAGAATTGTGACTCAATCTGCTTGCTCATGACTCTATATACATGTTTCCAGCTAATGTATATTACTCTTTCCTTTTTATTTGATGTGAAGTACCTGATCTCTAAGTCTTATGTTTTAACTCTCTTTAGTCTTATAAGGATACTCTACAAGTTGTTTACAATTGTGTTCTAGTATTACAAATACATTGTTTCTTATGTTATTGTTTATGTTTTTTTCATCTATGTTGGAGCTTTTCTCCCCGGGCCTCCACTGAAAATGGACATATATCCAGTTGGACTAGCCCAGTAAACAATTGTAAAATAAAATAAATAAAATAAAATAAATAACTCAGGACCAAATCAATTAAGTGTCTAAGGCCAAATAAGCTCATCAACTGTGGTAAAACAGGTACATGTCTAACTAAATGGAGACATGTTTACTCTTAGTAGAGTATAATAAAAGGTATTACTGCAGCCTCAAGGACCTCAAAGACCTCAGCCAAAAAGTATGGTGGGCTCAAAGAGATCTAATGGCCCAGCCAAATGTTTCTCCACCTAGGAAGGACATATAGGCTGAGATCAGGCTGTCCTTCTGCAAAGACAAGGATCCAAGTCCCTTAAGTCCATACGGTGTTTGACCATTAACAAGTAACAATAATTAGCCTTAGTGTTTTTACTTCCTGAATTTGGGAAAAAGGCATGCAATCAAGGGGAATGGTAGAAAAAAAGTACTAACTCCACAGTAAGGAAAAGACACGCACTGTCTACTCGCCTTTGCCTGCTGACAACAGGAGAAATGGACAGAAGTGCCTTTAATGTTGTGACAAACAGAGACATTTCTGGGGTGCCTCACACAGAGAAGGCATTCTGGATGAAAGACTCCCAAACTCTCATCTCCAAGAGAGTGCTAATGGTGCAAGTCTGCTGTCATATTCACTTCCCCACATTGTGGACCACCACGATGATTCTGTCAGCAATGGCCCACAGTCAGGCCAACATAATTTTCTTACACAGGATGTTAACAACTGTGCCCTTCATGTTTGGTATGACACAATAACTCAGTTATCTGACCTCAGAGGTTTGAGTCTCAGTTCCTATTCAGAATTTCAAGATTAAGAAGCACCATCCTCAACTTATGTAGGCTGATGCAAAGCCCATGCACCCAGGTGTTCCATCTCCCTTGTACTACAGGGGATGACGTTGCAGGTTCACCAGCTCTTCATCACAACACCTATTATAAAAATCTGCACCTGAATCAATGGAAGAAAGGTAACCTCTCTACTTCAGATAGTTGGGCTTGGTTAACTACTTAGGCATGGAGACAAGTGTCTGAAAGACAAGTAAGAGTATAGTGATTGCAGTCATTGGCACCTCAAAATCTTCTACCCTCATGTGCTGGTGAAAGAGTGAGATTATGAATGTGATAGACAAGTGATGTAGCAGGCTGTGAGCATCAAACCAGCAGTATTTTTCACAAGAAACCATGACACTGATATCTCAGGCCCTTACCTCAGAAAGAAAAGGGTGGCAAAGGGCCATCTAATCTTAACCATAATAAACCAGAATGAAAAAAAAGACTTCTTTATGTTTACTGTAATCTCTAAAGAATAATGCCATTGCAGGGCCAAAGTGCCTCTCCCAGGAAGTTGTTCAAATAAGGGAACACCCAAAGACACTTCTGCTGCAATATCTCTGCCATTGGAGCCAATGTTATGGTTAAGACTTGGGAAAATAAAAGGTCAAAGGCTGTATGCTCTCTGGGAAGTGTTGCTGACCTAAGGTAAGTGTAAAAGCTTCCTGTGGGATTCACAGCAAGAAAATCTCCAGCATGTTCGGTAATACCATACAGACTTCCTGCAGCAGCTGTGGCAAGATGATCTGGAAATTCACCATCTGGAATTTGGCACAACAAATGTGCTAGCTGAAGTCAGTGAAATTTGAGACTGGAGAGACCCCTCTCTTTTTTTTTTTTTTTTACAGAATAAAGAAAAGATCAGTATAAACCCCTTTCATCTTTCTGTAGCACCAGCAAGGTCTGTGGCCTTTCTGGGAAGTACAAACTGGGACAGAGCCATCTGTCCAACAAAGTAGAGATTAAGACAATGGAAAATCAAAGAACTCTTAAGATTTGTACCTTCTGTGAACCATGCTAAAAACCCATTTACTCTCTGTGACACTTCTACAAGCTGAGGCAAACTCAGAGAACTGGCTTCCATTTGTCAATTCTGGACAGTAATCAGGACTGCTAAGACGCCTGCCTTTTGGCAGACTTTGAAGGAAGCCCAAGAAAAGGCAATACTGCCAGTGCTTTTCCTACTTTTATTTACAAGACGTTATCTTCCTCTTAGCCCAGGAGAAGTGACAGGGTGGCAACAGGGAACGGATATAAAGAACTTCAGGTTGGCCTAAAAAAGGACAATGAAGCAGTTCTGGGGAGAAAGTACATACCCAGTGTAACGCCTTTTCCCTCTTTTCACTGAGCTTCTGGGAAAACATTACCAAAGAACAGCACCTCCAGAATGAGAAATGCAGACTGTCCAGATGGAGCTCATCCTGGAAGAGCTCATCTTCTGAATACTAAACCAAAAATGCCCTCATAGAGCCCATCCTTAAAGGACAGATTTGATCTCATTATCTGATGCACAAACACATACCTGAAGCTGCTGCCATGGACATTTCTTCTTTATACTAAATATTGTAACAGTCAATATGGACGCTGACTGAGGAAGCTATGGTCAGTCTTTTCCTTAAAGACATTATAACATAGATCTGTCAGCTTTTACAGTACCTTACCCATAAAACAGTACTGGAAATAAGACAGGTGTAATAGAAAATGTGGAACCATTAGAAGTATAATGGCAGAGAAAAACATCTTCTTGACTTACTTCTAGAGTTTCTGTGATTTAAAAAGTGTTTCAGCTACATACTGTACTTATTTTACTGTCTGCACTTTAACAAAGTTGTTTTTGTGTTTAAATTACCTGTTTAACTGTTGTAGGCTACACACTCAAGTATGATAGCCATTTCTATGCATTTAAAGTGTTTTTTTGATTGTATCTGCTTTATTTTCGGAAAAAAATATATATATACTTGTTTTCCTGCCTTTCTAAGCTTGTACAGTCCAGTTTTCAGGTTAGTGCTGAATTCAGGGCTGTGTTACAAGTTTCTGTGTTTGCCCATACCTTACTTGGATAGAAGGAAGTTTCTCTGTTCACTGTGAGAAAGGGAGTTTTGAGCAGCCTATCTGTCCCTGGAGGAGTGGTTTCAGCCCAGAAATTAGTAGTTTATTGGCCATTTTGAGCTAATATCTATCTCTTTCACTTCCCTGCTATAAAACCCACATTTGCACGGTTTTGCGTGCCGGGCAGCTAGGGTATAAGTATTCCCGGCTCCACAAAGTCTACTCTTCAATTTTTCCCTTGGAACTAGAGAAACTTTCAACTTAAGCACTCAAACCATTCACTTCCCATCCCGGCACTTGCTCAAAACTCATAGCAAGCACTAATAAACCTTAGCACTAGACCCCCCCTATACTGTAGAGAAGGACAAGGCTCTCTATTCGACCTTACCAGCCAATTAGTAAAACAGTTCACTGTACCTGTCTAGGCATTCCAAAGGGCAGTTTCATGTGTACTCTCTGGTCCAACTGGTGAATCTGGGCATTTTGAGGCAATGTTACAATTGCCTCATGTACACAGACAACCCTCTCCTCCTTCCACCAAACACTAATACATGCGAGAGATGCAATTATACAGCCAAACTGGAGGCTAAGCTCTCTCAACCCAAGACTGGACCAGGCAGTCAAGAGGAGAAGGGAATTACTTGCATCACACCACCAGTCTCATATAGACCTATGAAACCAGCACTGGCAAAATACACAGTTTTAGTAATCATTTTAAATTGAGTTGCTGGCTACTGAGATTTGTCTGCATACATCAACTGGACATAAGCTGATTTTTAAGTATATTTTCTGCACTTTTTGTGGTTTTATAATTTGCACTGTGATTCCTCATATCTAGCTCTGTTGAAACTGTCCCTCCCTGTTCTTGGTTGTAGTTTAAATTTGGTGGCTTTTGCAGTGCCCGCCCCACTGTAGATTTGATCTAGGACACTCCCCCAGTCCCATCTCTTTACCGCATTCTACCTAATAAACCCTTTCTGCACTTGCTTTTAGTCCTTTTTAATTTAATTAAATTTTTTCAAACTGTGTGTGGACTAATATTGCTACATAAGTGTGCCAGCTTGCACTGCATGTGAATTGTTTTTACTACTGGTTTTGCTACTTTTCTGAAAAAAAAAATTATCTGCTTTTACTGTATTTGTTTTTCTTCCTACTTTATTTTGCTTTTGCGTCATCTTAAAAGTACTCAGTTGTATTTATTACTTCTTGGTGTAACTCATTCTAAGCCTTTTAGTTTAAGCACTTGGGCTTCAGACCGGTTGTTTTGCATTAAGAAGGTTTGTGGTCTGCACTGTAGTGGCAGGACAGGTAGCTTACATCCTTCTAAGTTGGGAACTGCTGATTGAGGGCTCAGTGTCAGTTATTCTAAAAGTGTATTAATTCTGGTTTAAGCACTTGGGCTTCAGGCCAGTTATTTTACATTAAAAGGGTTCGTGGTCTGCACTCTTGTGGGAGGAGAGGCTGGACTCTGCCCTTCTGAGCTGGGAATTTCTGGTTAAAGGCTTATAGTGCCTGCATATTTGAACTGCTTCTTACTAAAATTGGTACACCTTGTTTGCTGTAGCGTAGACTAGATCCAGGCCTGCTGAATCTAGCTTTGTTTGTATAACTTGAGCACTAATCCAGGCATTCTTCAAAGTATTCAATTGTATTTATTACTGCTTGGTAGTAACTTGATTAAAGTGTAGCTATCATTCTAAGTCTTTTGGATTAAGCTCTTGGGCTTCAGACCAGTTGTTTTACATTAGGAAGGTTTGTGGCCTGCACTGTGGTGGCAGGACAGATAGCTTACATCCTTCTAAGTTGGGAACTGCTGATTGAGGGCTCAGTGTCTGTTATTCTAAAAGTGTATTAGTTCTGGTTTAAGCACTTGGGCTTCAGGCCAGTTATTTTACATTAAGAAGGCTCGTGGTCTGCACTCTTATGGGAGGAGAGGCTGGACTCTGCCCTTCTGAGCTGGGAATTTCTGGTTGAAGGCTTATAGTGCCTGCATATTCCAACTGTTTCTTACTGAAATTGGTACACCTTGTTTGCTGTAGCATAGACTAGATCCAGGCCTGCTGAATCTAGCTCTGTTTGTATGCTTGCTGTTTGTTTGCTTGTTATTTACCTGAAACGCTAATATCACCTAAAACGCGGCTTTTCAGCGCTTCTGTGGATCCCTAGTGATATCTGCATTGCTTACTGTACTCATTTCCTTGTTTCACTTAAAGAAAGTTACTGTTTGTCATTTTTGCATTTAAGTTACCTGTAACACATTGCATTTAAGTTACCTGGCACTTGCTCACTAAAGCAATTATATAAGTCAGCACTAAAAAATTAAAAGCACTACACCCTCACAAACTCCCCTTGAGTACCTTGTTCCCCATTGGCCCTTGTTTGTAATTATAAAGGAATTCCCAATACTATTCTAGCATGTCCAAAGGTCAGTTGCCAATCTTCTCTCCGGTCCAGCTGGTGAATCTGGGAATCTTGAGGCAATGTTACAACTGCCTCATGTACACAGACAACCCTCTCCTCCACCCAAGAAATTCCAATACATGTGAGAGATGCATCCATATAGCCAAACTGGAGGCTAAGCTCTCTCAACTCTGTACTGGCGTAACCAGTCAGGAGGAGAAGGAAACCACACTCACTATAATTCCAGTCTCACATAGACCTACCACGACAGCAAACCAAACACATAAACACACAAAAACATACTCGGAGGCTCTAAATAAAAATCTGCCTAAGCAGCAGAGACCTCCAAAGCAGACACCCAAGCAACCGCTACCCCAAAACAAAACACGTGCAACACATAGCTCACAAAGCCAGTGTGCCGAACAGTCACAGCCCTTAAGGCTAAACAACACACCTGATAAACTTGTAATAGGTGACTCTATGTCAGGCACACTGATGTCCCGCTCACCAGGCTGAACAAGGAGAAGGTCACAGTGAGCTGCCTGTCGGGCGCTAGGATCCGCCACATAATACAAGCACTCAGGTCACTCCAAGGCAAGTACAAATATGACTCAGTCATTGTCCATGCTGGTGTGAATGACCTGAGACGTACCTCCCTGGAATACATGAAAAGAGACATAGAGGAGCTTTCTGAGCATGTGGCCCATGCCGGTATGACCCTGACCTTGAGTAGCATCTTACCCTCACCAAGAATGATGCCACAATATGAAGACAAGATGATCAATTTCAACAATTGGCTTAAGTATTGGTGTCATTCAAAGGGGATCCAATGCCCGTCAGCCTGGGATGACATGCTCGACAAGCCACGATGCTTCGCTAGGGCGGCTTGCACCTGTCACCCCTGGGCTTTCGGATATTGGCAAAGGCTCTTGCTACCCCATAGTGCCTTTTTAGGCAAGGCTCAAAAGACAAACCCATCTCCATAGGTATCACAAGGGATAAGAAACTAAGAGTAATGCTACTCAACGCCAGAAGTCTAAACCTCAAGATGCATGCACTCGAAACTCTCCTTAGCATGGAGAACATCGATATCTGTGAAGTAACAGAAACCTGGTTCAAGGCTCCCGAGAGCACCCCAGCACTACCAGGTTATACCTCATACCATGCTTTTTGGCCCCAAAACCTGGACTGACCCACAAAAGGAGGGGGAGTATCAATATTCGTCAAAGATACCCACACCTCCAGGTTGGTGGCACAGCACGAAGCATCAGAAACTATCCATGCACAACTAACAGTGGGTAAAACTGCCTTCCAGTTTATAGCCTGCTACAAACCACCCTCCCTAACCCAGGAACCCCACTCGGCCTTCCTGAGAACATTGGAAAATATGAAGGTCTCTCCAAACACCATTATATTGGGCGACTTCAACTACCCTAACATACACTGGGAGCATTACTCTAGCTCCAACACCCTAGCCCAAAGGTTCCTAGAATTTATAAACTCAAATGCTATGGAACAACTTGTTACCACTCCCACAAGAGGGGAAAACATACAGGACCTGATCATCACCAACATGGGGACTCTATGCTCCAGACCAGAAGTGTATCCCTCACTGGTAAGATCAGACCATAAACTAATCTCACTGGATATTCACATCCCGAACCCACCCCCTGCCCAGAAAACCACAGTGAAAAACTTCTCTAAAGCAAATTTCACATTCCTCAAAACCGAGGTGGAATCCTTCAAAGCCCACGGGGCCTGTGGAAAATACGGCCCAGACCGCAGAATCCTTTATAAATGCATTCTATGAACACCTTCAGGAATGCATGGATCATGCAATCCCAAATAAAACCAAGACCCAATCCTCCAAAGGCAGATGTCCTGTCTGGTGGACCCCAGCCATAAACAAACTATACAATAGAAGGAGGAAGCTACTAAATGATAGAGCAAAATTCTAAAAAGGGAAGGCATCTCTGATCAGTATTAGCAAAAAACTACAGGCACTCATAAAATCGTCTAAGGCCATCTTCGAGAGAAAAATTGCACAGGACACTAAGGATAATCACAAGGCTTTCTTTAGTTATGTTAGGAACCTGGGTGGTAATTCCCAGATATGCTCAGAATTAGTCCAAAATGACAAAAAATACACCGAACCCACAGACATTGCCAACATCCTAGCTGACAGGTTCAGTGCAAACCCCCCCCTCCCCACCAAAAGGGCAAATATCTATCCCAGTAGAGTGCTGCCCCCCTGACATCTCAGATGCTCAGATAAGAGCCACCCTCTCCAAAGCAAAAAACACAGCATCAATGGGACAAGACGGTGCCCCGGACTGCGTCATACATGAACTCCAAGAAAAGCTAAACCCAAAGATAAAACTACTGTTCAATCTCAGCCTTACTACAGGATATGTACCTAAAGAGTGGCGTACAGCAACTGTGGTCCCTCTCCACAAAGGTGGTGCCTTAACGGATTCTGGAAACTATCGCCCCATAAGCCTGACTAGCTTGGTCTGCAAAGCTATGGAAAGGATCATCATGGACCTCATAAATAAAGATATTGGGGACCTACAGACACTGGATCCTACCCAGTTCGGCTTTGTTAAGGGCAGATCCTGCCTCTTAAACCTGGTTGATTTCTTTGAAACAGTCACCAAAGCCATTGACGAGGGGAAGGTGGTCCACACAGCCTACCTGGACCTCGCAAAAGCCTTCGATACAATACCCCACTCGGGCATTATAGATAAGCTCACCAGCTTAAATATAAACCTCTATGTCAATAGATGGATTGCAAACTGGCTCAAGGACAGAACCCACATGATTAGAATTGCTGGAGCCATGTCAGACTCCAAACCAGTTACAAGTGGCATCCCACAAGGCTCAGTCCTGAGACCTCTCTTGTTCGGTATATATTTCTCGGAGGTACAGGCCAACACGGAAGGACTGTGGCTGACCAAGTTCGCAGATGACTGCAAACTGGGCCATAATCGACTCTCCAGCCGACACAAGCATCCTCCAAAAGGGCCTCATAGAAACAGACAACTGGTGCCAGAGCCATGGCCTCAAGCTAAATGCCAAAAAGTGTATAGTCATCCCCTTTGGCAAAAACAAAGTGCCCACAAATTACCACATAGGTGGTAATCCATTAAGTACAGAAGAAGTAATTGGGACCTGGGGACCCAAGTTGATAGCAATCTCTCATTTGACAACCACGTGGCCAAAGTGGTTAGAAAAACATTTTATATAGCCCACCTAATCATGAAGGGATTCACATCTAGATCAGGGGAGGTCATCGTGCCTCTTTACTCATCCCTCATCAGGCCCATAATTGAGTACAATGCCCCTTTTGGGATGTACCTTACCAGACACCTGCAGCAACTGGAAAGACCCCAAAAGTACCTCACCAAGAGGATCAAAGGGCTCAAACAGATGCCATATGCTGCCCGGTTAAAGAAACTCCAGCTCTACTCAGTGGCATACCGCCTGTTCAGAGGCGATCTGTGCCCGACGTATAAAGCCATGTCCAAGCCGGAATTAATGGACATGCTGCACCTCAGAAAATCCAAATCCCATCGAGCTACACGCTCGAGAGACTTGAACCTCAGCAGTGAAATAAATAGGACATGCTGGAGGGACAGATTCATAACTCAGAGGCTCCCTTCACTCTGGAATAAAATCCCAGTCCAGGTTAGGCAGAGTCCCTCATTGACTCTCTTCAAGAGGAATCTTGATGAGTGGATGGGAGATCGTAGGCTTACCCCGGGTATCAATTCTGTGTCACTGTTAGACAGAGGCACAGTATATTAACCTCAAAAAAGGGCATAGCAAAATTAATCTAAAATGGGTGGCGAAAGCCAAACACATTCTGGCTAGGCTTATAAATGCCCTAGGGCAATAGCCTAGTATGAACCTATGAACCTATGAACACATAAATACACAAAAACATACTCGGAGGCTCTAAATAAAAATCTGCAAAAGCAACAGAGACCTCCAAAACACACATCCAAGCAACCTCCACCCCCAACACAAACCATGAAACACATACTTCACAAAAACAGTGTGCCATGCAATCACAGCCCTTAAGGCAAAATAACATACCCAACACACTAGTAATAGGTGACTCTACAGTCAGGCACACTGATGTCCCACTCACTAGGCTGAACAAGGAGAAGGTTACGGTTAGCTGCCTGTCGGGTGCCAGGATCCGCCACATAACACAAGCACTCAGGTCACTCCAGAATCCGTGCAAATATGACTCTGTCATTGTCCATATTGGTGTGAATGACCTGAGCCGTACCTCCCTGAAGTACATGAAAAGAGACATGGAGGAGCTCTCTGATCACATAGCCCAGGCTGGTATGACCCTGACCCTGAGTAGCATCCTGTCCTCACCAAGAATGATACCACGGTATAGAGAAAAAATTATCAATTTCAACAACTGGCTAAGCTTCTGGTGTCATTCAAAGGGGATCCAGTGTCTGTCAGCCTGGGATGACATGCTTGACAAGCCACGCTGCTTCGCTAAAGACGGCTTGCACCTGTCACCCTTAGGCTTTCAAATACTGGCCAAGGCTCTTGCCACCCCCATAGTGCCTTTTTTGGGCAAGGCTCAAAGGACAAACCCACTGCCGTAAATAGCGCAAATAACAAAAAACTGAGGGTAATGCTACTCAATGCCAGAAGTCTAAACCTCAAAATGCATGCACTCAAGGCACTCCTCAGTATGGAGAAAATCGATATATGTGCAGTAACAGAAACCTGATTTAAGGCTCCAGAGAGCACCCCAGCACTACCAGGCTGCAACTCATACCATACAGTTCATCCACAAAACCCAGACCTAACTGCAAAAGGCGGGAGAGTATCCATATTTAACAAGGATACCCACACCTCCAGGTTAGTGGCACAGCACGATGCTTCAGAGATCATCCACGTGCAACTAACAACGAGCAAAACTGCTATTCAAATTATAGCTTGCTACAGACCACCCACATCTCCCAGGACACCCACTCCGCATTCCTGGAAACATAAAAACACCCTGATATTGGGTGATTTCAATTACCCAAACATTAGCTGGGAGAACTACTCAAGTACAAACTCCCTTGTCCAACATTTCTTAGAATTTATAAACGCAAACACCCTGGATCAACTGGTCAACACCCCCACCAAAGGTGACAACATATTGGACCTGGTCATCACCAACATGAGCGGCCGTTGTTCCACACCAGACGTCAACCCCTCGTTTGTTAGATCTGACCATAAACTAATCACTCTGGATATCCACATTCCGCCACCACCCCTGGTCAAAGAAACCACTGTGAAAAACTTTCCAAAAGCAAACTTCATGTTACTTAAGACCAAGGTGGGAAGTTTCAAAGCCCCCATGCTAAAGGATAATGGTGTCCAAGCTGCAAAATCCTTCACTAATGCACTCTGTGAGCACCTACAAGAATGCATGGATCATGCTATCCCAAACAAAACCAAGACTCACTCCTCCAAGAAAAGGAAACCAGTCTAGTGGACCCCTGCCATAAACAAGCTATATAATAGGAGGAGGAATGTAGTACAGAAAAGAGTAAAATCCCAAGAAGGGAAGACATCCCTGATCAGTATCAGCAAGAAACTATGTTCCCTCATAAAATCATCAAGGCTAGCTTCGAAAGAAAAATTGCCATGGACTCCAAAGATAACCACAAGGCATTCTTTAGTTATGTGAAGACTCTAAGTGGCAATTCTCAGATCTGCTCGGAGTTAGTGCAGAATGGCACAAAATACACTGAACCGGCCGATATAGCCAACATCCTGGCAAGACAGGTTCAGTGCAAACTTCACCTCCTCTCACCCCCAAAAGGTCCTATAACTATACGAGAAGAAAGTAGTGCCCCTGAAATTACAGACACTCAGCTTAAAACAGCCCTCTCCAAAGCCAAAAACACAGCATCAATGGGACCGGATGGTGTCCCAGGCTGCGTCCTGCATGAGCTCAATGAAGACCTAACCCCTCACCTAAACACACTGTTTAAACTCAACCTCTCCAGAGGCTATGTGCCCACAGAGTGGCGCACAGCAATGGTTATTCCGCTCCACAAAGGTGGAGCCACAACGGACCCTAGGAACTATCGCCCTATAAGCCTGACTAGCTTTGTCTGCAAAGCTATGGAGCACATCATCATGGATCTCATTAACAGAGACACTGGAAACCTCCAAACACTGGACCCTACCCAGTTCGGCTTTGTTAAGGGCAGATCACGCCTCCTAAACCTGGTGGACTTCTTTGAGACCATTACCAAGGCTATAAATGAGAGAAAGGTGGTCCACACAGCTTACCTAGACCTCGCAAAGGCCTTTGACACCATTCCCCACTCGGGTATTATAGACAATCTCACCAGCCTGAACATAAACTCCTACGTCACAAGATGGGTTGCCAACTGGCTCACGGACAGAACCCACATGGTAAGAGTTGCGAGAGCTAGGTCTGACTCTAAACCGGTTACAAGTGGTGTACCCCAGGGCTCAGTCTTAGGACCCCTCCTGTTCGGCAAATACTTCTCAGAGGTACAGGCAAGCACAGGAGGACTATGGCTGACCAAATTCGCAGACGACTGCAAACTAGGGGCTATAATTAAATCTCCGGCTCACATAGACATCCTCCAAAAGGGTCTCAATGAGACAGATACCTGGTGACAATACCTGGTGTCAAAACCATGGCCTCAAGCTAAATGCCAAAATGTGCATAGTCATCCCCTTTGGAAAAAAAGTACCCACAAACTATCACATAGGTGGTAGCCCCCTAAATACGGAAGGTGTAATATGGGATCTGGGAACCCAAGTAGATAGTAACCTCTCCTTTGATAATCACATTGCCAAAGTGGTTAGAAAATCCTTCTATGTGGCCCACCTAATCACAAAAGGGTTTGCATCCAGATCAAAATAGGTCATTGGGCCCCTCTACGCATCACTCATCAGACCCATCATAGAGTACAATGCCTCATTTTCGATGTACCTTACAAAACATCTGCAACAACTGGAAAGACCACAGAATTACCTCACCAAGAGGATCACTGGCCTCAAGCAGATGCCCTATGCAGCTTGACTGAAGAAACTCCAGCTGAACTCGGTTGCATACCGCCTACTCAGAGGTGATCTCTGCCTGACATACAAGGCCATGTCCAACCCAGAATTGATGGACATGCTCCACCTAAAGAAAACCATATCCCCTTGAGCCACACGCTCCAGGGATCTAAACCTCACCACAACAATAAACAGGATGTGGTGGAGGAATAGATTCCTGTCCCAGAGACTTCCTATGCTCTGGAACAAGATTCCAATCTACATTAGGCAGAGCTCCTTGCTAACCCTCTTCAAGAGAAACCTTGATGAATGGATGGGAAACAGAAAGTTTATCCCAGGGATCATTTCAATGGCTCTGTTGGACAGAGGTACAGGGAACTAATCTAAGAGAGCTGCGAAAGCCAACACATTCCAGCTAGGCTTATAAATGCCTTCAGGCAGATAGCCTAGTACCTACCTATGAACTTATCAACAGCCCCTTGGCTGGTGGGAGGTTTGCAAGATTCTAGGGTCTGTGTGTTAAGTTAAAAAGGTAAGATAAGAGTGTTCCCTGGAGTGTTTGCAAACCATGTCATTCTATTCAGCCAACTGCTTTCATAGGACCTCTTTTCTTTTCGGAAGTTAAAGGTCCAGTGTGTGGGGTGTTTCTAAGCAAAATAAATATATAAATAAGTAAATAAATAAATTTAAATTTTAGATATGAATTACAATCCTTTTCAGAACTTTGGCCAAACTGTTGGTACTTCTAGTTAAAGAAGAATTAAAAGAGTTGTGGGGAGAACTGGGAAAACTGCTGAAAAAAATCTAGAACCTTAGATTTAGAAAATAAACACTTTGAATGTTGCAAAGAACTAAAATAGTGCCTAAGGGACTCCATTTTTTAAATGTCCAAATGGAGTCACAGTATCTGACCTGTTTTTTATTACACTGACTTGAGTTTTTTTAATAATGTTGGTATTGACTTCCTAAGATTATTAGTTCATAGGATCACAGGAAGTTACTAGGCTATTGGCCCTGAGGCCCACATAAGTCTAACCAAGAGTTTAGCCGATCTTTAGACAAGTCAGCACCTAAAGCCCCTGTCCAGCAGGGACACGTGGAATCCCAGGGGTGTATTTTCTATTTCCCATCCAGTTATCCAGGTTATGGTTAAAAAGGGATAATGAGGCACTCTGCTGGATGTGGAGAGGGAGTCTGTTCCACAGACGGAGTCTCTGGGACACAAATCTGTCCTGACAACAAGTCCTAGTGATGTCACAGACCAGGTTGAGGTCGCGCAAGTGGGTTACTCGAGTGGAGCCTGACTTGCGGATATGTATCAATCCCATCAAAGCAGGGTCTGAGATTGCTTTGCATGCCAGACAAAGGTCACCTCTGAGGAGTCTGTATGAAACTGAAGAGGGACAGGGCTTTTAGTCTATCTGTGTAGGGTAGATGTTTGAGGCCCTGGATTCTCTTGCTGAGGAATCTCTGTGGTCTCTCTAGCTGCTGCACGTGCTTTGCGAGGTACATGCCAAAGGGGGCGCTGTACTCAATAATCGGCCATATAAGGGAAGAATACTTGTCCCTGGATGAGACACCCTTACTGAGGTGGGCCATGTAGAAAGCTTTCCGTACAACGGAAGCAACAGTGTGGCCAAAAGTCAGGTTGCTATCAACCTGGGTGCCCAAATCCCTCACGAATGATTGTGTGCTTAGGACACTTACTAATGTGATAATATCTGGGGATGTCACTCTCTCCCAAAGGGGATGATGCATTTTTTGGCATTCAGCTTAAGGCCATGTTTCTGGCACCAGTCATTTATTTGGGTGAGACCCTCTTGGAGGACGTCCACATCACTTGGGGAACTGATGACCACACCCAGCTTGCAGGCATCTGCATTGGTTAGCCATAGCCCACTGGTACTGGCCTGCACCCATCCCGAATAACTGAGGCGTCAAGACCGATCCCTGGGGTACGCTGCTCATTATGGGTCTACTGCTAGAGGTGGCTTCCCTTATTTTGATTAGGTGGGCTCTATCAGAGAGCCAGTTTGCTACCCATCTGGTAACATATGGATTGATGCCTAGTTGAGAAAGTTTATCTATTATGCCCGAGTGGGGAACAGTGTCGGAGGCTTTGGCCTGGTCACCATCTTCCTCTCATCCATGGCTTTTGGTGACTTTCTCAAAGACGTCGACCTGATTTAACAGACATGACCTCCCCTTGACAAAGCCAAACTGTGTTGGGTCGAGTGTTTGGAGGTTGCCAATGTCCCTGTTAATGAGGTCCATGATAATCCATTCCATGACCTTGCAGATCAGGCTAGTTAGGCTGATGTGTCTATAATTTCCCAGATTAGTGGACGCTCTACTTTTGTGTAAAGGGATGACAGTGGCTGTCCTCCACTCAGCAGGGACAAAGCAGGTACTCAGGCTTAGGTTGAACAGGGTGCCTAATGGTGCTGCAAGTTCATGCCTGAGTTTATGTAGGATGCAGCCTGGGATGTTATTGGGTCTCATGGAGGCTGTATTTTTTGCCTTTGAGAGTGCAGTGATGACCTGTTCCCTAGAGATAAGGGGGGCAAGTACTGGAGATGTCCCGATTTACTGATGGGGGGACAGAGGGGTGAAGTTTCCATTAAATCTGTCAGCCAGTAGGTTGGCTATATCTACAACATTTGTGTATGTGGTGTCCTTGACCACCAGTTCTGAACAGATCTGGGTGTTTCCATTGAGAATGCAGACATATGTGAAGAAGGCCTTATGATTGTCTCTAGCAGATGTGGCCAATTTGGACTCTAGCTTGGCTTTAGAGGATTTCACTAGCACTCTTATTTGCTTGTTCAGGCTATGGAGAGATTGCTTCCAATCGAGCACCCTACCTCCTTCTTGGTCTTGGACAGCTATTTTTTCCTTTTGTTATACACTTTATTTATTGCAGATGTCCACCATACAGGTTTACTCTTCCTTGCGGAGGATGATTTTGTCCTGTCAGGTATTCCTGATTCCATGCATCTATATAAATGCTCATATAATACTTTGGTGTAGATTTGGACACTGGTGCCAGTTCCTACAGATGGGAGGGGGCTGTGAAGCTGTTTATACCATTCCTCAGGAGGTTGTAATCAGCTCTGGAGAAGTTTTTTTGTTTGACCCTAGCTGGGGGGGGGGGGGGGGTCAGGGGAGATGGTGTCTTCAAAAGTGAACACTTTATGGTTAGATCTTTCCAGGGAGAATGATACTGTAGTGGTGCTGCAGTGGTTACTTGTTAGTTAATACCAAGTCCAAGATATTATCACCTCTTGTGGGGGTACTAGCTGTTCCAAGGCAATTGCATTGATAAAATTGAGAAATCTTTGGGCATTTGTGTTCTGGCATAAGTAGTTTTATCAAATTATGGTTGGGTACTTAAAAGTCACCCAGGATCAGGGTAAAGGGGTAAATCCATAGGTGCCGGAACCATAGAGAAAGACCTTCCTGTAACTGACACTTAATCATAACTTTAATCTAGTGTTTTGACTAACTGAAGATGTTTTTTGTTTTTAGTATAAGACAGTTATGGTATGGAAAATGGTAATTTGCTGTCTCCTTAGGTATGGCAACCCAGAATCTCATACATTTTCTGTGGGAGCAGGCCTTAATAGAATGTGGAGGTTATACATACTCAACATTCAGAGTTGCCAAGGTTTGGTGAAGGGCAATACTTATTGTCTTAATGGTTATCTTTCTGAAGTTCTTTGTTAAAATTAACTTAACAAGGTTTGAAAGTTCTACACTGTTCATCATGTTTTGGGACAAGAAAGAAACCTGAATAAAACCTTAATATTTTTTGGCAATCCAGGACCCATTGTAGTACCATTGTTAGTAAAATCTGGTCCAATAAACTTAAAACAATTTGTACCGGATTAACTGGTGTCTTGTGAATCAAAGAAGTGTGAGACAACTGCTGAAATTCTATGGAAAAGACTTGCAAAACAATATGAAGTACTCACTTGCCCGATGCCACAGTTCCCAAAAATGATGTAAGGTGTTATATGTTGTAGGCTGCTTCCAGTGGGCAATGGGTGGATCCAAGTCAGGTCCAATGGTTTCCTCTATATTGCTGACATTTCCTTTACCCACTGCAGAACAGCAGGGAGTTGATTATTTACTTCAATATTTTTTTTTTTTTGGGGGGGGTTGTAGAAAGGACTCATACCACCTGGAAAGTTTCTTAATTGTTGGGGGTGGGGGGCAAAGGTGCAAAAAAATGCTTAGCATCTTATCTGGTTTGCTTTTCTTTTTCAGTCTTACCAAAACTTCACCAGCTGGCTTCCCAGAATGTGTGCCAGTAGACAAAGGGGCAAATAAAGTTAAAAAAAAATATATACTAAGTAAAATACAGAACCGGCAAGCTATAAATAAGAATAAAAACCCTAAATATAATGGATCAGAGTGGTATGACTGCATAAAATGTTCTACCAGATTGGCAGTAGAGCACTTTCAAATGTTCCAAAATCCTAACCCTCTTATATGACAGCAAGTACTGATAAGCCATTCCGAACTTAACACCTTTCTGGATTAGCTACTGTACTTGGTCTGCCATGTACTGACATTTTTATACTCAATAAAAGGTCTGCTTTGAAGGAATGATCCCACTAACTCCACTTAATTGCTTCTTTAGGTTTAACAGATTTTGGAATGTGTTTAACATCTACCAGACTCAGCAGCCTTGAGTAAACCAAGCAATGTGCCTAACCATTATGAGGTCATGGTTTAACTGTGAAATGGGTCTTTTCAATGTGGTACTCAGATGCACACAGTGACAGCCTGCACAAACAAATAATATTCTACAGTGTTAGTAGTCTTGCCCTTAGTGCTATCCCTGGACTGGCATCTCAGAATTATTCTGTGGCACTAACACTGAGAATGTACTTCTAAGTCAGATTTGTTTTTTCAATAGAAAACATTTTGTCTGATACTCTGGTCTGCAGACTGCATTTCAATGTTGTTATCCTCCACATGGGAAATATGAGATTCCTTCTCTACAATCATTAGGGTCAGTACTTCCACTACATCTTTAATACCTATACTACTACTGTGTGTGTGTGTGTGTGTGTGTGTGTGTGTGTGTGTGTGTGTGTCTCTGTGTAAAATGCCCCAGTTACTTACGCTTGGTGGTTAGAATTACCCACACTCAAACCCTGTACCTTAGATACAACTTCCTGCATTCTCTACCCACACCACCACTTGAGTCGGGGAGTTGAGTCCATAGCTCTCAACTGTCTAGATTTTCACAGAACATTTGGCTCATACCTTTGGTCTGCTCCTCTTAAAAATTGTGGTTTTCTGGCAAATCAGTGAGAATGGAATTCACTAAATAATGATAGTCCTTTAAGTTTCAATCTTCCTATCTTTTTTGAAAACACATGGTAACACAAAACACTATTTTAGCAACTTTCTAAGATTATGCAAGCAATATTTAAAATGTGTTCCTGGTTTTGGCCCTTTGCCCCCCCCCCCCCCAAAAATGTATTTTTCCAGATTTTTTCTGCTGTGAAATTGAGAGATTTGTGTCAAGTGGATGGTGCAGTGATAGTGTTGTCACCTCACAGTCAGAGGTTCACCGGTTCAATTCTTGGCTGGGGTGCCTTCTGTGTGGAGTCTGTATGCCCTCCCTGTGTTTATGTGGGTTTCCTCTGGGTGCTCTAGTTTCCTCCCACATTACAAATACATGCAGCTGGAGCATTTCTCCGGGGGCCTCTGCTGAAAATTGGCTTTGTTTCAAGTTGGGCTTTTGTTAAATAAATAAAAGAAATATTACAAGAAGATGAGAGCTTCAGGGGAAGAGAAGTTTAATGCTGTTTATTCCAAGTCTGTTTGCATTGTTAGTAGCATAATGGGTAGTAGCCTTATGGAGAAGGCTGGGGGTTATACTCCCACAGTATGCAGCTGAATCGCTGGTACTGTACTGTGTTGTACTTTAAAGAGAGTGAATGCTGCAGTTCTGTGAATCTCCTCCTTTGGAGGCGTTACCTAGTAACTATGAACCTGTTATCAGTTTGCCATCCATTCCCTATTGCAATATTACTAGCTTATCATTTTTTAATGTAACATAGGCAATTTATTCTTCAAGGGCAACAACCACTTTATTTGTAGATGAAACAATGAAATATAAAGTTGTTTCCTAGCAGCAACCTCTTCATTAGTTAGAGATCCCTTTAATGTGGAATTATAGATGACTTACTTCTGCAGACATTTTGTATATTTACTGATATTGGTGGATTGTAATTACAGAAGTCTGAATGGCTTTTATGGTTGAAATTTTCTGAAATGAGTAGTTTTGTCATTACTGGTTCATACACTTTGTTTTATTGCTTACTAGAAGACTGTAAAAAACTACAAATGTAAAACACATTCTAACAATTGGTGCTATATTATACAATGAATATTAATTTAATACAATCATGAAGGTGAATCAAATAATGCATACATGTATGCATGGCCCTAAAAATGTGTTTGAAAACAGCCCAGGGGAAAGTGTAAAGGCTCAAAATCATGGGCAAACTTTAAGCTTTACTCTCGTTACCAAAGCAATGGATAAAGGTAAAACAGTTCCCACCACGTTACCTTAACCTGGCCAAGCCTTTTGACACAATCCCCTACTCAGGTGGAGTACAAAAGATAAATAATGCAGGAGCAAACACTTGCATCACTAGCTGGATTGCCAACTTGCTCACAGGATGCAGGAGATCAAAATCGGGAAAGAGACCACTCACCAATGGAGTCCCCTCAGGGTTTAGTGCTGAGACTTTTTCTTTTTGGCATATACATCTCAAAAGTACAAGAAAATACAAAAGGGCTTTGGCCGGCTAAGTTTGAGATGACTACAAGCTAGGAGCAGTTACTGAATCCCCAAATGACTTAACCATCATGCAGGAAGGTTTGTCCAAAATAATAGCTGGTGTCAAAATCATGACAATGCCCTCTGAGAACTGACCCACTTGTTTGGCATTTGGGAACTTGTGTGTACAGTGACCTAATTTTTAACCGTGTGCCCAGAGTCATAAGAAAGCCTTTCTATATTGCACAGCTTATAAACAAATTGATTGTGACTAAATCTAGAGATGTTGTTGCCCCCCTTTACAAAGATCTCATTAGGTCAATTACTTTGTATAATGCCCACTTTGGCATGTATCTGTCCAGCCCCATGCAACAATTGGAATACCTTTGAGATACCTTACTAAAAGGATACAAAGTCCTAAACAATAGGTCTTGCATGGGCCACCTCAAAGACTTATTACTATACTCAGTCTCCTACAGAGTGCTTAGAGGTGACATTCCTGGCATACAAGGCATCCTCTGACCTAATATAGATGGACCTACTGAATGTCAGCAAGTCAAATTGCATCAGAAATACTCAGTCCAGGTATCTAAACTGAATGCTGTGGAGAGATGGATAAATATCACAGAGGCTACCACTGTTCCAGAATAGACTATCCATAAAAATAAAGCAAAGCTCATCTGTCCATATTCAACTGCAACTTGGATCTAAGGATGGGTAATTGAAAATGTACTCCTGGATTGCCCCTCATGCCACTAGTGGATACAGGCAGTTCCTAAATGCTTTATCCCATGCATAGGTCCCCTCAAATTATCTATGGTATGATCACAGTTATTCTCACTAGGGCTAATATACAATTGTCAGCCATGGGATAGGTAAGACCAATCAGAAAATGGTAATTCAAGCACCAAAAGGGAATTTGGCTCAGCTTAAAATGTCCTCCAAGTGAAACTATGTTGTGGTAGTAAATAGTTTGCCCATTTTAGATCACTAAGTGCCACTCTCACCCTCCACCCCACAGTCTTCAACAGCTTCCAGCACCTATGGTTAAAATCTTGATAGATTCAAAAAGGTCCAGACAGGTGGAGTGGGCATCTTGAGTCAAATTTGGGAGCCTGTAGCTAGCTATGATTTGAATAGGGGTCTTGCTGATGGTTAACTGCACCTGGAATGTCTCCTGTGCATCATACTGTTTGACCAGCCTGGAGGTGTGTGTGTCTTTAATATATTCTGAAACTCCACCTCCTTTTGCTTTGCTGCCCACAGTTTGGAGTCTGAATGTATGATAGGGTGAGTAACCATGTAAGGCTGGTGTGCTCTTCATAGCTTTGAACCAGGTTTCTGTGACTGCACAAATGTCAGCGTCCTCCAGATTTAAGAATGCTTGCAATGAGTGCAGTTTCATGTTTAGACTCCTAGCATTTAGCAGCATGACCTTTAATTTGCATTTTGTTTAAATTTTTATGTTGGTAGTATCGACCTCATGACTTTTCCTAAAAAAGGCCGAAGGCAAGGGCCTTTGCCCAAGTGAGACAGATGCAGGCCATCTCTAGCAAAGCATTGTGGTCTGTCAATCACATCTTCCCAGGCTGTCAGGTACTGGATCCCCCCTGAAATCACACCAGAAACTAAGCCAATTGATAAAGTCAATCATTTTCTGTTTGTACTGAGGCATCATTCTGGGTGACTGCTTAAGGCTAGGCTGTGTCCCCCACCTCCCCCTAACTTTATATTCTCACTCCAGGGTCTCACTGCAGTGGGGCAGGGGCTATATTCCATTTCTGACGAAATGAGCTTTCCATCAAATGTGCTTTCAGTGAAGTGGGCTGCATGAAATCATTTTCGACCAAATGTAATTCGACTAAAAGCAGCAGACCTGCCAAACCAGGGATGAATTTCCTGTTCCCCATCCAATTGTCCAAATTACACTTGAATTGAGCTAGGGAGGAACTCTGCTTAACAAAGATGGGGAACCTGTTCCATAGATGGGGTAGTCTCTGGGATACCCTTGGGATTCCGGATACTGGCAAAGGCTCTTGCCACCCCTATAGTGCCTTTTTTAGGCGAGGTTCAAATGACAAATTCACCACAGTAACCGGTACAAGCAAGCAAAATCTGAAGGTAATGCTACTCAATGCTAGAAGTCTAAACCTTAAAATGCACTCACTCGAAACACTCCTTAAAATGGAGAACAGTGACATCTGTGCAGTGACACGAGACCTGGTTCAAAGCTCCAGAGAGCACCCCTGCATTATCAGGCTATAATTCATACCACACCTTTCGGCCACCAAACCCGGACCAAAACCACTAAAGGTGGAGGCGTGTCCATATTCATTAAGGATATCCATACCTCCAAGCTAGTTGCTCAGCATAATGCATCCAAGATTATCCAAGTTCAACTAATTCTGAGCAAAACTGCAATCCAGACTGTAGCTTGCTACAGACCCCCACCATGCCCCAGGATTCCCACTCCTCTTTTCTTGATACACTGGAAAATATTAAGGTACAACCCAACACACTAATAATGGGTGATTTCAACTACCCTACCATTAACTGGGAAAACTACTCATGTACCAACTCTTTTGCTCAACGTTTTCTGGAAATCATCAATTCCAATGCCTTGATTCAACTTATCCACACCCCCACCAGAGGCAGCAATATCCTAGACCTGGTCATCACCAACATGGGTGACCAGTGTTCCACACCAGAGGTCAGCTCCTCGTTGGTCAGATCCGACCACAAGCTAATCACCCTAGACATTCACATCCCGCTCCCACCCCCCATTAGGAAAACAACCGTAAAAAATTTCTCCAAAGCCAATTTCACGCTTCTTAAGACAGAAGTGACAAATGTCACGACACCCATGCAAATGGACAATAGAGGTACGACTGCTGAATCCTACACAAATGCACTTTATAAGCACTTACACGAGTGCATGGATCGTGCTATCCCTAACAGAACCAAGATGCTATCCTCCAAAAAAAGGAAGCCAATCTGGTGGTCTTCTGCCATAAACAAACTCTACAACAGAAGAAAGAAACTGTTGCAAAAAAGAGTAAAATCCCACGATTGGATGAACTCCCTGATCAGCCTCAGTAAGAAGCTGAGATCCCTTATAAAATCCTCCAAAGCTAGTTATGAAAACAAAATTGCCACTGATTCTAAAGACAACCACAAAGCATTCTATAGCTATGTCAAGAATCTCAATGGCAACACTCAGATCTGCTCTGAGTTGCAGCACAATGACACTAAATATACAGAACCAACTGATATTGCCAACATCCTGGCAGATAGTTTCAGTGCTAACTTTACCCCCCTCTCACCCCCTAAAGGGCCCATCTTTATACCGGTAGGATGCAAAGTTCTTGTAATCACGGCTGCACTGGTAAAAACCTCACTCTCCAAAGCCAAGAATACAGCATCCATGGGACCTGACAACATCCCAGGCTGCCTTCCACATGAACTACAGAATGAACTGGCACCCCACCTAAGTACCATGTTCAATCATAGCCTCACCTCAGGCTTTGTGCCCATTGAATGGCACACCACGACAGTTATCCCACTCCACAAAGGGGGGGTCACAACAGACCCTGGGAACTACCACCCCATTAGCCTGACGAGCCTAGTCTGCAAGACCATGGAACGTATCATCATGGAACTCATAAACAAAGACAATGGAGATCTCCAGACTCTGAACCCCACACAGTTTGGGTTTGTAAAAGGCAGATCATGTCTCCTAAACCTGATGGACTTCTTTGAAGTAGTCACCAAAGCCATAGATGAGGGTAAGGTGGTTCACACAGCCTATCTAGATCTCGCCAAGGCATTCAACACCATCCCCTACTCTGGAATAATAGATAAACTCATAAACAAGGTATAAATCCCTGTCACAAGATGGTTTGCCAACTGGTTTACTGACGGAAGCCACACTGTGAAAGTAGCAGACTCCAAATCAGACTTCAGACCAGTGACAAATGGAGTACCACAGGGTTCAGTCTTGGGTCCTCTCCTGTTTGGTATCTACTTCTCTGAAGTACAGGCTAACACAGAAGGTCTTTGGCTAACTAAATTCACAGATGACTGCAAACTAGGAGCCATAATCAAAACTCCTAATGATGTGGACATCCTACAAAAGGGCCTCACTGAGACAGATGCCTGGTGTCAAAGCCATGGTCTCAAGCTCAATGCCAAAAAGTGCATTGTCATCCCCTTTGGTAAAAACTCTGTACCCATGAACTACCACATAGGCAGTAGTCTACTTAACACAGAAAGTGTGATAAGAGACCTTGGGACACAGGTGGACAGTAGTCTCTTCCTTTGATAATCACATCGCCACAGTGGTCAGGAAATCCTTCTACGTGGCACACCTCATCACAAAAGGTTTCTCATCCAGATAAAAAGAGGTCATTGTTCCTCTCTACTCATCACTCATTAGACCCATTACAGAGTACAACGCCCCTTTTGGTATGCACCTCACATGACATCTACAACAACTGGAAAGGCCGCAAAAATACCTCACAAAGAGGATTACTGGCCTCAAACAGATGCCTTACGCAGACAGTCTCAAAAAACTCCAGCTTTACTCCGTCGCATATCGCCTACTCAGAGGCTATCTCTGCCTAACATACAAAGCTATGTCAAACCCAGAGCTGTTGGACATGCTCCACTTAAAGAAATCCCAATTCCTCTGAGCTACACGCTCTAGGGACCTAAACCTTGTCACCACAATAAACAGAACATGCTGGAGGGATAGATTCCTGTCCCAGAGACTTCCCATACTCTGGAACAGACTACCTATGTTAAACAGAGCTCCTTATTAGCACTCTTCAAGAAAAATCTTGATGATTGGATGGGTAATAGGAAATTTACCCCGGGGATCACTTCTGTGGTTCTGCTTGACAGGGGCACAGGAAAATAATTTTCTTGGATGGCTAAAGCCAGGGTACCTTTTTGGCTAGGCTTGTATAGGCCCTAGGGCCAATAGCCTAGCACCTACCTATGAACCTATACATACCTGTTTCTCCAGCGGGTCCTATTTATATCAGAGGCAAGGTTTAAGTCTTTAGGACATGTAATTCTGCTGCTGTTTGTTTTGCGGATATGCAGATCTGTCACAGTGGGTCTGGCAATACCCTGTTTGCCAGACAGAGATCTCCCGTAAAAAGCATGCAGGAGACAGAATATAGCAATAGGGCTACGTATGCCCTGTATTGTTTTAGTGAGGAACCGGATGTTCCCGTTGTTGGATATGTCTGGTTTAGTACAATCTAAAGGGGCATTGTATTCAATAACAGGTCTGATGGATGCCGAATACAGTGAAACGACTTCCTTGGACCTAGATGCCATACCTTTGTTTATAAGTTGTGCAATATAGAAATATTTCCTCACTACTGTAGACAAGTGATGTTCAAAGCTAGATACTGTCTATGTGTGTCCCTAAGTCCTTGACTGCTGGGTCAACTCTAAGGGGTGTGTTGTCAATACAGTTATAGGGGTGGATGACTTCCCAAAGGATACTATTATGCATTTTTTGGCATTTAGTTTTAGTCCATGGTTCTGATACCAGTTGTATGGCTGTGTCAGCTCTGGTGTGGGATTCAATGACAGCTCTTAATTTGCAATCATCTGCAAATTTAGTCAGTGAGAGGCCATTGAAATTGACCTTGAGTTTACAGAAGTAAATGCTAAAAAGGAGCAGTCCCAGGACCAGTCCCTGAGGGATCCAACTTGTGACTGGCCTAACTTCCTGGGTCCCGTCTGTGAGCCATTTTGCTATCCACTGGGTGACGTAAGGGTTTTTACCTAACCTCTTCAATTTGTCAACAATGCTCGAATGGGGTACTGTGTCAAATGCCTTGGCCATGTCAAGGTAGGCAGTGTGAACCATTTTGCCCTCATCCATTGCTGACTGGATTGGGTCCAGTGTCTGAAGGTTTACAATATCATTTCTGATCATTTCCAGGGTATGTATCACTTCACCTAAAACTCATTTAACCTAAACTCATTTCACCAAGACCAAATTACCTAAAGTTCATTTCACCTAAAACTCATTTCACTGACAAGTAGTACAATAAAGCAAGTCAAAGGTATATGTCCTTTTCCCCACTGTAGTGCGATCCTGGTGTTAGTATATATATATATATATATATATATATATATATATATATATATAATTAAGGTGTGTGGGGGATGCAGCCCCCACATTGGGGGTGTGGGGGGGCAATGCCCCCCACTTATTTTGGTTTTATGGTGTCTGGTTTTGTTTTACATTATTTGGTAAAAGCCAACTAGGTGGGGGGCTGCGCAACCCCCCTCCCCCCCTTAATATATACTAACACCAGGATCGCACTACAGTGGGGAAAAGGACATATATCATTGACTTGCCTTAGACTACGACTTGTAAGTGAAATGAGTTTTAGGTGAAATGAGTTAGGTGAAATGAACTTTAGGTGATTTAGTCTTGGTGAAATGAGTTTAGGTGAAGTGATATATACCCCATTTCCATGATCATTTTTTCCATGGCTTTGCATACAAGACTACTGAGACTTATAGGTCAGTAGTTTCCATGGTCTGTAGATGGCCCACCTTTGTGAAGTGGGATGACTGTTGCTGTTCTCCATTCCTGAGGCTACAGTTAAACAGCAATTCCAGAGGACCTAATAAGTCATGTTTCATGCTATTTAGAAAATATCCTGGGATACTGCCTGGGCCCATTGATGCTGTGCTCTTGGCCTTAAAGACAGCATTAAGGACCTGTTCCCTAGTGATGGCAGGGGGAGTTACATTAGATGGTATTTCCTGAGGGAAGGTGGAGGGGTAAATTTGGAGCTGAATTTGTTGGCCAATAGGTTTGTTATATCTTCAGGCTCAGTATAGGTGGCTCCACTTACAATTAGCTCAGCACACAATTGTGCACGTATAGTTAAGGTGCATATAATTAAACCATTTGCTGCCAAGTGACCTGCCAAAATTTGCCAACATGGAGTCCATCATTAGTTAATGTAGCAGTGAATTACATGGAACTAGTGGGTGGCAGGAACATCTCTTACTATAGGTCTCAAAAAGAACCAGGAATCCAATAGCAGTAATTTTAAGTTAAGCAAAAAAAAGTGGAGCAACTGAAAGAGCTCCAAAAGTTCTATAAGACATGTAGGACTCAGGTTATATAGGACTCAATGAGCTGCAGTAAGTACCTCAAATGAAAGGAATACATGGTAGCCAGGGCAGACTCTATGCAGCCTCAAATTTACAGGGTTAAGGAGAGCACTACCAATTAGTAACCATTGCTGAGTTACACACCTGTTCAAGCAGTTCCAGACAACTGTCAGGAAGCCCAAAGAACAAGGCAATACAGTAATCAAAGTGGAAAGAAATGAGTGCATGGACAACTAATAAAAGGTGTAGAGATGGAATGAGGTGCTTGATCCAGGCAATGTTCATGAGATACAAAATAACACCTGGTATTACACAGTCCTTTCACTGACAGCATGTCTTCCAGAATCACATCAAGTTTATATACTCTCATTACAGACACCAAGCCATTCCCATAGCATACAAGTGTGTGTTGGGGGGAGGATACAATGCACTGTGAGGGGCCTTACAAGTTGCTTGGAAGATCATTGCCTCTAGCCTGACAGGATTAAGTCTTAGTCTACTGAATATCAGCCAACTAAGGATGTGCATAAAGGTACAAAAAGCTGACCTTTGCACCAGAGGGAAGGAACCACAGGAACTACAGTGTTTGCAAAATGTCTTTCTAAAGACATCATTTACTGGCAGCACATAGGCCATGACACTTAAGGCCAAGAAGGAACCCAGCAGATCCCCACCACCTGAGTAGTACCCCATGAAGGAATCAACTTCAGAGACATCAGCATTACAGCCTTGTCGGAAATATTCCAATTAGTGCACCAGATCATAATCTGTAATACCATGTATGCATCCATGTTAAGCAGGTCAAGGTTAGGCAACCAAATCAAAGGACCCTCCAGGATGAAATAATACAGTGATCAAACCATAAAAAGTGCAGTTGTGTACACTTATCATAAATGCAGATGTTCAAGAGTATTCACTGTTGCAGTCATCACATTTGGGTTATCTGCTTGCAGTAGCCCTTAGTCGGCCTGATTATCAAAGTCTTGGGTCCTGTATCGGTTGCTGTCTCATCTTCCATGACGTCAGGTCATCAGGGGTATAAAGCATGCAGCCGAAGCCATTACATCAGTTTTTCTTGCCCCAGATGTCAGGTGCCCCCATAACGGGAAGCAATTATATACAAGGTTACATCTGCAACAAAAAAGCAAATACACCAAAAAGCTTTAAGCATAGTAAACAAAAATAGAGGTATAGTCAATAGAAGTCAGGGGGCTGGAGGGAGGGTAACCAGGACTTCAACAATGAATACACTCTCTACATTTATGGTAAGTGTACACAACTGTACTATGTTCTTCGTGTTTCACTGTTGCAGTCATCACATTTGGGTAGATTCCCAACGCTAAGGATGGGAGGAGATAATTAGACATCATTAGGACCAGCTATAAGGCCCTGCAAGACTGCAGTGGCAAAGCCAGCTCTGGATTTAGAAAAAAATAGCAAGTGGCAATGCTTGGTGAAAGTGTGTACAGAACTCCAGGTAGCAGCTTCTAGGATGTCCCTGGTAGGGACACCTCTGACAAAGGCTGTAGAGGTAGATGCAGCCCTGGTTGAATGTGGTCTTATCCCCTGTGGGGTAGGTTTTCCATGATGCTTACAGCAGAAATGAATGCAGTGGCCTATCCACTTAGAAATGGTTTGCTTTGAAATGGCCTTCCCCTCTGCCCCTGCAGCAAATGCAACCAGCAGCTGTTCAGATTTCCTGAGAGGTTTAGTCCTGTCCAAGTAAAATCTAAGTTGTCTGTTCATGTCAAAGGAGTGCAATATTCGTTCCCCTTTTTTCTGTGGATTAGAAAAGAAGGTTGGCAAATGGACTGATTAAGAACCACAATGGATACCACCTTGGGCATGAAGAAGGTATTGGACCTGAGGGACACCCTGTCCGCATGAAAGATGATGAAAGGCACCACTGCCATGAGGGCCTGTAATTCAGATGCTCTTCTTGCTGAAGTGATGGCTAGAAGGAAGGCTGTTTTCCAAGAAAGGAATTTCAACTCTGCATTTGCAGCTGGCTCAAAGGGAGGTAGAGTGAGCTTTTCCAATACAAAGTTAAGGTCCCAGGCCAGAGTAGGGGCTCTCCTGGGTGGTCTTAAGTTTTTGGCCCCTCTGAGGAACTGCTTCAGCAGAGGATCAGAGAAGTGGGGTGGTTCTGTATTGTAATGAGCTGAAATGGCTGAGGCATGAATTTTGATGGTGGAAAAGGAAAGGCCCTTGTGAAGCATCTCAGTTAAGTATTGAAGAATCTGAGGTAAACTGGCCGCTGCTGTGCCCATCCCCTGAGTTTGATTCCAGGAACAGAATCATTTCCATTTTTCAGCATAGGATTTTTTAGTACTCGGCCTCCTTGCCTCCAGAATGACATCCATCACTTGCTTACTGAGGGATGGTAATGGAGAGATCGGGTAATTAGCCAGGCTGCCAGGTTCAGGGTTTGAAGCTGTGGGTGCAGAATCTGGCCCTCCTGCTGGGACAGCAGGGCAGGGGTCTGAAGCAGGTGCCATGGTTCCAGCAGTGACACTGTGCAAGAGGGGGTACCAGTGTTGGCGTGGGCAGTCTGGTGCAATCAGTATTGTCCTTGGTTTGTCCTGTTTGATCTTTTGTAGTACCTTGGAGAGGAGAGGCAGTGGGGGAAAGGCATAAACTGATAGGTTTTTCCAGGTGAAGGGCAGGGCATCCACTTTCCAAGCTTGTTTATGGGGAGTCCTTGTGCAGAATTTGTCCAATTGGTAGTTCTGGGGGGAGATATATATATATTTTTCTTTATCAATTTATTTACTTATTTCATAATCCCTTGTCTGAATTATTTTTATGGTATTTATGTTCATGATTTACATAAGTATTTTAAATAAATTTTATTTGATATACTTATGGCCTGGATACATTTTATTATCACATAGTTCTATGAAGTACGCTATATGCTATTCAGTACTAATGTGAATTAATTTATATTAGTATATATGTTCAGGCTTAAGAAAGACAAGCATATTACAATATGTTGTTGCCATAATCAATAATTAGAACTATAAGAAAGTATATTCTGCATGTCCAATGATTTATTATTTGTATAGATATGATTTATGAAACACTGAAGGAAAATATTATATATTATATATTTTAACATGTGTTTCATACATCTTTAGAACCTAATGTAATATAGGGTATAAAGAGCTACATTTGCAGGAAGCGTTTTCTCTATATGAAGTATAGCTTTAAGTATAAATGGTACTAACCGATTAACAACTGCTTAATTGGTTTTAGCATAAAATGGCGGTTAATTAGGGCGTATGCCATACTATATAAAATGAATTCATTTTTTAAAAATTTTGTAACCTGATGAAGCGCACTTGTTAGGTGCGTGAAAGCGCTTGTTTTACTAAATAAATATATTTGCTGCTTATCGTGGAAGCTTCAGTGATTTGTTGAATACACTGAATATTTTTATTTTACTGAAGCTTTGGATGGTCGTGCTGGGTCTGGTGCTGATATTTTGGTTTCTCTTGTTTTTGTTCCTGGCTAACCATCACACGATGGAAACTCTGAATATAGAGCTGGACTATACACCGAAAGTTACTAGTGATGCTACGAACTGGAATGCCATATTCCACCAACGTGAAAATTCCTTGTTGAACTTTAATAATCAAGGTAATGCTCCACAAGAGGTGAATACCTATAATGAGAACATGCAAGATTTTTATGGAGATTTGAGGAGCCTGGAGAGTAATCTTTACAAACTTCACAGGCTCATTTGGCAGAGGAAACACCTGGAGGCATGCCTGCACTTTAAGGTTATTCCGCGAGGCATGCGCGTCCTCTGTATGCCGAGCTATGGAGAAGCTCATCCAGAGCTCCTACGAAGATGGCAACAACTAAACCTAGATCTTGGCAACAGATACCTGAAACTACTTATTGATTATTTTCAACCGGTGGAGAACGAACTAATTGATAAAGTTGAAGGTGAGCACAATAGTATGGTTGCTAAATATAAAAGTGAACATTGCTTATCTAAGCTTAATAATATGCTATCACAAGTGACTTTCTACAGCAATAAGCTGGAACAAGTGAAGCTAAAAAAGTTAAAAAGAGACTGTAATGATTTCCATGTCGGCAATATTTTCATATGGCCGAGATATAATGAGACAATAGCAACCGGAGAATCAAATCAAGCTAATAATGATATAGCGAATAGTTTAACTACCAATAGCAATGCCGCTAATCCAGAAAACACTGTATCTAATAGTGGCATACCCACTTCAGAAGTGGATATTGTCTCACCTGCTTCTTCCCTACCTTGCAATCAGCAAGGGTTGAAAAGTGTAACAACAGGAGCCAGACCGAAAGAAGCTACTTATGTTTTGAATACTGCTCCCAATATGGCATCGATTTTAAACTCCCCGCTTCCATACAAACAACGAGCCCCGATGCGATCTACCAGCAGGGGAAGGGGGAAGCGCAAGATGTCAGGCGACAATTGGGAGAACAGGAAGAAGAAACATTAAATATTCTGTTTTTTAATATTTCATCTCGGGAACTGACTGAATCTGAATGTTCCGTACTTAATAAGGGCTTATCTTTTATCCCTTCTCGAGGCAGTGAACTTTCTGACACCCTTATAATGCTTCGGAAATTTACCAGAAAACTGGCCTTGAGACTTTTATTTCATGATGAATGTAATAATGAATGTAAGGTCTTATTGTCAAAAAATACTGTTCTTAAAAGAAAAAGCACCTTCACTCCACCGCTACCTAGTTCTATTGAGTGCTTTTTACGTGCATGTGAATTTGATTTCTATGCCTATTATAAAGAGAAAGGACATAAAAAATTGTTCTATAACATGAGTGAGTTACAAAGAAATAGTTTAGACTCATTATGTAATGATGAAAGTGTGGTGTTTAGACCAGCAGATAAAGGGGGGGGGGGGGTAGTATTAATGGATTCCAGTTTTTATAATGATATGATGAACATGATGTTATGTGATGACACCGCTTATTTAATGATTAATAGATCCGAAGTTATATTAATAATTAGAAATATCCAAGATACGCTCTACGATCTCCTGATGTCAAGATGCATTGATAAACAGCTATATGACTATTTGGATATTGAGGCCCCTTTGATTCCTATCATTAAGGGGCTGCCCAAAATGCATAAAGGGGTGTATCCCCCACCAGTACGACCGATAGTATCTGGCCAGTCATGGGCAACTGAGAATGCCTCACAGTATATACAATTTAAATTGGCCCCGCTGACTGAGAAAATACCAACTATATTAAAAAATTCATATAAATTATTGGAAGATCTTGAAAGTTCACAATGGGTTGAAAAAGTGAATTATGAGACACTAATGGTTACCTTAGATATAAGGAACCTGTTTACAAGTATACCCAATGAGTTTGGTGTGGAGGCTGTTAGAAGCTGCATGAATGACTATGGCATGGTCAATCAAAACGAACAATTTATTATATGTACCTTATTAGAGCTGATAATAATAACATCTTTATGTATCAAGATAAGATCTATAAACAAACATGGGGGGTAGCCATGGGCACCCCTTGTGCAAATGTATATGCTAATATAGCAGTATATGAATGGGAGAGAACTCACATCCTGAATAATGAGAATTTTATTGCCAATGCTATTTACTATAGGAGATTTGTGGATGACATTCTACTTTTTTGGAATGGCAATATGGAGTCCTTACATAATTTTATTGAATATATGGAATCAACTACCTCCTTCCTTAGCTTTACATATGAAGCCTCATTGAATAAGGTCAACTACCTTGATTTAACAATAATGAAAAATAATAGTAATAGATTTACTACATCGTTATTCAGAAAACCCTGCTGGAAAAATGGCATATTACATCATGAGAGTATGCACCCTCGCCACATTTTTCCTAATATTGTAAAAAATCAAATGGCTAGAATAACTAGACTATGTAGTGACGTCAAGGATAGAGAACAATTGTTAAATTTTCAAATCAAGTGTTTCAAGAATAGGGGTTACCCAGATTATTTGCAAACTTCCCCTAAAGATAGTAACAACATGATTCTTAATGCTAGTCATAAGCGAGGTCACTTTGGACATCGTAGTAAATCTTATATAGATAAGGTGCAATATGATATCAAATTTACTAATGATGTCAGATACATCAAAGAAATCATCCATAAGAATTGGAAGTTACTTTATATGAACAAAGAGTTGAAAAATGTGGTGGGTGAATACCCTATCTTCAGATATAGTAATTGTCCAAATTTAAAAAGGCTACTATGCAAAGAGAGAATATTACACACACCTTTGGACATTAGAACTAATTTTAGGCGAGGAACATTTCCATGTAAGAAATGCTGTGTATGCAATTATATCAGTGACCAACAGACATTTGAAAATCCACAGACTGGCTATAAGTTTATTCCGAATTTTTATGCCACATGTGATACCACAAATATAATCTATTTGGCCACATGTGACAACTGCAATGTCTACTATGTGGGTATGACAACACGTAGGCTCAGAGATCGAGCCTACAACCACCTATATGACATACGGAAGATGAACATCAGTAATGCACTAGCCAGACATTGTCAATTGTTTCCATCTCATGTATTTAAATTTAAGGTCTTACAGATACTTCATCATAATAGAAGGGAAGGTAATGCACTAGGCACTTTAGAACTTTTCGAGTTGAAATGGATATTATTACTTAGGGCACATGTAGAGCCAGGCTTAAACACAGCCCTTAATATCAGACCAGCACTATTATAGAGACACCATCCTATAGGTTAGAGCAGAAATTTATCAATAGCATGTATACAAGTTGAAGTTATATATAATAGGGATATATGGATTTATATACCTTATATCATTTTATTGTTTTAACTTATACAACAGTGTTAATAACAAAAAATATATATTTTTCTATATCAATTTATTTACTTATTTCATAATCCCTTGTCTGAATTATTTTTATGGTATTTATGTTCATGATTTACATAAGTATTTTAAATTAATTTTATTTGATATACTTATGGCCTGGATACATTTTATTATCACATAGTTCTATGAAGTACGCTATATGCTATTCAGTACTAATGTGAATTAATTTATATTAGTATATATGTTCAGGCTTAAGAAAGACAAGCATATTATAATATGTTGTTGCCATAATCAATAATTAGAATTATAAGAAAGTATATTCTGCATGTCCAATGATTTATTATTTGTATAGATATGATTTATGAAACACTGAAGGAAAATATTATATATTATATATTTTAACATGTGTTTTATACATCTTTAGAACCTAATGTAATATAGGGTATAAAGAGCTACATTTGCAGGAAGCGTTTTCTCTATATGAAGTATAGCTTTAAGTATAAATGGTACTAACCGATTAACAACTGCTTAATTGGTTTTAGCCGCCAAAAATGGCGGTTAATTAGGGCGTATGCCATACTATATAAAATGAATTCATTTTTTAAAAATTTTGTAACCTGATGAAGCGCACTTGTTAGGTGCGTGAAAGCGCTTGTTTTACTAAATAAATATATTTGCTGCTTATCGTGGAAGCTTCAGTGATTTGTTGAATACAATATATAGTTCTGGGGGGAGGCAAACAGGTCTATCTCTGGGGTCTCCCATTTGTTTCTCAACATGCTGAATATCTTTTGTTCCAGTTTCCACTTGTGTGGGTCCATGAGATTTCTGCTTAAGTCGTCTGCCAGTGTATTTAGCTTTCCTGGCAAGAACTGAGCCTGTAGGTGCACTTGTTAGCTCAAGGCTGTGTTCCACAGAGCCATGGCTAGTCTGCAGAGAGGGTATGAGTGGGTTCCTCCCTGCTTGTTTATGTACCACATAACAGTGGTGTTGCCCATCTTTACCAATAATTGTCGTGGAAGAATGTGGTCCTTGAAGGCTGTCAGAGGATTCTGTACAGCTAACATTTCTTTTTGACTGATATGCAGGTGCATTTGACTTGGGTTCCATTTGCCCTGAATGTACTTCCCTGCCAAGTGAGCCCCCCATGCATAGTCTGATGTGCCTATTGTTAGGGTTTGGGGGGGCAGGGGGTAGAGTGAATGGTAGTCCCTTGTATTGGTGGCAGGCCTCTGCCCACCAAAGGAACTCTATCTGTAGACAAGGTATGATAGGAATCACTGATTCTAGATCCTGAGAATGTTGACACCATAGGCTTTTTAGATATCACTGTAGTTTCCTCATATGCAGTCTTGCATACAGAATTAGTAGCATGCAGGAGGCCATGAACCCCAGGGCTTGCAGTATTTTCCTTGCAGAAAGCTAGGTCTTTGTGGCCAGTAGTTTGAAGTAGGCTGTCAAATGAACTTGTTTCTCTGGCATGAGGTAGGCCATCTGGGAAGTTGTATTCAAGCTTGCTCCCAGGAATACAATTTGTTGGCTGGGTACAAGATGTGATTTATTTTCGTTTATGGTGTACCCCAGAGAAGTTAGTAATTTCTTTATAAATGCCAGATGATTTAATAGTATGTCCTGGATTTCTGCCTGAATTAGACAACCGTCCAGGTATGGGTATATTTGAATATTTCTTTGCCTGCAAAATGCAATGACTGGAGCTAGGCACTTGGTGAATACCCTGGGCACAGTAGATAAGCCAAAGGGCAGTGCAGAGAACTGATAGTGCATGTAGCCTGCTTTGAAGAGTAGGTATCTTCTGCAAGATTCCCTTATTGGGATGTGCAGGTAAGCTTCCTTTAAATCCAGTGTTGCCAACCAGGCATCTTTGCCTAGCACAGGAAGCAGCTGATGAGGAGTTAGCATCTTGAATTTTGGGATTACCAAAAATGTGTTTAGGATAGACAGGTCCAGGACAGGATGCCAGGAATTGTCTTTTCTGAGTACCAGAAAAAGTCTTGAGTAGAAACCTTGTCCCCATTCTTCTTCTGGGACAGGTCAAATAGCCCTGATGCTTAAAAGAGAGAGAACTTGCTTTTGAGCTTCTGCCCACTGATTTGGAGGTAGATCTGGCCAACTGTTTGGGGTTGTTAAGGAGTGGAAGTGGAATCTGTATCCTTGGGAAACTATATTTAAAACCCATTTGTCCTGGGTAATGAGTTCCCAATTTTTGCCTGCAGGGCAATCTCTCCCCCTAAAGGAACAGTCAGTTGTGCATGGCTTGGAAGGTTTAAAGTTAAGTCATTGATACAGCTTACCATAGGGGGGAGTCTTACTACTCCCTACTTTGGAAGTGGGAGCCCTCCACTGCTTAGTCCTGTGAGTACCTTGGGACTGCAGCCTGGGTGTTCTGCTGGTTCTGCGTTTGGACTGAGAAGGCCTGGAAGAGGCAGGAAAGGACCAATTCTTAGAGGGCCAATGCCTACTAAATCTGGGAGGCTGTACCTGCAGGAAATCTTTAACAGTTTGCATAGATTTAGCTTTTTCCTCCATCTTTTTAAGTACTTTTTCTGCTTTGTTGCCAAACAGGCGGTCTTGGTTTAAGGGAGCATCCAGCAATTTAGCTTTAACATGATCTGGTAAAGACTGCTCCTTAAGCCAAGCATGGCTTCTAAGTACAGACCCAGTGACAGCAGCCCTGCAAGATGCCTCTAATGAATCAAAACCACACTGCAAAGTATGTTTTCCAACTTGTTCAGCAGAATGCAGTAAATCCTGTAAATCTTTATTTTCAGCACAGTCAGGAATCAACATAATTTTCTGTTTAAGCAATCCAATAATATGCTGCTGATACTTTAACATATGAAACTGGCAGTTTGAGGCCTTAATGGCCAAGGTTGCAGAAGTGTATACCTTCTTACCCCATCTATCCAGCGCCCTGGAATCTCTATCAGAGGGGGTAGGATTTTTGGCAGTAGCAGTCTTAATGCCCTTGGGTCCCTGTGAAATGGTCTCAGGATCCACAGTAGGACTTTTAAAGAGGAACTTGTGAGAGTCAGGAACCCTGTAATAACTATCAGGTTTTCTGGGAGCAGGAGGTAAAGAGTCAGGGGCCAGGCTAGATTCCGAGAAGGCATCATCAACAATGTCCAGTACAGGAGGGATAGCTAAAGGCTGTGTTGGGGCAGGAGTAAGAAATCCATAAGCCTCTTTTTGGAATCAGAGTAATCCTGGCTTTCCCAGCGAAAATGCTCCCTAAGAGTATGCAAGGTTTCACCAAAAGAGAAATCCTCTGGAGGGGAAGCAGAGGGAATGGAGTCCTCTGCATCAGAATCCTCATAGGTAGATAAGGGTAAATCCTGGTCATCAGAGGAAACAGAAATTTCAGAGTCCTGATCAGAAGAATCAGAAGGAAAACCAGTCCTACGTCTCTTAGAGGGGGAAGGGTATCTTCCCCTGATTAGAGTAATAAGGTCTTCAGCCATTCTTATAATTTGTTTTTTAGGCATAGGGGCCTGACCACGTGGTCTGGGCATCAGTTTTCTAGACATGGATACAGTTTTAGGCCTTGAAGAAGAAGATGGCGTTGGTTTAATATGCAAGTCAGTAGGCTTGAATACACCCTCAGAAGCCGGTGCCTGCACAGTGGCTCCGGATCCATCCAAGGTAGAGACATCCGCAGGTTCCACAGTCAAAGAAGCATCTCGCGGCATACTGGACTCCGAATGGGTCTCAGTAGAGGCCTGCAAATCTGAAGTAGTGGGTATCAGGGGCTGCAAAAGCACCTCACTGATTACCGGCGAACTGGCAACTAGCTTAGGAGAAGCATCATCGGCAGCTTTGGACCTATGCGGTCTGTCTCTGTCTTTATCTTTGCGTTTTTCAGAATGTCGGTAGTTGGGTGGCTTACTGAAGCTATTTCTGGATAAATGAACCGACTACCAAAATATTTAGAAACTTAAATAAACAGACGACGAATAGTTTGAGGTTTGAATAAGGCACAAAACCGACAGCGAGGTACGTCGTGGTCTGGGCCTAAGCAAGGAATGCAGTAAGAATGAAAATCATTATGAGGTATTTGCTTTCTACAAGAAATAAAATTGTTAACTTTTACTGACATTGGATTAGAGCAAGAAAAAGGTTCCCCAATGGGATACTTAGCTTAGTTGAAGACTTCAGTTCTGAAACTCAAAAATGAAAATTTCAGGAGTCGGACGACCGGCACTTGTGAACCGCTTCTGCTTCGGGCACTGCATAGCAAGAGAGACTGATGTAATGGCATTGGCTGCAAGCTTTATACTCCTGATGACCTGACATCATGGAAGATGAGACAGCAACTGACGCTGGACCCAAGACTTTGATAATCAGGCCGACTGAGGGCTACTGCAAGCAGATAACCCAAATGTGATGACTGTAACAGTGAAACATGAAGAAAATCTGTCTCTTCCCCAAGGTTCAGGAATATCACATTCACTTAGAACCACAAGCCAAAGAAGGCTTTCATGAGCTTCAAGGTTGCACTAAAGAATGGATCATTTTGTGAGGGAGCGATGCTGGAAGGAGAAGAATCATTATCAGTATTCACCCCTGATACAGACTTCAGTCTCCTATGCTTTCCCTCAGCCCAGGAGGACTCGGAAGACAGGGAAGACACCAAAGGGGTAAGCCAGCACCTCTTTCATTCTGCTGATGTGAGCTGAGAAACGGATGCACACCTGGAGGTGGATAGAAAGACTTTTAACTCAATAGACACTACCAAGTAGGATATGTGAAGGGAATGAGAAAGGAAATTAGGAACATATTGTTGGAGAATGTGGGAATTAAATGAGTTTAAGGACTCTCTAAAGAATGTCCTGACACACTTGCTGAACATACTAGATTAACCGAGAAGATGCTGCCTTAAGTTGGTACCATGGTTGAGAATTGCTGACACATAGTAAGACCTTATTAGGTTTAATATTCTAGCAGACAAAAAAAATACAAGAAAGTGAGAATCAAGGATTGAACTTGTTGCAAATGAAGTAATTAATAATGTAAATGAAATAAAAATTAGAAAGTCAACTGTTAAACTGGGGAAGCAATTTCTATGGGAATAAATGGTGGATTTGGGAACAATTTATACATAATGCTCAAATAAGTGACTAAAACTGGAAGGAGCAATACAGTAAATCTGAAAGTTCTAACAAAAGTAAAGAATATGATGGAAATTGTACAAGGTATCTCATGATAAAGGAAATATTGTGATACTTCTTTTTTATTGTTATTAATGAATGTGAATTCAAGTGGCAACTCGATAAAGTGATGAATAAATAAAGTTGTTTAAAAAAGTATGAAGTCTGGAAAACAAGACAGACTGACAGCTAGCAAGTAAAAGGCCTGCTGAGGTCCTTTCACTGGCATACATTTCCTAATGTTGTATTTCCACAACATCTTAAGCACTCCCACTAGTTTTCAATACAAAGAATTTAGTTCCAGTACAATGGGTTGCAATAAAGTCTCAATAGAAACAAGGAGATTTGTGGGAGACAGTTCTGTTCTCACCAGTTTGTCTCTAGTTCAGAAGGAAGTGAAAGGTGAAGACCACCTAAGCCTTAGTGCATCCTCCCATTAAGGAATTCAAAGGTCACAATACAAGATAACCATCAGGCCATATACGCCCTATAGAAGGAGTGGTGCTCCATTTCTGGCACTTGCTTGTAAATGGGAATGAGTTCAGTCTCTCAAAGGATAAAGGAAAAGTCATGACCTGTAAAATCGTGGAGGCCGCCAACATATTACATTTTTTGAAGAAGGTGGTTTTAGCTACACACTGGATTCCTGATCTTCTCCCTCCCCTTTTGCAACTTTCTTTACAAATCCTTGCAGGGCTCCCACTCACAGTAGCCACCCTGTTGACATTAACAAAGACCTCCAACTTCTCCCTTCCTCTAAAATGACTCGCTGATTTGAAGCTCTGGTCTTCTGAACAATGCTGCATGCTTTCTTCCTTCCCAAAGAAGTACAAGCAGGTCATGACTAGTGAGTTGACATCCAAAGGCACAAACGGAAGATTGTGTATGCTTTTCTTTTTTTTAACACCTTTATTAAATTCTCACTTAAGACATAGGCAAGCATATATTGACAGAACAGAAAAACAATATTAACATTTTTTCCATCTACATACATTATGCATCACATATCTGTTCTTTCTTTGTAATTACCATCAGTCCAATGTTAACATAAATTGTTGAATTCCTGCCTTCCCTTAAACCTCACTCCTCTTCCTGAACATTATTCTTCATGTATTATTCCCACTGTTTCCATTTATTTCTATGTATTTTGCTACTTCCCTTTTCTAAAGATCCTTCTGCCACTTATTTTATCTCTTTTATAATATTTTTTACTTAAAATACAGTTGGGTTCAGACTTTGATTTTAATTTTCTAGTAATTGCTTATTTGGCAGCCAAAATAATTAAACTTAATAAGCCTTACTATGTCTAGAGAATTCAAACTCTGAACCCCAGCTTAAAAAAAAAAAAAAAAAAAAAATGTATATCCTTAGAGCCATTTGCTCGCCCAATATTTCTGACAGAGTACACTGTAGGGAATTTTTAATATCTGCCAACTCATTACACTCCCAAAACACATGTTCCCAGTTCCCTCTTTTTTCCCCATCACACCAACATTTATTACCTACCAGAGGAAACATTCTTTAAAATCTGCTTGGGGTATAAAAATACCTATGCAAACACTTCCAAGCAAAAATCCTAAACATTCTGGACTTTGCTGCATAATTGGGAAACATACACATGTCCTCTTGATGTTCTCTTGAAATTTGCTTTTCCAGTATCTGTTATCAACCTTTTCTAAGCTCCAATGATAATTATCATGTAATATTTTATATGTCATACCAATTACCCCTTTTTTAACAGCAGCTTCCATTTTGGAGTAGACTAAAAAGCCACTAGAGCAGTTCTTTCAGTGAAGATTCCTCTATCCCTTTCTATTTGCCTATGCTCTGACATCAATCCCTGGTAGGGAAGGCAGTCTCCAGCCTGCAGACCAAAATTCTTCTTGGCTTCATCCTACTGTGTTATCTTTCCCTCTCTAGTTATTTCCTCTCACTATTTTGGCTCCTCTGCCACTTTTCTCTAGTAAATTCCCGCCTCTTTCTTGCTTATTTTCTGTATCCCTACTTGCAGTCATCTCTATTGGCAAAAAGTACAGTTGTGTACACTTACCATAAATGTAGATGTTCGAGTGTATTCACTGTTGCAGTCATCACACTTGGGTTATTTGCCTGTAGGTAGCCCTCAGTCGCCCTGAATACCAGAGTCTTGGGATTTCCGTGTCGGACGCTATCACCTCTTCCATGACGTCAGATCATCAGGGGTAGATAACATGCAGCCGACACCATTACATTAGTTTTTCTTGCCCCAGATGTCAGGAGCCCCCAAAATAGGAAGCAATTACATGGTGTGGAACACCTGCAGTAAAAAGTAAATACCACTGCCATAAGATATGGCCGAAATGAGGATAAGTAGAAAATATAGCAAAGTCAGGGGGCTGGAGGGAGGGTAACCAGGACTGCAACAGTGAATACACTCGTACATCTACATTTATGGTAAGTGTACACAACTGTACTATGTTCTTCATGTTTTACTGTTGCAGTCATCACATTTGGGTTGATTCCCAAAGCTGAGGAAGGGTGAAGGCAGTCAAAAAGCATTAGGGCTGGCTAGCAGGCCTTGTAAGACCATTGTGGCAAATCCAGCTCTGGATTTAGAAAAGATAGGTAAGTGGTAATGCATGGTGAAGGTGTGCACAGAACTCCAGGTTGCAGGTTCCAGGATGTCCCTGGTAGGGATTCCCCTAAGAAATGCTGTAGAGGTTGAGGTAACCCTAGTGGAATGAGTTCTGATCCCTTGTGGGGTAGGTTTTCCATGGTGTTTGTAGCAGAAATGGATGCAGTGTGCTATCCATTTGGAAATGGTTTGCTTTGAAATGGCCTTGCCCTCTGCCCCTGTAGCAAAGCTGACTAGCAGCTGGTCAGATTTTCTGACAGGTTTAGTCCTGTCAAGTTGAACCTGAGCTGTCTGTGCATGTCCAAGGAGTGCAGGATCCTTGCCCCTTTATTCTGAGGATTAGGGAAAAAGGTTGGTAAATGGATGGATTGGTTTAAAGCCACACTGGATACCACCTTGGGCATAAATGTTGGGTTAGTCCTGAGGGAAACCCTGTCAGCATGGAAAATAATGAAGGGTTTCACAGCCATTAGTGCCTGTAATTCAGACACTCTTCTTGCTGAAGTGATGGCTAGAAGTAGGGCTGTTTTCCAAGAGAGGAATTTTAACTCTGCTGCACGAGCTTCTCCAGTACAAAGTTAAGGTCCCAGGCATTGGTGGGAGCTGTCCTCGGGGACCTTAAATTGTTAGTTCCTCTCAAGAACTGTTTGAGGAGAGGGTGAGAAAAGAGAGGTGGCTCAGTACTGTAATGAGTTGAGATGGCAGAGGCATGAATTTTAATTCATGAGAAGGATAGTCCTCTGTGGAGCAGCTCTGCTAGGTAGTCTAGGATTTGAGGTAAGGTGGGCATGGCTGTGTCCTTTCCTTGAGACTGGCTCCAAGAACAATATCTTTTCCACTTTTCTGAATAGGATTTCCTAGTACTAGGCCTTCTGGTCTCCAGGATGACATCCAGCACCTGTTTGCTGAGGGTGGCTGGATTTGTATTCAGGGGATACGCCAGGCTGCAAGGTTCATGGTTTGCAGCTGTGGATACAAAATCTGTCCTTCCTGATGGGACAGCAGGGTGGGGGTTTGATGTAGGTGCCAGGGTGACACTGCTGTCAGACTGCGTAGGAATGGGTACCAGTGCTGGCGAGGCCAGTCTGGGGCAATAAGGATATTTTCCTTGGTCTGTCCTGTTTGATCTTGAGTAGTACTTTTGAGAGGAGGGGCAGGGGGGAAGGCATAAATTGAGAGGTTTTCCCATGAAAAGGATAGGGCATCTACTTTCCACGCTTTGCTGTGAGGTTTTCTGGTGCACAATCTGCGCAATTGATGGTTTTGGGGGAAGATAAAGAGGTCCACCTCTGGTGTCCCCCACCTGTGGGTTAGAAGTTTGAATGAGTTGGTTTCCAGGTTCCACTTGTGTGGGTCTAATAGATTTCTGCTTAAGTCGTCTGCCAGTGAATTCTGTTTGCCTGGCAGGAATTGAGCTTGCAGGTGCACTTGCTGGCTCAAGGCTGTGTTCCACAGGGCCATGGCTAACCAGCAGAGTGGGTAGGAATGAGTTCCCCCCCTGTTTGTTTATGTACGACATAATTGTGGTGTTATCTGTCTTTATCAGTAGTTGTCCTGGAAGGATAAGGTATTTGAAGGCTATCAGAGCATTCTGCACAGCTAACATTTCTTTTTGATTGATATGCAGGGGAATTTGTTCTTCACTCCATTTGCCTTGAATGCATTTGTCTACCATGCGAGTCCCCCCATGCATAGTCTGATGCATCTGTTGTCAGGGTTTGGGCGTCGAGGGGTTGAGTGAAAGAAAGTCCCTTGTTGTGGTTGCATGCCTCTGCCCACCAAAGGAACTCTGCCCTTAGACAAGGAATGATAGGAATCAGTGTTTCCAGGTCCTGAGAATGTTGACACCAGAGTCTTTTTAAGTACCACTGAAGTTTCCTGTAGTCTTGCATATGGAATTAGTAGAATGCATGAGGCCATGAACCCTAGAGCTTGCAGTATTTTTCTTGCAGATAGCTGGGTTTTGGTGGCCATTAGTTTGAAGCAGTTTGTCAAATAAATCTGTTTTTCTGGAGTGAGGAATGCCATCTGGGAAGTTGTGTTCAAGCTTGCTCCCAGGAATACAATCTTTTAGCTGGGCACCATTGGCAATTTCATTTCGTTGATGGTGTATGCCGGAGAAGTTAGGAGTCTCTTTTACAAATTCCAGGTGCTGATGAAGTAATTCTTGACTGTCCGCCTGAATCAGGCAGTCATCCAAGTATAGGTAAATTTGAATATTTCTCTGCCTGCAGTATGCAATGGCTTGAGTCAAGCACTTTGTGAATACCTGGGTGCAGTAGATAAGCCAAAGGGAAGTGCAGACAACTGATAGTACATAGAGCCTGCCCTGAAACATAGATATTTCCTGCAAGATTCCCTTATGGGGACGTGCAGATAAGCTTCTTTAAAGTCTAGGGTGCCTAGCCAGACAACCTTGGCTAGCATAGGAAGATGCTGTTGCAGTGTAAGCATTTTGAATTTTGGAACCACCAGGAAGGTGTTGAGAATTGACAGATCCAGGATAGGGCGCCAAGGGTTCTCTATTTTGGGCACCAGGAACAGTCTGGAGTAGAAACCCTGTCCCCTTTGCTGTACTGGAACAGGTTGAAAAGCCCTGATACTGGCAAGAGAAAGTACTTGCTTTTGAGCCTCTGCCCACTGGTTTGGAGGAAAGTCTGGCAACTCGCTTGGGGTTGGCAGTGAGTGGAAGTAGAATCTGTATCCCTGGGATACAATATTTAGGACCCATTGGTCCTGGGTAATGGCCATCCAGTTTTTTGCGTGCAGGGTGAGTTTTCCTCATTGGGGTGCAAGTACTTGGGCATGGCTGGGAAGGATAAGACAAGTCATTGTGAACTTTTTCCATAAGGGGGTTTGCTTACAACTTCCTGTTTTTGAGGTGGGAGCACTCCATTGTTTGGATCTCTGCATACCCTGAGACTGTAGTCTTGGTGGTCTGTTGTCCCTGGTGTTTGGTCTGGGAAGGCCTGGGAGGGACTGGAAAGGACCAGTTTTTTAGAAGGACAATGCCTACAGAATCTAGGTGGCTGCACCTGTAAGAAATCTTTAACAGTTTGCATAGATTTAGCTTTTTCCTCCATCTTTTTAAGAACAACTTCTGCTTTTGTGCCAAACAAACATTCTTGGTTTAATGGAGCACCTAGTAATTTTGCTTTGATATGGTCTGGCAAGATCTGTTCCTTCAGCCAAGCATGCCTTCTCAGTGCAGAACCGGTGACAGCAGCCCTGCAAGTTGCTTCTAAGGCATCAAAATCACACTGCAAAGTATGTTTACTAACTTGGTTTGCAGAATGTATTAACTCTTGTAAATCTTTATTTTCTGTACAGTCTGGAAGCAACAACATTTTTTGTTTCATTAGTTCCATAATATGCTGCTGGTACTTCAACATGTGAAACTGGCAATTCAAAGCCCTGATGGCAAGAGTTGCAGAGGTACATACCTTCTTACCCCATCTGTCTAAAGCTCTGGAATCCCTGTCCGAAGAGGTAGGGCTTTTGGCTGTAGTAGCCTTAATGCCTTTAGGTCCCTGGGAAATGGTCTCTGGATCCGCAGTGGGATTTTTAAAGAGAAATTTATGAGAGTCAGGTACTCTGTAGTACCTGTCAGGCTTTCTAGGAGCTGGTGGTAAAGTATCAGGAGTAAGACTGGATTCAGTGAAGACATCATCTACAATATCCAGGACAGGGGGTATAGCTAGAGGCCTGTGCTGAGCCAAGTCTAAAAATTCCCAGAGTCTCTTTTTGGACTGAGGGTATTCATGGCATTCCCAGCAGAAATGCTCTCTTAAGGTGTGCAAGGTTTCACCAAAAGAAAAGTCCTCTGGAAGGGAGGCAGAGGGAATGGAATCCTCTGCATCTGAATCCTCATAGGTAGATAAGGGTATGTTCTGGTATTCAGAGAGGTCACAGTCATCAGACTCATGGTCAGTAGAATCAGAAGGAAAATAAATTCTTTGTCTTTTAGAGGGGGAAGGCTGGCTATCCCTAATTAAAGTTATAAGGTCGTCAACCATTCTAAGCATTTGTTTCTATGATATGGGAGCTTGAGTATGCGCTTTGGTCGTCGGTTTTCTAGGTGTAGTACAAATTCTAGGCCCGAGAACTCAGTAGATTTAGTCAAAAACGAAGTTGTCGGTTTAATACAAACATCGGAAGGTTGGAATACACCCTCAGAAGCCGGTGCCTGCACAGCAGCTATGGACCCATCCAAGGTAGAGACATCTGCAGGTTCCATAGTCGAAGAAGCATCTTGCTGCATATCGGACTCTGAATGGGTCTCAGCAGAGGCCTGTGAATCTGTAGAAGTGGGTATCAGGGGCTGCAAATGCACCTCACTGAGTACCGGCGGACTGGAGACTAGCATAACGTTAGAGTTGTCGGAGGTTTTGGACATATGCAGTCAATCCCTGCCTTTATCCTTACGTTTTTTTCGGAGGATCGCTAGTCGGATGGTTTATTGAAGCCATTTCAGAATATGGAGAATGAGAGTGAAAGAATTTAGTGACAAAGACAGCATCACTATGAACAGTTCAGGCGTTAAGGCACAAAACCGACAGCGAGGAACGTCATGGTCTGGGCCTAAACAGGTGACGCAGTAAGAATGAAAATCTCTGTGAGGTATTTGCTTTCCACAGACAAGACAATTGTTAACTTTTTCTGACATCGGTTAGAGCAAGAAAAAAGGATCCACAATGGGGTACTTCGCTTTAGAAGCCTTCAGGTTTGAAACTCGAAAAACAAAAATTTCAGGTAGCAGCTGACCGGCACTTGTGAACTGCTTCTGCTTCGGGCTGCCGCATGGCAAGAAAAGCTGATGTAATGGCATCGGCTGCATGTTTTATACCCCTGACAACCTGACGTTATGGAAGAGGGGACAGCATCCGACGCAGAAATCCCAAGACTTTGGTATTCGGGCCGAATGAGGCCTACCTGCAGGCAGGTAACCCAAGTGTGATGACTGCAACAGTGAAACATGAAGAACATCCTTCTTTCTCAATTCTGGTGTTGGCTTAGTTCTTAGAATACTTTCTGCCACTTTATGAACATAATATTCTGTATGGCTATTACTAGTCTCCTTAAAGATATGCATTCAAAATCCCAGCCTCTCCTTATTTCTTGAGCTTCCCCTCCCCTCCTTATTTCATCGTCATCCATTTTCACTTTGAGTTACAGCTTTCTGCTTGTTCTAGTAAAAGTAGCAGACTCCAAATCTGACTTCAGACCAGTGACAAGTGGAGTACCACAGGGTTCAGTCCTGGGTCCTCTCCTGTTTGGTATCTACGTTTCTGAAGTACAGGCTAACACAAAAGGTCTTTGGCTAATGAAGTTCGCAGATGACTGCAAACTAGGAGCCATAATCGAAACTCCTAATGATGTGGACATCCTACAAAAGGGCCTCACTGAGACAGATGCCTACTGTCAAAGCCATGGCCTCAAGCTCAATGCCAAAAAGTGCATTGTCATCCCTTTTGGTAAAAACTCTGTACCCATGAGCTACCACATAGGAGGTAGTCTACTTAACACCGAAAGTGTGATAAGAGACCTTGGGACACAGGTGGACAGTAGTCTCTCCTTTGATAATCACATCACTACAGTAGTCAGGAAATCCTTCTCCGTGGCACACCTCATCACAAAAAGTTTCTCATCCAGGAAAAAAAAAAAAGAGGTCATTGTTCCCATCTACTCGTCACTCGGACCCATTATAGAGTACAACTCCCCTTTTGGTATGTACCTCACAAGACATCTACAACAACTGGAAAGGCCGCAGAAATACATCACAAAGAGGATTACCGGCCTCAAACACATGCCTTATGCAGACCTTCTCAAAAAACTCCAACTTTACTCCATCGCATATCGTTTACTCAGAGGCGATCTCTGCCTAACATACAAAGCTATGTCAAACCCAGAGCTGTTGGACATGCTCCACTTAAAGAAATCCCAATCCCAGCAAGCTACACGCTTTAGGGACCTAAACCTTGTCACCACAATAAACAGAACATGCTGGAGGGATAGATTCTTGTCCCAGAGACTTCCCATACTCAAACTACCTATCTGTATCAAACAAAGCTCCTCATTAGTACTATTCAAGAAAAATCTTGACGATTGGATGGGAAACAGGAAATACACCCTGGGAATCACCTCTGTGGCTCTGCTTGACAGGGGTGCAGGAAAATAATTTTCTTAGGTGGCGAAAGCCAGGGTATCTTTTTGGCTAGGCTTATATAGGCCCTAGGGCCAATAGCCTAGTACCTACCTATGAACCTATGTATAGAACCGTAAACTGTGTAGCTTTGAAATATCCCTTCAATTCAGGTAATCACAAATCACTTCCTTCTACTGGAAGAATCACCTTAACCTGCTTAACTCTTGCCCTATTCCCTCCCAGATAAAATCATTCAACTCTTTATAAACTGCTATCCACAACTTCTCTTCCGGTTAAATAAAAAAGCATGACCTGTGTATAAAACTAAAGGTAATAAAACATTTTCACTGCTTGTATCATGTTAGCCATATGAATAAAACAGAGCTTCCAGTTTTTCAGTTTTGGTATTATCTTTTGTTTAGCCTCTTCTCACATATCCTTAGCTGCCATAGCACAGTCCTTTTTGCCTGTGCACCTAAGTATTTCATTTTATCATGTCCCCATTAATATGGGTACTGCTGAACCAATTCTTGTGTTGGGTACATAATTTACAGTTATTACCTGTGTTTTTTCTTCATTAATGTTGTATCCCAAAAAGACGTGAAACTGTCTCAGAGGGTTCCATAACGCTGAAAAGTCTTCTGTTTTTATCGGGTGCAAAATAATATCTACACATAAAGCCAACTTTTCGTGATTACCATACCAATTATATCCTTGAATTTCTGAGTCCCTTATTTTCTTTGCCAAAGATTCTAAATATAAAGCAAATAAAAATAAGAAAAGAGGATACCCCTCCCTGGTTCTTCTTTTCAAACAGAACTTAGCAGACAGGAACATCCCCCACTTTAATTTTCACCTCCAATCCTCATATATATCCTCCTAATTACCCATATTATTGTGTCAGGTAATGCAAATGCTTCCATTGCCCTACTCATAAAATCCTAGCTTACTCTGTTAAATGCATTCACTTCATCAAGACCCACCAAGTGATATTTTCTTACATTCTGATTCCCTCTGGATCATCATTGCTCAATTAATGTTGACAAATGTTTTCTTCCTCACAAAAAAAAAATGCACACACACAGACACACACTAATCCATACCTAGCACTTTTGGCAATAACTGTGACATTCTTTTAGCTAGTATAGATACAAACACTATCATGATTTAACTCATTCCCCTCAATGAATCTCTGGAATGCCCTGTTTAGACATACCTTAAAATGCAAGGAAGCCAATATAAAATTTTGGGTTTTGGAAGAAGTGAAACCAGGGGAGAGGGGTGGTGACTTTGAAACATTCTTGGAATATAGGGAATTAATTTGGCAAATTAGATTGGACGCATGCTCCCATGTGGGCATGAATGACCATATTTCCATTAAACCAGCACTAAAATTACTGGCATCAAATCCCAAATAAATTTCCACCTGGCTATTGATTGTATACTTGGTTTTAACTCATAGAGGTTTGTAGTTTCCTTGAATTTCCTTACAGAAATATGTATTTTTATCCACATACGAATTCCATAGGTTCAAATTCCGGTACTTTATATATTTCAATATTTTAATATATTTCAATATTTTAATATTTTAACATTTTAACATACACAGCATATTTTAACATTTTATAAAAATATATATATATTTACATTGATATATATATATATATATATATTTCTTATATATTATTTTTTTTATAATTTTTTCATCCAGCACCATTATATTGTAATGGTGACAATACCTATTTTTGTTGAATATCAGTTGGCTATGAATGGATTGTATGTATGCATTTTAAACAGTTTTGAAATGGTTAAAGGAGGCACCCAAGTGTAATTTCAGTCATTTGATTGAAACATTAATTGTTTTCAATTTGTTGCTAAGGTCTTAATACCCAACAAAAAGTATATAAATGCATCAATTAACATTTTTTATTGATTCTGATGAAGTCTCTTACATAGAGACGAAAGCGCGCTCAATCTATGTTTGCTGTACTGTTTGCTGTTGGTGTTCATTTAAATTAAAATTATTATCCAGTTCTAATACATTCTTGAAGCGTGGTTTGTGGAGGATACACCTTTATTGTGCTGACCAGTGGATTGTGTGTTTTTACGTTTTAAAAAAATAAAATATGCTAATACCTTTGCAGATATAAAAAACTTAGCATTTTCATGGTGTTCATCATTTTGTCTTGTTGTCTTTAAAGCATACTTGCTTATTTACTTCCATATATCTTAAACCAAATGCATTAATGTAGATATTCACCCTAGTAAAATTAAGAGAAAATATCTTAATTCTACATATAATATAATATAATATAATATAATTAATATAATATAATGGATTTATACCCTATTATTGAGTTTTCAGGACCATATGATTCAGTTATCAAAAAAGTACAGTTTTGTACCTACCATAAATGTAGATGTTCGAGTGTATACCCTGCTGCAGTCATCACACTTGGGTTATCTTGTCATCAGGCGGTCCCGCAGTCGGCCTGAATTCCAAAGTCTTGGTCTGGCGTTGGTTGCTGTCGCTTCTTCCCTGACGTCAGTGCACCAGGGGTATATATATAATGCATCCAAGGCCATTTTCTTCAGTTTTTGCTTGTCCCAGATGTCAGGTGCCCCCAAAAAGGTGGTCAGTAATTAGTACCAATTTAAGAAAATTTAGCACAAACACAAAATCCCTCCAGCTATAAGCAAATACATCAGGAAGGTATTGTAAAGATTTAGCCAGTTAGATCAGAGGGGATGGAGGGAGGGTAACCTGGACAGCAGCAGGGTGTACACTCGAACATCTACATTTATGGTAGGTACAAAACTGTACTATGTTCATCGTGTTACCCTGCTGCAGTCATCACACTTGGGTAGAATCCCAAAGCTAAGGATGGGTGGAGGAGTCAAAGAGGGTTAGAGGAGGCTAGAAGGCCCTGCAGAACTGCAGTGGCGAAGCCAGCTCTTGTCTTAGAGTAAAGTGGTAAGTGATAGTGTTTGGTGAAGTTGTGTACTGAACTCCAAGTTGCAGCTTCCAAAATCTCATTGGTTGGAACCCTCCTGAGGAAGGCTGTAGATGTAGGTGTTGCCCTGGTAGAGTGGGGCCTTATGGTAGCAGGAACTGGTTTTCCATGATGGGCATAGCAAAAACGATTGCAATGTCCTATCCATTTGGAAATGGTTTGCTTTGATATAGCCTTCCCTTGCGAAGCTGTAGCATAGGATACAAAGAGCTGGTCAGATTTTCTGAAAACCTTAGTTTTATCCAAGTAGTAACGAAGTTGCCTGTGAATGTCCAAGGAATGCAGGAGTCTTGCTCCTTTGTTCTGTGGATTTGGAAAGAAGGCGAGTAAGTGGATGGTTTGATTTAAAGCCACACTGGAAACCACCTTAGGCATGAAGGAAGGATTAGTTCGTAGAGAAACTCTGTCTTGATGGAAAATGAGGAAAGGTTCCACTGCCATTAGTGCCTGCAGCTGTGAGACTCTTCTGGCTGAAGTTATTGCTAGCAGCAGGGCTGTCTTCCATGATATAAACTTTAGATCAGCAGAGAAAGCTGGTTCAAAGGGAGGTAGCGTAAGTTTTTCCAGAACAAAATTGAGGTCCCATGTTGGTGTAGGTGCTCTCCTGGGAGGCCTAATGTTTTTTGCCCCTCTGAGGAACTGCCTTAGAAGTGGATGTGAAAATAAGGGTGGATCCGTGTTGTAGTGGGCTAAAATAGCTGATGCGTGGATTTTAATGGAAGAAAAAGAAAATCCTTTGTGCAACATCTCAGTTAAATACTGTAGAATCTGAGGCATGTGAGGCTGAAGTGTATTTTGGCCTTTAGCTTGGTTCCAGGCGCAAAACCTTTTCCATTTGTCCGAGTAGGCCTTCCTGGTGCTGGGCCTCCTAGCTTCCAGAATAACATCCATAACTGCTTGAGAAAGAGGAGCTGGCTGGATGCTTAGGTCACTTGCCATGCAGCCAGATTTAAGGTTTTGAGCTGGCTGTGTAGAATCTGATTGTTTTGCTGTGTGAGCAAATGGGCAATCTGTGGTAAAATCCAAGGTGGGCCCTGGGCCATATTCCTTAATAGTGGGTACCAGTGCTGGCATGGCCAGTCTGGGGCTATGAGTATCAGTCGTGGTCTCTCCTTTCTGACTTTCAGAAGCACCTTTGTGAGAAGAGGCAATGGAGGGAAGGCATATACTGTCAAGTTTTTCCAACTGAATGAGAGTGCGTCCACTTTCCAAGCTTGATGGTGAAGTGTCCTTGTACAAAATTTTGTTAGCTGATAGTTTTGGGGGCTGGCAAACAGGTCTATATTTGGGAGGCCCCATTTTTGAGTTATCATTGCAAATACTTGTGGATCCAGTTTCCACTCGTGGGGATCCATGATGTTTCTGCTGATGTGGTCTGCCAATGTGTTCTTTTTTCCTGCAGGAATTGAGCTTGTAACTGAACTTGGTAAGCCAGTGCTGTGTTCCACAAGGTCATTGCTTGCCTGCATAGAGGGTAGGAGTGTGTACCCCCTTGTTTGTTTATGTACCACATCACTGTGGTGTTGTCCATCCTTATTGTAAGTTGTCCTGGATGTAATAGGTTCTTGAAGGCTGTCAGAGCATTCTGTACAGCTAGCATCTCTTTTTGATTGATGTGCAGATTCCTTTGATCTGCAGTCTATATGCCTTGAAAACACTGTCCTGCCATGTGTGCCCCCCAGGCATAGTCCGATGCATCTGTTGTCATAGCTTGCCTGGCTGGGGGCAAGGTGAAAGGCCGACCCTTGTTGAGGTGACATGCCTGTGACCACCATAGAAACTCTTGTTGTAGGCAGGGAATGAGAGATATCACTGTGTCCAAGCTGTGGCTGTGTTGAGACCATACGCTTTTTAGGTACCACTGTAATTTCCTCATATGCAGCTTTGCAAATGGTATTAGTAGTATGCAAGATGCCATGAAGCCCAAGGCCTGCAGAATTTTTCTTGCAGGGAGTTGGGTCTTTGTTGCCATTGTTTTGAAGTATTGAGTTAGTTGTAGTTGTTTGTCTGGCATCAGATAAGCCTTCTGGGCCATTGTATTCAAGCTGGCACCCAGGAATGTCATACTTTGTGAGGGTACTAGTTTTGATTTCTTTTCGTTTACTGTGTACCCAAGGCAACTTAGAAGACATTTTACTTTAACAATTGGCTCAATTACTCGTGTCATTCTAAGGGGATCCAATGTCTGTCTGCTTGGGATGACATGCTTGACAAGCCATGCTGCTTCGCAAGGGACGGCTTGCACCTGTCACCCCTGGGCTTCTGGATATTGGCCAAGGCTCTTGCCACCCCCATAGTGCCTTTTTTAGGCAAGGCTCAAAAGACAAACCCACCTCCCTAGAAAACACAAGTGAAAAAAAACTAAGGGTAATGCTGCTCAACGCCAGAAGTCTAAACCTCAAGATGCACACTCTCGAAGCCCTCCTCAGTATGGAGAACATCGATGTCTGTGCAGTGACTGAAACCTGGTTCAAGGCTCCTGAGAGCACCCCAGCACTACCAGGTTATACCTCATATCATGCTTTTCGGCCTCAAAACTTGGACCGAACCACAAAAGGAGGGGGAGTATCCATATTCATCAAAGATACCCACACCTCCAGGTTAGTAGCAACGCACGAAGCATCTGAGACCATCCAGGTGCAACTAACCGTAGGCAAAACTGCCCTACAGTTTGTTGCATGCTACAGACCACCGTCTCAAACTCAGGAACCCCACTCAGCCTTCTTGAAGACACTGGAGAGTATGAATGTCTCTCCAAATACCATCATATTGGGAGACTTCAACTACCCAAACATAGACTGGAAGCATTACTCAAGCCCCAACACCCTAGCCCAAAGGTTCCTAGAATTCATAAACTCAAATGCGATGGAACAACTAGTCACCACTCCCACAAGAGGTGATAATATACTAGACCTGATCATCACAAACATGGGGACACAATGCTCCACACCGGAAGTATACCCCTCATTGGTGAGATCAGACCATAAATTAATCTCACTGGAAATCCACATCCCGCCCCCACCCCCAGCACAAAAGACCACAGTGAAGAATTTCTCACAAGCTGACTTCACACTTCTTAAGACTGAAGTGGTATCCTTCAAGGCCCCTGGGCCAGTGAAAACCACAGCCCACACCGCTGAATCCTTTATAAACGCTTTCTATGGACACCTTCAAGAATGCATGGATCATGCAATCCCAAATAAAACCAAGACCCATTCCCCCAAAGGCAGGCATCCTGTCTGGTGGACCCCAGCCATAAACAAGCTTTACAACAGAAGCAGGAAGCTACTACATGACAGAGCAAAATCCCCAAAAGGGAAGGCATCTCTGATCAGTACTAGCAAAAAACTACGATCACTCATAAAATCATCCAAGGCCAACTTCGAGAGAAAAATCGCAAAAGACACTAAAGACGATCACAAGGCCTTCTTTAGTTATGTTAGAAACCTGGGTGGAAACTCCAAGATATGCTCAGAGTTAGTCCAAAATGACAAAAAATACACTGAACCCACAGACATTGCCAACATACTAACAGAGACAGGTTCAGTGCAAATTTCTCTCCCCCCTCCCCCCAAAAGGAGAAATATCTATCCCAGCAGAGTGTAGCCTCCCTGACATCTCAGATGCCCAGGTGAGAGCTGCCCTCTCCAAAGCTAAAAACACAGCATCAATGGGACCAGACGGTGTCCCTGGTTGCATGCTACATGAAATCCAAGAGGAACTAAACCCGCACATAAGGCTGCTGTTTAATCTTAGCCTTACTACAGGATACGTACCCAAAGAATGGCGTACAGCAACAGTGGTCCCACTCCACAAAGGAGGTGCTTCACGGACCCTGAAATTACCGCCCATAAGCTTGACGAGCCTGGTCTGCAAAGCTATGGAGAGGATCATTATGCAACTCATAAACAAAGACATTGGGGACCTACAGACACTGGATCCTACCCAATTCGGCTTTGTCAAGGGCAGATCCTGCCTTTTGAACCTGGTCGACTTTTTTGAAACAATCACTAAGGCCATTGATGAGGGTAAGGCAGTTCACACAGCCTACCTTGATCTTGCAAAAGCCTTCGACACAATACCCCACTCGGGCATCATAGACAAGCTCACCAGCTTAAATGTAAACCCATATGTCATAAGATGGGTTGCAAACTGGCTCAAGGACAGAACCCACAAGGTCAGAATTGCTGGAGCCATGTCAGACTCTAAGCCAGTCACAAGCGCTGTCCCACAGGGCTCGGTCCTGGGACCCCTCTTGTTCGGCATTTATTTTTCCGAGGTGCAAGCAAACATAGGAGGATTGTGGCTAACAAAGTTCGCAGATGACTGCAAACTGGGCGCCATAATTGATACTCCAGCGGACACAAGCATCCTTCAGAAAGGCCTCATAGAAATGGATAACTGGTGCCAGAGCCATGGCCTTAAACTAAACGCCAAAAAATGTATAATCATACCCTTTGGGAAAAACAAAGTACCCACAAATTACCACATAGGTGGTAATCCATTAAGTACGGAAGAAGTAATCAGGGACCTAGGGGCCCAAGTTGACAGTAACCTCTCATTTGACACTCACGTTGCCAAGGTGGTTAGGAAGACCTTCTATGTTACCCACTTTATCATGAAAGGATTCACATCTAGATCAAGAGAGGTCATTGTGCCCCTATACTCTTCCCTTATCAGGCCCATAATTGAGTACAATGCCCCATTTGGGATGTACCTTACTTCACACCTGCAGCAGTTAGAAAGACCCCAAAAGTACCTCACCAAGAGGATCAAGGGTCTCAAACATACGTCATATGCTGCCCGGCTGAAGAAACTCCAGCTCTGTTCAGTCGCATACCGCCTACTCAGAGGCGAGCTATGTCTGACGTACAAGGCCATGTCCAATCCGGAATTAATGGACAAGCTCCACCTCAGAAAATCCAAATCCACCAGAGCCACGAGAGCGAGGGATTTGAACCTCAACACAGAAATAAATAGGACGTGCTGGAGGGACAGATTCATAACCCAGATGCTCCCTATACTCTGGAACAGAATCCCAGTCCATGTTAGGCAGAGCCCCTCACTGACCCTCTTCAAGAGAAATCTTGACGGGTGGATGGGAGATCGTAGGTTTAACCTGGGGATCATTTCTGTGTCACTACTAGACAGAGGCACAGTAAACTAAAGCCTAAATGGGCATAGTATTCTCATTCCAGGGGATGGTGAAGGCCACACACACTCTGGCTAGGCTTATAAATGCCCTAGGGCAGATAGCCTAGTATGAATCTATGAACCTATGAACAAAAGCCAGATGTTGTAAGAGGATGTCCTTGCTTTCTGCTTAGATGAGGCAGTCATCCAGGTATGGGTATATTTGAATTCCTCTTTGTCTGCAGTATGCAATTACTGGTGCCAGGCATTTTGTGAAGACCCTGGGCGCAGTGGATAAGCCAAAGGGCAGTGCAGAGAATTGGTAATGGGTTGAACCTGCAATGAAATGGAGGTATCTTCTGCAACTTTGTCTGATAGGGACATGCAGGTATGCCTCCTTGAGGTCCAACATTACTAGCCATGCTTTCTTGCCCAACATGGGAAGAGGCTGCTGTAGTGTTAGCATCTTGAATTTGGGTACTTGTAAGAAGGTGTTTAGAATTGAAAGGTCCAGAATTGGTCTCCAGGCATTGTCCTTTCTGGGGACTAGAAAGAGTCTTGAGTAAAATCCTTGGCCTTGCTCCCGTGTAGGTACCAGATGAATGGCTCTCATGTCCATGAGAGCTGTAATTTGTTTTTGTGCCTCTGCCCATTGATTTTGTGGCAGGTTTGGCATTCCTCTTTTCATTGGCAAGGTGTGGAAATGGAATCTGTATCCCCGTGAAATTATGTCTAGGACCCATTTGTCCTTTGTGACAATGTGCCAGTTGTCTGAAAAAAGTGCAAGTTTTCCTCCCAAGGGAGCTGCCAAGAGAGTGTTGCTTGGCCAGATGAGGTGTAAGTCATTGAGTTTGCCTTCTAGTAGTTTGGGGCCTGTTTTCTCCTCCCTTCTGTGTTGCAGTGCCCCATTGTTGAGGTTTATATTGGGCTTGTGGTTGCCCTCTGCCTCTTGGACATCTGTATTTACCCCTCTGTGGTCTGTCAGTAGCTGGAAAGGACCAATTTTTTGTTGGCCAATTTCTGCTGAAGCGAGGGGGGCTGTACCTGTAGAAAATCTTTTGCCTTATCCTCCATTTTCTTTAAGACTTCTGCTTTAACTCCAAATAGGACATCCTGCTGTAAGGGAGCATCTAGAAGCTTTGCTTTAACATGATCAGGCAGAGTTTGTTCCTTTAACCAAGCATGCCTACGTATAACAGACCCAGTGACAGCTGCTCTGCAGGAAGCCTCTAAAGAATCAAACTCACATTGTAAAGTATGTTTGCCCACCTGTTCAGTTGCATGCAACAGATCCTGCATTTCTTTCAATTCAGACTGTTGAGGGAGTGTGCTCATTTTTTGTCTTAACTGAGACATTAGAAATTGCTGATATTTTAGCATGTGAAACTGACAATTTAGTGCTCTCATAGCTAGAGTGGCTGAGGTGTAAACCTTTTTCCCCCACCTGTCTAGTGCTCTGGAGTCATTTTCAGAGGGTACAGGATTTTTTGCCATAGAAGCATTAGCCCCTTTGGGACCCTGGGAGATAGTCTCTGGATCAGCAACAGGGCTTTTATAAAGGAATTTGTGGGAGTCAGGCACTCTATAGTATCTGTCTGGTTTGGCTGGAGCATGAGGCAGAGAATCTGGATTCAAACTAGATTCTAAGTAAACATCATCCACAATGTCTAAAACTGGGGGGATGGCAAGAGGTCTGTGCTGGGGGAGTAAAAGAAACTCTCTGAGCCTTTTCTTTGAGTCAGAGTAGTCCTGACCTTCCCAGTGAAAATGTTCCCTCATAGTGTGTAAAGTTTCCCCAAAGGAGTAGTCTTCAGGGGGTGAAGCTGAGGGAATGGAATCCTCAGCATCAGAATCTTCATAAGGGGGAAAAGAGTAATCTTGGTCCTCAGAGGAGCCTGAGGAAATAGACACTTGATCAGAGGAGGTATAATCTTCCTCTTGTCTAGGCCTTTTGTTGGGTGGGGGTTGGGAACCCCTGATTACAGAGATCAAATCTTCCGCCATTTTAAGTATCTGTTTCTTAGGCATGGGGCCTTGAACTGGAGACTGAAGTGCAGTCTTTTTTGGTTTAATAGGAGTCTTAAGCTTAGGATACATTTTTATGGTGAGCATCGTTGGTCTGAAGACGTCTTAAGAAAACGGAGGTGTTTCTGCAGCACCGACATCTCTTTCTGCAGTGTCGTCGGTAGGGGCTAAACAAAATGGCTGCGTCAGCCTAGCACTCTCCGTCAAAGGTTCCGAAGTGGTCTCGGGTTCCAAATCTGCGGTAGCCAGGGGTTGCAGAGGAGCCTCACTGAAAACCGGTGAACCGGAGACCGGCCCAGCCGAGGCCGCTGAGTCTGGCTTGGGTCTAGGCTGCTTGTCCTTATCTTTGCGTTTTTTGTGCACGCCGGTAGTCGGTTGCTCCGACGGCATTGTGTAGTTAAATTTTCTACCGAAGTAGTGTCGTGCGAAATCAAAGCGTCTTTTTATAGTACGCTTATTGAACCTAGCACAAAAATGACAACCAGTAACGTCGTGGTCTGGGCCTAGGCAAGGTATGCAGTAAGAATGAAAATCCTTATGAGGTATTTGCTTCCCACAAGAAATACAATTGTTAACTTTTTTTGACATCGGTCTGAGGCAAGAAAAGTTTCCCCAATGGGGTACTTAGCTTTATTGAAGACTTCGGATCTGAAATTCGACTTCGAAAATCTCAGGAGTCGGCCGACCGGCACTTGCTAACTGCTTCTGCTTCGGGCACCGCGCAGCAAGAAAGACTGAAGAAAATGGCGTTGGATGCATTATATATACCCCTGGCGCACTGACATCAGGGAAGAAGCGACAGCAACCGACGCCGGACGAAGACTTTGGAATTCAGGCCGACTGCGGGACCGCCTGACGACAAGATAACCCAAGTGCGATGACTGCAGCTGGGTAACACGATGAACATCTCCACTTACAAAAAAAAAATCTATGTTTATGCAGGGGTACCAAGCTACCAGCACTCCTGACATCTCCTGAAAATTATACATAACAAATCAGAGACTGCACTACAGTAGAGAAAAGGATAAATTCCCCAATCCCACTGTAATGTGATCTACACAGACATGCTTTAACAGGGAATTTATCCTTTGTCACAATGTAGTGTGATCTAGGAGTTGGCCTATATAATTTCCAGGGGGTGTGATGGGCTTGCCCCGTGTATAAATGTAGATTTTTTTCCACATTCGAGTTTTTGTAAACTCGATCATATGATTTTCAAGTTTCTGAAAAATTAATAATTTGACATAAATCCAATGCAGTGCACTTTTACACCCAACTCCAGCAGCATAAGATCACAGCATGTTAACATTAAACTTCCTTTTCTCCAGCTTTTCTTCTCTTTATGTTGTAAGCCTACATTTCTCACAAGTAAAAAAGTATTTCTTTACTTTACTATCTTTAACACATACAAAAGTCACTTAAAAGACTCCCCCCACATTTAAAATATCTCTTACACACTACACAAAAACTGCTTGACTACATATAACATGCAGTTTTCATCATGAAATGTTTTATATAAATACTTATAACAAAAAAAAAAAAAAAACATTTTACTTACAATTAGTTTTTCCCCTTATAGTGTCACTCTAATCATTAATGACATAAACTGGGGGCTTTGTTTTACAATCTACCCACAAGTTTAGCAGAGTCAACAAAAGTCCAGTCTTTTTCAGATATTTTTTCTAGCAAAGGCATATTTCACAAATCAGGTACTCTGGATTCTTCTAGTCAACTCCTGTAAGATTTCATTGGCAAAGTCTCCCTCTCTCTGAATTTTACTGTCACAAGAATGAGAAGCAGAGTCCCTTCCGCTTTCTGGCTCAGTTTTTGTTGGATTAACTTTTTTTTAGTTCCTCCTTAGCCTGTTCTACATCAAAAATGTCTGATCCTCCAGGGAAAATACACTGAAGACAGCTGAATACAGCAGCTTGAATCTCACACCTGCCTCTCAACATTCCCAGATTGTCGGGTTAAGTTTACTTTTCTCCTGCCTGGTGAACAGTAGATAATTTTATACAAATATTCTGTTGTCTTAAATTTTTTAACACTTTTTTTTTCAGGATCAGCTCTTTCTACTAATATGATTGCATCTTTCCTAATATAGGTCTTGGCTGCTTCTCATTGCCAGGTTGGAACATACACTTTATGTGCCCTTTCAATTAAAAAATCCTGATGTGGAACACCCGTCCATTTGCTCATTTTTTTTCTTTCATAAATTAATAGTCTGTTCCTTCCAGTTACTCTGGTATGCCAGAAAATCACAGGTTTTCTCTGCTCACTCTGTCTTCTAACTATAGTATTATAGTATTTTTTTAAACAACTCTTCATGAGAAGCCTCATATTCAGCCAGCTTTTTCTCCATTTCAACCTGTAATGTTTGCAGTTTTATCAGTTCACCTGAACAGCTAAAGTGCATTCATTTTTTTCTAGCCTTTTGTTATTTGAGTTTATATATTCTCAAAATATGGAACAAAACAGGAAAATCTTCTTAATTTCCTTGGATTTTATTAGTCCAAAAGATGAAAAAAACAGTAAACTCCAAAAACATGCACGCAAAGAAACTGTATTAACGCTCTTTCAAAACTGTGTTTTCGTTTTACACCAGCGAACACCCGGAATGTATTTAAAGAGGTTTACAGGGGGGAAGCGCATGGAGGTTTTAATAGAGACCAGCGAGAAACACGCGCACGCCATTCTGAACCTGACAAAGGTACTGTTTTACCTACACGCAATTTAAATGATTGGTTACACCAGAAAATCAATTTTAATGATTTTGCTAATGGAGCTCAAGAAAGACCTAATAACGCTCCTTACAAAGACAATTTAAATAAATTGTATAAGCTATTACATAAATATAGAGTGCTAAATATAGAGAATATGTATTTGAATGAATGTATTTCTTTGAACATTGTTCCCAAAGGGTTAAAGGTATTCAAATACCCTAACAATGTCATACCAGGCTCTGATTTTCATTTGGATCTTATGGATATATTTAACAAGTGTGGTTTAGAGATGTTGCAGCTCATGGTTAGAGAAAGCAGTAGAATTCAGAAAGAAGTTTTTAAGGAGATAGAGGCCTTAGACAGTGCGATTACTGGTGACCTTATGTTCTCTATTGAGGAGGAGAAGGCCAAATATTTTAACATGAGGAAAGAGATAGACAGGAATATAGATACTTTAGTGGAAAGGAAAATTAAAAAAAATGGAAAGAGATATATTGGAATATAAGAACAAAACAAGTTACCCTAATCCACCACTTACAAAATACATGCAAGAAGGTTCATATTATAACAGTAAGTTTTATAATAAAAGTGACTTTGAACCCATAGTTATTGCTGATCTTCAGAAGAAGAGGTTTTATATGATGAGGAATTTCCCCCATTAAGAAGATCCGAAAGGATCATGAACAAACAGATAGTAAGGGAAGAGAATTTTCAATGGAAGGGGGGAAGAAGGGGAAGAGGGAGGTACTAAATATACCCTCTAATTTACCCACTACCCCCCAGAATTTCACTCTATTACAAGAGAAGGTAGTAAATGGACTTATTGCAACTTTAATATTTATAATTTCAGCCCTTTGGAGCTTCAGAAAGGGCATTTTCATTTGCTCTCCAAAGGGCTTAAGTTCATACCATCCACCAAGGGAGATTTAGCTAAGGCTTTGCTTGAAATAAAATTATTTCTTAGAAAAATTAATTTAAAAATGCTTTTAACTAATAATCCTATACTATACAATAATGTTAATCTGAAGCGTAGGTCCACCTACAACCCTCCTTTAAATCCATATCTCAAGAATCTAGAGAAAATTCTAGAGAAAGAAATTAGAAATGATGAATTAATTGGAAGAAAGTCATTTAACAATTTAAATCAGATAGAAAAACAGATCCTTGAAGAGTTAAAATTAGACTCTAATTTAAGAATAATGAAACCGGATAAAGGTGGGGGCATTGTTATTATGGAAAATATAGAACATGAGAGTAGGATGAACAAAATACTCTGGGATGAAAACAAATATCAAGCTACATCTAGAAATGAGATCAATATAGCTTATAACAAAATAGACATTTCTATAAATGAAATGTTAATTGATGGACTAATTAACCAAGACACCTATAAGTTCTTAAAGACTGAAAAGCCAAAAGTTCCCATCATATTCGGTATACCTAAAATCCATAAAAATATATCAGATCCCTCCCTTAGACCAATTGTTAGTGCAGATGGATCTAAGACCCATGCCCTAGCTAAATTGGTGGATAATATGACTAAAAAATGATGGATAAATAGAGAACATATACTTAAAGACTCTTGGGACCTACTGAATTCTCTGGCAAACTTTAACAAAGTAGATAATATGATTTTTGTCACCATAGATGTTATCGATCTGTTCTCCTCAATCCCATATTCTGAAGGAAGTAAAATGTTTGAAGAAATTATTTATGAGGAAAAGAATTTCTCCAATAATGATAAACTTCTCATTATATGGTTAATGGACCTAGTATTGCAGAATAACTTCCTTTACTTTAATGGGGAATTTTACAAGCAAGTTCAAGGTGTAGCTATGGGGGCAGCCTGTGCCCCTACATACGCTAATTTAGTATTGGCAAACTGGGAGGAAAAATATATTTTGAATAGTGAATATAATTCCTCCTGGATTATGTACCGTAGGTTCCTTGATGATATAGTTATTTTCTGGACTGGAGATGAGAATACATTGCATTCCTTTCTAGACTACATACAAAATACTAGCAGCTTTTTAAAATTCACATACCATATTTCCCCCAATGTCCTACAATATCTGGACGTAGAAATTTATAAAAAAGTAAATGGAGTAGAATCCAAAATTTTTAGAAAACAACTCATTGTAATTCCTATTTACATTTTGAAAGTTCACATCCCCTTCATGTTAAAAGGAACATCATAAAAGGACAGTTTGTAAGGGGATGTAGGATGACTAGTGAAGAAGAGGCATTCCTTTTAGAATGTGATCTACTAGAGTATATGTTTCGGAATAGAGGTTACCCGGATGATCTTATACATGTTACCAGAACAGATGTAATAAATGGCAGAAGCAATAGATTTCTACCAATTATTAAAGGGGGTAATATTAAGAATAAAATGGATAGAGGAATGCATAATAGTAATAATCAAGGTAACTTTGAGTTAGCTCTCACACTTGAATATAATAGTATGAACAATAGAATAAGAACTATATTCAACAAAGAATGGTACAGATTTACTGAATTAATGGACCTAGATAAAGAGAACCAATATTCAATTAAAACTGTGTATAAAAATTCCAAAAATATTAGGAATATACTTGAAAATAAAAGAACTATAAATGCCCTAGACAAAAGAAGAAAAGGGACATTCAAATGTGGTAGGTGTTCACAATGTACAGCTATCTCCAATAGTAATGTTATACATATTAATAGCAGAAATAGGACCATAGTAAATGATAAATACTATTATAACTGTGATTCTATGGGCCTAGTGTATTTTGTTTCCTGTAAACACTGTCAATCCTTTTATGTGGGAAAAACCGAAAGGAAATTGAAACGGAGAATTTTTGAACATTTTAATGATATAAAGAATTGTAAGGAAAGTAATGCTTTGTATAAACACAGCTTAGTATGCAAAGAAGCTAGTTTTATATTTTCAGTAATTGAGCATACCGAAAGGGATATCAGAGGAGGACCCTGGGAAGAAAGACTGGAGTATAGGGAACTTTGGTGGCAAGTGACCCTAGAAGCATATAATACACCAGGTCTTAATGAATATACCAGCATCCTACCTCTGTTAAAGCTGAGGGCAGCTAAATTGTAAAAGAATATATTTATATATAATCTCTGTTTATATTTAATGATATATAGGATTTTTCCTAATACACGTTTTTAAATGAATTTTTTATATTTGAATATGTAGAAATTTGGAGTTCAAGGTCTTTTTTATTTTATTTTGTTATCTTTTATATTCTTATAAAAAACTTTTTAAGGTGAAAGAGCTGCAATAATTGTAAATGGCCACTTGATGGCAACCTTTACCATTGGATCCATGTATTTTTAACATAAGTTTTAATATGAGAAGTTTTTTGAAAATAAATTTATTGATTATTTTAGATATCACAAGCCTAATATGAAGGAATTTTATATGATATTTTTATCTAATATAAAGTTTTAAAGTGATGTGCAATAATCAGTTTAGTTTCAAACTGTATTTAATGATATTGATTTTTTAAAATGCTTCAAACGCCCTGATTTGGGTTTAATTGTATTAATTAGTCCTAATTATCTATGATATATAAGGACTGGGCAGACAGCTGCATTTTTATCTGATGAAGTGCGGTTTGTAAAACGAAAACGCAGTTTTGAAAGAGCGTTAACACAGTTTCTTGGCGTGCATGTTTTTGGAGTGTACTGGTTTTTTCGTCTTTTGGACTAATAAAATCCAAGGAAATTAAGAAGATTTTCCTGTTTTGTTCCATATTTTGAGGATTTATTGTTTTTTCACCGTTATTTCTGGCTTCGTGAGTTTATATATTCCTTCAATGGTTCATTTATTTTAATCACCTTTGTACATTTGATTTTTTCCTACTAAATTCTCTTGAAACAAAGCTGAAGATTGAACTGCTTTGTGTTGAACAGCTGTAGAATCCGTCACAGATCATGTTTTCTCCTCACCTTTTCTGGTTGATTTTCATTCAGGTTTTCCATATTTGTTCTTTGCTGACAGTGTACTTTATAGCTAGTAACTGAATTATACCCAAAAAGAGTTTCAATGGTAATCCTTTTTCTCAGTTTCTGTTTTCAGACTGAGAATGCTTAAGTTAAGCTGCTGACCAGTGTGCATATATCTTAGAAGTTCCTGTGTATGCTTTTCTGATATAAAATATGTACAAAATAAATATGGACTACAATCTAAACTGCAAAAGTGACTAGAAAGAATTAAATATTATGAAGTCAACTCACTCTCTTACCCTAGCTTGGTGATGTCATGGTGTATGACGATACGAGGTAGTACCATCTATGCCAGGGAGAGTAGGGCAGTGCATGCATAACATATGCTGGTGTGACTGCCTGGAGTTCTGTGGGGAGGGTTGTGCTGTTTGGCTGTCACACTGACTTGTACAGATGCTTGTGTTAAAAATGCATCAACAGTGGGTCCTGCTGGACAGAAAAGAGATACACATGTACGTCACACAGTATTACTACAACTGATTAAATGTATATGATCTAATAGAGAATTCTTGAAGGGAAGAGGTTAATCTCAGTCCAGCTAATTTTGAAAAATAGGTTGAAAATTAGATGGCTTGGTTTAGGCATTAAAGATTTTACCTTACAGGTCTGATTGCAGCCAGAGACAAAAATGTCTGAGAAAATCAGGACTAGGAATCCTACTGTGTAGTACTAGGGATGAACTAATTGCTACCCTGGAAAGGTGGAAGTTTTTGAAATTGTTCTATAGCTTTCAGATGCTACAAAAGATCTTAGCAAAGCTCTGGATGTGTAAAGTACCAAAGTCAGTGACCGGATGTGATGTCATTCTATAACCAGCACTAAAATGACTTTTTAGATATTAGTGAGAGATATGAAGGAACTCTTGCAGCAGCACTTTGTTTTTCAGAACCTAATAGGAAAGATCTCTCACAGATATCTTACGCAACCACATACCTCATCTTGCCTTGCTGTAGTAAGTAACTTAACTAGGGAACAGTAATTCTTTAGTCAGTCAGGAAAATATAGCAAAATTAGTTAAGTATTGTTTTTCCTGCATCTGTGAGAATCTACCCAACTGCTATTTTTATATCTTCTGTGACTGAAACTCTGGTGTTTATTGTAACTAGATACTAAGTATTCTCATGTTTTCAATTTTATTATTTATTATTAAATATTTTTATACCTTTCATTGTGGCTGGTCTTTTAAAGAATACTTTTAACATCTAAAGTGTACTTATGCTTATTCTAGTGACACTATGGTTGCTCCTGAAAGCCTTGCTGCACTGGTCAAACTCTACCATTTGTATTAGTATTAATTTTACTCAGTATGTAAGAGCCTTAGAATAGCTGTTTGGTGGCAGCATAATTAACTTACAGTCTGGGCAAAGGGGGCACAGCTGGTAAATCTGTGCCTTTCCCAGGTGTGTGCACGTGTGTGTGTGAAAATCAAATATCCAAGTGTGTGTGTGTGTGTGTGTGTCAGCTACTTGAAACAGGGACACAGAGCTCCAAAATGGTCAGTGAGGGGTCTTGTTTGGGGCCTGGAGAGAGAGAGTTCATCCCCACGTCTGGAGTGTGTTCCCTGTGTTCTCTTAAGGGAAATTGTGCTTGGTGTAGAGAGCTACATCTGAAAATACCGTGTGCATCCATTTTTGTTCCTAGTGGCTGTCCCTCACTGGTGTCAGTGGTAAGGACCGAGTCTTCTGGATTATGGGACCAGAGTAGGGACCATCACAGAGTGCATATGCAGAGTCTGTGCACGCACTGAGTGCTGTAGATGAATATCTTTGAAAAACTTGTCAATAAAGAGCTTTCAGGAAAGAGATCAGTCATGAAGTATGACATGTTTATTACATACTTTGTCCAGGTAGTTAAAAAATCTGCTTCTGTTATTTCACTCTTGCCCATGCTATTGTACTTGCATCACACCAAAAAAGGGTCTGCTTCAATGGTACTTACTGGTTAATGACATAACAAATAAACTTCCTGATGCTACCTTACAAAGTAAGACATCACAAATATTTATATGAGAAGCAATACAGAAATTCTACACTTATTGCAGCAAATGTTGTGCCTGTAGGATACTTGGCAAATGGCTTTGTAAGCAGCATTAGATTTAATAAGAAAAATTTAATACAGCTCAGTCAAAACTCAACACCCACTTGCTACTTACATTTTCAGTTTATGAAGACTACCTTGCCGCACCAGAGCTGCCATGGCATTTTTCTGCATGTCAGAAGAAAGCACTTCATAAAATTTCAAATAACCTAAAAAGATACAGAATATACTTATATGCAATATGATGATTTTGTTTTACAAAAGAATATCTTAAATACATAGAACTTTCTAGAACACATGAAAAGTTAATGTGTAATCAACTGTGTTAGCAACAGCATCAGTCCAAGAACATCCACAATGATCACTTAACTTTATTTCTGTAAAATATACAAAATTGTGTGCATTTGTCCAAAGTTAAAAGGGGATCAGAGTTATAAAACCTTATTTATTTTTTGAGTATTTTCAATGACGCAAAAAAAAAAATCCTGAAAAATGCAATACAGTTTCAAAATGTATTGGGAACAAGCAAATGCATAAAAGATCTGCCTGGCAAACATTATCTTGTGCATGTTAAGCCAAAAGTTATAAATACACACAAAAACTGTCATGTATATGTGGGAATAACAGCTTTCTATCATAATGGCTACTCTGTCTATATTAACATGAAATATAAATGGCCTTACAGATATAGACAAAAAGCAATAAGAACTGAATTATATTAAGAAATGTTTGGATAGAAATGAGCATCTGATCTTGACAAAAAGTATTTCAGGATGGACATTTAGCAGAATATCAGGATCAAAACAAAAGCAGAGTAATAATACTGACAGCTATGGGGTTTGCCAAAGTGACAGATGAGGGAAAAAAAGACAATAATGGCATATTTGTGGTAGTAAGGGTTTACCAGCAAGATAAGGTAATTACCCTGGCAAGAAATTATATTCCACAAGAAATTGCTATTAATGAGCTTAAGAAAATAGGGAGAAATAATCAGCTTAAAGCAGGGAATATTACTTACGAGTGGGAAATGAAACTTGGTTTGTGATAGTGAAGATGAATCAGGGAGGCCTATAAATGAAACTTTAACAAAAAAGGATAGATTTCTCAATACATAAATGAACACATTTAATACTGAAGATGTGAATTCAGTACTATACAGTCAGTCAGAATTTACACAATATTACCCAAGATACAATAACTGTGCTAGACTGGATAGAAATTATATTTCACAGGAGCATGTATGTTTAGCGACAAACTTTTACAATCATCTGATAACTATTTCAGATCACCAGCTGATAAAGATGAAGAAAGTTGCAGGGCAATGAAATAAAAAAGAATAGTGGCACTTTCTTACTTACTGTTAAAAAGAGAGGAATTTAAGGAATGGATAGTGGAAATTATTTGAGAGTTATTAGGGAAGACAGAAATGTTTTCAGAATGCATACCTAAATGAGTGGGATAAAATGACAATGGAAATAAAAAAAACAGAAATAAAAGACAGAGATATGGGAAAGAATTAATATGAATTATTTACAGGGGCTGATCACCTGGCGGTGTATACCTTGGCTCTAGGTGATAGATTAGATAGAATAAGGTATAAAAGTAGCTTTTTTTTCACGTTTTAGATTGGAAAGACTGCTCTGAGTTGTATGGAATAAGAGAGTAAATAAGTATCTAGGTAATATTATTCTGAAAGGGGAGGCATGACGACAGTACAGATGTTAAAGAACCAAAAGTTATTTAACTAGGAGACAGAAAAAGAAGCAACAGTGAAAAATGTTTCTTTCAAAGTTAACCCACGTCTGGACAAGGACCTACATCTGTCAAACAAGATCTGAGGTAATGCTGGGCTTTGCAGGAGATTATGGGTGAGGGAAGGAGCCTGAGATTGTGATCCAAAGTTTTGAGTGGCTGAAAACAGACCCAAAGACCCAGCCGCTGAGGAATGGATGGAAGAGAACGTCAAATCAAATGATGAAACCAAAACTTTGAAGCTTGTTATTATGGAAACAGATAGCAAGATAAACGTGGTGTAAATGTTACTAATCCCTTTAGTTTTATATACAAGTCTAGTGTGTTTTTATCAACCAGAGGAGAGGTTATCAACATAATTAATAAAGAGTTGAAAGAATTTATTTGGGAGGTGAAGATGGCAAGAGTTAAGTGGAATAAAGTGATTTTCCCCACAGAGCTAGCTGAGTTAGGATTACCTGGTTTTAAGGAATATGTAGTAAGGCTGACATACATAACATGAGTAGAAGGTTATAATTAAAGTCGAAATGGATGATAGAGGACCGTTAAGAACTAAGGAGAAAGAAAGATCTCCGGTGCATATCCTTAAGGAGAATAACAACCATGCAGAATATTATATTCATAAAGTACAGAAAGCATTCTAATCACTAAGCCAACACAGGAATGGGGAAAGGAGATTTTACCAATAGGAATGACTGCAAGAAGGAGTATAGGAAATAGACAAGATGGGGGTCAAAATTTACTTGAGAAAAGTAGCAAAGTAACCAAGATACTGGGAGAAAACACCAGAATGGGAAATTTAACAGAATGAGATTAGGTCAAGCAGAAGTCTGGACTGCAGGTTTCAAACTGCCCTCCCTAACAGTGATTGGTACCACAGTGTAGGCAAACAGAAATGGATATGTGTGCGCTAAGTGAAAGACCAGCTCTGGTAAAGTTTTAACTCAGTCTAGAAAAGTAGAACAGAAGTTGCTATTAAATAAAAAGGTAATAAGGCATATAAAATACAATACTGATAGAGTCAGTCAGATGTTAGAAAACACTGAGAAGAGATAATGGAAAGGCAATATATGAAACAGCAATGGGAAGATGGACGTCTGTATGGCACCCAAGTATGCAAAAAAAAGTACATAAGGTTTAGAAATAGAAGTTATGTCCTTACCATAACGTTCCATGTGGAGTGTTCATCTCGCCTTTGTTCTTACACCTGGGTTCGGAGCCGATCCTCGGCTCCGTGTCGCGCTACAAAGCTCTGCATCGAGAAGAAGCTCGAGACCAACCTAACTCCCACAATCCCCCTCTGCCTTTACCTCAGATCTAGTTTGCAAGCAAACCAGAAGTCAACAGAGAGAATAACACATTCATGCCAAGAACAACATAGCTGAAAAAAAAAATATATATATATATATATATATATATATATATATATACATATATACAACAACTGCTTAAGGCAGAAGCAGGAAAAACCAAACCAGACACCTAAACTGGACGTTCTTCCTGAGGGTGGGAGGGTGGGAATGTAAGAACAAAGGCGAGATGAACACTCCACATGGAACGTTACGGTAAGGACATAACTTCTATATGTGAGAGTGTTCAATCTCGCCGCTTGTTCTTACACCTGGTAGCCCTAGCTCCATGTTCCTGAGGAACTCACGGAGAACGTTCCTGAGCACAGTGGAACCAAAGGTTGCCCTGTCCCTAGAAATCCTGTCTACTTTGTAATGAGTAATGAATGTATGTGGTTTAGACCAAGTAGCAGCCGCACAAATAGTGTCTAACGGTAGGCGGGCTGCATGAGACAGGGATGTAGATACTGATCTTGTAGAGTGTCCTTTGGGCTTGACAGGTAAAGTTTGCTCCGAGGCAGTATAAACAAAAATAATACAATCGGAAAGCCATTTGGAAAGGGTTCGTTTCGTAACTGCCATACCCTTCTTGCTGTCTGCAAAGGCTATAAAAGCTGGTCTGTTTTCTATGATCTTTTGTTCTATCCAAGTAAAATCTGAGTTGTCTATGAACATCTAACTTGTGTAACATGTATTCCAACTTATTGGAGTGGTTTTTGAAAAAGGTGGGGAGCTCAATAGACTGATTGATATTATTAATGGAGCAAACTTTGGGAAGAAAAGATGGATTAGTGCGAAGAGATACTCTATCAGGGTGAAAAATCAAATAAGGGTGTTTAACGGAAAGAGCTTGAAGCTCCAACACCCGTCTGGCCGATGTAATAGCCACCAAAAAGAGGGTCTTCCATGACAAAAACTTCAAAGGACAGGAAGAGGCTGGTTCAAAAGGTGGTAGCATCAGTTGAGATAAAAGAAGGTTCAAGTTCCAAGGTGATGTAGGACTTCTAACTGGAGGTCTAATATGGAAAGATCCTTTTAGAAAGGCCTTACAAAGTCTGTGAGCCATAATAGGAGCCCCACTTTCTTCCACATGAAAGTTTGAAATGGCAGCCAATTGCACTGTCAAAGTGGCAGGAGAAGCTCCTTGGTGGAACAGTTCGGTTAAAAACTCCAGGACCCTATTTAGAGGAGCTATCACGGGGTCCAATTGATGTGTATTTGCCCAGTGCACAAAGCGCTTCCATTTACTAGTGTAAATTTTCGTAGTGGAAGCTTTATGAGAAGCCACCAGGACATTTCGAACTGCAGGGGAAAGAAGATCAGACCTGGCTAAGAAGGGAAGCGGAGCACCCAAGCTGCTAGTCTGAGGGAGAGTAGCGACGGGTGGGATGCCCCTGACAAGTGGGTCAGTAGATCCGGCTCCGGGTCCAGGATCCAGGGTTCCCATTCGTGTGCCAGAAGAAAGGGAAACCAGATTTGACGAGGCCAGAATGGGGCAATGAGGATAATTGTCCTTTGCAGGTTGTTGGCTTTCTGTAGAAATTTTGCAATCAGGGGAACAGGAGGAAAAGCGTACAGGAGACCCGGGGGCCAATCGTGAACCAGAGCGTCCCTGGGGACTTCCCCTGGAGGGGGTAATAGGGCAAAATAGCTTCTGCATTTGGCATTCATTGGAGACGCAAACAGATCACAGGAAGGCTGGCCCCACTTGCGAAAAATTTCCTTCACAACTGATTGTTTGATGGACCACTCGTGAGGTAACAGGATGTCTCTGCTCAACCTGTCCGCTATGACGTTGAATAACCCCGGGATGTGCGTTGCTATCAGAAAGCGACCCGTGGACTCCGCCCATTGCCAAATTCTCATGGCCTCTCTGCATAGTTGATAAGACTTGGTTCCACCTTGTTTGTTTATGTACCATACTACGGACATGTTGTCCGACTGAACTGCAATTGTCCCTAGAGGAAGGAGGGGAGCAAAGTGTTGCAATGCTAGAAACACTGCCCTCAACTCTAGAACATTGATGTGCACATTGTACTCCAAATTGGACCATTCGCCTTGGACTGTCTGTCCCTGAAAGATGCCCCCCCCACCCTATCAGGGAAGCAACCGTGGTCACCGTAGCTGTCGGCGTGGGTAGCACAAATGGTCTTCCGCTGGAAAGATTGCAAGTCTGAAGCCACCAAGCCAGGTGTGATTTGCATATGTTTGTGATGTGGATTTCGTGTGTCAGGGGTAAGTGTTGGAACGACCATTGTGCAAACAGTAGCCATTGAAGAACTCTCATGTGCAGTCTTCCCAAGGGTATCGCAATGAGAGAAGCTGCCATGAGACCCAAAACCTTCAGAACCAGCTTTGCTGGGGAATTTCTGGATAATAGAAGAAGAGAAAAATGGTTTTGTAGGGAGGTTATCCTTTCTGGAGGAAGTCTTAGGATTAAGCAACGCGTATCCAATTCTGCTCCTATGAATGAGATATGCTGTGATGGCTGTAGTAAAGATTTTTCGAAATTTACGGAAATTCCGAGATGAACACAGAGTTGAAGTGTGTAATCCCTGGCCTGAATCAGTCGACGCTCGGTGGTGGCAGAAAGGAGCCAGTCGTCCAGATATGGAAACACCTGGAATCCCAGGCGCCTCAAGTGAGACGCTACCACTGCCATACATTTGGTGAAAACCCTGGGGGCTGAGGTCAGACCAAAGGGCAGGGCTCGAAACTGAAAGTGACTGGCTCCCAGCCGGAAGCGCAAGTGATCCCTGGACGCCCTGGACATTTTGATGTGGTAGTATGCGTCCTTTAGATCTACTGAGCACATCCAGTCGTCCTTCTGTAAAAATGGAAGGATCGATTGAAGCGTGACCATCCGAACTTTTCTTTCTTGATGAAGGTATTGAGTTTGCTTAGGTCCAGAATTGGCCTCCAGTCCCCTGTCTTTTGGAACTAAAAGAACCTTGAGTAAGTTCGAATCCTCTGGTCCGCTGGGACTGGTTGGATGACTCTTTTCTAGCAGCTTTGAAATTTCTATAGCTGCAGGGACTGCAGATGGGCGGAACATCTGGGAGTCTTTTCTGCGGAATTGCCGGCAATAGGAAGGGAATTTTGTAACCTCTGGTAACAATGCTTTTTACCCAATTGTCTGATGTAAGACTTTGCCAGGCCTGAGGGTATAAAGCTAAGCGACCCCCGACTGCCTCCAGAGCAGGACAGCTGGGCCTCCTCTCAGGAGTGCTGGAAAGGTTTCCCGGGGAGTGTATCCCTGTCACCTTGGTTTTTGGACCCCTCTGCCGCCAGGGTGACGTCTTCCACCTCTGCCCCCTCCTCTGCCTCTAGAGGGGGCATCACCCTGTGTGCCTGGGAAAGAGCCTTGGGGTTTTCGAAAAGTACAGTTTTGTACCTACCATAAATGTAGATGTTCGAGGATCCACATTGCTGCAGTCCTAACTATTGGGGTAGTCCGCTGTCCAGTCGGCCCGAATACCAAAGTATATGGCTGACGTCGGTCAGGGTGCATTAGACTGACGTCAGTACGTCAGGGTACTAATGCGCATGACCGACGTCATATCCTCAGTCTTTTCTTGCCCCAGATGTCAGAAGACCCTAAAAAAAAATAAGGCCAAAACCAAAAATACCAAACATACCTGCACCAAAAATATGTACAATATATACAAAGGTACCAGAATATAATCTCACCTACAGAACCACCCCTAAACACAGAGGGGCAGGAGGGAGGGTAAATTGGACTGCAGCAATGTGGATCCTCGAACATCTACATTTATGGTAGGTACAAAACTGTACTATGTTCTTCATTCCACATTGCTGCAGTCCTAACTATTGGGTAGAATCCCAAAGCAGAGGTAAGGGAGGCTGGCAAATCATAAGGAAGCAGGAGCTGATAACACGCCTTGCAAAATAGCTGTGGCAAAACCAGCCCTAGACTTAGAGTAGAGAGGAAGGTGGTAATGCTTAGAGAAAGTATGCACTGAACTCCAAGTAGCTGCCTCCAAAATATCCTTAGTTGCCACCCCCCTTAGAAATGCTGTTGAAGTGGCAGTAGCCCTAGTGGAATGAGGCCTAATCCCAGCTGGAACCTCCTTGCCATGATGGGAATAACAAAATGCAATGCAAAACCCAATCCACCTAGAAATAGTTTGTTTTGACACAGGCTTGCCCTGCGAACTCAAAGCAAAAGAAACAAACAACTGCTGAGACTGCCTAAAATCCTTAGTCCTGCTTAAATAATAACGCAATTGCCTGTGTACATCTAAGGTGTGCAAAATCTTTTCCCCTTTATTTTGGGGATCTGCATAAAAAGTAGGCAAATGAATAGTTTGGTTTAAAGCCACACTAGAAACCACTTTAGGCATAAAGGAAGGATTAGTGCGTAATGATACCCTATCCTTATGGAAAATCAAAAAAGGCTCAACCGCCATAAGGGCCTGCAACTCAGAAACCCTTCTAGCAGAAGTAATGGCCAACAAAAAAGCAGTCTTCCATGACAAGTATTTCAGTTCAGCAGTAGCCGAGGCTCAAAAGGTTGTAGAGTAAGTTTCTCCAACACAAAATTGAGGTCCCAAGCAGGAGTAGGAGCTCACGTGGGGTCTTATATTCTTTGCCCTCTAAGAAATTGCTTGAACAAAGGATGTGAAAACAATGGTGGGTCACAATCATAGTGAGCTGAAATTGCTGCAGCATGAATCTTAATAGAAGAGAAAGACAAACCTTTGTCCAATAACTCAGTAAGATATTGAAGAGCCACACTCAAATTAGGCTCAGAAATCTCCAAATTCTTTGCTGCAGTCCAAAATAAAAATCTCTTCCATTTTCTCGTACACTTTCCTTGTACTAGGTCTTCTGGCTTCCATAATCACATTTAAAACTTGTTGAGGAAGCTGAGACCTGCTGTCTTTCAAAACAGAATATGCCAGGCTGTTAGATGTAGAGAGTGAAGCTTGACATTGAGCAGATGACCGTCCCTCTGAGACAACAGGTGTGGAATCAAGGGTAAAGGCCATGGAGGCTTCCTTACCAGACTCCTCAGTAATGGGTACCAGTGCTGCGAGGCCAATCTGGAGCTATTAAAATCATCCTTGGCTTGTCTTGTCTGACCTTTAGAAGCACCTTTGGAAGAAGAGGCAGAGGTGGAAAAGCATACACATGAAGATTTTTCCAACTGAAAGAAAGAGCATCCACTTTCCAAGCTGTGTGATGAAATCCCTTCGTGCAAAACTTTGGCAGCTGGTGGCTTAGTGGAGAAGCGAACAGATCTATGTCTGGAGTTCCCCATGACACTGTCAATTTTTGAAATACATGAAGATCCAGTTTCCACTCGTGGGGATCCATGATTTGTCTGCTTAATACATCTGCTAAGGAGTTCTGTGCTCCCGGCAGAAACCTTGCCTGAAGAGTTAGTTGCAGACTGAGCGCAGTCTCCCATAAAATCATTGCTTGTCTGCACAATGGGTAAGAATGTGTTCCCCCTTGTTTGTTGATGTACCACATGACAGTTGTGTTGTCTGTTAGAATCAACACCTGCCCTGGAAGAAGTAACTCCTTGAAAGCAATTAATGCAAACTGAACTGCTAACATCTCTTTCATGTTGATATGTAGATGCTGTAGTCTGGCAGGCCACTTGTCTTGTATCCACTTTCCATTTAGATGAGCTCCCAAGCAATATCTGAGGCATCTGTCGTTAGAATCTGACTTGCCTCTGGCCGGGTCACAGAGAGTCCCTTGTTTAGGTGACATTCCTGAGCCCACCACAAAAATTCCTTTTGAATGCAAGGTATTATTTGAATGACAGTGTCCAAATCCTGGCAGTGCTGTGTCCACAGATTTTTGAGATACCATTGTAGCTTCCTCATATGCAGTTTGGCATTGGGAAGCACCAGAATACAAGATGCCATGAACCCTAAGGCTTGAAGGACTGTCCTTGCAGTCAGCCCGGACTGAAGAGATAGATGATGGAAGTAACTGGAAAGATTCTTTTGTTTGTCCGGGGTTAAAAAGGCCATCTGGGCTGCTGTATTCAGTCTCACACCCAGAAAGCACATGTCTTGAGAGGGTACTAGACTGGACTTTATTTCGTTCACAGAATACCCTAGGCATCTTAGCACTGCTATGACATATTCCAGATGCTGTAGAAGGTCTTCCTTTTCTTGAGCCAGAATCAGGCAGTCGTCCAAGTAAGGATAGATTTGGATTCCTTTTAGCCTGAAGTAAGCTATCACTGGAGCCAGAACCTTTGTGAATACTCTGGGCGCAGTAGATAAGCCAAAGGGCAATGCAGAGAACTGATAATGAGAATTTCCAGCTCGAAAACGCAGATACTTCCTGCAACTTAGTCTTATTGGCACATGAAGGTAAGCTTCCTTGAGATCTAAAGTTACCATCCAGTGATCTTTGCCCAGCAGAGGTAAAAGCTGTTGTAACGTCAACATTTTGAACTTGGGAATGTCCAGATAAGTGTTGAGGATAGATAAATCCAGAATTGGTCTCCACGTGTTCCCCTTCTTTGGTACTAGGAACAGGCGAGAATAAAATCCTAGGCCCCTTTCTGGCACAGGAACTGACTGAATGGCCCCTATTTGGAGCAACAGAGAAATTTGCTTGTGAGCCTCTGTTCTTTGAAGAGGAGGAATGTCTGGCATGCCTTTGAAAGGAGGCAAGGTATGGAAATAAAACCTGTAACCGTGGTGAATAATATCCAGAACCCATCTGTCTTGGGTAATTAAATCCCAATTTTCTTTGAAAAGAGACAGCCTTCCTCCCAAAGGTGCTGCCAGGCGAGAACGTACTGGCAGCTGAAAAGGCAGGTCATTGGGTCTGCTTACGAAAGGACTGACCCCTGCCCTCACCAGGAGTCTGAGCAGGGGAACTCCCTGTCCTAGGCCTAAAAGAACCCTGAGCTCTGCCCCTACCACGTCTAGACCTACCCCTAGACTGGGAATCATAAGCAGGATAAGTTCATACCTTAGTAGGCCAATTTCTACTAAACTTCGGAGGCTGCACCTGCAAAAAATCCTTAACAGTTTGCATAGACTTAGCCTTGTCCTCCATTTTCTTTAAAACTGCTTCCACAGGCGAACCAAACAACACATCAGACTGCAAAGGAGCATCCAAAATCCTTGTTTTAACATGCTCAGCTAAATTCTGATCTCTCAACCAGGCATGCCTACGAAGAACAGAACCAGTGGCAGCCACCCTCGAGGAGGCCTGCACAGCATCAAAACCACACTGCAAGGAATGTTTACCCACCTGTTCAGACACATGAACTAAATCCTGCAACTCTTTACACTCAATACCTTCTGCCAGAGCATCCACCTTAGCTTTCAATTGTGAAAGAAGGTAATTCTGATATTTTAACATGTGAAACTGACAATTCAACGCCTTCATGGCTAAAGTGGAAGAAGTATACACTTTCTTTCCCCATCTATCCAAAGCCCTTGCCTCTTTATCAGGAGGAACAGGATTTTAAACAACAGAGGCCTTCACCCCTTTAGGCCCCTGAGAGACAGTTTCCGGGTCTGCCCTAGGACTCTTAAAAAGATACTTATGAGCTTCAGGCACCCTATAGTACCTATCCGGTTTAACTGGGGCAGGAGGCAAAGAATCAGTTCAGGGAAGCCTCTGCAAAAACATCTTCCACCACATTCAGAACAGGAGGTATAGCTAAAGGCCTATGCTGGGGTAAAAACAAGAACTCCCTAAGCCTCTTCCTGGAATCAGAGAAATCCTGACCTTCCCATTTAAAATGCTCCCTCATGGAATGCAGGGTCTCTGAAAATGAAAAATCCTCAGGAGGAGAAGCTGATGGAGTAGAATCATCCACATCAGAATCAGAATAAGGAGGAAACTCCTGCAAGTCTTCAGAAGACTCAGAAGCCTCGAACAGTGCTCAAAACTCTCAAACTCAGGTTCCACCCTAGGCCTCTTATCAGGGGGGGGCATAGAACCTCTAATCATAGTAATCAAATCTTCTGCCATTTTAAGCATATGTTTCTTAGGCAAAGAACCTGAAGCACTAGGAGAAACCCCCACTGAAGCTGCACTTGGCCTGCCTCACAAGGAAGCCTTGGAAACAGAGGGGGAGGCTCTAACCACCTTAGGAAGAGAGGGAAGAACAGCCACCTGAGAAGCCCCTCAGCCTGGCCTACTTCCTGAGAGGATACATCCTGTAACAATAAAGTCTCCCTGAGACTCCAAAGAAACACCTGGCAGAACCTCCGGCTCCACTGAGCCTTCTAAAGAACCGACGTCAGGGACTGTCGGTTCTTCCACTCTAGGCTTTGCTGCTTTGTCCTTGCGCTTTTGCCCGAAGCGGGCGTCGGAGCATCCGGCGGCATTTTATAATTACAACGCTTCCCAAAAACTAACCTGGCACAGTCTAACCTTCTCTTAATAGTGCGTTTGTTAAATCTAGCACAAGAGCGGCATCCAACAACGTCGTGCTCAGGCCCTAAACAAGGAATACACAAAGTATGGTAATCCCTATGAGGTATCTGTTTCCCACAAGAAATACAGTTATTCACTTTTCTGACATCCGGTTAAATACTGAGGCAAGAAAAACCAAAATATTCCCCAACGGGTACTTAGCCAACTTTGATTCGGTCTGAAACTCTGACTTCAGAAACTTTCAGAACGCCAACCTGCACTCGCAAAATTGCTTCTGCATCGGACCATGCGGCAAAAAAGACTGAGGATATGACGTCGGTCATGCGCATTAGTACCCTGACGTACTGACGTCAGTCTAATGCGCCCTGACCGACGTCAGCCATATACTTTGGTATTCGGGCCGACTGGACAGCGGACTACCCCAATAGTTAGGACTGCAGCAATGTGGAATGAAGAACATCCACATTTTTCCACCACGTTGCCCTTTGGGGTACGGTCTGGATGGGGTGGAAAAACGGACTCTGACAGCAGACAGAGTCTTTCCCTCTTGCTCACACCGGATAAGGGTCTCCTTTACTTTTGGGCCAAAGAGAGTGGCACCATCAAATGGGGCGTTAGTAAAGGAAGACTTGAAGGCTTCCGCAAAGGAACATAAGCGCATCCAGGATTGTCTACGAAGAGCAATCGCTGAAGCCGCTGCCCTACTCGACCCTTTGGCTGCGTATGAGATCAGCCTCGTGGACAAGTTTGCAATAGATGTAAGGGTATTGAGATGTGCTGTAACTTTCTCCGAGACAGCAGCGTCTGTAGTACCCTGGAGGGTATCTCCCAACTCTTTGATTAGATCCCTCTGTAAACGTGTAAAATGGGTCAAACAGTTCAGGGATCGCATAGAAAAAGCCGCTGAACTAAAAATGCACTTCCCATATCTGTCCATAGTCCTAGAATCTCTGTTAGGCGGATGGACAGATGAGGAAGATTCAGATGTCTCCTTTTTCGTGGCCGCTGCCACCACCATAGCGTCCACTGGAACTCCCTTTGTTAGATAAGCCTTGTCTTGGGGGGCTGTAATATATTTATTAGGCTTTCTAGGGACTGGCTCCACCGTGTCAGGTGTCTCCCACGCCCTCCGAGCAATCAATTCCATCAACTCATCGAAGGGCGGAGTGACCCAGGAGGAGGAAGGGTGAGCACCGAATGCATTCAGCAAGACTGACTCATCCTCAGAAGGGGGTAGGGCTTGCCAATCACCTCTCTGTTTTAGGATCTCCAGGATGTCAGAAAAGGAGACATCCTCTGAGGGTGATTTAGGGGACCCTTCTGACTCATCCAAGTCAGTGTCTGATGTCAAGGATTCCTGTGGAGAATCCAAGTGTCTCCTCTTACACAATCTTTTCTTCGGAACTTCCTCGGGGGGGCATCCGACGAAGCCTCCGAGGAAGAGGGGGCACCCTCTAGGGGTGGCTGAGACACTGGTGCTCGACGCTTAGATGTAGCCGTGGGTGCAGAGGAGGATAACGGTCCTTTATGGGAAGGAGAAGCCGTCTTTGCTGAAGTGGTTGTCTGAGCAGACAACACCTCCCTCATGAGATCGAAAGCCCCCGGGTCCCGAGTCGAGGCATCCCCAGGTTCCGAAGAAATCGGAGGAATCCCCGAGACAGGCACCGATGGCATCGACCCCGAGGACGGAGCTGAGTCGATCCGAGCCGAGGCTCGAGAGGAGAGTCGAACCGAAATATCGGTCCGACTCTCGGTCCCCGATCAAGGATGGATCTTGGCTCGAGACTCGGTACTGGATCCGGAGTCGAGGTGAACGGTGCCGACCGAGAAAAAGCGGTTCCGCACCGAGGGCTCCACAATCAGCAGATCAGCCTCTCCCGGCTCCGAAGACTGGATAGGCCTCGGAGGAGGAACAGGTGGAGATAAGGGAAGGCCTTCGAGTCTCGACACCAACTGAGAGGAGACAGAGATGAGCTTGGATAAGGCCGTATTCTCCATCAATTGCTGCACCAAGCGGTCTACATCGGTGTCGGAGAGGAGCCTTGAAGAACGCGTCGAAGGAATCGAAGACGGAGCCGACCTCAAAAGTACAGGAGGAGGAAGCTCCGTCACCGGTTCCAAGACTCGAGGCTCGGTAACTGACAAAAGTTCAACACTCGGCCCCGAAGTCTGTGGAACCGGTGATCGAACTTTAAATGAAGAGCTCGGAGCCGATGACATGGGCTCCGACGTCTTCGATTCCTTCGAGGATTTAGATGCCTGGTCTGATGCATCCAGAGCCTCTTGGAATGCAGGCTTCAAAAGGCCCCTATCCATAAGTTTCCTGCGCCTATCTGTCATGACCCTTCCACTGAAAGAATGGCAGATGGAACAGTCTTCCTGTAGATGGAGAGGGCCAAGACAGTAGACGCAGGAACTATGATTATCTGTGACAGACATTTTCTGTCCACATTGGCACCTTTTGAAGCCTGATTTAGCCTTTTCAGACATTTTAACAAAGTGAAATCTAGGTAAAACATCAAAGCCAAATCCAGTACAAAAAGTCAAATCCAGTAAAAAAATTGTCAAATCCTGTAAGTAGTCAAATCCTGTAGTCAATCCAGTAAAGTTAAAGGGGTGGGGTAGGCCCCGAGGGAATAAACTCTAAGAAAGTATATAAAAACTATATGCAGAACTGAGAAACCCTCGATACACTACTCACACACACACAGTCAAGTTTAAAGAGAAATATTTTTAAACAAAATATAAGAAATAACAAATCTTAGCTTTGATGTGGTCCGAGCTCATCAAATATGATGCGAACGTTGCAGCGGCAAACTAGATCTGAGGTAAAGGCAGAGGGGGATTGTGGGAGTTAGGTTGGTCTCGAGCTTCTTCTCGATGCAGAGCTTTGCCAAGCGACCGACACGGAGCCGAGGATCGGCTCCGAACCCAGGTGTAAGAACAAATGGCGAGATTGAACACTCTCACATCTGTTGTTTAGAAGTGCTTGTGCAGGTATTTTATGTACCAATCAGACTTCAGAGAATTCTTCCTCAGAGAGATGGCAAATGGAGGAGATGTGACTGGACAGAGAGAAAAAGGCAACAAGAACATATTTTTGAGAATGGAATGAAGTGGCAAATTAAAAAAAAATCCTAATACAGTATTTTGTCAGAAATGTTGGAGAAACAAAATGGCTGCAACTAAGAAAAGGATTACTTTGAGCTGGGATACCGTACATGATTTGCCCAGATATGGTAAGGTCCAATTTTAATCCTATCGGCTGCCAAAAAAACAACTACTAAAACATGGAAACCAAAATCTAAACCAACTGTATTTGAAATACTGAATAATATAAAGGATATAAAAAAAATGGAAAGAAGATTAGAGAAGGAGCAAACTACATAGAAATGAATGGAATTTATAGGAACAATACATGCAGTATAATGTTCAAGAGAAGGAATGAAGGCATACATTAAGCAATCTGTGTAATGCTAGAGGAAATGATAACTGTTGCAAAGAAAGCATATATATATAATGCATTCACCTTAAAATGTTTCCATGGTTTGTTTTATATTATTGTATATGTACCTACATCACTATCTACAATGCAGGTGTGTTGAAAATAAATAAAGAAGACCCTCCTTCAAAAAAAAAAAAAAAAAAAAAATGTCTGAAGTACAAGCCCTAAATTGTGAGACCTGACTCAGGAAGGCTTGTTGGAACCTAAACGTTGCCTGCTAGATTCTGCTGGTGTAAGAAGCAGACCATGGAAGGAGAGCTCTCAGACTCTAGTCCTACTAAACCTCACCTGGTGAGTCAAGAACCCACTTCCTGCAATCAGGCAGTCACTGCAGAGTTATAGTCAAACAATGGGGAGATGCAGCACTTACAACAGGGATGAATCCTCTACGCCCGTCATCATGTTCAAACGTGGAAGAAAGGCACAGGCTCTAACCCTCACAAGTCAAAGATGAGCACAACACAAGCAACCGTGGGAGGGATTTCAATAACAGACTTTTTCCTGGAGGAAGTGCTAGACCTACCTTCAGCTTCTTAGCCCTTCTGATAGTACTCCAGTAGAAACCCAGTTCTACATATGAGACCTAAACACAAATCTTTACACAAGGAGCCTTCAACTGCTTTCATCCCTAGTTGCATGGTAGGCCAGGAACTTTTCTTTCTGAAGTCTGTAAGTGTCTGGAATGAATAAGCAACACTCATGACAGTGATTCTTATGATGCTCCTCTCCCAGACAGAAAGAACAATGCCAGTGCAGGTTTTAGTTTGTGACAGACTGGCAAGACAGGCACTCATAAGATATGCTTTTACTCTATGATCATGAAAACTTAAACCAAAGAGTCAGAATCAAACGCCAAACAATGCAAGTGGCAATTCAGAAAACAGCTGACAGGCTCAAGGTCTAGGTGCACCTTTGTAATGCAGGGTGTGATGTCATTGCAAGCGCCAGTACAAGAATGCAAGTGTCCTCAACAGCAACGTCTTTGCAGTTAAAGGTGCCATGCTGGAAAGCAAAACTGGAACTCCATCAAAAACACCAAGAAGGGTCTCCAGTGATAGATCTTTTCATTTACCAAACAAAGAGGGTTATCAGATAAGAAAGGAATACTGACAGTTCCATTTTTATATGTAAGATTTTTTTAAAATATTCTGCAGTTCACTAATTAACTGAAAAAAAAGAAGTTATGTCTTACCATAACATTCTATCTGTGTTGTTCATCTTCTTTCATTCATCACTGATTGGTTAGGTTCCGAGCCCTTGGAACTGAGTCGGCCTTTTTATCAAGCTCGCGCCAGCCCAAAAACTCTCGAGCTAAGCTTCTATCCAGAATGCCCTTCTCCCTGTTACCTCAGACTGAGTTTGCTAGAGAGAGAGAAGTAAGGCCGAGGCCACTTCTGCGCAAATACCCTAGGACACCACTTGGACCCAAAGCATCCCCCGGGAGCATTTGGAGGGGGAAGAAGGGTGGGAAGTGATGAATGAAAGAAGATGAACAACACAGATGGAACATTATCGTAAAACAACTTCTTTATCTGATTTTGTTAATCTTCTATCCATTCATCACTGATGGGACAGAATCCCAAGCTACCTTGAGGTCCATGGGCGGCCCTTGTGGAAGAACATTCCTGAGCACCACTGAGCCGAAGGCAGCTCTGCATCTGGAGACCAAGTCCAATTTGTAATGATTGATAAAGGTATGAGGCTTAGCTCAAGAGGCTGTTGCGCAAATGTCATCCATGGAAGCCCTGGAATGGAAAGCTACAGATGCTGCCACAGATCTAGTGGAGTGAGCTTTAACTTTTGACATAGATTCATCATTGAGGGAATAGATTAAATATATGCAGTCCCTTAGCCATTCTGATAATGTAACCATGGAAACAGCAATTTCCATTCTAGGTCCAGAAAAGGAGATGAAAAGCTGATCAGACTTTAGGTTTGGTCCTGTCTAGGTAAAATCTCAGTTGCCTATGTACATCCAAGGAGTGTAGGCAATACTCCCTTTACTGGAAAAATTCAGAAGGAACACTGGTAGGTATATGGTCTGGTTAATGGAAAATTCAGAAACAACTTTGGGAAGGAAGGATGGATTCATCCGAAGTGATACTCTGTCTTTATGGAAGACCAGATAGGGCCTCTTGATGCACAATCCCTGCTACTCAGAGACCTGTCTGGCTGACGTAATGGCTACTAAAACAAGGATTTCCAGGACAAGAATTTTAGGTCACATTTTGCTGCGGGTTCAAAGGGTTTTTGAGAAAAAGACTGAAGGACTAAAGTGAGGTTCCATGGTTTCACAGGCTGTCTAACAGGAGGCCTGATATGAGATGTTCCCTTAAGAAAGTCTTTGCATAGACGTAAAGAGATGAGAGGGGTGCCATCTATACCATTGTGGAAATTAGAAATTGCTGCCAGGTGTACTCATATGGTAGAGGCAGAGGCTCCATTATCAAAAAATGTTGCCAAATATTGCAGCGCAGCAGTCACTGGAGCCGAATATGGGTATACAGTGTTATCCTTAGACCAGATGGAGAACCTTCTCCATTTATCCTGATATAGTCTTCTGGTGGATGGTTTATGAGAGGCCAGAATGATGTCCCGTACAGGTGAGGTGAGATTAGCTTGCCTGGCAACTAACAGAAGTGGAGAAACCAAGCTGTTAGCCTGAGACTGGACAGATTCGGGTGTCTCAACCCTTGGGGGTGAGTAATCAGATCTGGAAGAGGGTCCAGAATCCACGGCGGGTATACTAGGTGAGGTTAAAAGTAGGAGAACCAAACTTGTTGAGGCCATAACGGAGCTATGAGGATCATCTTGCATCTCAACCAAAGAGCTTTCTTTAGAAATTGTGGAATCAGGGGAATGGGAGGATAAGCATAAAGAAGTCCCATGGGTCAATCGTGGATTAGTGCATCCCTAGGGGACTCCCTCTCCAGGGGAAACAAGGCGAAATATCTGCTGCACTTGTTCTATGGGGAGGCAAAAAGATCGTAGCAAGGCTGGCCCCAGTGGCTGAAGATTTCTGTTGCCACCTCAGGATTGAGGGACCACTCGAGGCAGAAGGACACATCTGCTCAGTTTGTCCGCAATTACATTGGAGCTCCCTGGGATATGCGTTATCAGAAAGCGGTAGGACGCTATCGCCCACTGCCAAATTCTCATGGTCTCTTGACACAGGGGATAGGACTTATTTTCTCCTCCTTCTTGATATACCACACTACTGACATGTTGTTCGACTGAATTGCAATTGTCCCAGAAGGGAGAACTGAATGAAAAGCCTGCAACGCTAAACAGCACTGCTTTCAGTTCCAGAATATTGATATGTAGGTGGGCCTCTGTGGTGGACCATGCTCCTTGGACTGTCTTTCCCTGGAAATTCCCCCCCACCCGATCAGTGAAGCATATGTAGTCACAATGGCCCTGGGCTGAGAAGACTGAAACGGGCGACTCCAAAGTTCTGCATCAGGCCTCATCCACCAAAGGGGGTCCTGCTTGCAGGAATTGGTTATTTGAATCTGGTAAATGAGGGGGTGACAGTTCGGGAACCACTGACAAAGAAGGAGACATTGTAGGATTCGCATGTGCAGATTCTCCAGGGGCACTATTGGAATTGAAGCTGCCATGGATCTTAGGGCCTGAAGAACTTCTCTTGCTGAAACTTTTGTTTGACAGAGTATCACTTAGAGCTGGAGCCTCAGTCGCTGTAGTCTGTGATTTAGAAGTGACACTAGACAGGACCAGGTACTGAACACTGCTCCAATGAATTCTATTTGTTGTGTAGGAGTAAGGTTTCATTTCTTCCAATGTATTATCATCACCAAAATCTTTGCCAGAGAGCATATAATGCAGTGCTGTTACCAAAAGACACTAGGTGGCGGCGGTGAGGAGCAGTCATCCAGATATGGAAACACCCAGAATCCTTGTAGTCTCAAGTGAGCTGTGACCACTGCCATGCGAGGGCTGTAGAGAGACCGAATGGCAGGGTGCAAAATTGATAATGAGAAGTGAAGCAGACTCCTGGAGCGTTTGGTAATACGCATCCCAGAGATCTATCGAGCACATCCAATCGCCTTCCCTTAAAAAAGGGAGAATGGACTGAACCGTGACCATCCGGAATTTGGTTTGGGTGACAGACTTGTTTAAGCTGTTGAGATCCAAAAATGGGTCTCCAGTCCCCTGCCTTTTTTGGCACCAAAAAGAATAGAATCCGGATCCATGTTGGTCTGGTGGGACTGGTTGGATGACTCTTTTTTTGAGACAGCTTTATTATTTCTGAAGCTGCTTCTTCCCTTTGACTGGGTGAAATGTTGGGAAGCGTTTTTGGAAGATTTGGTTGCCAAGAAAGGGGAATGGTGTAACCTCTGGTGATTATACTCTGCACCCAATGATCGATGGTGATAGATTACCAGGCAGCTTGGTGCAGAGAAAAACGACCCCCAACTGCTTCCAGAGGTAAGCAATCGAGCTACTCCTCAGGAACGCTGGTAAGGCTGTCCAGAAAAGGAGTCCCTGGAGCCTTGGTTACGAGGACCCCCATGCCTCTGTAGGGGTGTCTTCCGGAATTGTTACTCCCTCTGGCTCTGGGGGTATCATCACCACTTGCGGCATGGAAAGTACCCTGAGATTTTTTGTCACACATTTTTCCACTCCTCTGATTCCTAAAGAAGATACATTCAGGGTTGGAAATCGTAGGCCTACAGCACACAGGGTCTTGCCATCTTGCTTCCACCTGGCTAGCGTGTCCTTCACTTTGGAGCCAAAAAAGGGACAATGCTTCGATGGGAGCATTCAAAAAGGAAGACTTGAAGGGGTCCACAAGGTGACAAATACGCATCCAGGCATGACGCCTCATAACAATGCCCGAACCTGCTACTCTAGCCGCCCCTTCAGTCGCATGTGATAGCAACCTCATGGATGAGTTGGAGATCGATTCCAGGGTTGTGAGCTGCAAGGCCACTTTGTCCCTGACCTTGTCAGACAGCTGTTCTGCGAGTGTCCCAGAAAGTTCAGAGATCAAGTCCCTCTGGAGTCTCGTAAAATGTGCCAAATAGTTCAGTGACAGAATAGCAAAGGTCTCTGATGCAAAAACTCACTTCCCAGGTCTGTCCACCATCTGGGACTCCATGTTGGGTGGGGGGAAGCGGGACTTTCCTTAGCCAACTCATTTTTCATGGCCGTCGCCTCCACCATAGCATCGACTGGTAACCCTCTTGGCCAGTGCGGGTTCTCCTTGGGAAGGGAAAGAATTCTGTCAGGTCTCCGAGGGATCGCCTCACTGGAATCAGGGTTCTTCCAAGTGAGCTGCATGAGCTCACTGGCAGGCAGGGTCACCCAAGAGGTAGAAGGCCAGGCGCAGAAAGCCTGCTGGAACACGGACTCCTCAGACGAAGGGTTGGAGGGCTTCCAGTCACCTCTCTGCTTTAACATCATCAGGAGGTGACTGTGGGGACCCTTCACCATCATCGTAATCCAGGTCTTCTGTTAAAGACTCCTCGGGTGAGTCCATACGCTTCCTTTTGCATGTCCTCTTTTGAGGGGGTCTCCTCAGTGGGGGTCTCTGAGGAGGACTCGGAAGAGTGGGTACCTTGAACAGGGGTGTCCTGCGGCTTCCCTGCCTGGTGCCTGGGGGGGGGGGTCTGTGGCAGCTGTAGCTCAGGGGGTGAAAACTGGGGTTCCGACATCAAAGGGGTGTTTCCGGACTTGAGAGCCCTCTCCAATGCATGGAAAGCAGGTCTGCTCGAAGAGGGATGGGAGCCTGGAACCGAGAAAGACAACCTCAGGACTGGGGTCACACCCTGCTCTGACGAACCCTCCCCCACAGATGAAGCCTCAAGCAGGATTGGTGCAAATGTGGCTATTGGCACCGAGGATGGAACTGAAGACAAATACGGATCCGTGCCCTGAGCCGAGGCACCCCCCCCCCCATCCACAGATTGAGGAAGGACCGGTTCAGCAGGAACCGAAGACCAAAGAGGCAAACCTGGAGCCTGAGTGAGGTCCACTATGGGCGCAAGGTGATGGGTTACGAGAAGGACGTTGGAGCAGAAGGCTTCGGAATCAAAATGGTCAAAGGAGGAGTGTAAGAAGGAGTCTGTGGAAAAACCAGCCCAAGTCCTGCAGGCGGATGTGTCTTAGAAAGTGTGGGTATCCCCCTGGCCACCAACAGCTGGTCCACAAGACGCACCACATCGTGTTCTGACAGGCTCCTGGTGGATCTAGTGGATAATCTGGATGGTGTGTCAGGTTGGTCAATGAACGGGCTATACATCTGGCCCAGGAACGGATCTACGGAAGAGGAGTATCGGGTCTGTGGTGCAAGGTCTGCCGGCACTGAAGTCTCAAGTTTCAAGACCGGGATTAATGGGGTCAAATCCAACTTGGTCAGAAAAATGCTCGGTGCCGAAGAGGCACTCAGAGCCGAAATTTTAGGTTTCAAAATCGTAACTGCCGAAGGTATCGAAGGCATGCCCTGAGCCATAGTGGCCACAGGTGCTGACGTCGTAGTAGGTGTAGTGAGGTCTATCACCGGTGCTGGAGGCAGGATCGGTGCCGAAACTGGCACTGGTATCGTAGGTTTTGTGATGCTCGGAGCTGACAAAGATGGAGCAGTAGAGGCAGATTTATGCTTAGAGGACAACTTGAGGACCTTTGATTTCACAGGCTTACCCTGATCACCAGTTGGTGTGAAGGGAACCAAGTGGGACCTCTTTTTGTCTTTTGTAGGAGGGGTTGAGACCTCCATCTCAGAAATGGCCTCTGAAAAGGGAGACTTAAGTAACCCTTTCAGTATCAGTTTATTTTTTCGCTCATTAAGAGTGCATTGACTAAAACTCTGACAAATGTCACAAGGAGGTTGCACCGAAAGGTGGGGCACCCCCAAACAGTATACACAATCATTCCAAGGAAAAGCCGCTGGTTTTCTGGGAGACATCTTATGCAGATCCTCTTTCAAAGACATTTTCATATGAGATGCATTGAAAGAGGGGGATCTGTGGGAGGACATGCTGAAATGGCTGACAAATAAACCTCAAAGGAGGAAGAAATATAAGTCAAGGGATACTAACTCATATAAATATTGTAAAACCAGAGAAATACTAGCTCCAAATGGATGCTGGTTCTTCTGTTGGCACCAACTAGAAAACCTTTTCCAATTGCTAATATATGATTTTCTAGAAGTAATTTAAAACAGTTCCAGTGGCAGCAGCCCTAGAAGTAGTATCTACAGATGCATAAACACATTTTAAACAATGAACAGTGACTTGAGAAAACAGATGAGACTAAATTACATAGTGAAACTTTTCCTCAAGAGAGGAAAGTGCAGCCAAAATATTCCTCACACTTTCACAATTACACAGAATAAACTTCATCACATGAGCCTGACGGTCTAAAATTCAAAAAAAAAAAAAAATCAACAGACAATTTTTCCCCAAACTTAAATGTTTCCCATCCTTATTAAAATAAAGGGGATTAGAATTAATGTAATGTTTAGAAGCAGCTGAATTTACTAAAGCTACAGCTGCTGGGTTAGGCCTAGGATTGGTGTATAAAACTTGAAAGACAGAGGAACTTCAGTCTGCTTTTTTAAAGTCAGCAAGCTGACTGTCAGGAAAATTGCAGGCTGTGACAAATATATCCTCCAAGGCTGACAGAACTGAGAGTATAGAAGAGGAATTTGGAAATTCCAGTTGTAACAAGTTATATTTTCTTAGGAACTGAAAGTCCTCAGAATTTCTCACTGAAAACAATGAGTCATGTTGGAAATAGTCTCAGAGAAACAGAATCCCTCACGTGGGCAATCAGATACCACACTGCCCTCAGAAAATGAATCAGACAACGGAGGAGAAAACAAACGCACATGTCCTTTCACAATCCCCTACAGATTCCATTTACTTAATATATTCAGGGAAATAATTTTTTTTTACCAGAAAATGACTTAGAAGAAGGGTCAACAGCCTGCACAAGACCCTGACCCAAACCCAGTAAATTACTCCTGTGCAAGAGAAGATAAATGTTTAGTTTTATGTCTCTTTTTGAGTGGAAACTGTGAAAAACAGACTTGTTATTGCCAACAACAACTTCCCCAGGGATGGTCACAACATTCTGGCTGAGCACAGGCATATTCCCTGCCCCTTCTCCCATGACTGACAAGAGTGTCTCTCCCTTGCCCACTGAGGGACCCTTATAGCCATAGAGGACATTGGGTAACCCCTGGTCCATGATGGCTGTATGGACTACATCAGAAGGATCCAAAGAAAAAGATGATTGCTCTGAGGAACTAGCTTTGGTCACAATAGTCAACCACCTGTGGCTGAGGCAAATTATCAACCTGCTGTGGAGGCAAAGGCTGCATAGGAATCTGTTTTCTTTTCTGGCTGGAAGAAGGTTCAGCAGGGGGACTGGTATTTTGCTCCATGGTCAAGCTGAAAATGGTGTTTGTTTCTCAGAAAGCAAGCAGCAAGAGCCGGGAAAGTAGCAAAAAAAGCAACTTTTGCTCAAAAAAATACATTAAAAAGCACTTTAAAAACTTTCCCCAGTCCCACGAACAACCTCTTTCTCTACAGAAAAAGTAGTTTTAAGCAACTTTCTCCCACAAAACTAAAGTGCACTCTCATTTAAAAGTGCATACAAGTCACAAGACAGTCAACAAAAAACACTTTCCCTAGCTTAAAAGTACTCTTTTTATGAAGCAGTAAGTTTTCCCATGTAAAAAAAGTAACTTGCAAGGTTCTTCCCCAATGCAACAGAGTTAGTTTACTGTCAAGCCTTGAAAGCCTGCACAGGAGCACTGTTCTTGGTGACAATAAAGCTCTGGAGGGCTTGGTGCCCAAACCTGAGTTTTTAGTCAGCTCAAGCAGTCTGGGGGTGTGACAAGTGCTCTGATGCTTTGGAAGCTTATATCATATTGTAGTACGTTCAAAATATCAAGTGGTTACAATGTCGAAAATGCCATTCAACGAAGTTTTTTGTGAGATCGCCGTACAGTGAGGATAAGAAAATTTGCCCTTTCCTCACTATAGTGTGATCTTGGAGTTGGTAAATATAATTATCGGGGGGTGTGGGGGCGCAGTCCCCCACAAGAACAGTTTAGATGAACGGCATTTTCGTAATTGTAGCCGTTCGATATTTTGAACATATGATATAGACGCTTAGAAAGATATGACCCACAATGATTAGGTTACTGAAGCAGTGATCAAATGATGAATATCTGTTATAGTTTGATTTCTGCCAACACTTCATCCTCTGTGCACATTATATGACACATACAAAGGACTTCTTTCCTACAATTCTATTGTCAGTGAAGTATTTCAGTATACACTGAAAAATGCATTTTTTCGCACATTGCAGCAATAAGAAAAATACTATTTGGTACTATGTTTCTCTCTATAAAATGTAGCTTGATATCTGACATACTTACATCTACATTTCTGTATTCAATGACATTGTAATCAATATTTCATTTACTTGCATTGTTATTTTCAGACCAAGACGACAAGCAACATGGTGATGTTTCAAGCCTTTGCCCTTCGTGTACAAATCACCAGGAAGTCTGCACTCTGAACTGTTGCCACCACTCTGGATAATGACTAATAATAATATCTCAATGGTGACATAGGTTCATAGGTAGGTACTAGGCTATCGGCCCTAGGGCCCATACAAGCCTAGCCAAAAAATGTACCCTGGCTTTCGCCACCCAAGAAAATTATTTTCCTATGCCCCCGTCGAGCAGAGCCACAGAAGTGATCCCCGGGGTTAATTTCTCATTTCCCATCCATGAACCACATCTTTTGAATACATGCATGTCTCTGGTGATGATGCAGTCATGCAAGATTGTTGTGCCTCCATAAGTGTACATCAGTCCACATGTGATGAATTTCTGCAGTCTCCTTGCCTTGTGTGCTGCCACTGACTCCTTGCCTGCCTCCTCTGTTTTGCTGAGGAATAATTTTTAACCTTGCAAATTTAACAATCTGGTGAGCATGATCAGACTGTGTCCAAATGCCTGTGTGGCAGTGATATTGCCACCAACGCGCAGCACAACAATGGCAGGGTCAGAATACAACTTGCAATTCTTGGACAAGTGTAGCAGCCCATTCCAGAGCAGACATATTTTGCTGTTCTACTGTACTCACACAATGGATGTGTGGAAACTCTGGTTCTGGAGGCTAGATGAGTTGGCAAGTTTGATAGCCCAGTAAATACAGCAGTACCTTTATAACCACATTCCTTGTTAGTCTGCTGTGGAAGTCATTCTTTTTCTTGTTTTTACTCCTATCTACTGTGATCCCTCCCAGCCAACTGAGCTATTTCCCTGATCACCAAGGGCAGGAGTTGGCAGACAGAGGCCATCACTCAGGCAGCCACGATGGGTGTTCCAATGTTTTCTTGTTCTGCTTTATGCTCCTTTGCACACCCAGCTGTGGGCTGTCTGTACAGGGCATCACTCAGCTTTCCAAGATATGAGCACAGGCAAGCAGCCCCACCTACATGTGAGGTGGTTTTACGCACCTCCTCCATCTGCAGTCTGCTTTACATCAACTTTGTTCCCTTATGTGTGGCCTTCCCCAAATACAGATAGCACACTGGCAATCACATCTTTCAGAGGTGAAACTACAAAATAAGCACTATGGCACTGAGCTAAATTTCCAAGTAGCCAATGCTGTGTATAAGCAGCCAAAGAAATGTACCACATAATGTAAGGACATGTAGAGGTTTTAGGCAGCTGAAGCTGTTCACAGACTTTACCAAAAGAGCACTCACTACAAGCATTTCCAGGAAATGAATAGTAAGGCACTGAACTGAAAAGTTTCTCCCGTACCAACTGCTGCAGCACCTATAGAGTGCAGATACATATGGTTTCAAAATGTGGTATACAGCATGATGATATTTTGCAAACAGGGGACCTGTGTGCTTCAGCCTGACACATAAGTTTGACTCTCTGTTATGTCAGATGTCTGCGCTTATAGTACTCACCAGATCACAAATTTGTTTAACTTGTGTGTTGGACACCTCCAGGAAGATTAAGCACCCTGTCTTTGACAGCATGCTTTGTGCATCACGCTTTAACACCATTTTACTGAGAAAGGGAAACTAGGCTCCAAAAAGGTCACTGTATTCATCCCAATACACTCAGTACACCTTTTATTTCTGTTGTAACAAGTATGAAAATGATTTGTATCCTGTGAGGGGTCTTTGTAGCCATTATTTTTAATTTCAAAAAAAAAAAAAAAAAAGAAGATGATGATGAAAAAAGGCATTCATTACAGCTATATCCCACAAGGACCAGATGGTCACCTTTCTGGATGTTATGGTACTGGAAACTGTAGCTGGTAAGCTACGTCCATACCATTCAGACAGACACCCTTGTTCAATTTCATTTTGACTTTTGTACAATGGAAGCAGGCAAACTGGGATCACTGCTGACAGCAAAAATACTAGATTAGTATCCTTCCATTCAGTTACTCCCAGATGGTAATTCTACTTATACTTCACACAAATTGTAGCCACCCTACCTTGCTGCTGCCTATGGCTCCAGATAGGAACAGGCCATCCTATAGCATCTACAAACAGAAATACAAAGATGAAGTTGTCAGAATAAATCTGATATTTCCTCCAAATTAAGTCCTTTGTCAGCTCAGTCAGTCACAACACAGCCTGCAAGGCCAACCTCAGCTGGGATCGCTGTCTTGCCAGAGTAAATTTCAATTTCCTGGGCAAAGGTATTGCAGTTATTAGCCAGTCTGCCAGCACAGTGTTGTACATGCATGAAGAATGCTATAAGGTATAGAATGCATGCGGTGCAGTTTATTATGATCTCTGAAGTGAAAGTACTGCTGAATTTTTTAAAATCACTCCCTTGTCATTTACCTGACTATGTAGAACTGTTTATACATACCAGGACCTGTGCATATACCTGCTACAATGTCCAGAGGTCACCTATCTTATGTGCCACAGCATACTGAATTATGGTACACTGGGTGGTTTGACTAGCAAATGGGATGTACAGTCCCTCGGGGAACATCAGTTTACTAAAGTTAATCTATATTTTTTCTGGATCCAAAGCAGTCACAGGTCCACAGACACCAACAAAATCATCACTCTGTAAGAATGCTAACATTTACCCTACACATTACATGCAGTGTGCAGATTCATTGTGCTTGACTTGGCATGACCTGGTGCTTTCATGTCCTAAGCTACGACACTTACACATTTGTGACACCATGATGAACAGCTGGTGTAACTACTGGAGAACCATGCAATCATTTCTTACTGGAACTGTTAGTGGCATGATTGACAGTGAAGCTTTCTTGCTAAGGTACTCGAGATCAGTACTTGTATGGCTGACTGTGCAACTGTGATCCATTGGCTGATCTTCAGTACATTTGAAAAAAATCAATAGTACACAACAATGCTACAGACATTTAATTCTCTGCATCACCATTTGTCATCATCTCGTTGTATGAAGTAAACTACAGTTGCTGGTATCCAATTACTGTTTACAAGCATTATCCTCCACAAAGCTAGTAGGAGTTAGTTTTAAGTGACAAAGTCTGTCAGACTGTCTGAATATGGCATGCAATCTGCTTTTTGAGTTGCATGCTGGGTGCCTCTCAGGCTTGAACAAATGCAAGTGAGAGCTCGTCTTAAATGTCACCATGGCCATAAGTGTTGCCCAGTGGTCTACTAGGGCATCATGTCACTGGACTGTTGTAATCATCTGACTAATGACCGTCCCTTGTTAAGAATGTGTGCTAGTGGCAGGTCACCATCTGCATCATAGTTATCATTGTTCAACTGCTTGCTGTGGTACACCTGCAGTTCCACTTCAAAGACCGACTTTCTCACACTGAAGTTGGAAACTGTGTCGCTGCCAAAGAGGCAGTCACTGCATGTATCATTTGCAAAGCCAGCAAATCATGATGTAGAGTTGCTCAGTAATCACCATCACACTCCCAAAGTTTTGCAGTCTGACAATAGGAAATGAAGACAAAGGTTACTTACCTGTGTGCATAGCAATAACATAATAAAAGCATAATGACAATATTAAAGTTAAGTACTCACCATAACTATGCATCTGTGTTGTCCATTTTGATTCTTCCTCAATTATTGGGTATCACAGCCAAGTCAGATCTGATCCAGCTGCATCTACTAGACTATCTCAGATCCAACTCTTGAGCTCCTCCCTCTACCCATAATGCCCGTCTACCATCTAAACCTTGGACCAAGTTTGCTGCCTTACAAGCCATAGGAATAACTAACCCTAGGTTAAGACAAAAGTAAGACTGGTAGTAGCAGAACTGGGGCTCAAACCTGGAAAAGAGGTTCCACAATAACCATAAGGTCACTCCAAGAGCTAATAGGAAGGGGGGAGGAGGGTGGGGAGATGAGAAAGAATGAAAATGGACAACAAAGATGCATTATTATGGTGTGTACATGACTAATATCTGATATTGTCCTTTTCATTTATTCCTCAACTACTGGAACAAAGTCCCCAGCTATGTGGATCTTGGGTGGCCCTCATGGAAGGATATTCCAGAGTACTGCAGAACCAAAGGCAGCCCTGCTCCTGGAAGTCAAATTCAATTTGCAATGAACAATAAAGGTATGAACATTAGACTAGGTAGCTTTGCATAAATGTCGTCAACAGAAGTTCTAGACCAAAATGTGGATGAGGTAGTCATTGATCTGGTGGAGTGTGCTTTATGAGGCCTGGGTAGAGATAGGCCCAGCTGACTGTAAACAAAGCAAATGCAATCAGTAAGCCATTTGTTTAGGGTAATTTTAGAAACTGGTGAGCCAAATTTGTTTGGGGAAAGAGAGACAAACAACTGCTTTGACTTTCTGAAATTTTTTGGCCTATGGAGATAAAAATGTAGTTATCTATGTACACCCAAAAGATGGAGCAAGTATTTTCCTTTGTTAGCAAAGTTAGGAAAGAAAACAGGCAAATTAATCACTTGATTAATATGCAATTTGGAGGCTATTTTAGGCAAAATGGATGGATTGATCTGTAGGCTAACCCTGTCTTTGTGAAAGATGAGATAAACAGATTTGGAAAAGACAGCCTGGAGTTCAGAAACTCTTCTTGCAGATGTAATGGCCACTAGAAAAGCACTTTTCAAGGAAATAAATAAATAAATCAGACTTAGCTGATGGTTCAAAGGGTTTCTGTGCTAACCCTTGCAGCATGACTGTCAAATCTCAGGGGGTGGGATCCTTCACTTGGTTCCTAAGCAAGAAAGTACCTTTCAGAAACATGTTGCACAATTTTGAGAAACTAATGAGGAAGCATTTTCACCTGAATGAAAAGATATGGCTGCCAACTACACTTTGATAGTAAAGAAACTAGCTGGTTCTTGAAAAAATAGATGATAAAAACCTCTAGGATAGCTGAAGTAGGAGCAGTGAAGGGGTCCAGTTCTCTCTGTAGAGCCCAAACAGAGAATCTTTTCCATTTACTTTTGTATTTCCTCCTTGTACAGGCCTTGGAGGAAGATAGACGTATCTGCTGGTTTGGGGAGGAAAGCTAGGGCTATCAGTGGAATTGCAGAAACCATGTGGTCAACTTAAGGCCTGGAATGTCCAGATGAACCATCCCTGTGGGATGAGAGAGAAGATCTGGACTGAGGTCTAGTACCAAGGTGGACAGTGAATGTGAGACCAAAGGAAGGGGACCTACACTTCTCAAGGCCAAAAAGTGGTAATAAGGATAACCATGCTCTTCAAATGAAGTGCCTTGTGTAAGAATTTGGGAATTTTAGGTATCAGGGGATAAACATAAAGGAGACCAGAGGGACAAACTTGGACTAAAGCATCTCTCTGTGACTCCCCAGATGGAAGATTAGGAAAAAGAACCTGCTGCACTTGTCAGGAGATGCAAAGAGATGAAGCAAGGTTGACCCCATTGACAAAAAATCCTCTCCACCTATGAGTGAGAGCCCACTCGTGAGGAATAGGAATGGACCTGCTGAGTTTCTATGCTAGCATGCTGGATTTCCCCAGTATGTGTGGTGCCATATGAAAATGGTTGAAGATCGCCCACTGCCACACTCTCATTGTCTCTTGACAAAGGGGATAAGATCGAACCCCCCCCCCATTTTTTGATGTACCAAAACACAGACATGTTGTCAGTCTGAATCACAATCATCCAAAGAGGAAGGAGGTCCTGGAAGGTCTGCAATGTTAAGAGGACCTCTCTCATGTTTAGGACACTGATGTGCACAACGGTTTCTTCTGAGGACCACGTGTCTTGGACCATTTGTCCCAAGAAATGCTGCCCCCCACCCCAACTGGGAAGCATATGTGGTTACCGTGGTGACTGGGGGTGAAATAACAGGAAGGCGGCCTTGGGAAACTTCATCTAACTGAATCGACCAACATAGATGGTCTTTGCATACTCGAGTGAGTTTGATCAGTAACGACAAAGGATGGTGAAGAATTGACCACTGAAAAACTAAAGACCATTGAAGAATGCACATATAAAAATGGGCCAGAGAAACTAAGGTTATGGCTCCTGCCATTGACCCTAGGGCCTGAAGTATAACTTTAGCTGGGAGAGAAGGGTGTGTGATAATTTGCTCCACTTGACACTTGATGGTCTGTACTCGCTGTGGTTGAAAACAGGCTATCTGACTGACTGTGTTCAACTGAGCACCTATGAACTCCAGGTTCTTAACAGGTTGAAGATGAGACTTGCAGATGTTGACAGAGATGCCTACAGATTTAAATAACTGCAGCAAGTGGTCCTTGTATTTCCCTAGGAAATACTTGGTTGGGGTGGTGAGGAGCCAATCGTCTAGATATGGAAACACTCAGAATCCCAGCAGTCTCAAGTGAGCTTCTGTCACTGCCATACATCTGGAAAACACCCTAAGGGCTGTAGTAAGAACAAAGGTTGGGGCTCTGAACTGGTAGTGACTGGTCCCAGCCACAAGTGTGGAAATCTTCATGATCATCTGTTCATCTTTATGTGACAGCACACATCATTAAGATCGATGGAGCACATCCAATTGTTCTTCCGTAGAAATAGCAGAATGAACTGAACACTGACCATTTGGAACTTTGACGTCTTCACAAATTGATTCAGTTTGCTTAGATCCAGAACTGGTCTCAGGTCCTCAGTTTTCTTTGGCATTAAAAAGAATCTTGAGAAAATTCCAAGTACTTTCAAGTCTGGTGTGACCTCTTGGATGACTCTCTTGTTTAGCAGCTTTTGAATTTCTTGAACTGCAGCCTTCCTCTGACTGGGTGGGACATCAGGAAGCCTTTTTCTTTTGGTTGAGGGAATCTGGGAAAATGGTATAAAATAACCTCTAGATATGAGTTTTAGCACCCAAGAATCTTTCATTATTGATGCCCAGGCATCTGGTGCAGAAACATATGCCCCCTGACTGCCTCCAGAGATGAGCAGTCGGGCAACCTTTCAGGAATGGTGAAAGGGTTTATCTGAATAGAAATCTTAGAAACCATGGTTCTGCATGCTTCCCCTGCTGTGAGGATGGTGTTTTCCATTAGAATACTAACTTCTGCCTCTGGGAGAGAGATCCCCGCATGAATCCTGGAAAGGATCCTGGGATTCATGGAATGACATGTTCTTGCCTACTCATTGATTCCTGGAAAAGGATCGCTGAGGAGTAGAAAAGTGTATCCCTACTTCAGACAAGGTCTTTCCATCCTGTTCACTCCGGGAAAGCGTTTCCTTAACAGCACAGTCAAAGAAAGATGATCCATCAAACAAAGCATTGATGAAAAAAGACTTGTAAGGCTCTGCAAAATCATACAAGGGCATCCAGGCACGTCTCCAAACAGCTATGCCTAAACCAGCTGCCCATGGAATACACTCAGCAGCATGCGTAATTAGCCCCACAGACACATTAGAAACAGATAAGAGAGTGACCAGTTGTCAAGAAAATGTCTTGCAGGCCTCCATGGACATGGACTTGGATTTTTAAAGCTCGTTAATCAAAGCCCACTGCAGACTTGAGAAATGTGCCAAGTAATTCAGAGACCATAAGGCAAATGTTGCTAAGGCAAAAATGTGCCTTCCAAATCTGTCCAGTGCCCTGGACTTTTTGTTAGGGGGGTGGACAGAGGAGATCTGCTCTGCCAACTCCTTCCTTGTGGTTACTGCCACAAGCATAACACCAATAGGCACTCCCTTGCTCCAATGTGGCCTGCCCTTGGGGAACAATATACTTATCAGGACAACAGAGAATGGGTTCTGCAATACAAAGTTCTTTCCATGCCTGGCAAGAGGCTAGATTTATAAGCTTATTGGCCAGTCGAGTGAACCAAGACACTGACTGGCCAGACCCAAAAGCTTCCAGGAAATCACTCCTCCTCCTGGGCGGGGGTATCAGACTACCATCCACCTTCGGCTTTGAAAATTTCTAAGATGTCTCCAAAGGAGATGTCATCTGGTGGAATATGGGGGACCCCCTCCCCTTCTTCTAAGTCCATGTCTTGGGTGAGATACTCCTGAGGGGAGTCTGTGCGTCACCTCTTGCATTTTCCCTTACAGAGAGCCTCCTTATTGGGTGATCTGGAGAGGAAAGTTCTTGAGGGCGACTGTCTGGATGCTTGATGGGGCTGGCTGTCCCCGTGTGACAGGCCTGAGAGGATCAGAGCTCAGATCTGAAGGAGGCAGGGCAATAGAATCTGAAGTGGAAACAGTTGTTGAATCTCTCAAATGAGAGAAGATCCTCTCCACCACCTCAACAGCAGAAGCACCATGAGAAGTCACAGCTGGTCACACTGGAGCCAAACTTCCGGATGCTACCATGACCTGACACTGTCTGGACCAGTGTTTCAAAGGGGAAGTCAGACCCGAGCTGTCCAATGCCAAATCTCCACGGGGCAGGGACAGCTCCAACAACCTAAGAGTGGAAACTGGCCCCCCAGACTAGGCGCCAAAGCTTTGGCTCCAAGATTCATGTTTGTCCAAAGAAATCGGTGCTAAACAAGTCAGGGAAGCAGTCTCAGTTGAAAACCTAACTGCCTTCGGTTCCGATTCTGAAACTATCAGGTTTCTCAGATCCAAGGGCTCCTAAATCACCAGTCGGACTGGAGAAGGAGAAATCAAGCATGGGAAGTAGAAGGGAGGCCAAAGATCTGATGGGAGACAAAGCCAGGATAATCCCATCTGAATCTGAGCTCTGAGGAACTTCCTCATCATCTTATCCACTTCAGCTTTTGAAAGGCTCCTGGAAGACCTGATGGAGGAAGTAGTAGATTGGGGCTGAGACTCTCTCCTCAGGGTCTCCTGAAGGAAAGGAGAATGGAGCTAAGGAGAAACAGGCTCCAGAGAGAACTCTGGGGACCGGGTCCCTGGACACTCATCAAGGGGAGGTGTCAGGTCTGAGGATGTGGGATCTGAATGCTTTGGCTTCAGATCCGAGGGATCAGATCAAAAAGGGTCAAAAGAAGAAGCTGACTTAGGAAAGTGGGTTAGAGACCCACTTTCTTAATTCTTTCACCCCCAAAAAGGCTTTGGATTATTTTGCGGGGGTTTGAGCCCCTAGAGCAGAAAAAGAGGCAGAAGAAGAAGGTGGCAGCAAGCCATTCAGAGCTAATTCATTCTGACAGCTGCTAAGAGCCCTTGAATTAAAAGTTTCACAAATGGGAGCAGCCTGTATTTAAACATGAAGTTCCCAGGCAACAGAGACACATACTCCCTGTGGGCATCAGAGTTAGGGATCTTGTACCAACAGGAAGTGCAGTGAGTTTATCTGAAATGAAGAAAAAAGGAAGTTGGTATGGTAAACATGACATCCTCTAGAGGGTAGAAAAAGAAGAGATGGATAAGTACTAGCAGTGGTACTGACAGCAACCTTAGGTAGAAGAGAAAGGAGACATAAAAGGGAATATAGAATTTAAACCTAACATGACAGAAGAACTTGAATTACTAAGAAGATGATACAGGTGAAGATAAAAGAAAAAGGAGTTTATGAAACAAAAATTAAGGAACCAAACTCTCAGAAAAAAGGATACAGCACATAAAAAAGTCTTTGATCCGTGTTTGTAATGACATGGTGGCAAATGATATCATTAAGTATAGCAGGGTGACTAGAGCATTATGGTTATAGGGAGCAGCTTGAGAGTTGGATCCAAGAGTCTAGTAAATGTGGCCGAGTCAGATCACAGGTCAGATACCCAATAGTTGAGGAACGAATGAAAAGGACAGCATTAGATCTATTTATTATAGGCACTATGTGGTAGCATAGCATCTACTCCCTCCACACCATCCAATATGACAGGGTTGTAGCCGAAGGATTATACAGTCATATTCCTGCAACTATATCCCACCACACCAAATGCACATACACTTACACACTGCAGCTATATGAACAAATTGTTTACCTCCCACTAAAATTAAAATGTCAGTAATGTTCGTCATCTGCCACCATTACTTTTTAAAGTAATATGCCAGCATGTTGATGCTTATGTAGACATGACGGCATGCAAGATGTTTAATTCATTTTGTCAAGTCAGTGATACTGGAATGCCCCCTCTCAGATGACAAACAGCGTTAGCATATTATAGTGGTATAGGCAAGGGGATCAGCAATCCAAATTTGGGTAAGTTAACAAGTGATATCCCAAAACACCAGTACTTAATATGTGTTGTATAAATCTCATCAAAAGAAATACAACAAATAGCAATGTATACCAAAAAAAACAAAAGTGCAGAAACACACTGACACTAAGAAAATAACGTATTTTCAAATTGATACGGACATCATGGAACAACAGCAGTAATTACTGACCTCAGAGTGGCCAAATCATATTTTTAACATTCCATCTCCCTGATACAATGATTAATACACACCCTAACCTTCCAACATGTGCAGTCCTGAGCTACTTGAAGGCCAGCCATAGAAGAGCGCATAACACTGTAACATACCTTTTAATTCTACATAAGCAGTGGAGTATGTCAGGGTTGTAGCTGATAGCCTATACAGGTCAGCTTTAGCATGAACTACATCTCACTGAACCAAATGCACATATACAGTACAGCTGTATCCCCAGAAACACTGCCTCCCCACAAGCATGCAGCAATAATGTTGCTTTCACAGCACTATCACTTTCAAATGTGCCAGACTGCACATAGATGCCTCTGCAGATATACAAATGCCTCCACTTGTACTACAGATATATATATATACATATATATATATATATTACATTCAGAATGCACATGTATATGATGGAAATAATGCCCCGTCAAACAACACAAAGTGTTAATGTGAAGGAGGAAAACACCAGGAGCTTACAATATAACAGAACTGCACACCAACATTGATGCAAGTGTGTGTGTGTTTGCTTGCACAACATTTGCTTTGCTATCATAATATCATATGCAAAACCAGTAACAATGGAAGGCACCCCCACCCAAGATGACAAACAACATTAACATAGTACGGTGGAGTGTTCAAGGGGAATAGGAGTCAAATTGGGTAAGCAGCAACAATCGGTGGCCCCAATCACTGGTAGGTAAAATCAGTGGCATATAATCTGCAAAAAAACGGAAACACCACAGGGTACCAAATCAGCAAAAGTACAAAAATACTTTAGAAACCAACAAAGCACATATCCAGGAACAAATTATCACTAACACTGTGCCAAAGTTATATTGAGACATGACATAGAAATATATGCACACGTACACACACACACACACAGAAATTGTGTGTATGTATGTCTGTATGTGTGTGTGTGTGTGTGTCTGTGTGTGTGTGTGTGTGTGTACATAGCATCTGTTCAGAGAACAAAAGAATGTCACTATATCATCAAGTATTCCACTGTTATTTAAATTCTGATTGGAATGTCAGTCCTGCATTTGTCAGTACACAGAGAAAAAGTAAAATGGAATGATTGATGTTAACTTAATAGCAAGGCTGCAAAGTTATAACAAAAGTTTAACTTGAAAGCCAAACCATGAGTTGTGACTTACTTGCGTTTCTTAAAATAAATACATTAATTAATTAATAAAACATTATCATAAGGTTGTAGTGGTGGAAAAGAGGTGCCACATAAATGAGAAACAGTGATGAAAAATAGACATCATAGGCAAGGGAGTGGCCAGGATGTTTGGAGTTGTACTCCAGTTTTAAAAATGTAGCTCCCCCCATCCACAACTGTAGCCCGTCTCCCCAGCCCTGGATAGTGCATGTTACTGGACATTAGACCTGTTAACAACAAACAAAAATTCCTCAAAATAAAGCTTAACCAAAATAAAACACTTAGCCAACCAAGCATTCAGGAAAAAAAACCACACACAACAATATATTCAACTATAAGCCATGACAAATATACCATATTTGTCTCCCTGCACAACCTTACTCATGTGCATTACCCCTAAGTCTAACCATGCCATTAGCCCCACCCTTACACATTAGAGTAATAACCAACCTTTCCTACACTACCACTTGCAAACAGATTAAGTCCACAAGTTTCCATGTTCTACTATCAGACTGCACTGTAGCCACAATGTACCAGTAAGACCCATCTCTCTAAACAATTAACTACTATTTTCATTTCTTTCTGACATCTTAAGCATACGCCCTCCCCCAACCTCAAGCACCTTACTAACTTATTATTCTACCACATCCTATGTGGCTTAGCATCGTACATCACCAGATGGGGTACAGTCCTTCAAATGCTCTCGGAAAATTATAAGGATAGCATAACTGGTAAAGTGATGATGGGGGAAAAAAATACTAGGAAATTGTGTTTAAGCATATCCTTTTATGTTTGTGATCCTATTAACTCACGGTCAGGGATAAAGCTACAGTTACATGATAAAAAAATGGTAACTGGAACCATTTACTTAAAAGACTAAATAATGGGAAGAAGGGCTGGTAACAAGTGCTTATGAAGAAAGAGGGCCATGACACTATTTAGTGCAACACATACTGTTAAGCACAATAGAGAACATAACAGCCCCAGTCAGAACTTGCACACTACTTGCTATTAAGCATAATGCAGACTGCGACAGCCCCAGTCAGACCCGCTCACATACACACACTACAAACTGTGAATCACAATGCAGAATTTGACAGCCCCAGTCAGCCCCCACACACACATGCACACTACAAACTGTAAATCATAATGCAGAATGTGACAGCTTGAGTCAGAACACACTACCCCACACACACGCACACAAACTCTACATACAATGCAGAATGTGACATCTTCTGTCAAGACCTTACAACACCTCCTCCTTTACCAGCCATTTCAGAATTGGGCTTGGCAGCACGCTGAAGGGCTTAAATGATCTACTGTACTTGTTGGTTTGTCTGCTGTTCTGATGGTCTGCAGTTCCACTGATCCACTGTCCTCCAATGATCGAATGAAGTCACTTCCAAGGAGGGACCTGTGGCAATCTCAGGTGAAGTAATTTTCAATAAAAGAAGTGGAGAATACATTCCAGGATCCTTAGTTTTAACTTCCTCTCCTGGAATAAAACATTGCTGAGGTAGGGGTGAAGGTGTTATTTAAGCAGTGGAATGGATTCTATCAAAATGGCTGCAGTGTCTGAAGCCACCTCTGGGGGAGCGGACAAAAAGTACAGTTTTGTACCTACCATAAATGTAGATGTTCGAGGATCCACATTGCTGCAGTCCTAACTATTGGGGTAGTCCGCTGTCCAGTCGGCCCGAATACCAAAGTATATGGCTGACGTCGGTCAAGGCGCATTAGACTGACGTCACGCCAGTCAGGGTACTAATGCGCATGACCGACGTCATATCCTCAGTCTTTTCTTGCCCCAGATGTCAGAAGACCCTAAAAAGACAAGGCCAATACCAAAAACTCCAAACATACCTGCACCAAAATATGTACAATATATACAAAAGTACCAGAATATAACCTCACCTACAAAACCACCCCTAAACACAGAGGGGAAGGAGGGAGGGTAAATTGGACTGCAGCAATGTGGATCCTCGAACATCTACATTTATGGTAGGTACAAAACTGTACTATGTTCTTCATTCCACATTGCTGCAGTCCTAACTATTGGGTAGAATCCCAAAGCAGAGGTAAGGGAGGCTGGCAAATCATAAGAAAGCAGGAGCTGACAACATGCCTTGCAAAATAGCTGTGGCAAAACCAGCCCTAGACTTAGAGTAGAGAGGAAGGTGATAATGTTTAGAGAAAGTATGCACTGAACTCCAAGTAGCTGCCTCCAAAATATCCTTAGTTGCCACCCCCCTTAGAAAAGCTGTTGAAGTGGCAGTAGCCCTAGTGGAATGAGGCCTAATCCCAGCTGGAATCTCCTTGCCATGATGGGAATAACAAAATGCAATGCAAAACCCAATCCACCTAGAAATAGTTTGTTTTGACACAGGCTTGCCCTGAACTCAAAGCAAAAGAAACAAACAACTGCTGAGACTGCCTAAAACCCTTAGTCCTGCTTAAATAATAACGCAATTGCCTGTGTACATCTAAAGTGTGCAAAATCTTTTCCCCTTTATTTTGGGGATCTGCATAAAAAGTAGGCAAATGAATAGTTTGGTTTAAAGCCACACTAGAAACCACCTTAGGCATAAAGGAAGGATTAGTACGTAATGATACCCTATCCTTATGAAAAATCAAAAAAGGCTCAACCGCCATAAGGGCCTGCAACTCGAAACCCTTCTTGCAGAAGTAATGGCCAACAAAAGCAGTCTTCCATGACAAGTATTTCAAGTCAGCAGTAGCCGCAGGCTCAAAAGGTTGTAGAGTAAGTTTCTCCAACACAAAATTGAGATCCCAAGCAGGAGTAGGAGCTCTACGTGGGGGTCTTATATTCTTTGCCCCTCTAAGAAATTGCTTGAACAAAGAATGCGAAAACAATGGTGGATCACAATCATAGTGAGCTGAAATTGCTGCAGCATGAATCTTAATGGAAGAGAAAGACAAACCTTTGTCCAATAACTCAGTAAGATATTGAAGAGCCACACTCAAATTAGGCTCAGAAATCACCAAATTGTTTGCTGCACTCCAAAATAAAAATCTCTTCCATTTTTCTGCGTACACCTTCCTTGTACTAGGTCTTCTGGCTTCCATAATCACATTTAAAACTTGTTGAGGAAGTTGAGACCTGCTGTGTTTCAAAACAGAATATGCCAGGCTGTTAGATGAAGAGAGTGGAGCTTGACATTGAGCAGGTGACCGTCCCTCTGAGACAACAGGTGTGGAATCAAAGGTAAAGGCCATGGAGGCTTCCTTACCAGACTCCTCAGTAATGGGTACCAGTGTTGCCGAGGCCAATCTGGAGCTATTAAAATCATCCTTGGCTTGTCTTGTCTGACCTTTAGGAGCACCTTTGGGAGAAGAGGCAGAGGTGGAAAGGCATACACATGAAGATTTTTCCAACTGAAAGAAAGAGCATCCACTTTCCAAGCTGTGTGATGAAACCTCTTTGTGCAAAACTTTGGCAGCTGGTGGTTTAGTGGAGAAGCGAACAGATCTATGTCTGGAGTTCCCCATGACACTGTCAATTTTTGAAATACATGAAGATCCAGTTTCCACTCGTGGGGATCCATGATTTGTCTGCTTAACACATCTGCTAAGGAGTTCTGTGCTCCTGGCAGAAACCTTGCCTGAAGAGTTAGTTGCAAGCTGAGCGCAGTCTCCCATAAAATCATTGCTTGCCTGCACAACGGGTAAGAATGTGTTCCCCTTGTTTGTTGATGTACCACATGACAGTTGTGTTGTCTGTTAGAATCAACACCTGCCCTGGAAGAAGTAACTTTTTGAAAGCCATTAATGCAAACTGGACTGCTAACATCTCTTTCATGTTGATATGTAGATGCTGTAGTCTGGCAGGCCACTTGTCTTGTATCCACTTTCCATTTAGATGAGCTCCCCAAGCAATGTCTGAGGCATCTGTCGTTAGAATCTGACTCGCCTCTGGCCGGGTCACAGAGAGTCCCTTGTTTAGGTGACATTCCTGAGCCCACCACAAAAATTCCTTTTGAATGCAAGGTATTATTTGAATGACAGTGTCCAAATCCTGGCAGTGCTGCGTCCATACATTCTTGAGATACCATTGCAGCTTCCTCATATGCAGTTTGGCATTGGGAAGCACCAGAATACAAGATGCCATGAACCCTAAGGCTTGAAGGACTGTCCTTGCAGTCAGCCCGGACTGAAGAGATAGGTGATGGAAGTAACTGGAAAGATTCTTTTGTTTGTCCGGGGTTAAAAAGGCCATCTGGGCTGCTGTATTCAGTCTCACACCCAGAAAGCACATGTCTTGAGAGGGTACTAGACTGGACTTTATTTCGCTCACAGAATACCCTAGGCATCTTAGCACTGCTATCACATATTCCAAATGCTGTAAAGGTCTTCCTTTTCTTGAGCCAGAATCAGGCAGTCGCCCAAGTAAGGATAGATTTGAATTCCTTTTAGTCTGAAGTAAGCTATCACTGGAGCCAGAACCTTTGTGAATACTCTGGGCGCAGTAGATAAGCCAAAGGGCAATGCAGAGAACTGATAATGAGAATTTCCAGCTCGAAAAGATACTTCCTGCAACTTAGTCTGATAGGCACATGAAGGTAAGCTTCCTTGAGATCTAAAGTTACCATCCAGTGATCTTTGCCCAGCAGAGGTAAAAGCTGTTGTAACGCCAACATTTTGAACTTGGGAATGTCCAGATAAGTGTTGAGGATAGATAAATCCAAAATTGGTCTCCACGTGTTGCCCTTCTTGGTACTAGGAACAGGCGAGAATAAAATCCTAGGCCCCTTTCTGGCACAGGAACTGGCTGAATGGCCCCTATTTGGAGCAACAGAGAAATTTGCTTGTGAGCCTCTTGTCTTTGTAGAGGAGGAATGTCTGGCATGCCTTTGAAAGGAGGCAAGGTATGGAAATAAAACCTGTAACCGTGGTGAATGATATCCAGAACCCATCTGTCTTGGGTAATTAAATCCCAATTTTCTTTGAAAAGAGACAGCCTTCCTCCCAAAGGTGCTGCCAGGCGAGAATGTTCTGGCAGCTGAAAAGGCAGGTCATTGGGTCTGTTTACGAAAGGACTGACCCCTGCCCTCACCAGAAGCCTGAGCAGGTGAACTCCCTGTTCTAGGCCTAAAAGAACCTTGAGCTCTGCCCCTACCACGTCTAGACCTACCCCTAGACTGGGAATCATAAGCAGGATATGTCCATCCCTTAGTAGGCCAATTTCTACTAAACTTTGGAGGCTGCACCTGCAAAAAATCCTTAACAGTTTGCATAGACTTAGCCTTGTCCTCCATTTTCTTTAAAACTGCTTCCACAGGCGAACCAAACAACACATCAGACTGTAAAGGAGCATCCAAAATCCTTGTCTTAACATGCTCAGCTAAATTCTGATCTCTCAACCAGGCGTGCCTCTGAAGAACAGAACCAGTGGCAGCCACCCTCGAGGAGGCCTGCACAGCATCAAAACCACACTGCAAGGAATGCTTACCCACCTGTTCAGACACATGAACTAAATCCTGCAACTCTTTACACTCAATACCTTCAGCCAAAGCATCCACCTTAGACTTCAATTGTGAAAGGAGATAATTCTGATATTTTAACATGTGAAACTGACAATTCAACGCCCTCATGGCTAAAGTGGAAGAAGTATACACTTTCTTTCCCCATCGATCCAAAGCCCTTGCCTCTTTATCAGGAGGAACAGGATTTTTAACAACAGAAGCCTTCACACCTTTAGGCCCTGAGAGACAGTTTCCGGGTCTGCCCTAGGACTCTTAAAAAGATACTTATGAGCCTCAGGCACCCTATAGTACCTATCCGGTTTAACTGGGGCAGGAGGCAAAGAATCAGGATTCAGGGAAGCCTCTGCAAAAACATCTTCTACCACATTCAGAACAGGAGGTATAGCTAAAGGCCTATGCTGGGGTAAAAACAAGAATTCCCTAAGCCTCTTCCTGGAATCAGAGAAATCTTGACCTTCCCATTTAAAATGCTCCCTCATGGAATGCAGAGTCTCTGAAAATGAAAAATCCTCAGGAGGCGAAGCTGAAGGAGTAGAATCATCCACATCAGAATCAGAATAAGGAGGATACTCCTGCAAGTCTTCAGTCAAGACTCAGAAGCCTTCAACATTGCTCAAAACTCTCAAACTCAGGTTCCACCCTAGGCCTCTTATCAGGAGGGGCATAGAACCTCTAATCATAGTAATCAAATCCTCTGCCATTTTAGCATATGCTTCTTAGGCAAAGACCCTGACACACTCGGAGAAACCCCACTGAAGCTAAACTAGGCCTGCCTCTTAAAGAAGCCTTGGAAACAGAAGGGAGGCCCTAACCACCTTAGGAAGAGAGGGAAGAACAGCCACCTGAGAAGCCCCTTCAGCCTGGCCTACTTCCTGAGAGGACACATCCTGTAACAGTAAAGTCTCTCCCTGAGACTCCAAAGAAACTCCTGGCAAAACCTCCGGCTCCATTGAGCCTTCTAAAGAACCGACGTCCGGGACTGTCGGTTCTTCCACTCTAGGCTTTGCTGCTTTGTCCTTGCGCTTTTGGTCAAGCGGGCATCGGAGCATCCGACGGCATTTTATAATTACAACGCTTCCCAAAAACTAACCTGGCACAGTCTAACCTTCTCTTAATAGTGCGTTTGTTAAATCTAGCACAAGAGCGGCATCCAACAACGTCGTGCTCAGGCCCTAAACAAGGTATACACAAAGTATGGTAATCCCTATGAGGTATCTGTTTCCCACAAGAAATACAGTTATTCACTTTTTCTGACATCCGGTTAAATACTGAGGCAAGAAAAACCAAAATATTCCCCAACGGGGTACTTAGCCAACTTTGATTCGGTCTGAAACTCTGACTTCAGAAACTTTCAGAATGCCAACCTGCACTCGCAAAACTGCTTCTGCATCGGACCATGCGGCAAAAAAGACTGAGGATATGACGTCGGTCATGCGCATTAGTACCCTGACGTACTGACGTCAGTCTAATGCGCCTTGACCGACGTCAGCCATATACTTTGGTATTCGGGCCGACTGGACAGCGGACTACCCCAATAGTTAGGACTGCAGCAATGTGGAATGAAGAACATCTAAATATTCTGGATTTTGTCTGGGGAAGTTATATTTACAGGTACTAGAATGGTCCAAAATTGACAACCTGTAGTCGATTTAATAGAGCCCACTGACATTACTATGTCACAGGCAAGTCTGGAAAAACATAAGAAATTAGGGTGACAGGGATGCTTACAAATTAACATGCTGGGAGAAGCATTCTCACAGATAAGGTAAGGTGCACAGCAAGTGACTGACTTTAAATTTGTTTGTGGATCTGATGGCTAACAAATATAAAAAGGTAAAGAACCTAGTCATCCTTCGTTTTACACATGGTTCTTACCAGCAGTATTTTATTTTTGGTATAAAGTATCTTGCACCAGTAGAGGGGACTTACAGGTATCAGTGTAATAGCTGCACCACCTCAGACAGTATTTGTGTTTGCATTTGCACCAATACATCCCAAAACAGTACTCACACTAAAGAGTTAGCATAATTTGAATTTGTGATACTCATAAGAAACAGAATCAAAATGCATCTGATTAAATGAAGGAAAACATGGTTCCAAGGACTTGAGGAATAAAAGATGAACTCTTTTGAGCAAACTACCCCAAACAAATTTTTATAATGTACAACAAAGCACTTAGGGGAGATGGGATAAAGAAAAGTACAGTTTTGTACCTACCATAAATGTAGATGTTCGAGGATTCCATTGCTGCAGTCCTTACTATTGGGTATAGTCCGCATCCAGTCGGCCCGAATACCAGAGTATAAGGCTGACGTCGGTCAGGGCGCATTAGACTGACGTCAGTACGTCAGGGTACTAATGCGCATGACCGGCGTCATATCCTCAGTCTTTTCTTGCCCCAGATGTCAGAAGACCCTAAAAAGACAAGGCCCAAAATACCTGTACCAAAACATGAACAATATATACAAAAATAGAAGCAGGTAAACTCACCTACACAACCACCCCTAAACACAGAGGGGAAGGAGGGAGGGTAATTGGACTGCAGCAATGGAATCCTCGAACATCTACATTTATGGTAGGTACAAAACTGTACTATGTTCTTCGCTTTCCATTGCTGCAGTCCTTACTATTGGGTAGAATCCCAAAGCAGAGGTAAGGGAGGCTGGCAAATCATAAAGAAGCAGGAGCTGACAACATGCCTTGCAAAACAGCTGTGGCAAAACCAGCCCTAGACTTAGAGTAGATAGGAAGGTGATAATGCTTAGAGAAAGTATGCACTGAACTCCAAGTAGCTGCTTCCAAAATATCCTTAGTTGCCACCCCGTAGAAATGCTGTTGAAGTGGCAGTAGCCCTAGTGGAATGAGGCCTAATCCCAGCTGGAACCTCCTTGCCATGATGGGAATAACAAAATGCAATGCAAAAGCCAATCCACCTAGAAATAGTTTGTTTTGACACAGGCTTGCCCTGAACTCAAAGCAAAAGAAACAAACAACTGCTGAGACTGCCTAAAATCCTTAGTCCTGCTTAAGTAATAACGCAATTGCCTGTGTACATCTAAAGTATGCAAAATCTTTTCCCCTTTATTTTGGGGTCTGCATAAAAGTAGGCAAATGAATAGTTTGGTTTAAAGCCACACTAGAAACCACCTTAGGCATAAAGGAAGGATTAGTACGTAATGATACCCTATCCTTATGGAAAATCAAAAGGGCTCGACTGCCATAAGGGCCTGCAACTCAGACACCCTTCTTGCAGAAGTAATAGCCAACAAAAAGCAGTCTTCCATGACAAATATTTCAATTCAGCAGTAGCCGCAGGCTCAAAAGGTTGTAGAGTAAGTTTTTCCAACACAAAATTGAGATCCCAAGCAGGAGTAGGAGCTCTACGTGGGGGTCTTATATTTTTGCCCTCTAAGAAACTGCTTGAACAAAGGATGCGAAAACAATGGTGGGTCACAATCATAGTGAGCTGAGATTGCTGCAGCATGAATCTTAATGGAAGAGAAGGACAGACCCTTGTCCAGTAACTCAGTAAGATATTGAAGAGCCATACTCAAATTAGGCTCAGAAATCTCCAAATTCTTTGCTTTACTCCAAAATAAAAATCTCTTCCATTTTGCTGCGTACACTTTCCTTGTACTAGGTCTTCTAGCTTCCCTAATCACATTTAAAACTTGTTGAGGAAGTTGAGACCTGCTGTGTTTCAACACAGAATATGCCAGGCTGTCAGATGAAGAGAGTGAAGCTTGACATTGAGCAGATGACCGTCCTGCTGGGAAAACAGATGTGGAATCAAAGGTTAAGGCCATGGAGGCTTCTTTACCAGACTCCGTAGAGGGTACCAGTGTTGCCAAGGCCAATCTGGAGCTATCAAAATCATCCTTGGCCTGTCCTGTCTGACCTTTAACAGTACCTTTGGAAGAAGAGGCAGAGGTGGAAAGGCATACACATGAAGGTTTGTCCAACTGAAAGACAGAGCATCCACTTTCCAAGCTGTGTGATGAAACCCCTTTGTGCAAAACTGTGGCAGCTGGTGGTTTAGTGGAGAAGCGAACAGATCTATGTCTGGAGTTCCCCATGACACTGTCAATTTCTGAAATACATGAAGATCCAGTTTCCACTTGTGGGGATCCATGATTTGTCTGCTTAACACATCTGCTAAGGAGTTCTGTGCTCCTGGCAGAAACCTTGCCTGAAGAGTTAGGTGCAAGCGTGGCGCAGTCTCCCATAAAATCATCGCTTGCCTGCATAGAGGATAAGAATGTGTTCCCCTTGTTTGTTGAAGTACCACATGACAGTTGTGTTGTCTGTTAGAATCAACACCTGCCCTGGAAGAAGTAACTCCTTGAAAGCCAGCAATGCGAACTGGACTGCTAACATCTCCTTCATGTTGATATGTAGATGCTGTAGTCTGGCAGGCCACTTGTCTTGTATCCACTTTCCATTTAGATGAGCTCCCCAAGCAATGTCTGAGGCATCTGTCGGTAAAATCTGACTCGCCTCTGGCCGGGTCACAGAGAGTCCCTTGTTTAGGTGACATTCCTGAGCCCACCACAAAAATTCTCTTTGAAGGCAAGGTATTATTTGAATGACAGTGTCTAAATCCTGGCAGTGCTGTGTCCATACATTTTTGAGATACCATTGTAACTTCCTCATATGCAGTTTGGCATTGGGAAGCACCAGAATACAAGATGCCATGAACCCTAATGCTTGAAGGACTGTCTCTGCAGTCAGCACGGACTGATGAGATAGTTGATGGAAGTAAAGTGATAGACTCTTTTGTTTGTCCGGGTTAAAAAGGCCATCTGGGCTGCTGTATTCAGTCTCACACCCAGAAAGCACATGTCTTGAGAGGGTACTAGACTGGACTTTATTTCGCTCACAGAATACCCTAGGCATCTTAGCACTGCTATAAGATATTCCAGATGCTGTAGAAGGTCTTTCTTTTCTTGTGCCAGAATCAGGGAGTCGGCTAAATAAGGATAGATTTGGAGTCCTTGTAGCCTGAAGTAAGCTATCACTGGAGCCAGAAACTTTGTGAATACTCTGGGCAGTAGATAAGCCAAAGGGCAATGCAGAGAACTGATAAAGAGAATTTCCAGCTCGAAACCGCAGATACTTCCTGTAACTTAGCCTGATAGGCACATGAAGGTAAGCTTCCTTGAGAACTAAAGTTACCATCCAGTGATCTTTGCCCAGCAGGTAAAAGCTGTTGTAACGCCAACATCTTGAACTTGGGAGTGTCCAGATAAGTGTTGAGGAGAGATAAATCCAAAAGCAGTCTCCACGTGTTCCCCTTTTTGGTACTAGGAACATGCGAGAATAAAATCCTAGGCCCCTTTCTGATACAGGGACTGGCTGAATGATGTCCAACACCCATCTGTCTTGAATAATTAAATCCCAATTTTCTTTGAAAAGAGACAGTCGTCCTTCAAAGGAGCTGCCAGACGAGAATCTACTGGCAGCTGAAAAGGCAGGTCATTGGGTCTGTTTACGAAAGGACTGACCCCTGCCCTCACCAGAAGTCTGAGCAGGTGAACTCCCTGTTCTAGGCCTAAAAGAACCTTGAGCCCTGCCCCTACCACGTCTAGACCTACCCCTAGACTGGGAATCATAAGCAGGATATGTCCACCCCTTAGCAGGCCAATTTCTACTAAACTTCGTGGCTGTACCTGCAAAAATCTTTAACAGTTTGCATAGACTTAGCTTTGTCCTCCATTTTCTTTAAAACTGCTTCCACAGGTGAACCAAACAACACATCAGACTGTAAAGGAGCATCCAAAATCCGTGTCTTAACATGCTCAGCCAAATTTTGATCCCTCAACCAGGCATGCCTGCGAAGAACAGAACTAGTGGCAGCCACCCTCGAGGAGGCCTGCACAGCATCAAAACCACATTGCAAAGAATGCTTGCCCACTTGTTCAGACACATAAACTAAATCCAGCAAGTCTTTACAATCAATACCTTCCGCCAAAGCATCCACCTTAGATTTCAATTGTGAAAGGAGATAATTTTGATATTTCAGCATGTGAAACTGACAATTCAACGCCTCATGGCTAGAGTGGAAGAAGTATACACTTTCTTACCCCACCTATCTAACGCCCTTGCCTCTTTGTCAGTGGGAACAGGATTTTAACCACAGAGGCCTTAACACCTTTAGGCCCCTGAGAAACAGTTTCTGGGTCCGCCCTAGGACTCTTAAACAAATACTTATGAGCTTCGGCACCCTATAGTACCTATCAGGTTTAACAGGAGCAGGAGGCAAAGAATCAGGGTTCAGGGAAGCCTCTGCAAAACATCTTCCACCACATTCAACACAGGAGGTATAGCTAAGGGCCTATGCTGGGGTAAAACAAGAATTCCCTAAGTCTCTTCCTGGAATCAGAGTAATCCTGGCCTTCCCATTTAAAGTGCTCCCTCATGGAATGCAGAGTCTCTGAAAAGAAAAATCCTCAGGAGGAGAAGCCAAGGAGTGGCATCATCCACATCAGAATCAGAATAATGAGGATACTCCAGCAAATCTTCCGCAGAAGACTCAGAAGCCCCTGAACCCTGTTCAAAACTGTCAAACTCTGGTTCCACTCTAGGCCTCTTATCAGGAGGGCCCATAGAACCTCTAATCATAGTAATCAAATCTTCTGCCATTTTAAGCATATGTTTCTTAGGTACAGAACCCGAAGGCTAGGAGAAGCCCCTACTGAAGCTGAAGTTGGCCTACCTCTAAAAGAAGTTTTGGCAACAGAAGGAGAGGCTCTAACTACTTTGGGAAGAGAGGGAAGAATAGTTACCTGAGAAGCCCCCTCAGCCTGGCCTGCCTCCTGAGAGGGTACATCCTGTAAAAGTAAAGTTTCTGCCTGAGACTCCATAGAAACTCCTGGCAAAACCTCTGGCTCCACTGAGCCATCTAAAGAACCGACGTCCGGGACTGCCGGTTCATCAACCCTAGGCTTTGCTGTTTTGTCCTTGCGCTTCTTGGGAAGCGGGCCGGAGCAGCCGGCGGCATTTTATAATTGCAACGCTTCCCAAACACTAATCTGGCACAGTCTAACCTCCTCTTAATAGTGCGTTTGTTAAACCTAGCACAAGAGCGGCAACCAACAACGTCGTGCTCAGGCCCTAAACAAGGTATACACAATGTATGGTAATCCCTATGAGGTATTTGTTTCCCACAAGAAATACAGTTATTCACTTTTTCTGACATCCGGTTAAATACTGAGGCAAGAAAAACCAAAATGTTCCCTAACGGGTACTTAGCCAACTCTGATTCGGTCTGAAACTCCGGTTTGAAATATTTCAGAACGCCAACCTGCACTCGCAAAACTGCTTCTGCATCGGACCACGCGGCAAAAAAGACTGAGGATATGACGCCGGTCATGCGCATTAGTACCCTGACGTACTGACGTCAGTCTAATGCGCCCTGACCGACGTCAGCCTTATACTCTGGTATTCGGGCCGACTGGATGCGGACTATACCCAATAGTAAGGACTGCAGCAATGGAAAACGAAGAACATCAACTTTGTACAATGCTCCATTTTGCCTGGTTACAGGAAATACCACAAATGTATGCCAATAGATGAATAACTACATATAAATAAATAAATGGATTAAAATGCAAGCTAGCAAACTACAGAGCCTAAGAATACAGTGAAAATACGGAACTTCTCCTAAGTAAACTGAACTCATAAAAAATAAAAAATCTGAGGTTGTAGAGACACACAAACAAACTCTACTGTGGATGAAACGATCAATAATAAATGCAGCAGTGTCAAAATTCTGAAGGAATCAGTACTATTTTAGAATGGTAGGACCTGACTAAAGTTCCCATTTGGTGACTGCACTACAGTAACAAAAACAAATAATGAACAACAAACAACAAGTGTAAATACTTAGATATTCAATTTAAGTGACACTGCCTAAAAAGACAGGTTTTCAAAATGCACTGAAACTGATTAGAATGTATGGACAAAGGCGGTTTAACATTAGAGCTATACAATTTATACATTCATGCTTACCTGTAAGAAGTAACTGAAAGGTAAACTGACGGACTCCAGTAATAAACTGCTTTTCAGTAAAGGGCTCACTTGCTTCCAGTGTCAGATAATTACAATATGTCTAGATGGAAAAACACAACAGCAAAATTATATACATATTAATGTTGAAGATTTCCCCCTTTGTATCATCAGTATTTATACACCTAGTTACCCCTAGATTCAACTCATAACCTAAGACAGACGTTGAAGCTTAAGAAATATTACTGTTCAAATGATAATCAAGCAATGATAAACATCTTTCGTATTGTCTGTCAAAAAGCACTGATGGTTAAAGATAATTTTGCACATCGTGGATTAAAGTGATTTGGTCATATATATTTTTTTTACCTTTGCACTACATCACATTGTGCGTGAAGTGCCGAAATTTCTGAAACATTACTGAAGGCTTTTGGCTAGTGTTTGGCAAAAAAAAAAACCTGAAAACATGAGGGCATTCAGTGTAACAAGAGCTTCAGAGAGCAGAAAAAGTAAAGTCATGGCGGAGCCAAATAACCTCCATCACAGAGAGTTTTACCTCAGACGAGGTCAAGCTAATGGGGCTACTGGATCAGAGGAGAGAGCACTTGAAGTTGCCTCTTTTTTTTCTCTTTCTTTTTTTTTTTTTTTTAAACTTTTGTTTTCCCTTTTCACCAAAATACTGACTTTGGAAGATTTTAACTGTTTAAAAAGGATCTGTAAAAACAACATATACGAGTGGCCAATTAAGTGAGATATAAAGAAATATTACAAACATTTTTATTTTCAGGTCAAGTTAGGCAGGCAGAGGAGTGATTCTGCTCTTCCTTAAAGTGACTTGTCTTATACAAGTGGAAATGTGCTCGACTCTTATCTTCCTACTTTCTTTGGCTGTGTGTGTGTGTTTTTTTTTTTTTGGGGTTTACTACCATCGAACTTTTTCAAAAATTAATACATCATAGGAGAAGGAAAACACTCCAGAAGAAAGAAACAAAACACAAACAACTTATTTTCACAAAAGAATTCTATATCACAAAAGTAAGAAGACAAAGGGTGGAAATGATTTCATCTATTTAGATTATAACAATAAGTGCAAAGTAGCAGAATGCAAACTGTTCTGAAAATAATGTGAACTAGTAACCCCCTGTAACAGATTTCTACCAGTGTTGTAAATAATGTCCTAATGCCTTTGCATTTTCTGCTTAGACTTTGTAACTCCTGAATATAAAACAACTCTGACCCAGCAAAGGCACCAGCCGTAGTCACAAATCGGACACCAAAGTGAAGCAAATACATTCTTTATTCTCTCTCTAGCGCCTCAGTGTTTCCACCTTCAAGGAATATCAAAACTTTCTGGTGCCTTTGCTGGGTCAGAGTTGTTTTATACTAAGGAGAAGGAGAGTGTTTGTATCTTTGTAACTTCTGAAGTTAACACTTTCTCATTATAACACTATTTTACACTTTCTAAGTAAAATGAATGTTGTTTTGCTGTTCCTGCTCAGGAGCATGGATCATGAAAAGGGAGTGTAGTCATCTCACCTACCAGATAATCAAACTGCAGTAGACAAACAAGCAAACATACTGATCAGGCTTGCCATTCTGACCTCACTTGTAGGAAAAATGACAGAAGTAGTGCTGAAGAAAATACATTCAGGATATCTAAAAGCCAATGCAGCGAAGGAGCCAAGGCAGCATGGATTTAAAACAGGAAGATCGTGTTAAATGGTCTAATATTTACAGTTCTCTAAAAGAACAAACAGATTATTAGATCCTAAAAGAGATTCTGCTTGTGGCTTACACAGATTTTAGCATGGCACAGGACAAGGTACTAAACAATATGCTTATGAGCGAATTAGAAAGACCTAGAGTAGAGTTGTTAGTTGGTAGCGCAAGTAAAATGCTGGCCAGGCAATAGGGCACAAAGGCTCTTAATAAAACTAATTGAAATAAAAACACAGTGACCAGTGAATTATTATGTCAGTAGGTTTAGCCATTGTTGTAATAAGCAATACAAGGATGCAGAAAAAAAGTTGCACTTCTGTGCTACTTACACAAATTTATGCTACAGGGCTAATGCATAATGTGGTATACAAAGGAAGAAAAAAACACTTGGTAAGTCTGGAAAAATGATCTACAACTGACAGCTTAACTTCACTGCAAAATAATTCATCTGGGATGTAAACATTTAAGAATAAAACAGATGTGCATATGTATAGACCTGCATGTGTGTATGTACATAGGTGAGGTCACTATTAAAAATAACAAGAGGAAAGATGCCATGAGTAAATATATCAGATGATCCATGTATAAGCAATGAACTTTACAAAACGGTAAAGAAGCCTGACCATGCTGGAAAGCAGAAAAAAGTGGTATCACTAGCAGAAAATTAGTTATGATTTTTGTACAAACAAGCAGGAAGACTCACTGGGGTGTAGCTTACACTATTTTGGCAATCTCATCTTAAAAGAATGTAGACAAGACAGTAGTATTTTAGAGGAGGGCAATAAGGTGCATATAAGGAAAGACTGTAACACCTTACCATTTATTATTCTGAAGAAAGACAGTGGAAAGCATGTGAGAGAAACACTTAAGTACTTTAAGGGTAACAATAAACTGCAAGTGATGCCTTCATAAAAAAATGAAATATATGTGAACAAAAGATCACAATCTGAAGACAGAAGATAGGTCACTCAGAGGGAATACGGTGAAGTTCTATTTCACATAGACAGTGGTGGATGATTAAGGCAATCTACCTGAATAAGTGGTACATTCAAAACAGTAAGAAATGCATGGAGGATATGCAAGGCATTCCTTACGAAGGCAGAATAAAAAGGAAACAAGCTGTTGGTGAAGTAGAATTTGCAGCTTAGTCAATAGATGGAGAAACTGTCAGACTACACTGCCCAAGCAGTTACTACCTGCCATCAAATCTGTGTTTTTATTCAAAAGGGAGATTGAGTTATTTTGCTACTACTTTCCATGGTTAATAGGAAATATACACACTCAGAACTTACTTTCCATGTTAGGGGAGGATAAAAAAGGTGTGGAATAAAGTGATTATTTGAAACGTGAAAAATCACAGAAAAATTCAAGGCAACTGTGTCATGCAGCTGATTATACGTTGCCAGTACCCACCCTTATCATATTCCCTCTCTCAAGTATGAGAAGGCCAGTCAATCCTGAGGTCACCCTTAAGACCATATTCCCTCTCTCAAGTATGAGAAGGCCAGTCAATCCTGAGGTCAGTTTAAGAGTACTCATTCATTCATCTAGGTCACATCTGTTGGAAAACAGTACATAACACTACTTCATTTGTAGGGTGTCTGTTCCAGAGGTGAGGGAGGTGCTGTGTGATAAACATCTCCCCTTCACTGTGCCTTATTTATCCGCTAGTGAAGATTTAGGCCCCTAGTTCTGGTATTAGTGGGACTATTTGATTTATGGAAATAGAACGGATCATGGAACACTAGGCCCCAGATGGCACGAAAGCAAGGCACAAATCTCCTCTTAAAAGCATATACAAAACTGACTAGAGAGACAGGTACTTCCAGTTTTTCTTTGTAGTTTTTTTTTAATTAGGCCAGTAATCATCCTAGTCAGGAATCTGTAGAATTTTTGTAATTGTTAGATATGTCCAGTCAAGTGCATCCCAAAGAGGGTACTTCATTCAATAGCTAGCTTAATTAATGATGAAAATAAGGGAACAATGAGGTCTTTTTGGTAGCTTACCATTTTTTTAGGTCTGTGATCTTATTTAGGAATTTCTGGTATGTTTCTTCTTGTTTGAAATGTCTAGTGGGGTACTAGTCGATAACTGGCTTAGCACACACACACACACACACACACACACACACACACACACACACACACACACACGTATATGTATAACATGGAGAAATGACTATTTCAGGTCTACAGTATACTATAGCAATAACTGACGACGTTGGTATGGTAAATTGAAGATTTACCCATGGTTGCTGTGGTTTAATCATGAGGGCAAAGCCCAAATGATTATATAAAGCCAACCATGGGTAAATCTTCAATTTACCACAACCATGGAGTCGGTTATTGCTATTATACAATGATATTATTTAAGAAAAAAAAATACTTACTTTTCTTAAATAATGTCTTTGCATAATGGCACCTTGCTGTCCTTCCGCAGCTGGTATATATCCTGTTGCTTTTTCTGATGTACTGAGCATGAGCATGGGACTTGTGTTCCCATGCATACCCAGTACATCAGTGCTTTGGAAAGGAAGCAACGGAGAAAAGAAGGTCTCCGTTGCTCCATTTTTGTTGTTTTTTTTTTTTTAATTAAAAAAAAAAGTTTCGGGTAATTTAGGAGTAGGAGAGAGACAGAATGGAGGAAATACAAGGAAAATCAGGTACAAGTATTTAGTTTTAAATAACATACCTGATTATCCTAGTGTTTTCTCCATGCTGTCTCTCTAATATTTCGGGAGTCCGGACTACAGATATTTTTTTATTTTATTTTTGTTTTTAAAAAAATAAAACTTACAGAAAATACCAACGGAAAAAAATCCAGGCAACTGGACCTTTTTCTTTTAGTATATTCTCGGATTTACAATAGGCATGCTGGTTGGGCTGGCCAGTCAGTGTGCTCATTTTAAAATATTAATGGCCAGTCATTTGTATAATATAGTATACTCCCTAGGCAATTACCTGTACTAAATAGAATGATTTCCTTATTGTTGTCATCAAATGATAATCTAAAGAGAAGGAATTATCAAACCATTTTGCATGGCCACTAACAGCATTTTTGTTTTAAAGTGGGGTATTGTCTATGCTGGATTGTGTGTGTGTGTGTGTGGGGGGTGTTGTGTACCAAATGTGACAATGTTGCATTTTGTTGCATTTAATTTGAGCAAGTTTTTAGTACAACAGACATTTATGAATGTAGGTTCTAGGGGGAATTCACTATGACTTCCAGAGGTAGCGGTTCAGATCCAAAAAGTAAATGATGAACAGAAGAGGTCCCATCAGTTACCTTCCTACTATTCGATGAGGCACCCTCCACTTGCACTGTGTTGGTTCTGTCTTTAAGCCAGTTTGCTGTCCATTGTACCAAACAGGGAGCTATTTTTAGGGTGTCAAGTTTACTAACTATGCTAGAATGGGGGGGGGGTCAATGCCTTAGCCATGTAAAGATGCTCCGTACGTACAGTGTGACTGCTGTTGACAACTTGTGTTAACCTCTCAGAACTGTTACCCAAATCCATTAGAAAGGTTCTACTCTTGACAAGCCAAACTGCTACAAATTCATAAATGCTGATACTATCATACTAGTTTTGAAAACATCACTGCCCACTTAAACACTATCCAAAACGATATTGCATGCACAAACGAGGTGTGCCCTTGGTGTACATAATTTTTAACACAAACAAAACTGCCCCTGGTAAAAGGGTACTGATCTCTATCCCTCCTAAGTATCAATTATGTCTTTCTTCTGACCCAGATAGCTATCTGCTGCAACTTTCCTGAATAAAACACTCCAGCTTAAGATCAGGAGAAGTCACTTGTCACTTAATTTTAGGCTATTACACAGGGGCCACATTATTTTCTCCAAGAACTTTCGTGTTCTCAAAATTGCCTGATAAGCATTCCTCCAGTATAATTTCCACAGCGATTATTCTGCTTCAATATCCTTACCCCTGAACTATTCAGTAAAAACCCGGCCTTTTCAGCTACAGGGCCCAAACTGTGGTACTCTATTCATGTACAAACAAGAGTAGGTGAAACTCTCTCTCTGCATCTTCCTTAAAGCTGCATTTCAGAATTATGTGACACAGAACAACTATCACCTCAAAAGTGCAAAGAAGGAAATATTTAGCAGTAATTCATGACTGGGTGTGGTAATGCTTGGTTTATCCATGAATGGCATAGCTTGGTCATGAGGCTAAAACCAGAGCGACCAAAAAAGAGGGTCAGCCATGGGTAAACCAAACATTATCCACATCCAGAAGTTGACTATTCCTAGCACACAATACCATTATTTAAAAGGGTAATGATTTATTTTTTTTAAACAAATGCATTGTATTACAGAACATTTTATCTCTTCCATCTCTTCGTGCCAACCTGACTGACTAGGGATGACTTCCTGAAGTACTGCACATACATATGACACGAACATGCAACCCCTGCAGAATACATGATTAGGCTAAATGAACTTTCTGACACCTTTTTGAAGGTAGTCAAGACTGCACATGCACCAGCAGATTACATCAGGACATTTGTTTCCTCTGAACATTCCTCTATCTTTCTTTTATTTCATTTATAGTGTTATGTTTCTGGATTATGCTCTTTGTCTAGAAGGGTATATTTTTATGTGATATGTTAAGTGTTTAACTTTAGTTTCTCTGCTTATCAGTATGGAAAATACAGTGGCTGCAACTTTTAATTTTTTTTTAATACCAAATGTTATTATCCAGTACAAGCAATGATAAAGCATATACTCACTTTTAAACCCATTATCAGGTCCTTCCTTTTTTAATTAAATGAGATATTACACTGTATTTATTAAATTAAACTATTGTGCTGTTTTTATGTCAAGTTAAATGTTCTAGATTAAGTGACTATAAAAAGACTGAATAACTTTGGGATTCCCCATAGCTTCAGGGGTTTGTAGTCTTTCTCTTTTTTCACATGACCTGACTTTTTTCTGAAAAGAATGTTTGATTTTCAGTGGGTACACTGATTGTTCTGTCCAGTCAGGGTACATGCTCTGAACACAAATGGCCATTCATTGTCTAATTTCTATAATACAACTACCGTTGATTTACAGCAGATGTGTATAATACAAATGTCTTTTTTACCGGCAAATCCAATCCTTATACTTGGAAAAAAGACCATAAAACTCATTTATAAATAAATCACTGGAATCATGGCAAAACACTGTCTTGCCATACATTATTCTCACTAAATGACATATCAAGTCACATTAACTTAAAAGCAAAACGCAGACTTAACAGTCATACACATCATATAGTTTTAATTTACATCTGGTCAAAGTAATGCCATCTGCATTTAATCATACTGAGCATGGACTGAACAACATATACAGTTATCTCAAGTTACAAAAATAACCATAACCATAAAAATCTTAAGAGTCATAGGAAATACAAGGATATTCGACCAGACATGCCTTGCCAATAACCACCCTCAGAATCTAGAAAGCTTTTTGGGGAGGGAAAGGGCTTTAAGTTCCAGAGTGCATTTTAGGGCATCCATCCATTTGTCTAACTCATTCAAACCTATATTGCCTTTTTTGTATACTTCCATTTCACACCCATAGCTCCTTATGATGTCCAGACCTTATTTGGGTTCAGCTTCTTTAATTAAGTCACTTACCAGCTAATAATAGCAGTATTAACAAGGGCAATGATTTATTAACAAAATTACACTATGTTTTAATCTATGATGCCTTGCATTTGAGAAATTAATCATGTTTTTTCACTTATTATTCATATCTTTCTGTTTATGATCACACTTTATAACTGAAAGATCTCCATGCTAATGAGGGGTTTGATGTGAAATGCCATGATGAGAGACAGGAAAAATCAATGCTAATATCCATTTATACCACACTATACAGGAGATTTTGATTGTTAGTAATTATTACAGTAAGCAATATTTCCGGATGGACTTAATACTTCAAAAACCACTTAAATTACAAGCTATTGCATGACATTGGGTGAAATCTTAGATGTTGCTGAAGAAAACTGTCACTGATATTTGCACTTTAAGCCATGCATTGTGACATATATTCAGTGTTATTTATATTGTGAATTATACAATTAAGCATTTGTTTTCATATTTATGCAACTATTTCAATAAAAATGCACTCAGAGGGGAATTTCTTGTTATGTGTATGCTTACGTCTGGTAAGAAAAGTCTTCTAAAAATACACATCTATACCTTCTAAGATATGACAATTTGTTTTTGAAAGTACAACAAAAACTACAATTCAAGGTTTGTGTGCATTATAATATCTATAAAAAGACCGTGAATGACTATTACCACCACAGAGAATACTTCTTACTGATATGATTTCTATTTGTACAATTTTAACAGCATTTATCGTTCACAAAATATTTATATTTGTTTATCTCATGCTTTTTAAGTCGATTTTTCAGAAAATGCTCTGGAATGCGAGGATATGTGTAGGCTGCAAGAGGAGTAACATTCTAAACCAAAAGAGCTAAGCTATGTATGAAGGCAGACATGGACTCGCATTACTTGACATGCAAGGGGGAGTTCTACTCCAAAGCAATGGTAAGTGCTGGGTAATAAACTTCTCTCTCCAATTAATTTTATTACCTAATGTAATTTGAGCTATCTTGATCTAGTACTGTAAAAACTACAAGACAGACCCAGCAAAGCTAGAGTCCTCACTATGTAAGACCTTAAATCTCCTGTAATGGAGGCCCATGGGATACAAGCAAATGACCCCTTAAGGACATACCAGTGTTTTGGCTACATGGCTTTGAATGCCTATGACTTTTCACTTTTTGCTTAAAATCTTTACTGGTTGAATTCAGGCCAATAGCACCAACCACCTTAGCTGCATACATGTCTCACCCTTTTTCTGAGCTCCTCTGTACAGCATAAGTGGACTGTATGGCCTTACTTTAGAAACACAGAGCTTAAAAACAAACCGTATGTCATAAGTTCGGGAGTGTATTAGGCTAACTGCCACTAGGGCCCTTATAAGTCTAACCACACAACCCAAATGTAACCCACAAATCTGATTTATATATGGGGTGATTTACTGACTGCTGCTGTCCATCAGAAACATAAGCACCAGACCGGGGTTGAATTTCCGATTACCAATCTACTGGTCCAAGTTGTGCTTAAAAGGGGATAGAGAGGAACTCTGCTTCAGATGGATGGGAAGCCTGTTCCAGAGAATGGGAAGTCTCTGAGAAACACATCTGTCTCTCCAATGTGTCCTACTTATGTCACAAGCAAAATTTAGATTTTTTTTAATCTAGTAGTTTTGATGTTTTTGTTTTGTGGATGTTCCAAATGTTCATCAAAACAGGGTCCAGGGATGCTTTAAATGCCAGGCAAAGATCACCTTTCAGACGTCTGTAAGATACCAAATAAAGAGACAGGGCTTTGAGGAGATCAGCATAGGACATTTTGTTTACTCCTTTTTGTAAGGAACCTTTGTAGATGTTCAGCTGTTGCATGTGTCTGGTCAGGTGCAAACTTAAAGGGGGCATTATACTCTATGATAGGTCTGATGATGTCTAAGTACAGTGGTATGATGACTTCTCTGGAACTAAATGCCAAGTCCTTGCTTTTAAGTTAAGCAACATAGAAGGATTTTCTTGTTACCTTGGACACATACTGATCAAAGGCTAGGTTACTATACATGGGTTTTCAGGTCCCTGACTACTGAATCAACTTTTAGGACTGTTTATTGATGACATAGTTAACTGGGTTGGTTAATATCGCTGCATTATGTTATGTCCATATCATTACGATAACTACAACTGCAGCCACCTATTACGGACATCAGACTTGTTTTTAAGTTCTGTACTTCTAACAATCCATTTATGCTGTACTGACAAGCTTAGAAAAATGGTGAAACATGGCATGTCTACATCTAGTGGGGTTTGGCTCTATTAGGCTGAATGCAACAGTAAAGACAAAAGTAAAAATTGAAAAATTACTGGTATTCAGAAGCCATGTTGCTAAAAAATACAGTTGTGTACACTTACCGTAAATGTAGATGTTTGAGTGTATTCACTGTTGCAATCCCTGACTACTGGGATTTCCTGCCGTGAAAGCCCTCTGCCAGCCTGACTACCAGATAAATTTCTTTCTGGCTCCCAGGCTTCTTGATGCCCTGACTGATATCAGCATGTTTTGGTATACAGGTAGCCAGCCTGTGTCATGATACCAGTGTTTTCTTGCCCTCAACTAGGAGGAGTCCTAAGCAGATAGGAGGCATCCAAAGGAGAACCTGACATAGGAAGGGAGCAAAGGAGGGGTGCCTTGGCTGAGTAGCAAAACAGAATCAACCTACATAGTAGGATAAGGGGGCTGTGGTGGGAGGGAAAGAAGACTCCAACAGTGAATACACTCAAACATCTACATTTATAGTTAAGTATACACAAAGTACAGTTGTGTACACTTACCATAAATGTAGATGTTCGAGTGTATTCACTGTTGCAGTCATTACATTTGGGTAATCTGCTGGCAGGTTTCCCTCAGTTGGCCTGATTAACAAAGTCTTGGGTCCTGCGTTGGTTGCTGTCCCTTCTTCCATAATGTCAGGAGTATAAAACATGCAGCCGACACCATTACATCAGTTTTTCTTGCCCCAGATGTCAGGTGCCCCCCAAATGGGGAGCCAAATATGTAAGTAATTAAAAACACAAAAATATACCTCCAAACAAAAGCAAATACACCAAAAAGGCTTTTAAGCATAGTAAAGGAAAGTAGAAGTATACTAAGATTAAAACAGTGGGTTGGAGGGGGGTAACCAGGACTGCAACAGTGAATACACTCGAACATCTACATTTATGGTAAGTGTACACAACTGTATTATGTTCTTCGTGTTTCACTGTTGCAGTCATTACATTTGGGTAAACCCCCAAAGCTATAATTGGGAGGATGGATTTATACAGCATTAGGACTAGCTATAAGGCCCTGCAGGGCAGCAGTGGCAAAGCTATCTCTGGAATTAAAGAAGAAAGGTAAATGGTAATGTTTGGTGAACGTATGAACTGAGCTCCAGGTAGCAGCTTCTAGAATATCTCTGGTAGGAACACCTCTGAGAAAGGCTGTAGAAGTAGATGCAGCCCTGGTGGAATGAGATCTGATCCCCTGGGGGATAGTTTTACCATGGTGCATATAGCAGAAATGAATACAACGGCTTATCCATTTGGAAATAGTCTGCTTTGAAATAGCCTTTCCCTCTCTGCCCCTGCAGCAAATGCCACCAGCAGTTGATCAGATTTTCTTACAGATTTTGTCCTGTTTAAGTAAAATCTAAGTTGTCTGTGTACATCCAATGAATGTAGAATCTGCTCCCCCTTGTTCTGTGGATTAGGAAAGAAAGTTGGCAAATGAATAGTCTGATTAAGAGCCACACTGGATACCACCTTAGGCATGAAAGATGGATTGGTCCTGAGAGACACCCTGTCTGCATGAAAAATAATGAAAGGCTCCACTGCCATAACAGCCTGTAATTCGGAAATCCTTCTAGCTGAAGTGACTGCTAAAAAGAAAGCTGTATTCCAGGAGAGAAATTTTAAGTCTGCAGTAGCAGCTGGCTCGAAAGAAGGGAGAGTGAGTTTTTCCAATACAAAATTGAGGTCCCAGGCAGGGGTTGGAGCTCTCCTGGGTGTCTTAAGTTTTTTGCCCCTCTGAGATACTGCTTTAGCAGAGGATGAGAGAAGAGTGGAGGTTCTGTGTTGTAATGAGCTGAAATGGCTGAGGCATGGATTTTTATGGAAGAAAAGGACAGGACCTTGTGAATCATCTCAGTTAAGTATTGTAAAATCTGAGGAATATTGGGCACTGTCGTGCTTATCCCTTGCGACTGATTCCAGGCACAGAATCTTTTCCATTTGTCAGCATAAGATTTTCTAGTACTAGGCCTTCTTGCCACCAAAATTACATCCATCACAGGTTTGCTGAGGGATGCTAATGGTGATTTTAGGTGATTAGCCACGCTGCAAGATTCAAAGTTTGGAGATGAGTGTGCAGAATTTGGTTGTTCTGCTGAGACAGTAAGTAAGGTGTCTGAGGCAGGTGCCACGGTGGAAGATGTGACACATTGCGCAGGAGTGGGTACTAGTGTTAGCGAGGCCAGTCTGGAGCAATCAAAATCATTTTTGGTTTGTCATGTGTGACTTTTAGTAGAACTTTGGAGAGCGGAGGCAGAGGTGGAAAGGCATAGACTGAGGTTTTTCCAGCTGAATGATAGAGCATCCACTGTCCAGGCTTTTTTGTGATGAGTCCTTGTGCAGAATTTGTCCAACTGATAGTTCTGGGGTGAGGCAAAAAGATCTATGTCTGGACTCCCCCATTTGCGTATCAACATGTTGAAAATCCATTGTTCCAGTTTCTATTCGTGTGAGTCCATGAGATTCCTGCTTAGTGCGTCTGCCAGAGTATTCAGCTTTCCTGGCAGGAATTGAGCTTGTAGTTGTATTTGATAGGTCAAGGCCATGCTCCACAATGCCATGGCTAGTCTGCAAAGAGGGTAGGAATGTGTACCCCCCTGCTTGTTTATGTACCACATAACTGTGGTCTTTATCATTAACTGTCCTGGATGAAGGTAGTCCTTGAAGGCTGTCAGAGCATTCTGTACAGCTAGCATTTCTTTTTGATTGATATGAAGGTGCATTTGATTTGGGCTCCATTTGCCCTGAATGCACTTCCCCGCCAGATGAGCACCCCAAGCATAGTCTGATGCGTCTGTAGTCAGGGTTTGGGTGGCAGGGGGTGGAGAGAATGGTAGCCCCTTGTTTTGGTGGCAGGCCTCTGCCCACCATAGGAACTCTAGTTGCAGGCAAGGTATGATAGGAATCATTGTTTCCAGGCTGTGACAATGTTGACTGCATAAACTCTTTAAGTACCACTGAAGTTTCCTCATATGCAGTCTTGCATATGGAATTAGAAGAATGCAGGAGGCCATGAACCCCAAGGCTTGCAGAATTTGTCTTGCAGATAGCAGGGTTTTTGTGGCCACTTGTTTGAAGTAAGTTACCAAATGAATTTGCTTTTCTGGCATAAGGTAAGCCATCTGGAGAGTTGTATTCAAGCTTGCACCCAGGAATGTAATTTTTTGAGAGGGTACCAGTTGTGATTTCTTTTCGTTTACGATGTACCCTAGACAAGTTAGAACCCTTTTTACAAACGCCAGATGTTTTTGAAGAAATTCCCTGTTAACTGTCTGAATTAGACAATCGTCTAGATATGGATATATTTGAATATTTCTTTGCCTGCAAAATGCAATTACTGGAGCCAGGCACTTTGTGAAGACCCTGGGCACAGTAGATAAGCCAAAGGGCAGTGCAGTGAACTGGTAATGTAAATAGCCTGCTTTGAAGCGGAGGTATCTTCTGCAAGATTATAATTGGGATATGCAGGTAAGCCTCCTTTAAGTCTAGACTTACCAACCAGGCATCTTTGCCTAGCATAGGAAATAACTGCTGAAAAGTCAGCATCTTGAATTTTGGAATGTCCAGAAATGTGTTTAGAGTAGGTAAGTCCAGAATTGGACGCAATGATTTGTCTTTTTTGAGTACCAGGAAAAGTCTTGAATAAAAACCTTGTCCCTTTTCCTCTTCTGGGACTGGCTGAATAGCTCCCATGTTCATGAGAGACAGTACTTGTTTCTGGGCCTCTACCCACTGATTTGGGGGCAGGTCTGGCCATCCGTTTGGGATTGGCAACGTGTGGAAATGCAATCTGTATCCCTGGGATACTATATTTAAAACCCATTTGCCCGGGGTTATAAGTTGCCATTTTTTTGCATGAAGTTCCAGTTTTTCCCCCAAAGGGGTGGCTAAAAGGTAAGTGCTTGGTAAGTGTAGAGGGAAGTTATTGAGACTGTTTGCCATAGGGAGGTGCCTTGTTGTTTCCAGATTTGGAGGAGGAGGCACCCCATTGCTTTGTTCTAAAAGTCCCTTGTGGCTGAAACCTGGAGCCTTTGGAATGTCTGGGTTTGACTTGAGTGGCTCTCGAAGGAACTGGAAAGGACCAGTTGCACTTGTAAGAAGTCTTTCACAGTTTGCATTGATTTAGCTTTATCTTCCATCTTTTTTAAAACTTCTTCAGCCTTATTACCAAAGAGACGGTCCTGTTGTAAAGGAGCATCCAACAATTTTGCTTTAACATGATCAGGCAGAGTTTGCTCTTTGAGCCAAGCATGCCTTCTTAGCACAGACCAAGTTACAGCAGCCATGCAGGAGACCTCCAAAGAATCAAAGCCACATTGCAAAGTATGTTTTCCAACTTGTTCAGCTGAATGCAATAAATCCTGTAAACCACTATTTTCCACACAGTCAGAAATTAACATCATTTTCTGTTTAAACAGTCCCATGATATGCTGCTGATATTTAAGCATATGAAATTGATGGTTTAAAGCCCTGATTGCCAAGGTTGCAGAAGTGTAAACCTTCTTATCCCATCTATCCAGCGCCCTGGAATCTTTATCAGAAGGGGTAGGATTTTTAGCAGTAGAGGATTTAATGCCCTTGGGACCCTGAGAAATGGTTTCCCGATCTGCAATAGGATTTTTGAAAAGGAATTTGTGGGAGTCAGGAACCCTATAGTATCTGTCTGGCTTACAAGAAGCTGGAGGCAGAGTCAGGAACCATACTAGATTCTGAAAAAACATCATCAACAATGTCTAGAACAGGAGGTATAGCCAAAGGCCTATGCTGAGGAAGAAGAAGAAAATCCCCAAGTCTCTTTTTAGATTCAGAGAAATCCTGACTTTCCCAGTGGAAATGTTCCCGTAAGGTATGTAAAGTTTCCCCAAAAGAAAAATCCTCAGTGGGAGAAGCAGAAGGAATGGAATCTTCTGCATCAGAGTCCTCATAAGTAGGTATAGACAAATCTTGTTCATTAGAAGAGTCAGAAGAAATAGAATCCTGTTCAGAAGACTCATAATCAATGTCTTGCCTAGGCCTCTTAGAAGGGAGGGGTTGGCTACCCCTGATCAGAGTAATTAAATCTTCAGCCATTTTGATCATTTGTTTTTTTTAGGCATAGGGGCCTGCACATGTGGCCCAGGAGTTGGTTTTTTAGACTTAGACTTAGATTTTGGCCTTAGTTTTGAAGATGGCGTCGGTCTAATATACAAATCTGTAGGCCTGAAAACACCCTCAGAAGCCGGTGCCTGCACAGCGGCTCTGGACACATCTAAGGTAAAGACATCTGCGGGTCCCATAACTGAAGCATCTCGTGGCATTCCGGACTCTGAATGGGTCTCACTAGAGGCCTGCAAAACAGAAGTAGTGGGTATCAGGGGCTGCGAAAGCGCCTCACTGAGTACCGACGAACTGGTGACTGGCTTAGGAGAAGTGTCGTCGTCAGTTTTGGATTTCGACGGCCTGTCTCTGTCTTTTTCTTTGTGTTTTTTAGGTATTCCGGAAGTCGGACTGCTAACCGGCGACATTTCTGGATAATTAAAACATGAGCCAAAATATTTAGAATCAAAAATATACCGACGTTTAATAGTGCGTTGATTAAATTTAGCACAAAAACCGACAGCGAGGTAAGTTGTGGTCAGTGCCTAGGCAAGGAATACAGTACAAATGAAAATCTTTATGAGGTATTTGCTTTCCACAAGTAATACAATTATTAACTTTTACTGACATCGGTAAGGAGCAAGAAAAAGTTTCCCCAATGGGGTACTTAGCTTTTTAGTTGAAGACTTCAGTTCTGAAACTCGAAAACGAAAATTTCAGGAGTCGGCCGACCGGCACTTGCAAACTGCTTCTGCTTCGGGCACCACGCGGCAAGAAAGACTGATGTAATGGCATCAGCTGCATGTTTTATACCCCTGACGACCTGACGTCATGGAAGAAGGGACAGCAACTGATGCAGGACCCAAGACTTTGTTAATCAGGCCGACTGAGGGCAACCTGCCAGCAGATTACCCAAATGTAATGACTTCAACAGTGAAACACGAAGAACATCTGTACTATGTTCTTCGTGTTTCACTGTTGCAGTGCTGACCATTGGGAAGACTCCCAAAGCTGAAAGCAGGGAGGAAGGTGCCTAAGGGGAAGAGAGGATGCCCTGCAGGGCAGCAGTGGCAAAGCTTGCTCTACACTTGGAAAAGGATGCCAGGTGGTGGTGCTTGGTGACGGTATGCACTGAAGACCAGGTGGCAGCCTCCAAGATGTCCTTGGTGGGAACACCCTTTAGAAAGGCAATGGAGCTAGCAGTTGCCCTGGTGGAATGATGTTTTATCCCTACTGGTGGCACTTTGCCATGTGAGCTATAACAAAAGAAAATGCAGTGGGAAATCCATTTGGAAATAGTTTGCTTAGAGGCAGGCTTGCCTTCTTTTTCAGAGGCAAAGGTAATGAAAAGCTGAGCACTCTTTCTTAAAAGCTTTTGTCTTGTCCACATAGAAATGTAGCCATCTGTGCACATCCAAGGAATTCAGAATTCTCTCCCCTTTGAATCAGGCCATCCAGCTCCCTAACTTCTTCCCATACACAAATCAAAGAGGTGTCAGTGACCACTTTAGGCATAAAGGACGGACTGGTTCTGAGATGGACCCTATCCCTGTGGAAAACAAAGAAAGGTTCAAGTAAAGGTTCCACTGTCATAAGGGCCTGCAACTCAGAAACCCGCCTGGCTGAGGTGATAGCAGAAGAACTGTTTTCCATGTCAGGAATTTTAGGTCCGCAGAAGCTGCTGGCTCAAAGGGGGGAAAGGTCAGTTTCTCTAGCACAAAAGTAAGGTCCCAAGGAGGAGTAAGTTTCCTTCTGGGTGGTCTAATGTAGATTACTCTCCTAAGAATTGCTTTAATAGTGGATGGGAGAAAAGGGGAGGGTGCGATGGCACATACGCAGAGATGGCAGAAGCATGGAATTTAATGGAATAATGAGAGAGTCCCTGATTCAGCAAGCCAGTCAGGTATTCCAGGATGCTGGAAACATGTGCTGATTTGGGATCTAAGTGGTGATCTTTGCACCAAACAGAAAATCTGTTTCACTTAGCTGAGTAGGATTTCCTGGTGCTACGTCTTCTAGATTCTTTGAAGATGTCTACCTGTTATTAGGCCATCACCACTGTGGTTTGTTGGGGGATCATTCACGCTGCAAGGTTGAGGGTCTGCAGACTGGGGTGCACAATGTTTCCCTCCTTCTGGGTGAGGAGATCTATTCTCTGATGGAGTCGTCATGGGCTCTGGTTGGTGAGTTTGAGTGGGAGGGGGTACCAATGCTATCTGGGCCAGTCCAGAGCTATAAGAATTAGTCTTGGGCCCTCTTCTCTTATTTTTCGCAGAACCTAAGGAAGAAGGGGTGTGGGGGAAATGCATAAATGAAAAGCTTTGTTCAAGGGAAGGAGAAGGCATCTCCTGTTTGCTCCTGGTACAGAATTTTTGCAGGTGTGCATTCTCTTTGGATGCACAGAGGTCCACCTCTGAAATTACTCATGTTTGGGTTATGGTCTGGAAGATTTTTGGGTGCAGATGCCACTCATGAGGGTCTATCAAATTTCTGCTGAAACTGTCTGCCATAACTCCTGGAAGGTATTGTGCTATCAGGTGCAAGCTCATAGACTGAGCTGTTTCCCAGATTTGCATAGCTAGACAGCACAGGGGGTAAGAATTTGTCCCTCCCTGTCTGTCTTCCACATAACTGTGGTATTGACTGTCTTGATTAACAGGACACCTGGGGTCCATTTTTCCTTGAAGGCTAATAGGCCCTTTAAAACTGCCATGAGTTCCTACAGGTTGATGTGTCTGTCCTTGGATCCAGAATTCCATTTCCCCTGGGTTTGGAGGTTCTGGAAGTGAGCCCCCCCCCCCATGTTGCCTCCACAGCATCTGCGGATAAGGTTTGAGCCTGAGAGTAGACTTTGAAGGGGAGGCTTTGATTCTGGGAGCAAGCTTGCACCCACCATGTGAACTCTGTTTTGAGGCAGGGGATAAGGGGGATCTTGGTCTCTGGAAACTGTGAGCTCTGGCACTAGACATTCTTCAGGTATCACTGGAGCTTCCTCATGTGTAGTCTGTCAAGGGGATACATGAGGCCATGTATTTCAGGGCATGAAGAAATTCCCTTGCTGAGATGTAACTTCTCAATTGGATTATGTGGAAGAAATTTGTCAAGGAGACTTCTTCGAGAGGGAGGAAAGCCTTTTGGAGAGAAGAGTCCAGAAAAGCCCCCACCCCCTGGAAGACAATCTTTTTTTGATTGGTAAAGTGTGGGATTTCTGTAGTTCACTGTGAACCCCAGTGAGGAAAGGAGGTCCTGGGTAAATTTGAGGTCTTTGAGGAGCTTGGCCTGATCAGTGGCCTGTATGAGGCAGTTGTCCAGGTAAGGGTAGATCTGCATCCCCCTAGTCCTGCTGAAGGCTACTGCTGGTGCTAGGCACTTTGTGAACACTCATGCTGCTGTAGATAAGCCAAAGGGCAGTGCAGAAAATTGATAAGTGACTGGATCCTGCCCTGAAGAGAAGAAATCTTCGGTGTAACTCCTGAATAGGGATGTGCAGAGAAGCATCTTTTAGGTCTAGAGAGACCATGAAGACATGGGAACATATCATGGGAAGCAGTTTTTGGCACCAAGAGGAATTGATTGATTTTGGACAGATCCAAAATGGGGCACCAAGAGCTTTCCTTTCTGGGGACCAGGAAGAGCCTGGAATAGAATCCTTTACACTGCTGGGCAGTGGGAGCTAGTTTTACCGCTCCCTGCATAAACAGTATTTGGATTTGGACCAAGGCCTCTGTTTTTTTGATTTGGGGGGACATCTGGATAACCTGAATATTTTAAATGCTCTTTAAAAGTGAGTCTGTAGCCATATACAATAATGTCTAGAACCCATCTGTCTGAGGTGATGAGGGTCCTGTATGTCTGAAAAGAGACAGCCCTCCTCCTAGCTTTGGGGAGTGAGGTAGGGGAGGGGTGTGTTAGAGAAAAATGCATCTCTCATGATTATGCTACACAAAATGCATATTAACTTACAATTCCTTCACAAATACGTTTAATGAATTATTTAATATTTGTTCATGTTAAAAATGAAACGCAATATAGTTGCACAGTTATGCAAGCCACAATTACTTATTGTAGTTCTGAGTGTTTCACAACTGCATTCTAATATCAAGCTGCAGGTTTATTAACAGATGACTGAATGTAAAAGTGCTGAAGGGGTTAAGGGATGTTACAAAGACTGGTTTCTGAAAGCAAGAAAGAACACACTGTATATGTAAGCTCTGACCTTCCCAGGCTGGGATGGGTAGTTACAAGGAATGTTGGGGAGTTAGAATGTTCTGGTACTAAAATGTACAAGGTCAGGAAACAAGACTAATTAACAAGCCAATTCCCCTGTGTTTTTCTAAAACATTACTGGTACTAAAAACATGACTGTTCACATGCAGCATTAAGCGAGAAGCACGAGGGTCTGCTGAAATCCTATTTGACCACATCAGTATTCTGCATGCATGATATTGATAAGAGATTAAATAAAGAGCATGTATTTTTGCTGCTTGGTGAGACTGGCTTTAAATTGTGTTGATAGTCTCCAAGCCCTGACGTATGTGGATTTAAATAAAAAGAAAATGTTTTGCACATCCTGAAGAGTTTTTTTTGACTCAAGACTAAAAGTTAATTAATGCTATTTATGTATATTTAAAAACTACTACACTTTAACAGGCGGATGAGTCACTGTTGCTCTCTGGATATGGCTTGGGATCTAGAACTCCCTTGCCTAGGTGCCTCTGAGGCCCACTGTCTGCCCCTTTGTAACTGTTGCCTCTGTCTGAGTGGCCTATCCGTTTGAGGTTTCCTCTGCCTACACCTAGGCTGGATGGGAAAGGACCAGTGTTTCGCTGGAAAATTTCTGCTGAACCTGGGTGGTTGCACCTGGAGAAAATCTTTCACTGTCTATATTGACCTAGCCTTATCCTCCATCTTTTTAAGGACTTCTTCTGACTAGGGCCCAAATAGAACCTCTTTGTCAAGGGGGGCATCCAACAGGCTAGACTTGACATGTTCCGGAAGAGTTTGTTGTCAGAGCCAAGCATGTCTTCTAATAACAGATCCAATAGTACCTGTTCAGCATGATGCTTCCATGGCATCACAGCCACAATGGAGGGAATGTTTAGCTACTTGAGCACTGAAATGACTCCACAGAGGCCTGAGTTCCCAGGTCAGAAAAAGAAGGGGGCTGTGAAAGCGCCTCACCTAGTTCAACAGTCACAAGCCTGGAGGGAGAAGCAGGTAGCAATTGATTGTCATCCGATGACCTAAACTTTCTTTTCTTTCTTTCACTTAGGTAGACTGGATTCGGTACAACTGATGGACACCATGCAGGGTGAGCGAGAAGACTGTTGGCTAAGGAATTTAGTGAGAAATTCTGCCCTATGCCTAATTGTTCTATTACTGAAATGCACACAAAAGCGGACAAAACAACGACACTGTGATCTGGGCCTAGACAAATAACAAAAAAGGAATGAAATTCTCTATGTGGGATCTGCTTTCCACAATGGAGACAATTGTTTACTTTATCTGACATGAGCAAAGGAAAGAAAGAGTTCCCGAATGGAGTACTTATCTTGTCTGATGACACTTCTCTCTAGTGCAAACCATCTGATGCACTTGAATGCAGCTTGTGGCTCCACAGCAAGAAAGGACTGGTATAATAACGCAGGCTGGCTACCTTTATATCCGAATGTACTGACATCGGTCAGGGTGTCTGCCAGCCTGTGAACTGGAATGAAATTTCTCTGGTAGTTGAGCTGGCAGAGGGGTTTCACGGCAGGAAATTCCAACAGTCAGGACTGCAACAGGGAAGCACGAAGAATATCAACAGTATGTCCTTAATGCACTACTTGCATCTATACAGTTTAAGGAACTTCACAATGAAATCTCTAGCTTTGCTGGGTCTTTCTTGCAGTTTTTACTTTATGGGTTGTCTTTGTGACCTTTTTACCCCTTGGTTTGGTTGTTCAAGTGTTGACCAAGCCATTTGATACATCAAGAAAGAGGAGATCTCTGACAATAGGGCCCTTCAAGGCATGGAAAGATAGAGTCAGATTCCCTTTGAGGTACAAGGAGTACAGGGCTAGAGACTGCAGTCTTTTCTGACAATTAAGATCATGGTGTCCTGCAAGTCTTCTTGTTAGGAACCTCTATGTTTTTCAGTCTTTTGATGCGTCTAGTGAGATACATGCAAAAGGGTGCATTATTTTCTATAATGGGTCCAACTAGAGAAGAGTACAGGTGAAGAGTAACTTCCTTGGTTTTAGAGATTTTCTTTGTGGCTAATTGTGAGATATAGAAGGATTTTCTGACTACTGTTGCTACATGGCGATTGAAGGAGAGGCAGCAATCAACCAAGGTGTCCAAGTTCAAGATCACAAACTCAGTGGAGAGTGGTGTGTCAATGATATAGTAGGTAGTAGGAATTTGTTGATTTGTGAAGGAGACAGTACGCTACGACTCAGGAACATATCCTGTGGCAAGGTTTAGGCTGAACAACCTAAGGAGGGGGATCAGCAAGAGTCTGCTTAACACTATTTATTAGACAACACAATATACTATTGGGTCTCACTGGCAAGGTGTTTTTGGACTTAGGGTGCTTTAAGGACCATACGTTCAGAGTACTTCAACTGAGAAAGCTAAGGCAGTGGCACGTGGAGTTTTACAATTATCTGCAGAATGATGACATGACACTGTGTAACATCTCCTTCCTTCACATTTAACTTGATAACACAGATAAAGACTCTTTGTGTGTGTTTGGGGGGGGGGGGGGGGGCAAAGTAATGAAACAACAGCAATAAGTGTAGCAATAATATGGCCAAACTAAAAAAAAAAAAAAAACATGCAGGACTGTGAAGGATGGCAATTTTAGTTCAATGTACTTTTATATATTGCACTGTAGCAAGATGTTAACTTTTTTTTTTTTTTTAAGAAGTAAGACAGTCAGTGTTTTTTCTACAACCTGGTATATTAACATATCGATGAAAAAAAAAAAAAAAAATATATATATATATATATATATATATATATAAAACACACACATATACATATATATATATATATATGTATATATATATATATATATATATATATATATATATATATATATATGTGTATATATATATATATATATATATATATATACACACACACACACACACAGACACACACATGTATACACACAGTATATATATATATATATATATATATATATATATATATATATATATATACACACACACATATATATATATACATACATACATACAGTGGATATAAAAAGTTTACACACCCCTGTTAAAATGCCAGGTTTTTGTGAAATAAAAAAATGAAACCACAATAAATCCTTTCAAAACTTTTCCCACCTTTAATGTGACCAATAACTTGTACAATTCAATTGAAAAACAAACAAATCTGTTAGGGGAAAAATATAAAAAATAAAAAAAATGTACAATACTCCGGCTGCATAAGTGTGCACACCCTTAAACTAATACTTCGTTGTGCGAGCATACCTTTAAAGTAATATTTTGTTGAAGCACCTTTTGATTTAATTACAGCATTCAGTCTTCTTGAGTATACATCTGCCATCAATTAAAGAGACTCTGATTAACCCTAAATAAAGATGTTCATCGTGTTTCACTGTTGCACTCATCACTGTTGGGTTCTTCCTGCTGGCAGGCAGCCCTCGATCAGCCAGAGTCCCAAAGTCTGGGTCCGACGTCAGCTGAGGTCGCTCCTTCCCTGACGTCAGAGCACCAGGGGTATAAAGGCCTCAGCCGACACCATTTTCCTCAGTCTTTCTTGCCGTGCGGTGCCCGAAGCAAAGCAGTTCACAAGTGCCGGTCTGCCGACTCCTTTTCACTTTTGGTGATTTATCTGAGGAACAACGTCTTCTTAAAGCTAAGTACCCCATTGGGGAAACTTTTTTCTTGCTTCAGTCCGATGTCAGAAAAAGTTAATAATTGTATTTCTTGTGGGAAGCAAATACCTTGCAAGGATTTTCATTCATACTGTATCCCTTGCCTAGGCCCTGACCACGACATAGCTAGTTGTAGGTTTTGTGCTAAATTTAACCAACGCACTATTAAGCGCAGGTACAATTTTACCTTCCATTATTTTGGGAGAAGATTTAACTACAACATGTCGTCAGATTCTTATCCAGCCGGAGCACATAAACGGCGCAAAGATAAAGACAGGCCTCCGAGGTCCAAAACGGATGACATTTCTCTACCAGAGCCAGTTGCCGGTTCGTCAGTCGTCAGTGAGGCGCTTTCGCAGCCTCTGTCGTCCGCCACTTTTGAACCGCTTGCCTATACTGACTCCCACGAGGAGCCGATGAGGCCTTCAGAATTTCAAGGGACCGGACCTTCGGATAATGCCCACTCAGATGGGTCCGGAGCAGCTGTGCATGCACCAGCTTCTGAGGGGGTTTTCAGGCCTACACAGCTTCATGTAAAGATGGCTTCAGTTTTAAAGACAAAGACAAAGACTAAGGCTCCAGCAAAGACAAAGAAACAAGCACAGACCTCTTCAGTTCAGGGCCCTAGACCTCAGGGACCGATGCTTAAAATGGCCGAAGACCCGTTGATTATGATCAGGGGTTCCCATCCCCCTCCTGACAAAAGGCCTAGCAAGAGCCAGATTATGATTCATCAGATCAAGTTTCAATTTCTTCTGCTTCTTCCTCTCACAGCAGGATTATTCCTTCCCTCCTTATGAGGATTCTGATGCTGAAGAATCCCTTCCTTCAGCTTCTCCTCCTGAAGATTATTCTTTTGGGGAAACCTTGCATGACATGAGAGAGCATTTCCACTGGAAAGGGCAGGAATACTCTGAATCCAAGAGAAGGCTTAGAGATTTTCTTCTTCTCTCCCAGCATAGGCCCCTGGCTATCCCCCCTGTCTTGGACATTGTGGATGATGTTTTTTTTACAGAATCTACCCTCTTCTCCTGATTCTTTTCCTCCTGCTCCTGTCAAACCTGATAGGTATTATAGGGTTCCAGATTCTCACAAATTCCTTTTTAAAAATCCTTCAGCTGATCCAGAAACCATTTCTCAGGGCCCTAAGGGTGTTAAAGCGGCCTCTGCTAAGAACCCTATTCCCTCTGACAGAGAGTCCAGAGCCTTGGAAAGATGGGGCAAAAAAGTTTACACTTCCGCTACGTTGTCTATTAGAGCTTTGAATTGTCAATTTCACATGTTGAAATATCAGCAATACCTTTTGTCTGTGTTGAAACAAAAGATGCCAGCTGTTTCTGGTTGTGCAGAAAATAAGGAGTTACAGAATTTATTGCAGACTATTGAGCAGGTGGGTAAACATACCCAGCACTGTGGTTTTGATTCTTTGGAGGCTTCTTGCAGGGCTGCAGCAACTGTTGGATGCCCCTCTACATCACAATGTTTTGTTTGGGGCCAAAGGTGAGGAGGTATTAAAGAAAATGGAAGATAAGGCCAAATCTATGCAGACTGTTAAAGATTTTCTACAGGTGCAACCACTTAGATTTAGCAGGAACTGGCCAGCTAAGCCTTGGTCCTTTCCGACCTCGGACAAATCCCAGAGAGGCAGATACAGGCGTGCCAGAGGAAGAGGACAGGCCCAGACCTCTTTCAGACCCAGGCAGTGGAGTGCTCCTTCTCCCAAGGGTGGAAAAGATAGGTCACAACCTTACAGGAAACAGTCTTTATGACTCTCCCTTATTAGCTCCAGGGGCTCCTCTCCTGGAAGCACCTTTGGGAGGAAAAATTTCTCTTTTTTATCACAATTGGAGCTGCATAACCCAAGACAAATGGGTTCTGGACATAGTTTTAAGAGGTTACAAGTTTCATTTCCATACCTTGCCAAAACCGAACAGATGGCCAGACCTGCCAAAGCATCAATGGGCAGAGGCTCAAAAGCAAGTTCAGTCCCTCATGGCTATGAGGGCCATAGTACTAGTACCAAACACAGAAATAGGGCAAGGTTTTTATTCAAGACTTTTCTTGGTTCCCAGGAAGGAAAACACATGGAGACCAATCCTGGACCTTTCCGTACTAAACACCTTTCTGGATATACCAAAATTCAAAATGCTCACTCTGCAGCAGCTGCTGCCTATGCTGAGCAAGAACGCTTGGATGGTGACTATTGACTTGAAAGAAGTTTACCTGCATATTCCTATAAGGCAGGAATGCAGAAGGTATCTCAGATTCAAAGCGAGCTTGAAGCATTACCAGTTCTCTGTGCTGCCCTTTGGCTTATCTACTGCGCCCAGGGTCTTTACCAAGTGCCTGGCACCAGTAATGGCATTCTGCAGACAGAAGGGAATTCAGATATACCCTTATTGGACGATTGTCTCATTCAAGCGGACAACAAGGAGACTTTACTTCAGCATCTGGATTTTGTGCAGCATCTACTCAGGTGTCTAGGGTTTACAGTGAATCTAAAGAAATCAAACCTGGTACCCACTCAACAGATTATTTTCCTGGGCGCTCTTTTGAACACTACAACCCAGATGGCTTACTTGACACCAGACAAAAAAGTGCAACTGGCTTCCTCTTTCAAAAACCTGGCTTCAAAGAGTCAGCTAACTGCAAGAAAAATTCTGCAGGCCTTGGGTTACATGGCATCCTGCATTCTGCTAATACCATATGCAAGACTGCATATGAGAAAAACACAGTGGTACCACAAGAGTGTATGGTCTCAGCATTGCCACAGTTTGGAAACAGTGATCACAATTTTGCCTTGCCTCCAGCGGGAATTTCTTTGGTGGGCCAAGGCCTGTCTCCAGAACAAGGGAAAGCCTTTCTGTCCCACTCCAGCCAATCAAGTGATAACGACGGATGCTTCGGACTATGCATGGGGAGCCCACATGCAAGGGAAATGTCTTCAGGGTGCCTGGGCAGAGGACCAAATGCACCTGCACATAAATTTGAAGGAAATGCTAGCTGTACAGAATGCTCTTGACAGCTTTCAAGGATCTTATTATACTGGGGCAATTACTGATAAAGACAGACAACACTACAGTGATGTAGTACATAAACAAGCAGGGAGGCTCCCACTCTTACCCCCTGTGCAGACTGGCCATGACTCTGTGGAACACAGCACTGGCCTACAAGGTAGATTTACAAGCTCAATTTCTGCCAGGAAAAGACAACTCTCTGGCAGACAGTCTAAGCAGAAACCTCTCAGATCCACATGAATGGATGTTGGATGTTCAGCTATTCAGGATGATAATAGAGGCATGGGGGTGCCCGAACATAGATCTCTTTGCAAAGCCCAAAACCACCAGCTGCAAACATTCTGCACGAGGACCTACCACAAACGGGCATGGAAAGTGGATGCCCTCTCATTCAGTTGGAAAAACCTCTCAGTGTATGCTTTTCTTCCATTGCCTCTTCTACCAAGGGTACTTCTGAACATCAAACAGGACAAACCAAAAAATGATTCTACTGGCTCCCAACTGGCCTCGACAATTCTGGTACTCAACCCTGATGAACTTGGTTCAGGGTCCGCCCTGGATTCTATCACAAATTCCACATCTACTGTCTCAACAAGACGGACGGATCCTGCACAGCCATGTCAAAACTCTAAATCTAGCAGCCTGGCCGAACCAGGGGCTATAAGCAATTCTACCCATACCAAACAGGTAATGGATGTAATTCTTGAAGCTAGAAAGCACAGCACTAGGAAATATTATGCAGGAAAATGGAAAAGATTTTGCATCTGGAATCAGGCCCAGGGTATTGATACTACAGTTCCAAACATTCCTCTGATTTTACAATACCTAACAGAGATGTGGCATAAGGGCCTATCTTTTTCATCTATCAAAATACATACATCGGCTATTTCTGCACACTACAATACGGATCCTCCAATTTTTTCTCATCCGTTACTTAAACAATATCTCAGGGGGGCAAAGAATATAAGGCCCCCTAGAAGAGCTCCAGTTCTCGCTTGGGATCTCAACTATGTTTTGGAAAAGCTAACTCTGCCTCCTTTTGAACCTGCGGCTACAACAGATTTTAAGTTTTTATCATGGAAAACTGCTCTTCTTTTAGCAATAACCTCTGCCGGAAGAGTTTCTGAATTGCAAGCACTCATGTCTGTGGAACTCTTCATTATTTTTCATCAGGACAGGGTTTCCCTGAGGACTAACCCCACTTTTATGCCTAAGGTGGTTTCTAAAGTAGCCTTGAATCAGACTATTCATTTACCTACTTTCTATCCTAATCCTAAAAATGAAGGAGAGAAACTTTTATATTCTTTGGACATACACAGGCAGTTTCACTTTTACCTGGACAGGACCAAGATTTTTAGGAAAACTGACCAATTGTTTGTAGCCTATGCTGCTACATCATAGGGAAAAGCAATCACTAAACAAACAATTTCTAAGTGGATTGCCCACTGCATCAGGTTCTGTTACTCTCATCATGGCAAACCAGTTCCTATTAACATTTGTCTACATTCTACCAGAGCTGCTGCTACTTCAGCAGCCTTCCTCAATGGAGTTCCTACCAAGGAAATCTTAGAAGCTGCTACTTGGAGTTCTGTGCATAGCTTTTTAAGCACTACAACCTCCCTCTCTACTCTAAATCTAGGGCAGGCTTTTACTCTGCAGTCTTGCAGGGCCTTGTTGCCGCCCCTTCTGCACCATCTCCAGCCACCCTTTCTTAGCTTTGGGATTCAACCCAACAGTGATGACTGCAACAGTGAAACACGATGAACATAGTACAGTAAATGTAGATGTTTGAGTGTGTTCACTGTTGCAGTCTGGGTTACCCTCCCTCCTATCCCCTCTTTTGCTGTTTTTTATGAGTACTGTCTGTGTTTCCTTAGCACTACTCTTCCTCTGAGGTATATTTGCTGGTGATTTTTGGTTATGTTCTAGTTATGTTCTAGTTTGATGCATGCTTATTCTTCTGACTAAGCTATTGGCCTTTTGTTTTTGGGGCAAGAAAAACTGAGGAAAATGGCGTCGGCTGAGGCCTTTATACCCCAGGCGCTCTGACGTCAGGGAAGGAGCGAACTCAGTTGACGTCGGACCCAGACTTTGGGACTCTGGCCGATCGAGGGCTGCCTGCCAGCAGGAAGAACCCAACAGTGAACACACTCAAACATCTACATTTATGGTAAGAGTGCACAACTGTACTTTCTGCTGTCCTAGTAGGATTTTCCTGATATTTACTCAGTTGCCTGCTACAGCAAAAGCCATGGTTCGTACAGAGCTTACAAAGCATCAAAGGTATCTCACTGTTGAAAGGTATCAGTCAGGAGAAGGGTACAAAAAAATTCCACAGCACTGGATATACCATGGAACACACTGAAGACAGTCATCAAAAAGTGGAGAAAATATGGGACAACAGTGACGTTGTAAAGAACTGGAACTGGATGTCCCTCCAAAACTGATGAAAAGACGAGACAAAAACTGTTCAGGGAGGCTGTCAAGAGACCTACAGCAACACTGAAGGAACTGCAGAAATCTCTGGCAAGTACTGGTTGTGTACTACATGTGACAACAATCTCCCGTATTCTCCATTTGTCTGGACTATGGGGTAGGGTTGCAAGACAGAAGCCTTTTCTTACACAGAAAAACATCCAGGCCCAACTAAAATTTGCAAAATAATACATCAAGCCTCCCAAACGCATGTGGTAAAATGTGTTATGGTCTGATGAGACCAAGGTTGAACTTTTTGGCCACAATTACAAAAGGTACGTTTAGTGCAAAACAACACTTTGCATCACCAAAAGAACACCATCCCCATGGTGATGGCAGTGTCATGCTTTGGGGTTGCTTTTCTTCTGCTGGAACTAGGGCTTTAGTCAAGGTGGAGGGAATTATGAACAGTTCCAAGTACCAGTCAGTTTTGGCTCAAAACCTTCAGGCATCTGCTAGAAAGATGAAGAGGAATTTCACCTTTCAGCACGACAATGATCCCAAGCATACATCCAAATCAACAAAAGAATGGCTTCACCAGAAGAAAATTAAAGTTTTGGAATGGCCCAACAAGAGCCCAGACCGAAATCCAATAGAAAAATCTCTGGGGTGACCTGAAGAGGGCTGTGCACAAGAGATGCCCTCGCAATCTGACAGATTTGGAGCGCTTTTGCAAGGAAGAGTGGGCAAATATTGTCAAGTCAAGATGTGCTGTGCTGATATAGACTCCTAAGCAAGAAGACTGAATGCTGTAATTAAATCAAAAGGCGCTTCAACAAAGTATTAGTTTAAGGGTGTGCACACTTATGCAACTAGCATATTGTACTTTTTTATTTTTTATATTTTTTTCCAGACAGATTTATTTTTCAATTGTATTGTACAGATTATAGGTCACATTAAAGGAGGGAAACGTTTTGAAATGATTTATTGTGGTCTCATTTTTTTATATCACAAAAACCTGGCATTTTAACAGGGGTGTGTAAACTTTTTATATCCAGTGTGTGTGCGTGTGTGTGTGTATATATATATACACACACACACACACACACACACACACGCACACACATATATATACATACAGCTGTCTGTGTTCTTTATAATGTGCTGCTTCTACCAATTGCTTGACAAAGTACATCTCCTTGAAGTTGTAAAATAGAAAGACAGCTAATTATTACAACAAAGCCCACTGCTTTGTCTTGCAATCCTGCTCGTTCTATTACAAGTTCTAGGAACATTTTTTTCTGTGTGCTGAAGTCGTCTTCTTTTTTTAACATCTTTTTTAAATTGTCACATGATGTCGCTAAGCAGAAATACATTAATAGAAAAGAAAACAAGCTACAGTAACATTTTCCATTGTTATTTTTAGGCAGCATATGTGTTTTCTTTTTAATAATGTTCATTCACTCCGACATTACATAAATTGTAATTCCCTTAAACTTTTCTGTTTCTCCTGAACATTACTTTCGGAGTGCTGTTCCCAAAAATTCCATTTCTGTGTAATATGTGCCTTTTCTTAAGATCCCACTTTCATTTTTTTTACCTCGTTTACAATTCTCAGTACTTCAGCTGTAGATGGTTTAACTTCTGATTTTTATTTGGTAGTAATTTCTTTTTAGCAGCCAACAGCATTAAACTTAGAAAGGCCTTAATGTGCTTAGGTAATTTGGATCCTATATCCCAGCTCAAAAAAATAATTTCCTTAGCTACTGCAATTTGCTTCCCAAACATTTCTGACAAAGTACACTGTAGGTAATTTTCAGAATCTGCCAGTTTGTTACTTTCCCAAAAAACACATTCCCAGTTACCTGTCTCTTTCCTATCACACCTCATCCATTTGCTATCTACGTGAGGAAAAATCTTCTGAAGTCTGCTTAGAGTATAAAAATATCTGTGGAGACACTTATATAAAAAAATCCTACACCTTCGGCACTTTGTTGCAAACTTGGGAGCACTGCAGACATTTGATTGTTCCTTTGCAAACTGCCTTTCAGTGTTCTTATTCTCAATTTTTTTATATCACCACCTAATTGATTCTTATAGTCATCATGAAATATTTTACATGCCCTACTAAACACTGTTTAAACAGCAGCTTTTGTTGTATACTCTACTAAAGAATAAGAGCACTTTGTTATTGGTTGGAACAGAAGGCCTTTAGTCAGTAGACCACATACACTTAGTTACAAGGAGGTCTTTGTACAGATTTACTTCAGTTATCTAACAAAATATGTACCCATGTACAGTTCTGTCTTTATAAGTAAATCAAAAACAAGCAGTAAATCTAGCAGGTGTAAGGTAAAATGTGAGACCAAAAATCCCAGCACTATCCCTAATCATAGCAGTTAAGAGGTATGTGTATAGCTCTAAATTATCCCTTTAACTCAGGTAATCCTAAACCACTTTATTCTATGTGGATAATCATTGTAATCCACTTACCCCCCCCCAAATAAATTCCTTCAACTCTTTACGAATTACCATCCACAATTTCTCCTCTTACTGATAAAATATGCCAGATCACTACATAAAACTAAGGAGACTAATAACATTTTCACTTCTTGCATCTTACCATCAGTATTCATAGGTTCATGGGTAGGTACTAGGCTATCTGCCCAAAGGCATTTATAAGCCTAGCCGGAATGTGTTGGCTTTCGACGTCCCCTTAGATTAATTCCCCGTGCCTCTGTCCAGCAGAGCCACTGAAGTGATCCCTGGGGTAAACTTCCTGTTTCCCATCCACTCGTCAAGGTTTCTCGTGAAGAGTGTTAGCGAGGAGCTCTGCCTAATGTAGATTAGAATCTTGTTCCAGAGCATGGGAAGTCTCTAGGACAGGAATCTATCCCTCCAGCACGTCCTATTTATTGTTGTGGTGAGGTTTAGATCCCTAGAGCATGTGGCTTGAGGGGATATGGTTTTCTTTAGGTGGAGCATGTCCATCAATTCTGGGTTGGACATGGCCTTGTATATCAGGCAGAGATCACCTCTGAGTAGGCGGTATGCAGCCGAGTACAGCTAGAGTTTCTTCAGTCGAGCTGTATAGGGCATCTGAGGCCAGTGATCCTCTTGGTGAGGTACTTCTGTGGTCTTTCCAGCTGTTGCAGGTGTCTTGTAAGGTACATCCCAAATAGGGCGTTTTACTCTATGATGGGTCTGATGAGTGATGTGTACAGGGGCACAATGACCTCTTTTGATCTGGATGCAAACCCTGTTGTAAAGGTGGGCCACATAGAAGGATTTTCTAACAACTTTGGCAATGTGATTATCAAAGGAGAGATTACTATCTACTTGGGTCCCCAGATCCCTTATTTCATCTTCTGTATTTAGGGGGATACCACCAATGTGGTAATTTGTGGGTACCTTGTTTTTTTCAAAGGAGATGGCTATGCACTTTTGGCATTTAGCTTGAGGCCATGGTTCTGACACCAGGTATCTGTCTCAGTGAAACCCTTTTGGAGGAAGTCTGTATCAGCCGGTGAGTCAATTATAGCCCCTAGCTTGCAGTCATCTGTGAACTTGGTCAGCCATAGTCCTCCTGTGCTTGCCTGTACCTCTGAGAAGTACATGCCGAACAGGAAGGTTCCTAGGACTGAGCCCTGGGCAATGCCACTTGTAACTGGTTTAGAGTCAGACCTAGCTCCTGCAACTCTTACCATGTGGGTTCTGTCCGTGAGCCAATTGGTAACCCATCTCGTGATGTAGGGGTTTATGTACAGGCTGGTGAGCTTGTCTATAATACCAGAATGGGGAGTGGTGTTGAAGGCCTTTGTGAGGTCTAGGTAGGCTGTGCGGACCACCTTTCCCTCGTCTATTGCCTTGGCAACTGTCACAAAGTCCACCAGGTTTAGGAGGCAAGATCTGCCCTTAAAGCCCAACTGGGTAGGGTCCAGTGTTTGGAGGTTCCCAATATCTCTGTTAATGAGATCCATGATGATGCGCTCCATAGCTTTGCAGACCAAGCTAGTCAGGCTTATACAGCGATAGTTTCCAGGGTCTGTTGTGGCTCCACCACTGTGGAGTGGAATAACTGTTGCTGTGCACCACTCTATGGGCATGTAGCCTGTGGAGAGGCTGAGTATGAACAGTGTATTTAGGTGAGGGGTTAGTTCATCTTTGAGCTCATGTAGGACGCAGCCTGGGACATAGTCCGGTCCCATTGATGCTGTGTTTTTGGCTTTGGAGAGGGCTGTTTTAACCTGAGTGTCTGTGATTTCAGGGTCACGGCATTCTTCTGGGTATGGGCCCTTTTGGGGTTGAAGCTTACACTGAACCTGTCTGCCAGGATGTTGGCGATATCAGTCGGTTCAGTGTATTTTGTGCCATTCTGCACTAACTCTGAGCAGATCTGGGAATTGCCACTTAGATTCTTGACATAGCTAAAGAAAGCCTTGTAGTTATCTTTGGAGTCCTTGGCAATTTTTCTTTTGAAGCTAGCCTTGGATGATTTTATGAGGGATCGTAGTTTCTTGCTGATACTGATCAGGGATGTCTTCCTCTCTTGGGATTTTACTCTTTTCTGTACTAGTTTCCTCCTTCTATTGTATAGCTTGTTTATGGCAGGGGTCCACCAGACTGGTTTCCTTTTCTTGGTGGAGTGAGTCTTGGTTTTGCTTGGGATATCATGATCCATGCATTTTTGCAGGTGCCCGTAGAGTGCATTAGTAAAGGATTTTGCAGCATGGGCAGCGTTATTCTTTAGCATGGGGGATTTGAAACTTTCCACCTCAGTCTTAAGTAATGTGAAGTTTGCTTTTGAAAAGTTTTTCACGGTAGTTTCTTTGACCGGGGGTGGCGGCGGAATGTGGATATCCAGAGCGATTAGTTTATGGTCAGATCTAACCAGCGAGGGGTTGACCTCCGGTGTGGAACACCGGTCGCCCATGTTGGTGATGACCAGGTCCAATATGGTGGGGGTGTTGACCAGTTGATCCAGGGTGTTTGAGTTTATAAATTCTAGGAAATGTTAGTACTTGAGTAGTTCTCCCAGTTAATGTTTGGGTAATTGAACTCATCCAATATCAGGGTGTTTGGTAGGACCTTTATATTTCCCAGTGTTTCCAGAAATGTGGAATGGGGGTCCTGGGACATGGTGGGTGATATGTAGCAAGCTACAATTTGAATTGCAGTTCTGCCCATTCTTAGTTGCACGGGGATGATCTCTGAAGCATCGTGCTGTGCCACTAGCCTGGAGGTGTAGGTATCCTTGATGAATATGGATATGCCCCCGCCTTTTGTATTTCGGTCCGGGTTTTGTGGCCAAAATGTATGGTATGAGTTGTAGCCTGGTAGTGCTGGGGTGCTCTCTGAAGCCTTAAACCAGGTTTCTGTTACTGCACATATATCGATTTTCTCCACACTGAGGTGTGCCTGGAGTGCTTGCATTTTGAGGTTTAGACTTCTGGCACTGAGTAGCATTACCCTCAGTTTTTTGTTACTTGTGCTATTTATGGCGGTGGGTTTGTCTTTTGAGCTTTGCCTAAAAAAGGCACTATGGAGGTGGCAAGAGCCTCGGCCATTATTCGAAAGCCTAAGGGTGACAGGTGCAAGCCATCTCTAGCAAAGCAGCGTGGCTTGTTGAGCATGTCATCCCAGTTGACAGACACTGGATCCCCTTTGAATGACACCAGAAGCTTAGCCAATTGTTGAAATTGATCATTTTTTCTTTATACCGTGGTATCATTCTTGGTGAGGGCAGGATGCTACTCAGGGTCAGGTCATACAGGCTTGGGCTACGTGATCAGAGAGATCCTCCATGTCTCTTTTCATGTAGTTCAGGGAGGTACAGTTCAGGTCATTCACACCAACATGGACAATGACAGAGTCGTATTTGTACTTGTTATGGAGTGACCTGAGTCCTTGTGTTATGTGGCAGATCCTGGCACCCGACAGGCAGCTAACAGTAACCTTCTCCTCATTCAGCCTAGTGAGTGGGACATCAGTCTGCCTGACTATGGAGTCACCTATTACTAGTGTGTTGGTGGTATGTTATTTTGCCTTAATGGCTGTGATTGCTTGGCACACAGGTTTTGTGAAGTATGTGTTTCATGGTTTGTGTTGGTGGGTGGAGGTTGCTTGGATGTCTGCTTTGGAGGTCTCTGTTGCTTTTGCAGATTTTTAATTAGAGCCTCCGAGTATGTTTTTGTGTATTTATTGTGTTTTTTGTCAGTGCTGGTTTCATAGGTCTATGTGAGACTGGTGGTGTGATGCAAGCAATTCCCTTATCCTCTTGACTGTCTGGTCCACTCCTGGGTTGAGAGAACTTAGCCTCCAGTTTGGCTGTATAATTGCATCTCTCGCATGTATTAGTGTTTGCCTCAAAATGCCCAGGTTCACCAGTTGGACTGGAGAGTACACCTGAAACTACCCTTTGGACATGCCTGGATAGGTACAGTGAGCTGTTTTATTGACTGGCTGGTAAGGTCGAATAGAGAGCCTTGTCCTCATAATCAAGAGCTTTCAGCTTCTCAGTTTTGTTACATTTTACTTAGTCTTTTCCTGCATATTCTTAGCTGCCATAACATCATTTGTTTTAATCAATACAGCTAAGTACTTCATCTTGTCAAGCCCCATATATATGGGTATTGCTGAACGAGTCCATGTTTTATCTTTGTTTTATCTTCATTTACTTTTTATCTCAAAAAGACTTGAAACTATCTCAAAGTGTTCCACAACATCAAAGCGTCATATTTTTGCCTTTATTATATAAAAAATATATCACTTGCAAACAAAACAAAGGTTATGTCCTGAACCATAATAATAAATTTGTGTTGTTTTACTTTTTTCCAGTCCAAGCTTTGGGTTGCCAGATCCAACTGGATCTGACCTCGGCACCTTTTATGAAGCTTCAGATCCAGGGCTCTGACTCCTCTCCTACTTATAATTCCCTCAACTCCACCTTAGTACCGCAGATTGAACTTGACAGCTATAGTAGTTAACTTTCTATACGTAACCATAACAATATAGAATCCAAATGATCTAAGAGACAAGAAAACTATGACCTAGAGCACTCTAAACAGACAGGGTCTGAGGTGAGGTCTACCTGGTCACTTAAAGGTATCAATGTTAACACTGGAAGAGGTAAAGTGGGAGCAGTGTTGACACGGATGAAAATAAGACAATGTGGATCTATCATTATGATAAATACATAACTTTTCTATCTGATGTTGTCTATGGTTCATCTAATTCAACCTTTGGGACAGATTCCTAAGCTGCCAAGCACTTGGGTAGTATCAAGGAAGACCATTCCTGAGGATGGTGGAACTGAAGAAGGAACGTGTTCTACAGTGTAAATTTGTATTGAGACACAAATGTGTAAACTGCTGACCAAGTTAATACTGCACAAATGTCATCAATTGGGATCCTATTCATAAAGACTGTAGAGGTAGCTACCTCCCTTGTAGAATGAGATTTGGGTTTTGTACATAAAGACAGACCTCTTTTAGTGTAGGCAAAGGAAATACACTCTGACAACCATGTAGAAAGGGTAACTTTGGGGATGCCCTTACCCATTTTAGCCTTGTAGAAAGCTACAAAAGGTTGGTCTGACCTTCTGAAGTTCTTTGTACTACGACAGAACTTGAATTTGACAATGAGCATTTAGCAAGTGCGGGGACACCCTTTGCTTTGTTTTAACATGTTGGGAAGTACACTAGTAGGTCAATAGATTGGTTTAGATTTGATTCAGATGTCACCTTAGGGAGAAAGAATATGCTAGTTTTTAGCACAACTATGTCTTTATGGAAAACTAAATAGGGAGGTTTACAAGAAAAACCTTGTAGCTCACAGATTCATCTTTCTGAAGTGACTGCAACTAGGAAAATTGTTTTCCAAGACAAAAAAATATTTAAAAGACCACAAAAGTAGCAAAAATATCAGCAAACAACCAGAACAAATATCAGTGAGTCCCAGCTCTACTTTCCTTAAAAGTTTATTAAACTCAGTCCAATTTCTCCTATTATTTCTCAAGCGCCTCGGCCACAGCCTTTACAGAGTAAAACATTTGTTACTTCTAAAGATTCACAATATATACAAAAAGGTTAATTAATTCAATTAAACAATTAATTAATTTAAACACACAAGTTAAAATATTTAAAGTTACAGCTTTAAATAAGGCTCTGCCAGTTACATTCTTTATTCAATCCATATGGAAATAAAGTACCATATTTCATAATCAAAATTGATTCTTTCTGTCTCAATATATTTTTTTGATGTTCCATATTATTAAAATGAAGTGGTACATGTTCCAATATAGTGACTTTCATGCAATCTGTATTGCCATGATGTTCAGTATTAAAATGCTCTGCAATGGGACTATTAAATTTTTTATTTTTCACATCTCTAACATGTTCCTTAATTCTATCTGCTAACATTCTCTTAGTTTCACCAATATAATATTTATTACAAGAACAAAAAATAGTGTATATTATTCCTTTACTTAAACACGAATATTTAGCTCTAGTAGTAAAGTTTTTCTTATTAATTCTCTCCACCTCAGTAACTATATATTTACAGATGGAACAGTTACCACAAGGAAAGGTTCCTATTAAATTAGTATTAATTAACATGTTAGCTTTAGGTTCTTTATATATGCTGTGTACCAAAAATCTTGAAGGCTTTTTCCTTTTTTATAGGATATAACCAACTTAGTATTTTTTAAAGAACTAATTTCTTTTTTAATGAAATCCCAATACCGTTTTATTAATACATTAATAGTACAAGAAAAGTTAGTGTACTTAGTTACGAAAAACATTCTTTCTTCATTTGATCTTTTCTTGTTATATTTATTATTCTTATACCTATTCCCAAATTTATTTATATAATTAATATATTTGAATACTTTGTTAAAGCTATTCTCAACATCTAATTGATTATACCCTCTAGCTATAAATATATTAGCTGCCTTGAGGGCTTCATCATAAGCCAATTTGATGTCAGTATTCAATCTTTTAATCCTTATAAATTCTCCATACGGAATAGCTGTTAGGGTGGCAACTACTGCCACACATTTTCCAGCTGATTTCATTAAATTTTCTATAAATACCAGTATGTATCAGTTGACAGTTAATACCCTTAAGTGTAACATCTAAAAAATTTACTTGAGTCCCCATTTGTACATCATCAAAACTAATACCAAAATTATTATTATTTAGTTCATCAATAAATTGTCTAGAAAAATTATAACCACCATGACAAATAAAAATTAAATCATCAATAAATCTGTAATACTTAATGACATATTTTCTAAAAAAATTGATGTCTATAAAGAAATTTATTTTCAAATAGTCCCATAAATAAATTTGCAGCCCCCATAGCTGTTCCCATAAGTTGTTTATACAGTATGCCATTGAATTCAAAAATATTACGAGTTAAACAGAATTCAACTAGTTCTAATATATAAGTTTTGGGACTCTCACCTAAAAAAAATTTAATAGCTTCCAAACCCAAAACATGAGAAATATTCGTATAAAGACTCACTACATCAACTGTAATAAAATACATTCCTTCAACCCAACATATATCTTTAATTTTATGAAGGAAATCATAGGAGTCTTTGATATACGATGGAAGTGAAAGGACCTCTTTTAACAAAATTTCATGTAATAAAGTACATAAATTATAAGTAAAAAATCCATAAGCTGACACTATGGGACGACCAGGTGGTCATTCTAAACTCTTATGAACCTTAGGCAAACAGAAAAATTTTGCTACCTTACTATTTTTAATTATTATTTTACGATCAACATCAAGTTTAGTACGATAATGTAATCTAAAAAATATTTAAATCTGTAGAACCTATTAGTTCAAAAAGGGGGTGAGTTAAGGTTTATAGCAAAACTGTGATATCCTGCAGAGGACAGGGTCCCTAATGGTGGTCTCAGCAAGAAGGTTTTTTGGCATCCCTCTTCTGGGCCAGTGATCAAGGAGCCTCAATCCTCATCACTGACATTGGTGGGAAACATGCACTTAGAACACAAATAGATAAGCACAGTATTTTCAGATGAGGCTCTCTGCACAAAGCACAACTACCCTTAACAGCACACGGAATGCACACTCCAGTCTTAGGGCTGCTCTTTCTCTCCTGGCCCCAAATAAGACTCCCCACTGACAGCTATAGAGTTAAGTCCTTAGCCAGTTGTTCCAAGCCAAGTTTTCACCACCCTCTCTATGAAATCAGTGCTGTCAGTGTTCCTGTTCAAAGTAGCTGGCACACACACACTCTGAGATTTGGTTTTCAAACACACACACACACACACACACACACACACACACACACACACACACACACACACACACACACCTGGGAAAGGCTGGCACAGCTTACCCGCTCTAACACCTCCACCCAGACTAAAAGGTAGATACACTGCCACCAGAATACCCACAAAATCAGCTACTTTAAGGCTCTTACCAGGGTACCCAATTACTCTTAGAAAAAATTAATACTCCTACAAATGGTAGAATTTCCAAGCCAAGCAGCAAGACTTTCAGGAACGTGATGCCGCAGTGCCACCAAATGAATATATTTTCTAGAAAACCACACACAATGAAAGGTTTAGAAATATTTAATAATAATTCTTCTTTCGGGGTTTCCCAGTTAGGGGTCACCACAGATTACCTGTCCGCTCATGATTGGCAGTGGAGTTTTTACAGTGTCGAGTTGCCAGCCCGGTGCCCAACCTTCCACAGAAGGCACACACATGCACACACTCATGATTAGGACCAATTTAGAGTGTCCAATCCACCTACAGCATGTCTTTGGGATGTGGGAGGAAACTGGAGCACCCGGAGGAAACCCACGTGACCACAGGGAGGACATTTAGACTCCGCACAGAAAACACCCCAGCCGAGAATCGAACCGGAGAACCTCTTGCTGTGAGGTGGCAACACTAATCGCTGCACCACCATGGCCACCTGTTTAGAAATATTTAATAATAAATAATAGAAAAAAGTACAGTTTTGTACCAACCATAAATGTAGATGTTCGAGTGTTCACACTGCTGCAGTCATTACACTTGGGTTATCCTGCCATCAGGCGGTCCCGTAGTCGGCCAGAGTTCCAGAGTCTTGGTCCGGCTGTTGCTGTCGCTTCCTCCCTGACGTCAGTGCGTCAGGGGTATATAAGATGCATCCGACGCCATTTTCTTCAGTTTTTCTTGCCACAGATGTCAGGTGCCCCTAATAGGTAGGCAATACATATTGCTAATAAAAAAATATACGTATAAGATAAAAACAATACCTTTAGTTACCAGCAAATACACCACAAAAGTTGTATAGGATAGAAAGGTATAGATAAGCCCAGCTAGTTCAGAGGGGAAGGAGGGTAACCTTGACTGCAGCAGTGTGAACACTCGAACATCTACATTTATGGTAGGTACAAAACTGTACTATGTTCATTGTGTTACACTGCTGCAGTCATTACACTTGGGTAGAATCTGAAAGTTAAGATTGAGTGGCTGTCTATAAAGAGTTAGGATTGGCTATGAGGCCCTGCAGAACTGCAGTGGCAAATTCTGCACTGGATTTAGAGTAAAGAGGCAGGTGGTAATGCTTGGTAAAGGTGTGCACTAAACTCCAAGTTGCAGCCTCCAAAATTTCCTTGGTAGGTACTCCTCTGAGAAAGGCTGTCGAAGTGGCTGTTGCCCTGGTGGAATGTGGCCTAATGGTATTTGGGACTGATTTTCCATGCTATGTGTAGCAGTAACGAATACAGTGTCCTATCCATTTGGATATAGTCTGCTTTGAGATAGCCTTGCCCTGTGATCCTGCAGCATATGCTACAAACAGTTGCTCAGTTTTCCTGAAAGCTTTTGTTTTGTCCAAGTAGAAGCACAGCTGCCTGTGTATGTCCAAAGAATGCAGAAGTTTCTCCCCTTTATTCTGTGGGTTTGGATAAAAAGTTGGCAAATGGATGGTTTGGTTAAGAGCCACACTAGATATCACCTTTAGCATAAAGGTAGGGTTTGTCCTTAAAGAAACCCTGTCCTGATGAAAAATTATAAAAGGTTCCACTGCCATTAATACCTGTAGCTCTGAGACTCTTCGTGCTGAAGTTACTGCCAGGAGCAGCTGTTTTCCATGATAAAAATTTTAGATCGGCTGTGTTGGCTGGCTCAAAAGGTGGTAGGGTCAATTTTTTCAAAACGAAATTGAGGTCCCAAGTCGGTGTTGGTGCTCTCCGGGGTGGTCTTATGTTTATAGCCCCTCTGAGGTACTGCTTTAGCAAGGGATGAGAGAATAAAGGAGGATCCGTGTTGTAATGTGCTGAAATGGCAGAGGCGTGGATCTTAATTGATGAGAAGGATAGGTCCCTGTCCAGCATTTCAGTTAAGTCTTGTAAAATCTGAGGAATGTTTGGAACAAGAGGGTCAAGGTTTTGAGCCTGGCTCCAGGTGCAGAATCTTTTCCACTTTTCTGAGTAAGCTTTCCTGGTGCTAGGCCTCCTGGCCTCCAAAATGACATCCATAACAGCTTTAGAGAGAGGTGGTGCCTGTTTGGCTAATGTATCTGCCATGCAGCTAGGTTTAGGGTTTTGAGCTGGCCGTGCAGGATCTGATTGCTTTGTTGAGTCAGAAGGTGTGGAAGTTGAGGCAAAATCCATGGTGGTCCTTGAGCCAAGTTCCTTAAGATAGGGTACCAGTGCTGGCGTGGCCAGTCTGGAGCAATCAGGATCATCTATATTTTTTCTTGTCTGGCTTTTAGAAGTACCTTTGAAAGGAGAGGCAGTGGTGGGGAAGGCATAAACTTTTAGGTTTTTCCAGCTGAACAAGAGAGCGTCCACTTTCCATGCTTGTTTGTGATATGTCCTTGTGCAGAATTTTTGTAGTTGGCAATTCATTGGGAAGGCAAAAAGATCTATGTCTGGGCATCCCCATTTTTGCATTACCATGCTGAAGATTTGTGGATTCAATTTCCATTCGTGAGGGTCCATGATATTTCTGCTTAGATCATCTGCCAGAGTATTCTTCTTTCCTGGCAGGAATTGTGATTGCAGGTGTACTTGATACGTTAGAGCTGTGTTCCACAAAGTCATGGCTTGCCTGCATAGGGGACAAGAATTAATACCCCCTTGCTTGTTTTTGTACCACATTACTGTGGTGTTGTCTGTCTGTAGTAATAATTGTCCTGGATGCTGAAGGTCCTTGAAAGATGTTAGGGCATTATGAACAGCCAGCATCTCTTTTTGATTGATGTGTAGATGCATCTGGTCTGTGGTCCACTTGCCCTGAATGCATTTTCCTGCCATGTGTGCTCCCCAGGCATAATCCGAAGCATCTGTTAGAGTTTGCCTGGCTGTGGGTTGGGTAAAAGGCTGACCCTTGTTTAGGTGACATGCCTGTGCCCACCATCGAAACTCCTGTTGTAGGCAGGGAATCATTGGTATTACTGCTTCTAAACTGTGAGAATGTTGAGTCCAAACACTTTTTAGGTACCATTGTAATTTCCTCATAAACAGTTTGGCATATGGTATTAGTAGAATGCAGGATGCCATGAATCCCAGGGCCTGCAGAATTTTTCTTGCAGGAAGATTGGACTTTTTTGCTAGTAATTGAAAATATTGAGTTAGTTGAACTTGCTTGTCTGGCGTGAGGTAAGCCATCTGGGCCATTGTATTTAAGCTGGCACCCAGGAATATAATCTGTTGCGAGGGCACTAGTTTTCACTTCTTTTCGTTTACTGTGTACCCTAGAGAAATTAGCAACCTTTTTACAAATGCCAGATGCTGCACAAGAATGTCCTTTGTCTCCGCTTGAATGAGGCAGTCGTTCAGGTATGGATAAATTTTAATTCCTTTTTGTCTGCAAAATGCAATTACTGGTGCCAGGCACTTTGTGAAGACCCTGGGCGCAGTAGATAAGCCAAAGGGCAGTGCAGAGAATTGGTAGTGCATTGTACCAGCTTTGAATCTGAGGTATCTTCTGCAATTTTGTCTGATAGGGACATGCAGGTATGCCTCTTTGAGGTCCAGAGTAACAAGCCAAGCCTTCTTGCCCAGCATGGGTAGAAGCTGCTGTAAGGTTAACATTTTGAATTTTGGAATATCCAGGTAAGTATTCAAAATTGATAGGTCTAGTATGGGCCTCCAGGCCTTGTCCTTTCTGGGGACCAGGAAGGGTCTTGAGTAAAAATCATTTTCCTTGTTCCTGTTGAGGTACTTTTTGAATAGCTCTCATGTCCATGAGGGCTGAAATTTGTTTTTGTGCCTCTGCCCATTGATTTTGTGGCAGGTCTGGCATTCCTTTTAGCCTTGGTAAAGTCTGAAAGTGGAACCTGTAACCTTGAGACACAATATTCATAACCCATTTGTCTTGGGTGATTGTTTGCAAGTTTTGATGAAAAAGTGCTAGTTTTCCCCGTAAGGGGGCTTCCAAAAGGGACGTGCTTGGCATACGAAGGGGAAAGTCATTGTGACTGCTTTCTGTAAGGTTGAGACTTGTCCTCACCTCCTTTTGGGGTTGAGATGCCCCACTGTCGTTGTCTGTTTGAGCCTTGGGGTTGAGATCTGCCTCTTGGTCATCTGTATCTGCATCTCTGTGGCCTGTCTGACACTGGAAAGGACCAATTCTTTGTTGGCCAATTTCTGCTAAACCGAGGTGGCTGTGCCTGTAAGAAATCCTTGACTGTTTGCATAGATTTAGCTTTATCCTCCATTTTCTTTAACACCAAACAAGGTATCATGCTGTAAAGCAGCATCCAATAATTTTGCCTTAACATGATCAGGTAAACTCTGTTCTTTTAACCAAGCATGTCTTCGAATCACAGAACCTGTAACTGCGGCTCTACAAGAGGCCTCTAAAGAATCAAAACTACATTGCAGAGTATGTTTTCCCACCTGTTCAACTGCATGCAATAAATCCTGCATTTCTTTGCAATCAGGAGCTTCTGGGCTTGCAAGCATTTTCTGTTTTAACTGAGCCATTAAATATTGTTGATACTTAAGCATGTGAAACTGGCAATTTAAAGCTCTTACTGCTAAAGTTGCAGAAGTGTATACTTTCTTTCCCCATCTATCCAAAGCTCTGGAATCTCTGTCAGAGGGTACTGGATTTTTTGCAATGGAAGCCTTAACCCCCTTTTGGACCCTGGGAGATAGTTTCTGGATCAGCAGAAGGGTTTTAGTAAAGAAACTTGTGAGAGTCAGGGACTCTATAGTATCTGTCTGGCTTGGCTGGAGCAGGGGGAAAGAATCAGGAGATAAGCTGGATTCAAAGAACACATCATCCATAATGTCTAGCACAGGCAGAATAGCCAGCGGCCTGTGCTGAGGCAATAAAAGGAAATCCCTGAGCCTTTTCTTGGATTCTGAGTAATCCTGACTTTCCCAATGGAAATGCTCCCTCATGGTATGTAAAGTTTCCCCAAAAGAATAATCCTCAGGAGGAGAGGCTGAAGGGATAGATTCTTCAGCATCAGAGTCCTCATGGGGGGGGGGGGGGTAGAGAGTATCCCTGGTCTGAAGAGGAATCAGAGGAAATGGAAACCTGATCAGAGGAATCATAGTCTGCATCCTGCCTAGGCCTTTTCTCAGGAGGGGGATGGAAACCCCTGATTAGAGTAATGAGGTCTTCGGCCATTTTAAGCATCTGTTTCTTAGGCATGGAGGACTGTCCAGGACAATGTTGTACTTGTTTCTTTGTCTTCAATGGTACCTTTGTCTTGGCTGTTGTTTTAATGGTAAGTTGTGAAGGTCTGAAAACACCCTCAGAAGCTGATGCCTGCTCAGCATCTCCGGACCCATCTGAGAGATTAGTTTCTGTAGGCCCAATACCTTCAGTTTCCAGAGGCCTAGTTGTCTCCACGTGGGAGTCGGAAACAGCCTGTGGCTCAGAGGCAGCGGGTATCAGGGGCTGCGAAAGTGCCTCACTGAAAAGCGGCGACTGGCCTAGAAGAGGTTTCGTCGTCGGTTTTGGACCTCGGATGCCTGTCTTTATCCTTGTCTTTGCGTTTTTTCAGTATTGAGGTCGTCGGTTGATCAAATGGCATGGTATAATTAAACATTCGGCCAAAGTAATGCAAAGCAAAATCAAAACGTATTTTTATAGTGCGTTTGTTAAATCTAGCACAAAACCGACAACTAGTGACGTCGTGATCACGGCCTAGGCATGGAATGCAATAAGAGTGGAAGTCCTTATGAGGTATTTGCTTCCCACAAGAAATACAATTATTAACTTTTTCTGACATTGGTCTGAGGCAAGAAAAAAGTTTCCCCAACGGGGTACTTAGCTTTATTGAAGACTTTGGATCTGAAATTTGACTTTGAAAATCTCAGTAGTCAGCCGACCGGCACTTGGGAACTGCTTCTGCTTCGGGTACCGCGCGGCAAGAAAGACTGAAGAAAATGGCATCGGATGCATCTTGTATACCCCTGGTGCACTGATGTCAGGGAGGAAGCGACAGCAACCGACGCCGTACCAAGACTTTGGAACTCTGGCCGACTACGGAACCGCCTGATGGCAGGATAACCCAAGTGTAATGACTACAGCAGTGTAACACGATGAACATCATGAGAATACTGAGTATCAATTTACAATAAACACCAGAGTTTCAACTCACAGAAAATAAAAAAAAAAAAAAAGAACAACAACATAGATGGAACAATTCAGAGAGATACAAAAAAAAAAAAAGAAGTTATGTACTCACCATAACTTCCATGTGTGTTATCCATCTTCACCTTCATTCTTACTAGGTTGGTTCAGATCCAATTCTCGGATCCATCTCGGCCTTTATTTTCAAGCTTGAGGCTCTCTGCCAACTTGTGGCTAAGATCCCTATCCCAGCATGCACCAGAACCCTCTCCAGATCTTGTTTGCCTTAATTATAAGGCTATGAGTATTTCAATGAAATAACTAGAGCTGATGAAGAAGGTCAGAGGTTAAGGTAATTCAAATGTATAGATTCGGCTAGGAGTAAAGAAGGGTATGGGAAGGAGGGTGGGATGTAAGAATGAAGGCAAAGATGGACAACACACACGGAACATTATGGTGATGTTGTCCTATCTCATCTTCATTCTTACTAGGTTGGGACAGCATCTCTAGCACATTGAGTCTCAGGTGGCTCAAGGGAGAATTTCCCTCAGAATTGTGTAACCAAAAGAGGCCCTATTCCTGAAGGCCAAATCAACTTTGCAATGAGCGATTAAGGTATGTGATTTAGCCCATGTTGCTGCACCACAAATTGTGTCAATTGGTAATTTAGCCAGAAAAGCTGAGGAGGTTGCAATGGTTCTTTTTCTGGAATATCTTTATTTTGAGACTTATAGATAAAGGTTATACAGACTGAAAGCCATTTAGAAAGTGTAACCTTAGAGACAGGGGAATCTTTCTTTGAATCTGAAAAAAAAAAAAAAACAAATAACTGATCAGATTTTCGGAATTCTGCAGTTCTGTGAAAGTCAAAACATAATTGTCTACATACATCCGGTTGATGTACCATGTATTCTGCCTTATTCTCATAACTTGGGAAGAAAACTGGTAATTCTATAGTTTGGTTGAAATTTGTCTCAAACTACTTTGGACAAAAAGGAAGGGTTTGCTTGCAAAGACACTCTGTCTCTATGGAAAAGCAAGTATGGTGGGGCTTTATTGACAAGGTTTGTAACTCTGACATCCTCTAGCAGAGGTGATTGAAATCAAGAAAATAGTTTTCCAGGCCAAAAATTTAAATTCACAAGATGATGCTGTTCAAAAGGAGGAAAAACACTGCGGGACAGGATGAAATTTAAGTCCCATGGTGTTGGAGGGTCTCTGATAGGTGGTCTTAATAACAAGGTACCCTTAAGAAAAGCTTTGCAAAGTCTATGAGACATTATGTTGGAGCCGGAGTCTCCTAAATGAAAATTGGAGATTGCTGCTAGCTGAACTCTAACAGTAGCTGCAGTAGCACCATCACTGAACAGTTGTGCTAGGAAATCTAGAATGAAACTGACTGGAGCAGAAAAGGAATCGATATGGTTATGAGTAGCCCATAATGAAAATCTTTTCCATTTGCTTTTACACACCTTCCTTGATGAAGTTTTATGAAAAGAGATTAGAATGTGTTTAACTGAAGAGGAGAGGTTTGGAAACCTGGCTATTGTTGGAACTGGAACAGCCAAGCTGTCAGTTTGACGGTCTGAAGGGATGGATGGAGCGTTCCTGATGCATGAGTCAGAAAGTCTGGAACCGGGTCCAGAATCCATGTCTCCTCTCGAAGATGAAGCCACAGGAAGGAGAACCAGATTTGATGAGGCCAATATGGAGCAATGAGTATCAAGTCCCTTCCCAAGCAACTGGCTTTCAAGTACTCTGAGAATTAGTGGAAATGGAGGAAAAGCATAGAAGAGGTCTGGGGGCCAATCGTGAAAAAGTGCATCCCTTGGTGACTCCCCCGGAGGGGGTTAAGGGCAAAGTAGCTGCTGCATTTGGCATTCATGGTTGTCACAAAAAGGTCACAGCAAGACTGGCCCCATTTTCGGAAAATCTTTTCCACTACTTCCTGTTTTAGGAACCACTCATGAGGCATCAGAATAACTCTGCTGAGTTTGTCTGCCATCACGTTGGATTTCCATGGAATGTGCATTGCTATCAAAAAACATTAGAAGGCTACCCAGTGCCATACTCTCAGGGTCGCTTGACAGAGGGGGTAAGACCTGTTTACTCCTTGTTTGTTTACGTAACATACAACTGACATGTTGTCTGTCTGTATTGCAATAGTTCTCAGTGAAAGAGAGTCCTGAAATGCCTGTAATACTAAAAGCACCACTGTCATCTCTAGGGCATTGATGAGCAAGTGGGCCTCGTGATCCTGCCAGGTGCCTTGGACTGTCTTTCCCAGATAATGCGCCCCACCCCCACCCTGACAGGCATCCATGGCCACTGGTTGGGGGAGTACAAACGGTTGACCTAGAGTCACCTGAGTGAAGTAAAGCCACCAACGAAGATCCTTCTTGCAAGTTTCTGTTATTTTGTGAGACATCGGCAGATCTTGCATCTACCACTGAGTGGATAGCAACCACTGAAAACTTCTCATGTGCAGACATGCTAAGATCAGAACTATCACTGTTGCCATGATTCCCAGGGCTTTTAGAACCATCTTTGCTTGACCTTTCTTCCTTCTTAAAAGGTATGTCACCTGATGTCTTAGAACCTGGATCCTGTCTGAAGGAAGTCTGGCTGTCATTTTTGTGGAGTTTAATTTTGCCCCTATGAATATCACATGCTGAGAAGGGACGAAGGAAGATTTTTTTTGTAGTTAATTGTAATCCGCAGTTAAGAGTAGAGCTGCAAGTTTGTGTCCCTGGTTTTTATTAGCAGATGCCTAGTTGTGGCAGTTAGGAGCCAGTCATCTAGGTGTGGTAACCCTCAGAATCCTAGATGACTTAAGTGAGCCACTATTACTGCCACACATTTGGTGAACACACTGGGGGCTGTAGTGAGGCCAAAGGGCACAGCTCGAAATTGTTACTGACTGGCTCTCAACCAAAAGCACAGGTGCCTCCTGGATCACCTGTCCATTTTATGTTGTAGTATGCATCCTGGATGTCTGTACAGCACATCCAATCATCTTGTCCCAGGAATGGGAATATCAACTGCAGTGTTACCATCTGGAACTTGTTCTTTTTTACTGATTGTTTAGAATCTGTCTCCAGTCCCCTGTTTCTTTCGAACTAAAAAGAATCTTGAGTAAGTTCCAGATTCTATTTGGTCTGCAGGGACTACTTGGATGACTCTTTTGCCTAGCAACTTTTGAATTTCTGGAGTTGCTTGATCCTTTTGACTAGGTGGAATGTCCAGGACCTTTTTTATCTTGGGAACAGGAAAAGAAAAGGGGATGCTGTAACCTCTGGATATGATGCTTTGTACCCATTTGTCTTTTGTCTCGTGTTGCCAGGCTTCTGGGTACAAAGATAGGTGACCCCTGACTGCCTCCAGAGCTGGACAGTCGGGTCTCCATTCAGGAGCGCTGAAAGGGCCTACAAAAAAAAGACTCTCTGTCGCCCTGATTCTGCAGACCCCCTCTGACGCGTGGTCGGTGTCTTCCATTATTACTTCCCCCTCTGCCTCTGGGAGACATTTCACCACGTATGTCCTGAAAATATCTCTGTGATTTCCAAAACCACATTTTACCACTACCTCTCTGACCTTTGGGATAATGTCTAGTAGGCATGGAAAATTGGACTCCTACGGCAGACAGTCTTTCCTTCCTGTTCACACATGGTGAGTGTGTTCTTTACTTCAGGCCCGAATAAGGATGAGCCGTTGATTGTGGCATTTACAAAGGAAGATTTAAAGGGCTCTGCAAAGTCACATAAGCACATCCAAAAATGTCTCCTTAGGGAATTTCCAGAACCCGCTGCTCTACTCGCCCCATTTGCTACATATGAGATGAGGTCCATGGAGGCTTTGACAAATGAATTTAAGGTAGAGAGTTGAGATGATACTTTGTCCACAACACCTTCAGCTACTGAGCCTTGGAGTGTATCGCCTAGCTCTTTCAGGAGATCCCTCTGCAGTCTTGTAAAATGAGCGAGGCAGTTCAGCGATCTGAGAGAAAAAGCCGCTGAAGAAAAAATGCACTTTCCATACCTGTCCACAGTCCGAAACTCCTTGTTCAGGGATGGACAGAAGACAATGCCTATGACAGCTCCTTCTCGGTGGCTGTCGCCACAACCATAGCATCTACTGGGACTCCCTTACTTAGAAAAGCCTTGTCTGATGGGAAGGTAATACATTTGTTTGACCTCCTTGGAACAGGTTCCACTGAATATGGGGACGCCCACGCCTTTGGAGACACTAGGTTCATGAGTTCATTGAAAGGTGGAGACAGCCAAGAGGTGAAAGGGTGAGATCCGAAAGCCTTCAAGTATATGGACTCCTCCACGGAAGGGTTGGTAGACTTCCAGCCACCTCTCTGCTTTAGCATTTCCAGAATGTCTCCAAAGGAGACATCATAAGGAGACGACCATAGGGACGCTTCAGCTTCATTGAGGTCCATATCAAACATGACTGACTCCTCTGGGGAGTCAGCACTTCCTCTTCAATAGTCTCTTCCTCAGGACCTCCACAGAAGGGTACCCTGGGGAGGTTTCGGAAGAGTGGGGGTGCCCTGTGGGGCGTCCTGAGGCATAGGATCTCGGTGTCTCTGTGGATGCAGGGGTATAGAGGCAGTAGGGGATAGAAAATCCACAGATGACTGTGGAGTTGTCTGTGGAGACAGCACTCTCCTCATCACCTCAAAAGCCCCCCCGTCCCTAATCCAAGGATATCCCTGGATCCGAAGAGGCCAAGGGCCCCTCCCCGAATCAAAGATGATGGACCAGAAGTAGGAGCTGAGCTCAGCTGAGCCTAGGTCCCAAGAGGCAAAGTGCGATCTAACAACTGTCTGATCTGATGCCCCCCCCGGACCTGAATGGAGAGTCGGCTTCTAGACTCCTCCAGCTCCGATTGAGCCAAGGATGTCAGAGCCATAGTTGAATCCACAGAACCTGTAGTAGGTCTTAGATCTGAGAGTTCCATTAAGTTTAGCTCCACATCTTCTGACTCTGAAGCCAGAGGCTGGATCAGAGGAGGAATTGGAGCAAAAGAGGTGAATGTGGTAGGATCTGAAGCCCTCTGGGTAGGATCCAACAATAATTTGGCCAGCTCCTGTGTCTTCAATAGCTTCTGTATCACCCAAGCCATGTCGTCATTTGACAGACTCCTGGAAGACCGAGTTGAAGAGGTGGGAGATTTTGATCTTTGTTGGATCGGAGATCTGAGTGTAGAGGAGATCGGTTCCAAGGCCAGAGACTGGCTCCGTAATTCAAACTCAACCAGCACCAAGCTAGAAGGTGTCTGAGCTGATGAAGACTTGTCAGATTCGATAACCTTTGGATCAGAGGATAGTTTTGGCAACTTTTGTGTCGGCTCTAATAAAGTGGAAGGGAAAGACCTCTTTCCAGATTTCTCAGATTTGTCAGACTTTAAGGAGAGAAAAGTACAGTTGTGTACCTACCATAAATGTAGATGTTCGAGTGTACTCACTGTTGCAGTCATTACACTTGGGTTATCCTGCTGGCAGGCTACCCGCAGTTGGCCAGAGTTCCAAAGTCTAGGTCCGGTGTCGGTTGCTGTTGCCTCTTCCCTGACGTCAGTGTGCCAGGGGTATAAAAGATGCAACTGACGCCATTTTCTTCAGTTTTTCTTGCCCCAGATGTCAGGTGCCCCCAGATAGGAAGGCTGAAAAATAAAATTATGCCAAAAAGCATGCATGTACTAATATACACATTTCCTTCATCTACAAGCAAATACACCACATAGGTTGTATAGAGTTGAGAAGTACAGAAAAATCCCAGCAATGAAAAGGGGGATGGTGGGTGGGTAACCTTGACTGCAACAGTGAATACACTCGAACATCTACATTTATGGTAGGTACACAACTGTACTATGTTCATCGTGTTTCACTGTTGCAGTCATTACACTTGGGTTGAATCCTAAAGCTGAGGTTGGGTGGCTGGGCCTAAAAGGATTAGGAGAGGCTACCTGGCCCTGCAGAACTGCAGTGGCAAAGCCTGCTCTGGATTTAGAGTAGAGAGGTAAGTGGTAGTGCTTGGTGAAAGTGTGCAATGAACTCCAGGTTGCAGCTTCTAAAATGTCTTTGGTTGGTACTCCTCTGAGAAAGGCTGCTGAAGTGGCTGCTGCTCTGGTAGAATGTGGCCTAATGCCCTTAGGTACTGATTTGCCATGTTGTGCATAACAGAAGCGAATGCAGTGTCCTATCCATTTTGAAATTGTCTGCTTTGAAATAAGCTTTCCTTGTGATCCTGCAGCATAGGCTAAAAATAGTTGCTCAGTTTTTCTGAAAGCTTTTGTTTTGTCCAAGTAAAATCGTAGCTGTCTGTGTATGTCCAAAGCATGCAGAAGTCTCTCCCCTTTATTCTGGGGATTTGGATAGAAAGTTGGTAAATGAATGGTTTGGTTAAGAGCCACATTGGAAACCACCTTTGGCATGAATGCAGGGTTTGTCCTTAGAGAGACCCTGTCCTGGTGAAAATTGATGAAAGGTTCCACTGCCATTAATGCCTTTAACTCTGAGACTCTTCTTGCTGACGTTATTGCTAGGAGCAGAGCAGTTTTCCATGATAAGAATTTTATATCAGCTGTGCTGCCTGGCTCAAAAGGAGGCAGTGTGAGCTTTTCTAAAACAAAATTGAGATCCCAAGTAGGTATTGGTGCTCTCCTTGTGGGTCTTATGTTTTTTGCCCCTCTGAGGTACTGCCTTAGTAGTGGGTGTGAAAAAATAGGAGGTTCCGTACTGTAATGAGCTGAAATGGCAGAGGCATGGATCTTAATAGATGAGAAGGATAGGCCTTTGTCCAGCATCTCAGTTAGGTATTGTAAAATCTGAGGTATATTTGGAACAAGTGGTTCAAGCCCTTGTGCCTGGTTCCAAGCACGGAATCTCTTCAATTTTTCTGCATAAGATTTCCTAGTGCTGGGCCTCCTGGCTTCTAAAATGACATCCATAACAGCTTTAGAGAGAGGTGCGGTCTGAATGGCTACATTATCTGCCATGCTGCCAGATTTAAGGTTCTGAGTTGACTGTGCAGAATCTGATTGTTTTGTTGAGTCAGAAGATGAGGAATTTGAGGTAAAGGCCAGGCTGGGCCTTGAGACAAGCTCTTTAGGATTTGGTATCAGTGCTGGTGTGGCCAGTCTGGGGCAATCAGGATAATTTTTGGCCTCTTGTCTGACTTTTAGGAGCACCTTGGGAAGAAGAGGCAGTGGAGGGAAGGCATAAACTGTCAGGGTTTTCCAGCTGAATGATGGAGCATCCACTTTCCATGCTTGTGAGTGATAAGTTCTTGTGCAGAATTTCCGTAGTTGGCAGTTTTGAGGGGAGACAAAAAGATCTATGTCTGGACGTCCCCATTTCCTTGTTATCATGCTGAAGACCTGTGGATTTAGTTTCCATTTGTGAGGATCCATGAGATTTCTGCTTAGTTCGTCTGCCAATGTATTTTTCGTTTCTGGCAGGAATTGTGCCTGCAGATGTACTTGATAGGTCAGTGCTGTGTTCCACAAATTCATGTCTTGCCTGCAGAGGGGGTAGGAATGTGTGCCCCCTGTTTGTTTATGTACCACATTACTGTGGTATTGTCCATCTTTATTAATAGTTGTCCTGGATGTAGTAGGTCCTTGAAAGCTGTCAGGGCATTCTGTACAGCTAGCATCTCTTTTTGATTGATGTGAAGATGCATTTGTTCCTTGGGCCACGTGCCCTGAATACATTTTCCTGCTATATGTGCCCCCTAGGCATAATCCGATGCATCCGTTGTCATTGTCTGCCTGGCTGTGGGTAAGTTGAAAGGCTGTCCCTTGTTGTGGTGACAGGCCTGGGACCACCATCGAAACTCCTGTTGTAGGCAGGGAATTAAAGTTATTATTGTTTCCAGGCTATGGCAATGTTGAGTCCAAACACTTTTTAGATACCATTGTAGTTTCCTCATATGCAGTCTTGCATATGGAATTAGTAGAATGCAGGACACCATGAAGCCCAGGGCCTGCAGAATTTTTCTTGTAGGGAGCTGGGTCTTTGTTGCCATCATTTGAAAGTAATGAGTCAGTTGCCTTTGCTTGTCTGGCATGAGATAAGCCATCTGGGCAGTTGTATTTAAGCTTGCACCCAGGAATATTATCTCTTGAGAGGACACTAGTTTTGATTTCTTTTCGTTTACTGTATACCCTAGGCAAATTAGTAATCTTTTTACAAATGCCAAATGCTTTAGAAGACTTTCCTTGTTCTCTGCTTGAATAAGGCAGTCGTCCAAGTAGGGATATATTTGAATTCCTCTTTGTCTGCAAAATGCAATTACTGGTGCCAGGCATTTTGTGTAGACCCTGGGTACAGTAGATAAGCCAAAGGGCAGTGGAGAGAATTGGTAATGCATTGAGCCAGCTATGAATCTGAGGTATCTTCTGCAAGTTTGTCTGACTGGGACATGCAGGTATGCCTCCTTGAGGTCCAAAGTAACTAGCCAAGCCTTCTTGCCCAGCATGGGTAGAAGTTGCTGCAGTGTTAACATTTTGAATTTTGGAACATCCAGGAAAGTATTTAGGATTGACAAGTCCAGTATTGGTCTCCAGGCTTTGTCCTTTCTGGGTACTAGGAAAAGTCTCGAGTAAAATCCTTGTCCCTGTTCTTGCTGTGGTACTCTTTGAATAGCTCCCATGTCCATGAGAGCAGCAATTTGTTTTTGTGCCTCCGCCCATTGATTTTTGTGGCAGGTCCGGCATACCTTTTGATTTTGAAAGGGTGTGAAAGTGGAACCTGTAACCCTGAGAAACAATATTCAGTACCCATTTGTCCAGGGTGATCATGTGCCAATTTTGTGAGAAAAGTGCTAGCTTTCCCCTAGGGGTGCTGCCAAAAGGTAAGTGCTTGGCATTTATAGAGGGAAGTCATTGGGACTGTTTCCTATAAGGTTGTGATTTGTCTTCTCCTCCTTTGGGGGCAGAAGCACCCCATTGTTTAGGTCTGTAGGAGCCTTGGGGCTGAGATCTGCCTCTTGTGCATCTGTATCTGCCTCTTTGTGGCCTGTCTGACACCGGAAAGGACCCATTTTTTGAAGGCCAGTTTTTGCTAAACCTAGGTTGTTGAATCTGTAAGAAATCCTTTACTGTCTGCATTGATTTTGCTTTATCCTCCATTTTCTTTAACACCTCTTCTGCCTTAACACCAAACAAAGTATCATGCTGTAGTGGAGCATCCAATAATTTTACTTTAACATGTTCAGGTAAATTTTGTTCTTTCAACCAAGCATGCCTTCGAATGACAGAGCCTGTAACTGCGGCTCTACAAGAAGCCTCTAATGAATCAAAACCACATTGCAGAGTATGCTTTCCCACTTGTTCAGCTGCATGTAATAAATCCTGCATTTCCTTACTGTCAGGACTTTGAGTTTGTAAGAATTTTCTGTTTTAACAAAGACATGAGGTACTGTTGATATTTAAGCATGTGAAACTGGCAATTTAAAGCCCTGACAGCTAAAGTAGCAGAAGTGTAAACTTTTTTCCCCATCTATCCAGAGCTCTGGAATCCCTATCAGAGGGGACAGGATTTTTAGCAGTGGAAGCCTTAACTCCCCCTTTGGGACCCTGAGAAATTGTTTCTGGGTCTGCAGCAGGGTTTTTGGAAATAAATTTATGAGAGTCAGGGACCCTGTAGTACCTGTCTGGCTTGACTGGTGCAGGGGGTAAAGAATCAGGAGACAGACTGGATTCAGAGAAAACATCATCAACAATTTCAAGCACAGGGGGGATAGCCAGGGGCCTGTGCTGAGGCAATAAAAAAGTCTCTGAGCCTTTTCTTGGATTCTGAGTAATCCTGGCTCTCCCAGTGGAAATGTTTCCTCATGGTGTGCAGGGTTTCCTCAAAAGAATAATCCTCAGGCGGAGAGGCTGAAGGTATAGATTCTTCTGCATCAGAGTCCTCATAGGGAGGGAGAGAATATCCCTGATCTGAAGAGGAATCAGAGGAAATAGAAACTTGGTCAGAGGAATCATAGTCGGTGTCTTGCCTAGGTCTTTTATCAGGAGGGGGATGGGAACCCCTGATCAAAGTAATTAGGTCTTTGGCCATTTTAAGCATCTGTTTCTTTGGCATGGATGACTGTTCAGGAGAAGACTGTACTTGTTTCCTTGTCTTTAATGGTGTTTTTGACTTTGCCTTGGCTGCTGAAGTGGACTTAATAGTAAGCTGTGAAGGTCTAAAAACACCCTCAGAAGCCGATGCCTGCTCAGTGGCTCCGGACCCATCTGAGGGAATTGTTTCCATAGGCCCAATACCTTGAGTTTCCACAAGCCTAGGTGTCTCCACGTGGGTGTCGGATACGGCCTGTGGCTCTGAGGTAGCGAGTGTCAGGGGCTGCGAAGGTGCCTCACTGAGAACTGGCGACTGGCCTAGAAGAGGCTTCGTCGTCGGTTTTGGACCTCGGATGCCTGTCCTTTTCTTTGTCTTTGCGTTTTTTATGAATTCCGGTCGTCGGTTGTTCCGACGGCATTAAGTAGTTAAACCTTCAGTCAAAGTAATGTAAAGCAAAATCAAACCGTCGCTTAATAATGCGTTTGTTGAATCTAGCACAAAACCGACAACCAGTAACGTCGTGGTCAGGCCCTAGGCAAGGAATACAGTAAGAGTGAAAGTCCTTATGAGGTATTTGCTTCCCACAAGAAAAACAATTGTTAACTTTTACTGACATCGGTCTGGAGCAGGAAAAAGTTTCCCCAATGGGGTACTTAGATTTATTGAAGACTTCGGTTTTGAAACTCGATTTCGAAAATCTCAGGAGTCGGCCGACCGGCACTTGCGAACTGCTTTTGCTTCGGGCACCGCGCTGCAAGAAAGACTGAAGAAAATGGCGTTGGTTGCATCTTTTATATCCCTAGTGCACTGACGTCAGGGAAGAGGCATCAGCAACTGACGCCGGCCCTAGACTTTGGAACTCTGGCCGACTGCAGGTAGCCTGCCAGCAGGATAACCCAAGTATAATGACTGCAACAGAAAAACACGATGAACATCTTGTCAGATTTGGATGAACCTGGACCTTCTTCCAGCACCTCTGAGAAGGGTTTTTTTAAAAGTCCTTTCAGTATTAATTTGTTTTTCCTCTCCAGGAGCGCTCTATGACTGAAAGCATGACAAACAGAGCACAACTCCTGGAGATGGATGGCCCCAAGACAATAAACGCAAAGTGTGTGTTTATCACTCAGGGGCATTTTCTTTCCACAACTGTCACATTTTTTTGAAACCCATTGGTTTCGAATCCTTGCCAGACATTATGAGGAAGAAACTACTGGAAAAGAAACAGAATAGAAAATCCTTTATTGTTCTTTCTTTAATATAACTAAAGCTAGACCCTCTAATTTAAATTTAAAGCTATACGGAGAAGAAATGGCACAGCCCTCTAACTTAACCAGGTTATGACCAGCACAAAACAGAAACAGACAAAACCCTCTAACTTAAATGGCTAAGTTACAGTTCTCTAACGTAAATGAACTATATCTAAACTATGACAAAAAAAACAAGAAAATAGAAATGAAAAGGGAAGAAAATAACAGTAGATTAAAAGCGCTCTAACTTAAATGGGCTATTTAACAGTAAAAAAGTGCCGGGAGAGGGACAACAAGGCCTAACAAAAGAAGACGGCCAATTGCAAAACACAATAGTGGCAAAAAATATTTATCTAGTTATAAACACAACTTAAGGTAAACACCAGAGAAAAAAATTGCAACTTTGAAAGGCAAAGCAAGGTAAAGAAAGATAATACTTAGCCAGAGCAGACGAACACCTGATCTTGTTTAGTGGCAAACAAGATCTAGAGAGGGTTCTGGTGCATGCTGAGTTAGGGATCTTAGCCATGAGCTGGCAGAGAGCCTAAAGCTTGAAAATAAAGGTTGAGACAGGTCCGAGGATCGGATCCGAACCAACCTAGTAAGAATGAAGGCGAGATTGAACATCACCACTTACAGTATTTAACTAGTCTCACTATATTTTCTTAACTGACTGAAGAATTTCTATTTCCTGGTTACTGATTAAAGCAAGGCAAGATGAAGTGGGTGAGTGGTCTTGTCAGTTATAAAAAAAAGAGTGCCAAGTGTTGCTATCACATCTCTCACCAATATCTAAATACAATTTCAGTGCTGGCTACAGAATAACATCACATCTGGTCACCTGACTCTGTGGTTCCCACACTACCCCCCCCCCCTCACTAGAAATGTGAGCCAGGATCTGGCAAAGATGTGTCACAATTCACACATAGAGCTTTGCTAAGGTTTATTCCAGCATCTGGAGACTGTAAAACAATTCCAATACTTTCATCCTTTCTGTAGAGTCTAACCAGGCATTTTTTCTGGCACCTCAGGGTAGCAATTAGTTAACCTCTAAGGACAATAAAAGCAGGATCCCAGCCCTGACAGTGTGGCTCTGACTGCACTCAGGCCTGTGAGATAAAATCTTCATGGCATAAACCAAGTCATTTAATTTCAGATTTTCTTAAGGTTAGCTGAGCTTAACCCCTTCCCTTCCAGCATCTTCTGTTAACATATATACATTTAATCAGTTACAACAAAGTCTGACATACATGTATATTTCTTTTCTGTCTAGTAGTACCCACTGTTGATACATTTTTAACACAAGCAACTTTACAAATACATTTTAACTTAAAATGAATTTGCAAAGTTGCTTATGTTAAAAATGTATTTGTAAAGTTGCTTAACACAAGCATCAGTACAAATCAGTCTGATATTCAAATTATATACACTTATTTACAAAACTCCAGCTAGTTATGCTGGCATATGCACTGCCCAACTCTCTCCAGCATAGCTGGCACTACCTCACATCATCGCAGGTTCCTTTGAGGAAGGCTTTGGAAATTTTCAGAGAAGCTATTGAAGTATCATTTTCTCCAATATGAAAATCGGAAACAACAGCCATTTGTACCTTGATCATGGAAAAACTAGAACGATTATAAGAGAGTTCTGAGAAAGGGTCCAAACCTTTTGATAAGGCCCAAATGGAAAACCTTTTCCACTTACTCTGGGAAATCTTTTTGGTATATTGTTTCTGAGAATCTGAGATAAAGCCTAATATCTGTAACTACAAGTTAGAACTGGGGGGAACCAAGTGGTTGGTTTCATGGACTATTGGTCCAAAAGAGACATTCCAGATGGTTGACTTAGAAGATTTGGATAGTGATCCAACATCCACAGAGGATGTACTAGATGAGGTTACAGGAAGGGGAACCAACTTTGGAGGGGTCAAAAGGGGGCAATGAGGATCACTCTGGTCTTGCACCTTGTGGCTTTCTGAACAGATTTGGTTATCAGAGGTATTAGAGGAAGGAGGAGTCCCGGGGCAATTATGGACTACAGCATCTCTCAGTGACTGCTTCTGTGGAGGGATCAGGGCAAAGTGACTGCTGCACTTGTTCAGGTGGGATGCAAAAAGGTTGCAGCAAAGTTGGCCCCAGCAGCTGAAGATCTGAGTTGCCATTGTTTGGTTGAGGGACCACCTGTGAGGCATAATAATCAATCTGCTCAGCTTGTCTGCTAGAATTCTGGATGTCCCCGGGATGCGTGTTGCTAGCAGAAAACAATGTGAAAACATTGCCCACTGCCACACTCTCATTGGCCTTTCAGCAAAGAGAGCAAGATGGGGTTCCCCCTTGTATGCTGATATACCAGACTACCGCCGTGTTGTCTGCCTGGACAGAAATCACACCACTGGGGAGGATGTCCTGAAAAGTCTGTGATGTTGGAGGAACGATTCATCTCCATGACACTTTTAAGTTTGGCCTTTAGATGTGACCAAGAAACTTGGACCATCCTCCCTTCAAAATGCTCGCCCAACCCAGAAGAGAGGCATCCATGTTTACTGTGGCTAGTGGTTGTGCCAGGCAAAAAGGTCAGCCTTCTGTTGCTGTTGGAGAAGTGATCCAACAACCAATGTGATTGTTACATACTTGCATGATACAAATCCTGGAGTGGAGAGGGTGAAATGTTCCAAGACCAATGAACTAAAAGGGTCCACTGGAGAATTCTCATGTGGAATCTGGCTAGGGGTACAAGAGTGATTGGTGAGGATATTAGACCTAACAGAAGAACTATTAAGTTTGCTTGAGGAGAGGGATGTTGGATGACTTGAGTGGCAACTAGACACAAGAAAAGTACCCTGTAATCTGGTAACTTGGCTACTTGTAGAGAAGTGTTCAGGTAACATTCAATGAATTCCATCTATTGTGTTGAAATGAACTGACTCAGTGTGATTCACTGTTATACCAAGATTCTGAAGCAGAAGGCGCAAAAGGTTCTGAATCTGCAGTAGCAGGTCCCTAGATGTAGCAGTGAGAAGACAATGGTCTACATATGAGAACACTTGGATCCTTAGCAGCCAGAGATGTGCTGTGACTACTACCATCATTCTGTAAACACTCTAGGGGCTGTGGTGAGACCAAAAGACAGTGATCTGAACTAATAGTGATAAACTCCCAGCCAGAAATGGAGAAACCCCCATGGACTGCAGCTCTATCTTTATGTGATAACGGCATCCTAGAGATCCATACAGCACATTCAACTGCACTTTCGCAGAAGAGCCAGTATGGAATGAAGCATGACGATTTGGAATTTTATCTGTTTTATAAAATGATTGGGATGACTCAGATTCAAAACTGGCCTGACGTCTCATCTTCTTCGGCACTAAAAAAGAACCTGAAATAGAACTCAGATACTAAATGGCCTCCGGGAACCTCTTGGATGACTCTTTTTTTCCAGCAGCTTGGTAACCTCTTCTGCTGCAAATTCCCACTGACTCTGTGGAACACCAGGAATCTGTTTTTCTTTGGTGGGTAATTAAAGGGAATGGAATAGCCTCTGCTTACTATCCTCAACACCTAGGAATCCATTGCAATATTTTGCCGGCTTGTGGGTGTAGGGATAAACACCCCTCAACTGCCTCTAGACTGCAGCAGTCAGGCAACCTTTCAGAAGCACCAGTAGGGCTGAAGGGGTTGTTCACCCCTGCCTCTGGGGTGATGTCCATTGGAACTGCCTCCTCCTCTGCTTCAGGGAGGTCTATCTGCATGAGTTTCATGGTTATAACCCTGTGACTTCCTGAACAATTTCTTGCCACCCCTCTGATTTCTAGAAAAGGTACTTTGAAGGGTAGAAAAACAAATTTCCACAGCTGAAAGGGTTTTACCATCCTGCTCACTCCTGGTTAATGTCTCTTTCACTTTAGGTCCAAAAAGCATAGAATCATCAATGAGAGAATTGACAAAAGATGTCGTAAAGACTTCCACAAAATCACAAACGCACATCCATGCATGTTGGCACATTATAATGCCAGTGCCTATTACCCTAGCCATGGCATCAGCTGCATTAGAAGCAGATGCATGGTCACATTCAACACAGACTGAAGGGTAGACAGTCGGGAGCTCTGCTTTCTGAACATCCACCGGGTAAACTACCCAAGAGAGACTTATGAGTTCTTTAGTCAAGTCCCTCTAGAATGTACCATGGTGGCCAAACAGATCAGCGCTCTGTGGGCAAATGTTGCTGAATCATATGTTCATTTACTAAATCTGTCCAAAGCCACGGATTCCCTGTTAGGGGGATGCACATTAGAACTTTCATCAGAAAGTTCCTTTTTTGTGGTTGCTGCTAAAACCATTTCATCTACATGCAGACCTTTCCTCCAATGCTTCCTGTCCTTGGTGACAACTAGAATCCTATCTGTTTTTTTGGAATTGGTTCCACTATGTCAGGATCTTTCCAGGCCTGTGGGGATGAGTGGAAGGTACTGCCTAGGACACAAAAGGCTTTGAATACAGATTCTTTGGGTAAAGGGTCATAGATGGTCCAACCCATCAATTCAAGGATATCGCCAAAAGTGACATCTTCTAAGGGGGATCTGGAGGAACCTTCACCTTTTTCCTAGTCTGTATCTTCAGCAGTCCAATTGTTTCCACTTGCAAGTCTATTTTCCATTAACCTATCCTGGGGAAACAGCAAACTGGTCCAAATCAGACTTGGAACTCACATAATGAATGACCTATTGGCCTCTTGGTACTTAATGTCCTTGTCAATTAGAGTGAGTGAAAGGAGAAGCAGTATTCAGCTGAGGAAGGGACAGATCCAAGAGAGAAGATAACATTTGGTCCAGACAAAATCCTTTCAAAAGGCCTCAAAAAGCTGAAGCTACTATAAGTGCTGAAGGAGCTGAACCACCAAACGAAGTTGGAGGAGACTTCCTTGTCCTGATAAGCCTTTTCTCCAAGACTGACCTAGAACCTAAGCTGTCAAGAGCTGAGGCCCAGAGAGGGATAGATGGCCCCAAAAACATCAGAGTTGACTCAACTCCCCTAGCCCCGGTGTCAATGCTTCATCTCAAGACCCATTCCAATCCAAATGTAACATAGTAGGCAGGGTCAAGGATTTTGCCAGTGTTGAAGTCACCTGGACTGTGAAAGAGCACCAGCAAATACCAGACCCAAAGGATGGGCTGGTATTAGAGATAAAAAATGAAGAGGTGTTGAGCCAATTACCAATACATTTGAGCTGGACTGAACAGGGAGAACCCCAAGATGAATCTGTGTTCTCAAAAACATCCACACCTTTCTAACCACGTCAAATTATGTAAGATTTTTAGATGAATGGGCCGACCACAATGGCACCATCACTGAAGTTGGTCTGAAACACTTCCTTTCTTGAAGTATTAGAGGGTGCAGTTTTGGACTCACTGGCTCCAGTGAAAAACATGGCTGAGGAGAGAAAGACTGGGCCCAAGTTACAGTCAGATCTGACCTCCAAGAAAGTTTAGGATCTGGACCCAGAATATCATCTGGATCCAGTGGCCTCTTTCTTGGCTTGTCACATTTCTTGTCCTCATCATTTTCTTTTGACTTTTCCTTCTCTTTCGCTTTATATTTGGGCTTGTCTTGCTTTTTACCTAGGGAAGATGAAGCAATGGATGAAGATGTTTAGGTAGACCCTGCCTAAGGGTGTAGAAGACCTTAGAGAATTAATTTTTCCTTTCTGGTCTGGATTGCTCTGGAGCTGAAAGACGCACAGGCTTTGCATTCGATGTCCAGATGGGCAGCGCCTAAACTGTATACACACTGAGAGCAAGGATCCTGAGGGAAATCTTATGTCCACAGGCCATGCACTTTTTAAATCTCTGTACATTATCAGCCATAACAGCACCTAATAAAAAATATCAACTAAAAGAGTACAAGAAGTAATGAACACTGCCTAAACAGTATGCTTGAAGATTTATATATATATACCTACAGTGGATATAAAAAGTGTACACACCCTTGTTAAAATGCCAGGTTTTTGTGATATAAAAAAGTGAGACCACAATAAATCATTTCAAAGCTTTTCCCACCTTTAATGGTACAATTCAATTGAAAAACAAACAAATCTGTTAGGGGAAAAATATAAAAAATAAAAAAACGTACAGTACACTGGTTGCATAAGTGTGCACACCCTTAAACTAATACTTTGTTGAAGCTCCTTTTGATTTAATTACAACACTCAGTCTTCTTGGGTACACACATGCCATCAATTAAAGAGACTATGATTAACACCAAATAAAGTTCAGCTGTCCTAAACAGGATTTTCCTAACATTTACTCAGTTGCCTGTTACAGCAAAAGCCATGGTTCACAGACAGCTTACAAAGCATCAAAGGGATCTCATTGTTGAAAGGTGTCAGTCAAGAGAAGGGTACAAAAAATGTCCACAGCATTGGATATACCATGGAACATAGTGAAGACAGTCATCAAAACGTGGAGAAAATATGGGACAACAGTGATGTTGCAAAGAACTGGGAGTCTCTCCAAAACTGATGAAAAGACAAGATGAAAACTGGTTAGGCAGGCTGCCAAGAGACCTACAGCAACACTGAAGGAGCTGCAAGAATTTCAGGCAAGTACTGGTTGTGTACTACATGTGACAACAATCTCCTGTATTCTCCATGGGGTAGGGTTGTAAGACGGAAGCCTTTTCTTACAGAGAAAAACATCCAGACCCAGCTAAAATTTGAAAAACAATACATCAAGATGAAGAGGAATTTCACCTTTCGACATGAAAATGAGCCCAAGCATACATCCAAACCAACAAAAGAATGGCTTCACCAGAAGAAAACTAAAGTTTTGGAATGGCCCAGCCACAGCCCAGATCTAAATCCAATAGACGATATGTGGGTGACCTGAAGACGGCTGTGCACAAGCGATGCCCTCACAATCTGACAGATTAGGCATGTTTGCAAGGAACAGTGGGAAAATATTGCCAAGTCAAGATGGGCCACGCTGACAGACTCCTACCCAAGAAGGCTGAATGCTGTAATTAAATCAAAAGGTGCTTCAACATAGTATTAGTTTAAGGGTGTGCACACTTATGCAACCAGCTTATCATACATTTTTTTTATTTTTGTATATTTTTTCTCCGAACAGATTTGTTTTTCAATTGAATTGTACAGGTTATAGGTCACATTAAGGGTGGGAAAAGTTTTGAAATGATTTATTGTCGTCTCATTTTTTTATATCACAAAAACCTGGCATTTTAACAGGGGTGTTTACACTTTTTATATCTACTGTATATGTACAGGCAGGCATACTACTTTTTAGTAGAAAAAGTCTAGTGCTCCTAGAGAAAATTATCTATAGAAATGAAAGCTAAAAGGCTTGAAAGCTGTAGCACTAACATAACAGAATAAGCAAGCCAAAAGGCTTGTAACTTTTAATGCTCTTGAAGACAGTCAGTGAGGGGCTCTGCCTAACATGAACTGGGATTCTGTTCCAGAGTATGGGAAGCCTCTGAGTTATGAATCTGTCCCTCCAGCATGTCCTATTCATATTTGTGCTGAGGTTCAAATCTTTAGCTCTCATGGTTCTGATGGATTTGGATTTTTTGAGGTGGAGCATGTCCATCAATTCCTGATTGGACATGGCCTTGTACGTCAGGCACAGATCACCTCTGAGTAGGCGGTATGCTACTGAATAGAGTTGGAGTTTCTTTAGTCTGGCAGCATATGACATATGTTGGAGACCCTTGATCCTCTTGGTGAGGTACTTTTGGGGTCTCTCTAGCTGTTGTAAGTGCCGGGTGAGGTACATACCAAATGGGGCATTGTACTCAATCATGGGCCTGATAAGGGAGGAGTACAGGGGCACAATGACCTCCTTTGAGCTGGATGTGAATCCCTTCATGATAAGGTGGGCAAGGTAGAAAGTCTTTCTAACCACTTTGGCAATGTGGGTGTCAAATGAGAGGTCACTATCGACTTGGGTCCCCAGGTCTCTGATTACTTTTCCGTACTCAGTGGGTTACCGCCTATGTGATAATTTGTGGGCACTTTGTTTTTCCCAAAGGGGATGACTATACATTTTTTGGCATTTAGTTTAAGGCCATGACTCCAGCACCAGTTGTCCGTTTCAGTGAGGCCTTTCTGTAGGATGTATGTGTCAGCTGGTGTATCGACTATGGCGCCTAGTTTGCAGTCATCTGCGAACTTTGTCAGCCACAACCCTCCCATGTTTGCTTTCACATCTGAGAAATAAATGCCGAACAAGAGGGGTCCCAGGACAGAGCCCTGTGGGACACCACTTGTCACTGGCTTTGAGTCTGACATGGCTCCAGCGATTTTGACTTTATGGGTTCCATCCTTTAGCCAGTTTGCCACCCATCTTGTGACATATGGATTTACATTTAAGCTGTTGAGCTTGTCTATGATGCCAGAGTGGGGTATTGTGTCGAAAGCTTTAGCCAAGTCCAGGTAGGCTGTATGGGCTGCTTTGCCCTCGTCAATGGCTCTAGTGACTGTTTTGAAAAAGTCAACCAGGTTTAAAAGGCAGGATCTGCCTTTTACAAAGCCGAACTGGGTGGGATCAAGTGTCTGTAAGTCCCCAATGTCTCTGTTTATTAGTTCCATAATGATTCTTTCCATAGCTTTGCAGACCAGGCTGGTTAAGCTTATGGGGCGGTAGTTACCAGGGTCAGTAGAGGTGCCTCCTTTGTGGAGTGGGACTACTGTTGCTGTATGCCAGTTTTCAGATACATATCCTGTAGTAAGGCTTAAGGTTAAATAGCATTTTTATGTGCGGGTTTAGCTCCTCTTGGAGTTCACGTAGCACGCAACCTGGGATACCGTCAGGTCCCATTGATGCTATGTTTTTAGCTTTGCTGAGGGCAGTTCTCACCTGGACATCTGAGATGACAGGGAGGTTACATTCAGCTGGGATAAGTATTTCTTCTTTTGGGGGTGAGGGAGGGGAGAAATTTGCACTGAACCTGTCTGCCAGAATGTTGGCAATATCTGTGGGTTCAGTGTATTTTTTGTCATTGTGAACTAACTCTGAACATATCTGAGGGCTTCCGCCCAGGTTTCTAACATAGCTGAAGAAGGCCTTGTGGTTATCTTTAGTGTCCATAGCGATTTTCTCTCAAAGTTGGCCTTGGATGTTTTTGAGAGAACGTAGCTTTCTACTAGTGCTGATCAGAGATGCCTTCTCTTTATGGGATTTTGCTCTGTCGCAGTAGCTTCCTTCTTTTGTTATACAATTTGTTTATGGCTGGGGTCCACCAGACAGGACACCTGCCCTTGGTGGAGAGGGTCTTGGTTTTATTTGGGATTGCATGATCCATGCATTCTTGGAGATGTCCATAGAAAGCATTTGTGAAGGATTCTGCATTGTGGGATGTGGTTTCCACTGTCCCAGTGGGCTTAAAGGATACCATCTCAGTTTTAAGAAGTGTAAAGTCGGCTTTTGAGAAGTTTTTCACTGTAGTCTTTTGTGTTGGGGGTGGAGGTGGGATATGTATATCTAGGGTGATTAGTTTGTGGTCAGATCTCACTAGTGAAGGGTATACTTCCGGTGTGGAGCACTTTGTCCCCATGTTTGTGATGATCAGGTCTAGTATATTATCTCCCCTTGTGGGAGAGGTGACTAGCTGTTCCATTGCGTTTGAATTTATGAATTCCAGGAACCTTTGGGCTAGGGTGTTTGGGCTAGAATAATGCACCCAGTCTATGTTAGGGTAGTTGAAGTCTCCCAATATGATGGTGTTTGGTGAGACATTCATATCCTCCAATGTCTTCAGGAAGGCTGAGTGGGGTTCCTGAGATTGGAAGGGTGGTCTTTAACATGCTACCAGTTGTATAGCAGTTTTGCCTATGGTTAGTTGCACCTGGATGGTCTCTGATGCTTCATGTGTTGCCACTAACCTGGAGGTGTGGGTGTCCTTGATGAATATGGACACTCCCCCTTCCTTTTTGGTTTGGCCCGAGTTTTGGGGCCAAAAAGCATGATACGAGGTATAGCCTGGTAGCGCTGGGGTGCTCTCAGGAGTCTTGAACCAGGTTTCAGTTACTGCACAGACATCGATGTCCTCCATACTGAGAAGTGCTTCGAGAGCCTGCATCTTGAGATTTAGACTTCTGGCGTTGAGCAGCATTACCCTTAATTTTTTTCCACTTTTGTTTTCTAAGGAAGTGGGTTTGTCTTTTGAGCCTTGCCTAAAAAAGGCACTATGGGGGAGGCAAGAGCCTTAGCCAACATCCGGAAGCCCAGTGGTGACAGATGCAAGCCGTCCCTTGCGAAGCAGCGTGGCTTGTCCAACATGTCATCCCAAGCAGACAGACATTGGATCCCCCTAGAATGACACCAGTATTTGAGCCAATTATTAAAGCTGGTCATCTTGTCTTTGTATTGTGTTTGAAAATATATTTATGACTAGTATTTTACATGAGAAGTATATTTTATAAAAAAGATATGTATTTTAATTAAGTGTATGATTTTTTATGTGGGCACTTGAATAGTTTCTGTAAAGTTTAGAACATGTGATAAATGATAAATTTGATTGGCTGCTATTAAGTATTTAAACTCAGAAAGACTGGGTGTTTTTAGATACTGATGAAGAGTTTTACTTGAAAGATTTGTTGTGTAATAAAGGCAATTGTGGTGGACTTTCAGCTGTTTTTGTGTTTCAGCATTGTTTTTAGTACTTTGGAAGTCCTTTAACTTCAGGAGATTTTTTTGTGTTTTTTGATATGGTGCAGGTAGAAGATTCCTCTTCAGAAAAGTAAAAAGGTAACCAGTGGTGTTGCACAGGCCTCACAGCTGGGACCCTTTATGCTTGACATTTACTTTTCTGATCCCCAAACAACAAACCAAAATGTCTAGCTAACCAAGTATGTGGATGACTGCAAAACTGGTAGTTACTGTCAAGCCACTTAGTGACACCCAAGCCCTATAATACGAACTTGCACATAAAAATGCATGGCATGCTAACAAGCAGCTTAAATAAAATTAGTCACATTTTGTTAATCATCCCTCATCCCCAGCATACGACACAGACAATACCCTAATCCAAAATGAGAATATTATTACAGACTGCAGCCCTTGGGTTGATAATTCCTTCTCCTTGATCATCACATAACAACAGTAATTCTAAAGTTCTTCCACTCAGAGCAACTCATTGCAATGGGGATATCAGCCAGATCCAAAGAGGCCATTATCCCATTACATTCCACATTGAATAAGACAATTATTGAATATAATGCCCCTTTGGAATGTACCTCACTAGAAATAACATAGAAATTCCTAACTAAAAAGTTCATTGGCTTAAAAGCCCTAAGCTACCCAAAAAGACTGGAAGCACTGTCCCTTGTCTTCTAGACTCTGAGAAGATACATATGCCTTGCCTAGTGAGCCATTAGGAACCCGGTGGTCAAAGATCTTTTGGAGCTCCACACATACCAAAACAAGGGATCTGAATTTTCACTGTCATATAATTTAAACAAGGTAGGGAGATAAGTTCATTACACAGTGTCTTGCCTATCTCTTGAATATACTCCCACTGCAAAGACATCATCTTCCTTCAAATAAGAACTGAACAATTTGGATGGGCCTTCACAAATTTACCCTTTGCTTAACCAGCCACCACCTCTCTTAGAGAGAGAAGGTTTAGTCTAAAGGTAGGTACTGGAAAGAGTAAATGATCACATTCAACTGTGTCGTATTTCCTATGATGCAATGAGCCTATTACCATGCTACCCATAGGCTCTTCTTGAGTGTTGTGATATTCAAATAAAAAAAGCAATTTGAATTCTATATTACATTTCCACTCCAATGCAGGGAAAGCTCATTTCATGGGAATCTGCCATGTACTAATGTACTACTACAACAAGCTAAACATTAAAAGACCAGTGACAAACAGTATGGCTAAAAAAAGCAAATAACATAGCTATGCAATCACATTGCTCAGTATAAAATACATTAAAAAAGACAAATGACTGAAGACTGAAGTAACTACCCAGTGTTCACTACAAAGAAGAGAAAATGCAAAGGCAGAATAAAATGCTGACAACAGTAAATAAATATAACCAGAAAAAGGATCCTGGTTAGGTGATGCTGTTACCAATGTCTGATTTTGTTTATTTAGTTTCCAGCTTAAAGACGTGATATATAAAATGTAAGGAATGGCAAAGAATGATACAAAAAGAAACACATTAGTGTACACTTATCCTAACTGTAGAAGATAATACACTTTATTTATTTATTTTCCTGGAAATTCCAACTGGACACAGGTCCTTTTTCAGCAAAGGGCCGGGGAGAAAAGCTCCAAGTATACAAGCAATGATCACGACAAACAGTACATTGCAAAGCAATAAAAAATATACAAATAATAATATATAAATTAAGATATATGATACAAGAATAACAATTAATAAAAACATACAATAAAACAGGAATAGATTATGTAAATTTGATGGGTTAAAAGAAACAGAACTTATTGTAGTAACATTGTAGAGTCAGAAGAACTTAGATCTAACATGCTCTGTCGCATAGAGATAAGAGAGTTTAAAATTATTTGGTGAATGAGTATTTTTAATCAGGAAAGGGGCATGGGCAGAGCCAGTGTAATTTTAGATAAGACTTGAGTGCAGTCTTGAACTGATAGATGATAAGGAGGTTATAAAGTGAGGCAGATTATTCCAAAGTCTGGGTATGGCATAAGAGAATATTGCTTCATTTGAGGAATTATTGGGTTTGGTGACTATTAAAAGATTTTTTGCTGCTGGATCATAGGGATCTAGAGAAGCAGTACGTTTGTAGTAGGTTCTGAAGTGATGGGATTTTATAAGGATGTTTGATTAGTTTGTGGGCAAAAGAAAGTTGGTTTAGGTGAAAAAGTTGTGGAAGTTCAAGCCAGTCAAGTTCCCTTAATGAGTGGCAGTGATGGCTACGGTAGGATGCACCAGTTGCAAATTTTGCTATCTTATTATAGCAGGTTTCAAGCCTGTTTAAGTCGGACTGTCGAAGGTTTGTAAACATTGCTGATGTGTAGAGCAAGGCGGGCATTAGTCATTACTTATTAACTTTTAGTTATGTACTTACCATAACTTTAGATGTTTGGGATCCATCTCGCCTACATTCAGTACTGATGGGCTCGGAGCCGATCCCTCAGCTCCGACTCGGCACGCTATGCTATAGAGCGAGGCCTCTTATTGGCTGAGCTATTTCTTATCCCAGGATGCACCACCACTAATCCCCCAGATCTTGTTTGTCCGCATTCATGCACACATACACAACCTGTTTATATAACATTGCCAGATGTTTCAAGATGAAACAACAGGATTCGAACCTTCTGATATCCTCTGATCTCCAAGGAAGGGGGAAGGAGGGTGGGTTATTGAATGTAGGCAGATGGATCCCAAACATCTAAAGTTATGGTAAGTACATAACTAAAAGATGTTATGTGATCCTATCTCGCCTACATTCAGTACTGATGGGACAGCGTCCCTAGCACCTAAATCCTGGGTGGCTCACTGGAAAACACTCCTGAGCACTGTGGAACCAAATGAAGCTCGTCCTCTAGATGCCACATCCAATTTGTAGTGAGAAATGAAAGTGTGCGGGGAAGACCACGTAGCCGCAGCACAAATGTCACTAATGGCAAGCTTAGAATGGAATGCTATTGAGGTAGCCATAGCTCTTGTAGAATGAGCTTTGACAGAGGTGGTAAGCTCTATATTAGAAGAAGAATAAGCTTGAGTAATACAGTCCCTGATCCATTTGGCAATAGTGACCTTTGTGACGGCTTTGCCCAATTTATTGTCTAAAAAGGATACAAACAACTGATCTGTTTTCCTTGTTTGTTTGGTCCTATCTCAATAAAAACGCAATTGCCTGTGGACATCTAATGTGTGGAATATGTATTCCGCTTTGTTAGAATACTTCGGAAAGAAGACTGGAAGTTCTAATGACTGTTGTAGGCAGAAACTGGAACAAACTTTAGGGACAAATGATGGATTTGGCCTGAGAGATACTCTATCTTTGTGAAAAACCAAGTACGGAGGTTTTACAGACAAAGCTTGAAGCTCTGAAACCCTTCTGGCAGAAGTAATCGCCACCAGAAAGGCAGTTTTCCACGATAGAAATTTTAAATCACATGTTGCTGCCGGTTCAAGGGGAGGAAGTTAAGGCGCGTAACACCACATCGAGATCCCATGGAGGAGCAGGATGAGAAATCGGAGGTCTTAAAAGCGCAGCACCTTTCAAGAAGGTCTTACATAATCTGTTGCTCATTAAAGGTGGGTTTATAGATTCGTGAAAATTGGAAATAGCTGCCAATTGAACCTTAATGGCTGAGACTGAAGAGCCTTGATTGAAAAGGGAGGTTAAAAATTTCAGTACTTCTGATACAGGAATAGTGATGGGATCCAGACCCCGGAGTTGAGCCCAAATAGCAAATCTTTTCCATTTGCTAGAATATAACTTCTTTGTAGCAGACTTGTGGGCCGAGGATAAAATGTGTACAACTTCCGGGTCCAAGGTATGATTCCTGACTATAGTCGGAAGAGGAGGAGCCAAGCCATCAATTTTAAGGTGTGTAGGGACTGGTGGAAAAGTCCCGACTGACGAACCAATAAGTCTGGGATCTGATCCAGGAACCATGGACCTTCCAGTGCATATTTCCGAAGATAGGGGAACCATACCTGATGAGGCCAGTAAGGAGCAACTAAGATCATTTTGCTCCCCAAGAGGGACGCCTTTTGGATCACTCTGGGAAGGAGAGGAACTGGAGGAAAAGCATACAGCAAGCCGGTGGGCCAAGGGCGGGCTAGTGCTTCCATAGGGCTCTTCCTCGGAGCCGGGGTGAGGGAGAAGAACTTTTTGCACTTCGCATTTAGTGGAGTCGCGAAGAGGTCGCAACACGGAACTCCCCATTTGCTGAAAATCTGATTTACAACTGTAATGTTCAGAGACCACTCGTGTGGAGAGAGGATAGTTCTGCTCAGTCTGTTGGCTATCACATTGGACTTGCCCGGGATATGAGTGGCCACTAGAAAGCGTTTGGTCGACAGTGCCCATTCCCAAACTCTCATGGCCCCTCTGCAAAGGGGGTAGGATCTGGTCCCTCCCTGTTTGTTCAGGTACCAGACAACTGACATGTTGTTGGAGTGAACGGCAATTACGCCCTGAGGGAGGTAATCGTGAAGGGCTTGAAGGGACAGAAGCACCGCTCTCATTTCTAGGATGTTGATGTGAAGTAGGGTCTCTTCCCAATGCCATTTGCCTTGGACTGACCTGCCCAGGGAATGCCCCCCCCCACCCCATCTGGGAGGCGTCCGTAGTCAAAGTGGCCACAGGAGGAGGTGGAACAAAGGGTCGTCCCTGATCCAGATTGGAGGGCACCAGCCACCAGCGAAGGTCCCGTTTGTAGGTTTCCGTGATCCATATGAGGTGATTGAGAGGGAGCTCCTGAAAGGACCACTGAGTTGAAAGAAGCCACTGGAGAATTCTCATGTGCAACCTTGCTAGGGGAACTAGAAGAACCGTGGCGGACATGGATCCCAATAGCTGCAGGACCATTCTGGCTGGGGCTTTGGATCTGGGAAGTAAGGCTCGAACTTGAGCCTGTATGGTTTGTATCCTGTCTGTAGGTACATAGACCCGCATTTGGTTTGAGTCTCTCTCTACTCCGATGAATCTTATGCGTTGAGATGGCAGCAACACAGACTTTGGCCAATTGAAGGTGATTCCAAGGAATTGCCCAGTGATATCGTGGCTTGTAGGCTCCGCAATAGTAGATGCTTGGAGGTGGCAGTTAGGAGCCAGTCGTCTAGATACGGAAACACCTGGAATCCTAGACTTCTCAGGTGAGCAGTCACGACCGCCAAACATTTGGTGAACACCCTGGGGGCTGTGGTGAGACCAAAGGGCAGCGCCCAACTGAAAATGACTGCCTCCTAGGCTGAAGCGCAGATGTCTCCTGGATGCTTGATGTACCATGATATGGTAATAAGTGTCCTTGAGATCTATGGAGCACATCCAAACACCTTTCTCCAGCAGTGGGAGAATGGATTGTAAGGTGACCATTCGGAACTTGGACTTTTTGACTGAACGGTTTAGAATGCTGAGATCCAAAATGGGCCTCAAGTCCCCGGTCTTTTTTGGCACCAAAAAGAATCTTGAGTAAGTCCCTAATCCGATCTGGTCTGCGGGGACCAGTTGGATGACTCCTTTTTGCAGCAGCTTTGAAACTTCTGAGGCTGCAGTTTCCCGTTGACTGGGTGGCGGGTCCGGGATTTTTCTGGACTGATGTGGAGAGTGAGAAAAAGGGATGGCGTAACCTCCGGCGATAATTCGAAGCACCCATCGGTCCTGAGTGATACCTTCCCAGGCTTTTAGGTGGCTCGAAAAACGACCCCCGACTGGCTCCGGAGCTGCACAGTCGGGCAATCCCTCAGGGACTGTGAAAGGCTGAAAAGCCATGAAAGGACTCGCGGTCTCCAGTGTTGCGAGGGCCTCTGCCGCCTCTGGGACGGCGTCTTCCAGAAGAATTTCCCCCTCCCCTGCCTCTAGAAGGGGGATCGTCCTGCTGTGAGGGGTAAGACTTCTGAGATCTACGGAACCACATTTTCCCTCCTCTCTTAGCCTTGGAGTAAGGCCGAAAAGGGAGTGGAAAATCGTGCCCCTACGGCAGTCAAAGTCTTACCTTCCTGCTCACAGCGGGTCAAGGTGTCCTTTACCTTGGGTCCAAACAAAGAGGACCCATCAAAGGGGGCATCGGCAAAGGAAGACTTGAAGGCCTCCGCGAAATGACACAGGCGGAGCCAGGCTTGCCTCCGTAGAGCAATGCCTGTACCCGCCGCTCTACTCGCCCCTTCGGCCGCATAAGAAATGAGCCTCATGGACGAGTTCGATATGGACGACAGCGTAGCCAGCTGAGAGCCAACCGTCTGAGCCAGCTGCTCAGGCAGGTTACCCAAGAGGGTATCGGAAAGTTCTTTAATCAGATCCCTCTGAAATCTGGTAAAGTGCGTGAGATAGTTCAAGGACCTTAGTATAAAGGCCGCTGAACTTAGGGTGCGCTTACCGTACCGATCCATGCTCCTAGACTCCTTATTAGGAGGATGGACGGATGTCGAAGCCTCTGCTACATCTTGCTGGGTAGCAAATGCCACCACCAAAGCATCTACAGCCACACCTTTCGCCAGAAACTCTTTTCCGGGTGCTGACAGGAACTTATTAGGACGAGCAGGCACCGGTTCCACAGAGTCTGGGTGTTCCCACGCCCTTCGACAGATCAAATCCAAGAGCTCGTTGAAGGGTGGAGACACCCAGGAGGCGGAGGGCTGAGCCCCGAAGGCCTTAAGGAACACCGACTCATCAGCAGAAGGGGGTTTGGATTGCCAGCCTCGTTGTTTAAGGGCTTCCAGGATGTCTGCAAAGGAGACATCATCTGAGGACGACTTAGGGGACCCCTCTGCATCATCGAGATCAGTGTCTGATGTAAGAGACTCATCAGGGGAGTCAACGTGCTTCCTCTAGCACGATCTTTTCCTGGGGGATTCCTCCGAAGAAGCTTCAGAGGGACCTCCAGGAGGGGGGGAACCCCCAGTGGGGGTAACCTCAGGCCCCGGGGCTCCGCTGTCTAAGGACAGGGGGACTGCCAAAGACCCAGTCTCAGTATGCAGGGAAGGAGCTGGGGAGACCGTGGAGGTAGCCAAGGAAGATTTGGCTAACGCACTCCTCATGGCCCTGAAGGCGGGACCACCAGAATCCTGGGAAGGTCCCACCTCCGTGGCCACAACGGTAGATGGTACCCCAGCAGCCGACGCACCAAGAGGAAGGCTTGGGACCGAAAACATCAGTCCCGGCGTCCCCGGGGCCGACAGAAGAAGTCCGGCAGATCAACTCCGACTCAAGAGCCGGAGTTGGAGTAAGGGTCGGGCCCGACCCGAAAACCTCCACAGTCTCCACCAGCACCGGCTCCAACGGTGCCGAGGCTGTTGGAGGAGGAATCATAATAGCAGGGTGGACCATCGGCTCCGAAGCCGAATGGGCTGGAGCCGAAACTAACTTTTGAAACACCGGAGACTGGAAAAGTCTTAGGAGCACCCTGTCGATGTCCGAATCAGACATCTTGGAGGATCTAGATGACACCGAACGGGTCTGAACCGATTTCTCCATAAGCTCCATAGGACTAGGGGACCGGCTCCGAATAGATTCGACCACTATCGGTTCCGAGGGAGATCTCAAAACAATTTCCCTCGGTGCCGAGGAGGGCTTCGGCGCCGAAGGGGAAGAGTCTGAGCCGGCAACCCTCATCGGCTCCAAAATCAGTGGAGCCGATGAAGGTGACCCGCCTCTCAATGCCCCAGTCCTCGGCTCCGAAACCAGAGGGGTCGAGACTGGAGGCATCGAGGCAGACCGTTCCGCCCTCGGCTCCGAAGTCCGTGGAGCCGATGGAGAAGCCTGCCTAGGTTTTTTGGTGGTCGGTTCCGACAGACTGGTCGGAGCCGACGCTTTTTTCTTCTTCGTAGGAGAGGAAGAGGAAATAAAGCCTCCTCGAAGGAGGGCTTAACCAAACCTTTTAATATCAATTTATTCTTCCTCTCCTGGAGGACTCTAGCAGAAAAGGCGTGACACACGCTACAGGACTCTTGTAGGTGCTTGGCGCCTAAACAATAAACGCACGAGGAGTGGTCGTCCGTTATGGACATTTTGTAACCACACCTCGTGCACTTTTTAAACCCAGAGGGTCTATGCTCTTTAGACATGCTGACTAAGAACAAGATTTTACCACCAAGAAACTAAGAAAGTTAAGTTTTTTTTTTTTTTTTTGACAAACACAATGTCAGAAACAATACGCAAACTAGTACTACACTGAAAATGAGGGTCAAGACCCTCTAACTTAAGCAGGTACTTGACCTCCTGAAAACAAAAATGCTAGATAGTAATAGGGGAAGGCCCCTCTAACTTAAACGGGAAACCTTCCCTTAACAAAAAAAAAACAATTTTCTCAACAAAATTCTGCAAATACACTCGTACAACAACAATAGCTGTTAAAACAGCTTTTGGGTTCAAAATAGCAAAATTCCTGACAGGAAAAGTCTGAATAAAACAGTACTTAGCCCAGCCAAGTTTGAGACCACGTCCTAGCTTGTAAGCGGCAAACAAGATCTGGGGGATTAGTGGTGGTGCATCCTGGGATAAGAAATAGCTCAGCCAATAAGAGGCCTCACTCTATAGCATAGCGTGCCGAGTCGGAGCCGAGGGATCGGCTCCGAGCCCATCAGTACTGAATGTAGGCAAGATAGGATCACATAACATCATTATTTACACTTTTCCTGCATCATCAGTTAACTGACCCTTATTTATATATTTATTTATTGATTGGGAAAGTCCAACTAGGTCAGAAACTCATTTTCAGCGGAGACCCAGGGAGAAAAGCTCTGCACAAAGTACAGACATTTTGACAATTTAAAGTTGTGCGCACACATTATATTCTATTTCAGAAAAACACAGTTTAACTTTAATACATTATCACATACAGTTATAGATATAATAATGCAGAAAAACGTAAAACAGCGACCAACAAAAGAAGTGAATAAAATCAAGTCTTTACTAACACAAATATCAGCTGCCCAATGCTTGACTTCTTCAAAGGAAATGACATAACATTGACATCCACATTAAAATAGTTACATAAATTATTCAATTAACTTAGGAGTAGCCTGCCTCAATCAACGTCAATCAAATGTTAAAACAAACCAATAGTTTATACTACTTATACAATCCTACTAAGTTACTTAGGACCCTAAACAATGTGCCTGTGTAAGTATTTCCAAATGGACAAATATGTAATGCATAAAATATGTAAATAAATAAGTAATATGTATATATATATATATGAAATGTCATTTTAAGATTCTTTAGTTTCAGCAAAGACATGTGGATGGCCATGAGTTTCTTTTCTTCAATTTTAGAAGATATCCACTTTATTTATGGGAGTATGATTTGCTGTAAATTCAACTGGTTTTAGCTAGAGCATTCTCCATTTTCAGATATAATAGCATATGTGTGTTCATTACCTAACACACATATGCTATTAAAAATCTGAAAATGGAGAATGCTCTAGCTAAACATATTAGTATTTACCCTAACCATAGTTTTAAATTTACAGCAATTGATCATACTCCCATGGATCAAAGAGGAGGTCCTAGACCTTTAAAATTAGAAGAAACAGAGCTATCATGGCAGGTGAGATTGTATGCTTACTGCCATCCTGGGATAAATGACATCTGTTCAATTGCTAGTCTTTTGAAACTAAAGAATCTTAAAAGATGACATTTCACATATATATATATACATATTACTTATTTATTTTACATATTTTTATGCATTACATATTTGTCCATTTGGAAATACTTACACAGGCACATTGTTTAGGGTCCTAAGTAACTTAGTAGGATTGTATAAGTAGTATAAACTATTGGTTTGTTTTAACATTTGATTGACGTTGATTGAGGCAGGCTGCTCCTAAGTTAATTGAATAATTTATGTAACTATTTTAATGTGGATGTCAATGTTATGTCATTTCCTTTGAAGAAGTCAAGCATTGGACTTGTCGAAAAGCGCTTTGGATATTTGTGTTAGTAAAGACTTGATTTTATTCACTTCTTTTGTTGGTCGCTGTTTTACGTTTTTCTGCATTATTAGTTTTATTTGCCGTTTGCTTTTTATACAGTTATAGATATAACGCAGCTTATACTGTAAATATAATAGCAGTTTAAGGTCAAGGATACAAGGTAGAATTACATTTGTAAGAAGGTGAATTAAATCATTATAGGTATAATTTGTAGTCAATTTTGCAGGATTTAGAGAGTGAACGGTTTAAGTGTAGGATTACCGAGACAGAGGGAGTGTGATGGCTAAGAATAGTAGCATTGAGAGGGAAATAAGAGAGTAGTTCTGTGAATATGAGTATATACAGCTTGAGATACAGAACTTGGAAGAGAGGAGAAATATGAAGATACTATGTAGTGAGTTAGGGTAAGAGAGTGGGAGATACTAGGTGGAGGGTTGGGGAAAGAATGGGAGGTGAGGAGGTTGTTGGAAGGAGGTAAAACAGGTAGTATGAGCTATATAGTTAAGAGATAAGAGTAGAGTATATTTAGAGCTATATTTTTTTTCTGTTACCTGTATGTGTGAACAGGTCCTTGTCAGATCCTTTTTAGCCACGACCCAAGGCACAACTTTACAGATACAAAACATATATGGACAATTTTGTGTATCTGCTCAATCAGCATGTTTCTGGGAAGTGTGAGATAACTGGTTTAACTAGAAAAAGTGAAAAAATGTGTGTGAACATGTAAAGCTCCAAAGAGATGGCGACCACAGGTTAGGGCTGAATCTTGGACATTAAATCTGTGGGGCAGAGGTGTCATCACTCTCTCTGAGTTGAAGTGCTGTGTCATTATCCTAACTAGAATAGAGAAAAAGTACAGTTGTATACACTTACCATAAATGCACTGTTGCAGTCATCACATTTGGGTTATCCCTGCCAGGGTATCCCTCAGTCACCCCGAATACCACAGGCTTAGTACTTCTGCGTTGGTTTGCCGTTGCTCCAGGACTGAAGTCAGGTGGTCAGTGTTATAAATTCAGGCAGCTGATGCCATTACATTAGTATTTATTGCCGAGGAGCCCGAAGCAGAAGCAGTTTGCATGAGTGCCGGTCGTTTCTGAAACTGAAGTTGAAGTCTTCTAAAGCTAAGTACCCCGTTGGGGATTCTTTTTTCGTGCTCTAACCGATGGCAAAAAAAGTTGACAATCGTTTCACCTGTGGAAAGCAACTACCACACCGAGATTTTCATTCCTACTGCGTCACTTGCTTAGGCCCAGACCACGACGTTCTCTGCTGTCACTTTTGTGCTCTGTTCAATGCCAGAACTACACATCGTCAGGCCCTTATTGTATCTAGATATTTTCGCTCTCAGTCCTCGAATTCCGATATGGCTTCGGTAAGCCATCCGACAGCAGATCTTCCGAAAAATATACATTCATAATTCTATGTATTAACTGAACTTATAACTACTCTAATGTACTATTAGTGTAGGAGCACAAACTGTTTTTGTGCCTAGCTGTTTACCTGTGGCTGGCTGGCTGCAAAATTGGAGTGCTTCTAAGACCACCTGGATTACTAAACTGATAAGAATATTTTTTTGCTCTTGCTCTGTTGCAGTGATATTTTACATTCCTGTCCTACATTTATTCATTGACTGAATTTATTACTGCTAGCACTTGCAAATTAATCCCATCTGCTTGTTACTGCACTTCCTTTTTCTGTTCAGATTCTGTCTCCATTTTTCTCATCCACCCACACAACTGTTGTTGTGTTCTTCAAGCATGGTGGCTTTTGAGTTGCCTGCCTCTCCTACAAATTTGATAATGGACACTCCGCCCTGTCCCATCGCATCAGTTCATTCCATTGAGTACAATCAGATCACTTGGGAAGGGCCAACTCCATATTTTCTTAACCTTGAAATATCTTCTGCTTCCCCCTTTCTATTAAAAAAAAAAACTTTTCAGCTGCTTTTACTGTGTTTCTGTCCCTCCCTACTTTACCTTATTTTGCTTTTGTTGCTTGTTCTTAAAGTGTTCAATTGCATTTATTCTACTGCACTTATTAGTGCCTGTTAGTTGCCTAATTAAACAGTAACTGATATTCTTAAGTCTCTCAGTTTTGGTCTAAGGACTTGAGCTTCAGGCCAGTTATTTTAAATTAAAAGATTTGCGGTCTACACTCTTGCGGAAGGAGAGGGTAGCCTCTGCCCTTCTGAGCAGGGAATTGCTGGGTGAAGGTTTACTATGCCTGTTGTTCTAAGTGTCTTTGTTCAGGTTTAAGCACTTGGGTTCCAAACCAGTTATTTTAGATTTGGAGGATTTGTGGTCTAAACATTTTGTGGCAGGAGGATAGGCTACACTCTTCTAAACTGGGAATTGCTGGTTGAAGGCCTACTGTGTCTGTCTTCTAAAGTATCTTAGTTCTGGCTTAAGCACCTGAGCTCTAAAACCAGCTGTTTTACATTAGTAAGGTTTGTGGTCTAGGCTCTTGTCATGGGAGTGTGTGGCCTACACCCTTCTACACTGGGAATTGCTGCTTTATTTAAACAGTTTTTTGATGTTGTGACTGATTTTATGCACTCTAAATTTCTAGTACTTCTGCATTTTATAGCACAGGCTAGACTCAGACTTGCTGAATCTAGACTGTTTGGTATCACTTCAACACTAAAACCAGTTATTCACTGAGATACTGAATGATCTGAGGCATCTGTTGCTTCCAAATAACTAGAAGTGCCTGCTTTTGTTCTTACATTACACATTTAATTTGTATTTGCATTCTTGAATTGTCTGAACTGTTTTTTGCCACATTTTACTGTATACTGTACTAGTTCCAGCTGTAGCATTGACCAGTTCCAGGTTTCCTGTTTCAGGGTCTGTTTTGTAACTTCTAAGCATCAAATTCAAGCCATCCTTGTAGGTGAAGGACCATCTGCATCCCTGTGTGAGGAGAGTGTTGTTTGGGCCCCATCTTATTGAGGATGATTGGAGTAGTGCTCAGAAAGTATGTCTTTATTTGCTAGATTGAGTTAAATGGTTATCTCGTTTTGTTTAAGGCCTGCGCTTGCACTTGTCTGCGTGTAGAGCGACATTGTGCATTGCTACATAGTGGTGGTCACAGCTGGTGGTTTAGATGCAAACATACTGCTTGTTAAATTGTCCGTTAGCACTTAACTTGTGGTCCTCCAGAGGTTTTTCATGGCCCTGCTCTACTATCAGGTGGAACACTAAGCCTACCCTTAGAGGTACCAACACACCTCTCCCTGGCCAGCTTGGCCAACATGGGCATCCTGAGGCAGTACATCAACTGCCTCATGTTCACCAACAACCCTCTACTCCTAGTTCACACAAACTCAACATGTGAGATATGCAACTATATCAAGAACCTTTTGAATTCCTCTATCACACACCAGTTAGTACATATGACAATGAGCAGGTTGTCAACATGCACACCTCTCCTCCTACTTCACCCAAACCCACAGCACACATACCTACATATGCAGATGTCCTCACCAGTAACATACCTAAGCACAGAGACCTCCCAAACACAAACATGCTACACATAATACTTCCTCTGCAGTATACAATACACATAATAGCTCACGTACCAGTGTCTCACCCGTCAAGGCTTTAAGGCAAACCACAAAACCAAACATATTAGTCATAGGTGATTCCATTTTGGGACACACATTTGTCCCTCTCACCAAGGGGATCATGGTCAGCTGTCTTGTCAGTTGCCAGGATACGCCATATCACACATGCACTCAAGTCTCTCAACAGGTATTGTTATACCTCCGTCAAAGTCCATGTTGGTGTGAACGACTTGAGATATACCTTTCTGAACTATATGAAGAGACATGACTGAGCTCTCGGACTATGTGTCTCAAGCAGGTATATTCCTAGTCTTAAGTAGCATTTTACCTTCACCTAGAATGATGCCTCAATACAATGACTGACTTCAATAATTAGCTTAGCTTCTAGTGTCATTCTAACGGAATCCAGTATATTTAAGCCTGGGATGACAAGATCAGCAGACCTCAATGGTTTGCCAGATGGTCTTCATCTGTCACCCCTGGGATTTTGGCTACAGGCTAAGGCTCTTGCCACCTCCATAGTGCCTTTTTTAGTCAGTGTCGCAAGGACAAAATTCCTGATGTAAAAACTTCATCTAAAAACAAAGTGGGTGTGAATGACCTGAGATGTACCGCCCTGGACTACATGAAAAGACATGGAGGAGCTCTTGGATTATGTAGCCCAGGCGGGTATGACCCTAGCTCTGAGCAGCATCCTACCATCACCCAGAATGATACCACAGTACAAGCAGAAAATGATTGATTTCAACAAGTGGCTAAGTTTCTGGTGTCATTCTAAGGGGATCCAGTATCTGTCTGCCTGGGATGACATGACTGACAGACCTCGATACTTTGCCAGAGAAGGCCTGCATCCATCACCCCTGGGCTTCTGGATCCTGGCCTAGGCTCTTACCTCTCCTAGAGTGCCTTTTTTAGGTGGTGTTCCAAAGACCAAATTACCACCGTAACACCTACAAACAAACGCAATCTGAGAGTCATACTGCTCAATGCTAGAAGTCTAAATCTCAAAATGCACTCACTCAAAGCACTCCTTAAAATGGAGGACATTGACATTTGTGCTGTAACAGGGACCTGGTTCAAGGCAGCAGAAAGCACCCCTGCACTACCAGGTTATAACTCATTCCACACCTTTTGGCCCCAGAACTTGGACCGAAGCTCCAAAGGTAGTGGTGTTTCCATATTCATAAAGGATGTGCACAACTCCAGACTAGTAGCTCAACATAACGCATCTGAGATACTTCAGCTGCAGCTAACATTGGGTAAGACAGCAATTCAGGTTATAGCCTGCTATAGGTCCCCAGCCATGTCCCAAGACTCTCACTCTACGTTCCTAAGCACCCTGGAGAATATTAAGGTCCAACCTAACACTCTCATACTGGGCGACTTCAACTACTCCTCCATTAATTGGGAAAACTACTCATGTACCAATACACTTGCTCAATGCTTTCTGGAATTCATTAATTCCAATGCTCTGGACCAGCTCATTCTTATCCCCACTAGAGGCAGCAACATCCGTGACCTGGTCATTACTAACATGGGTGACCACTGCTCTACACCAACAGTCAACTCCTCCCTGGTTAGATTCAACCATAAATTAATCACCTTGGAAATCCACATCCCCCCCCCCCCCCCCCCCACACACACACACAGGTAACCACCATGAAAAACTTCTCCAAAGCTAAATTTGGGCTCCTAAAAACAGAGGTGGCTAACTTCACGGCACCCATGCAAATGGAGAATAGTTGCATGACCGCCGAATCATACACAAATGAACTGTATGAACATGTACACAAATGCATGAATCTCGCCATACCCAATAAAACCAAGACGCTCTCCTCAAAAAAAGGAAGCAAATCTGGTGGTCCCCTGCCATAAATAAACTCTACAACACAAGGAGGAAACTGATGTGAAATAAGGCGAAGTCCCAAGACTGGGAAAACTCCCTTATCAGCCTCAACAAAAGGTTGAGATCCCCCATCAAATCCTCTAAAGCTAGCTATGAAAACAGAATTGCAGCAGATAGCAAAGACAACCACAAGGCCTTCTATAGTTATGTAAAGAATCTCCATGGCAATACCCAGATTTGCTCTGAGCTACTGCACAATGGTACGTCCTATATAGAGCCAACAGATATTGCCAATATACTGTCCTACAGATTCAGTGCTAACTTTACCCCTCCCCCCCAAAGGACCAATCACAATACCAGTAGATTGCCAGGCACCCAGTACTACTGCTGCACAGGTTAAAACGGCACTGTCCAAGGCCAAGAATACAGCTTTTATGGGACCTGACAATATCCCTGACTGTGTTCTACATGAATTACAGAGTGAACTGGCACCTCACCTCAGGCTTTGTCCCTACCGAATGGCGCAGTGCTACAGTCATCCCTCTCCACAAAGGAGGAGTTACTACAGACCCTGGGAATTATCGCCCAATTAGCCTGACGAGTCTGAAATGCAAAGCTATGGAACGCATCATCATGGACCTAATAAACAAGGATATAGGGAATCTCCAAACTCTGGATCCCACACAGTTTGGTTTTGTGAAGTGTAGATCATGCCTGCTCAACTTGGTCGACTTCTTTGTGTCAGTCACCAGAGCTGTGGATGAAGGCAAGGTGGTTCATACAGTCTACCTTGATCTGGCCAAGGCCTTTGATACCATTCCCCACTCAGGAATCATAGAAAAACTCACTAAGCTAGGCATCAACCCCTATAGCACTAGGTGGGTTGCAAACTGGCTCACAGAAAGAACCCACAATGTGAAAGTAGCTGACTCCAAGTCAGACTGCTGACCAGTCATGAGTGGAGTCCCACAGGGTTCGGTTCTGGGTCCTCTCCTGTTTGGTATCTACTTCTCTGAAGTCCAGGCCAACGTGAAGGGACTCTGGCTGACAAAGTTTGCAGATGATTTCAAGTTGGGAGCTATTATTAACTCCCCAAGTGATGTTGACATCCTACAGAAAGACCTCAATGACACCAACGACTGATGTCAGAACAATGGCCTTAAGCTCAATGCCAAAACATGTGTCATCGTCCCCTTGGGAAAAACCCGGTTCCCTTGAATTACCACACTGATGGTAGTCCACTGAAAACAGAAGGCGTTATAAGAGATCTGGGAACACAGGCTGACAGCAACCTCTCTTTTGACCACCACATTGCCACTGTGGTCAGAAAGTCCTTCTATGTGGCACATCTCATTACTAAGGGTTTTGCATCCAGGAAGAAAGAGGTCATTGTCTCCCTCTACTCTTCCCTCATTAGGCCAATCATCGAGTACAATGCCCCATTTGGCATGTACCTCACTAGACACCTGCAACAACTGGAGAGGCTGCAAAAGTACCTCAGAAAGAGGATCCTAGGCCTTAAACATTTGTCCTATATGGACAGACTAAAAAACTTCAACTATTCTCTGTCTCATATCGCCTACTTAGAGGCGATGTCTGCTTGACTTACAAACCCATGTCTGACCCAGCTCTGTTAGAAATGCTACATCTAAAGAAATCCCAATCCCTCTGCACCACATGCTCCAGAGACCTCAACCTCATTACCACAATCAACAGAACATGCTGGAGGGACAGGTTCATAACCCAGAGACTGTCCATGCTATGGAATAGGCTTCCCATACATGTCAAGCAGGGCACCTCACTGGCCCTCTTCAAAAGAAATCTTGATGAGTGGATGGGAAATAGAAAATTCACTGCAGGGATCACTCCAGTGGCTCTACTCGACAGAGGCACTAGGAACTAAGGTCGGGTGGCATAATGCCAGGGTAATCCTATGGACTAGGCTTGTAAAGGCTCCAGGGCCATTAGTCTAGTACACAACTATGAACCTATGAAGCTATGAACAACCTCAAGGTTATGCTGCTAAATGTTGAGTCTTAAAACAAAACTGCACTCATTGGAAGCAATCCTCACCTTGAAAGATGCAGACATTTGTGCAGTCATGGAGATTTGGTCCAAGGCTGTGGACAGCACCCCAGCCATACTGGGTTACACCTCCTTCCACACGTTTAGACCACAAACTGAAAGGATGAAAACTAAAGGAGGCTGTATATCAATTTTCATTAAAGATAAATACACCTCCAGGTTGGTCAAACAGCATGATTCCCTGGAGATACTTCAGGTACAATTAACTGTTGGTAAGACACCTATTCAAGTCACTGCCAGCTACAGGGACCCTCTTCATGAGTCAGGACACCCACTCTGCCTATTTAGATCTACTTAAGTCTATCATGATACATCCAAACACCATGGATTTGGGTGACTAACTACCCATCCATTGACTGGGCAAATTACTCCTGCTCAAACTCACTCGTCCAAAGGTTCCTTGACTTTGTTAAATTCAATGGCTTGGACCAGCTGGTTGGCACCCTCACAAGGGGTGCCAACATCCTGGATCTAGTACTTACCAATATGGGGGAACACTGCAGCACCCCCACTGTGAGGTATTCCCTGGTGAAATCTGATCACAAATCAGTCTCATTTGATATAACCATCGCACCTGACCACCCTCCCAGCAGCAAGTAAGCTAAAAAACTTCTCCAAAGCAGATTATAACCTCTTACGGGATGGTAAAAATAGCTTCTCTGCACCTCCCTCCTCAGATAGAACTGGCAGCTATGCAGAGTTCTACACCAGTGCTTTATACAAGCACCTGTATAACTGCATTGACTCGGCCATAACTGAGAGGACCAAAACAAGCTCCTCAAGGAAGAGCAAACCTGCCTGGTGGACAACTGCCATTAACAGGCTTTACAATAAGAGGATGAAATTACTATCCAAGAGTAAGAGGGAGCTAGCCCTAAACTGGAAACACTCCCCCATCAGCTTAAACGAACGAATAAGACTTCTTGTGAAGCTCTCCAAAGCAAACTATGAATCCAAATTAGCTTCTTCAACTAAAGACAACATAAGGCATTCTTTACTTACATCCATAACCTTAGAGTAAAGGCCTATATTTGTCCTGAACTGGTAATTAACAATATCACATATACTGAGCATGTGGACATAGCTAACCTGTTGGCAGACAGGTTCTGTGAAAATTTCACTCCCTTGTCCCTGCCACACGTACCACATGACATTTCTGCCACCTGTCCCCTACTTTGTAGCTCTAAAGAGCAGGTTGTTAACACCCTCTCTATGGCCAGGAACACGGATCTGATAACATCCCAGGCTCTGTCCTACATGGGCTCCAACCAGAATTAGCAACACCATTGGGTGCCTTTTCAATCACAGTCTAAGCACTGGTTTCATCACAGCTGAATGGAAAATGGCCACCATTATTTTCTTGTACAAGACTGGTGCTTCCACTGACCAGAGGAACTATAGACCTATTAGCCTGACTAGCCTTATCTGCAAGCCCATGGAGCGAATCCTCATGGACCTTATCAACAAAGATATAGGTAACCTCCAAACACTTGACCCTACTCAGTTTGGATTTGTCAAAGGGAGATTATGCCTGTTAAACCTAGTGGACTTCTGTGAGACAGTCACCAAGCCGCTGGACGAGGGGAAATCTGTGCATATAGCCTATCTAGACTTAGCCAAGGTATTTGACACTATCCCCACTCAGACATCATTGATAAACTCACACAGCTTAGGTATCAACCCTTATACCATTAGATGGGTTGCTAACTGGGTTAATAACAGAACCCATATAGTCAAAATAGGGGAATCCACCTCCATCAGACCTGTAACCAGTGGTGTTCCACAGGGATCAATCCTGGGACCTCTACTGTTTGGAATCTATTTCTGCGAAGTACAAGCAAAAACTAAAGGTCTCTGGCTGACAAAGTTTGCTGACGACTGCAAACTGGGAGCCGTCATAGAATCTCCAAATTACGTTAACATCCTATAAGAGGGTCTTACACAAACAAATGATTGGTGCCAGTGTCATGGCTTTAAATTCAATACAAAAAAATGTATTAGCATCACTTTCAATAGGGGCAATGTTCCTGCTAACTAGCAACACCTTAAGTATGCACTCAGTGGTGACAGACCGGGCACTCAGGATGACAACCTCACCTTTGACCACCATGTCTCCACAGTGGTAAGAAGGGCATTCTATATTGCTCATCTCATAAGTAAGGGCATTACCACCAAAAAAAAAGTTATAACCTCCCTGTACTCTTCCCTCATCAGGCCAATAATTGAGTACAACACTCCTTTTTGGTATGTATTGTTCCAAGCACCTGCAACAATTTGAGAGACCACAAAGGTTACTCACAAAGAAAAGACTAGGCCTTCAGTATCTGTCCTATGTAGATCATCTGAAATCACTGTCACTTTATTCTGTTTTATACAGACGCAGTCTGGACGATTGGATGGGTAACTGTAAATTCACCCTGGGGGTTGCACCTGTGTCCCTCTTGGACAGGGTACGCACTGATTGTGGAAATAAAGGCAGAACTTGACTAAGCTTATAAGCGCCCTAGCCTAGAATTGTTAAAGCTGCAACACACTTAGCTATGAGTCACAGGAAGGGCTACAACTAAAGTGCGTATTTGATCCTGTGAAAAAGTGTAACACACTTTATGCTGCCACAAAAGAAGTGTGGCAGTCTGAAATACTTTACAGCTTTTAAAGCTTAGTATCTCACTGCTGTCTTCTGGTGGCAGCTGTTGTGCTCTAGTGAAAGACAAAAATTTAGCAGCATTAAAAGGTGGTTAACTAAACACTGTTAAGCATTCTTCTTAAGCTAGACAGACTCTTACAGATGTCTTTCTCTGTTTTGACAGTAATCATGGCACTCCATGTACTGTAACCTGGGTTATGATCACGTTCATAATATTTTTTTAATACATGGAGATTACTAACACGTCAGAGACGTATAGATTTTGTGTTACTTCTGCATAAACATTGCTGCAAAAAGATACACCTTATAAACATACTCATATTTATTGTGACACTGGGCATATAATTTACTTTTAGTTTAACTAACTATTGTTTAATATGTATGCTTTTTATGTGCACAAGGTTTTCTTTAAATTACCACTTTAAGCTTAAAGAAGCCATGGCGAATAGAATTGATTTCAGTTAAACAAATACCTGACTGCCATTCCTATGAAACTGTACTGTGTGCATCAGTGTGACCAGATGCAAGATGCAGTCTACTGAATCAACAGCTTCGGAGACAAGGCAGACACTCTGCTTTGCCACTCTTTTTTTTCTCTCTGTTACTGTGGCAGTGGAACTCTGTTGACAACTTTTGAACCTGCCACTTTGTTTCCAATACAGTTCTTTGCTGGCTTGTCTGTGTGCTGCAGTGCAAGTTTTTTTTAGCAATGTTCTTAGGTATGAATCTCAATATAAAAAGCAAGTTACAGCTTAGTTCTTAGAAACGCGACTAATTATAACAAGGCTATTTTTTCCAGATTTCAGAGCATAATCAGCACCCTCTATTACTAAAATTAAGCATTAATAATAATAAAATGACGATGAAAAAGAAGTAATAACAGCAATAATGATAATAATAACATATAGAAAAAAACCATACAATATGTTTTTTTTTTTATCTGCTTCAGCTTTGTCCACCACACATCCTAGACATATAAGTAGATTTGCTACCTTCCAACAAAAGGAAGACATTTTAAGCAAATGGTGGAAACTGGACAAGATGCTTGCTTTCAATAATGCAAAAGTATCTTGCAAACAAGACCCACCATTTCTGACAGGGAAACAAAGGAATGTTTTATTCTATGGATGAAGCAGTGTAAACTGAAAAGTATATGGCTTCAAATGAATTAACAGGTTATTTTAAAATATGCATCCACCTCAGACAGATGATTCCCGTTCTGTCAAGCAAGAACTTCAGAAATACAGTCTATATCTAATTTCCTTCCCTCAAACTGAGGATTAAAATCAGAGAAACAAATGACTTTCTTTTTAAATTAAAGGAATATTCAATGTATTGAGTATACATGTATATGAGAATGGAGTATTTCTCCCCGGGCCTCCGCTGAAAACAGGCTCTGTGGAACCTAGTCGGACATTCCCGGTCAACAAATGTTAAATAAAATAAATAAATAAATGTACAGACTGAACGGCTTGGAATAAACCCTTAGCAAAACCCAGCTAATCTCTTCCATCTATCCTATGTGATACAGAAGAAGAAGAAAATGCCTAAGTTTAGGTTTTCTTTTCTTAGGAGAACCCTCCCAAAGAAAAAGACTGACCCAAAGAACAGTCCCTTCCCCGGAAATCAATCTTCTCAAAGTGGCTTCATAGCAAAGCATCATACACACCCTCCTCTAACACTAACAAGTGTGGTCCTCCTTTGCCCAAAGAGGACACATGAACAGATGCAGAAGACACATCTGTCACTTATTTCTTAGTGGTTTCATGAGAAGCAACATCAGAAGGGCCAAGAAAAAGCAATGAGTGGTCCAAGGTACCTGAAATAGCCACAGCATGGTCACTCATCAGTAGCTGATGTGAAGAGGGAACTGGTTTGAAACCAAAGAATTACATACAATTTTTATCTTTTTGTGGATCAGGGAGGGAAAAGCCGAAGAGCCCATCGACTGGACCTGAATCTACCAAAAAAAAGTGTTTGATAAATGGGTAGTGGATCATTGGATAGCCAGTGCTATAAACTATCTGAAAAATTAAGTTTTGGGGTAAAAGTTTTAGTGAGAACCCCCAAATTTACTAGCCCCTAGCTCCTAGCAAAGTACAACTTATTTTCAAAAAAACTGTACTTTTAAAAGGTACTTCCCCAAAAAGGAACCCTGACTATGATGCAAGTTTTAGGTGCTGCGGTAGAGTTGTCACCTCACAGTAAGACGCTGTTCGGTTCGATTCTCAGCTAGACTGTCTTCTGCATGGAGACATGCGTGAATGGGCGTACCTTTGTTGAAGGTTGTGCTTCAGGGCTGGCAACTCGGCACGTAAAAATCTATCTGCCAATCATTAGCGGACCAGAGTTTCGCTGTGGCGACCCCTAACCGGGAAAAGCCGAAAGACACAACATATTTAGTGAAAACCACTAAAAACACCAGGCTTAGCACTTAGCAATAATTTCTGACATAAAAGATAAACTTTTCTTCACAAAAATGAATAAAGTGGAAGGTATTCTTCAGCATCGTACTTATCTGCCCAGCCTTTGGGAAGCACTAGCAGCCCAGACAGAAGAGTGCACTTCAATGAGAATAAAGTTCTGAAGGTTTGGTGCCTAAACCACTCTCCTGTAGCTGTACAACAATTAGGGAATGGGGAAGGTGCCTAAAAGCTTTGAAAGATGGGTGGTTGTCAGAGCCTTGGCAGGATAAAGCCCTTGTAGCTTAGGTTACATCATCATAGGTTCATAGGTTTATACTAGGCTAACTGCCCTAGGGCATTTATAAGCCTAGCCCAAAGTTATGTGGCTTACGCCGCCCCTTATGTTAGAAATACTGTGCCCATTAGTTTGTTGTGCCTCTGTCCAGTAGTGACACAGAGATGATTCCCGGGGTAAACCTACGATCTCCCATCCACCGGTCAAGATTTCTCTTGAACAGAGCCAGCGAGGTGCTCTGCCTCACATGGACCGGGATTTTATTCCACAGCATGGGGAGTCTCTGGGTGATAAATCTATCCCTCCAGCACGCCCTATTTATATCCGTGCTAAGGTTTAAGTCTCTTGCTCTAGTGGTTTTGGTGGATTTGGATTTTTGAGGTGGAGCATGTCCATTAATTCCGGGTTGGTCATGGCCTTGTATGTCAGGCACAGGTCACCTCTGAGCAGACGGTATGCAACTGAATAGAGTTGGAGTTTCTTCAGTCTGGCAGCATATGACAGGTTTTGGAGTCCCTTTATCCTTTTGGTGAGGAACTTTTGGGGTCTCTCCAATTGCTGCAGGTGTCGGGTGAGATACATCCCGAATGGGGCATTGTACTCGATCATTGGTCTGATAAGTGAAGAGTACAGGGGAACAATGACCTCACTTGATCTGGATGTGAATCCCTTCATGATCAGGTGGGCAATGTAGAAGGTCTTTCGAACCACTTTAGCAATGTGAGTGTCAAACGAGAGGCCACTGTCAACCTGGGTCCCCAGGTCCCTGATAACCTCTTCTGTGCTTAGTGGGTTGCCACCTATATGGTAGCTTGGGGTTACCTTGTTTTTCGCAAAGGGTATGACTATACACTTTTTTGTGTTTAACTTCAGGCCATGGCTCTGGCACCAGCTATCAGTTTCCATGAGAGCCCTCTGAAGGATGTCTGTGTCCGATGTACTATCCACTATGGCACCCAGTTTGCAGTCATCCGCAAACTTTGTCAGCCATAGTCCTCCTATGTTTGCCTGTACTTCTGAGAAGTAGATGCCGAACAATAGGGGGCCAAGGACTGAGCCCTGTGGGACTCCACTTGTAACCGGCTTGGAGTCTGACATGGCTCCAGCAACTCTAACCCTGTGGGTTCTGTCCTTTAGCCAGTTTGCAACCCATCTTGTGACATATGGGTTTACATTTAAGCTGGTAAGTTTCTCTATAATACCCGAGTGGGGTATTGTGTCGAAAGCTTTTGCAAGGTCAAGGTAGGCTGTATGGACTGCCTTTCCTCATCAATGGCCTTGGTGACTGTTTCAAGAAGTCGACCAAGTTCAAAAGGCAAGATCTGCCCTTGACAAAGCCAAACTGGGTTGGGTCCAAGGTCTGCAAGTCCCCTATGTCCTTGTTTATGAGTTCCATTATGATCCTCTCCATAGCTTTGCAGACCAGGCTTGTTAAGCTTATGGGGCGTAATTACCAGGGTCCAGAGGCACCGCCTTTGTGGAGTGGGACCACAGTTGCCGTCACGCCACTCCTTGGGCACATATCCTGTGGTGAGGCTAAGATTAAACAGCTGCCTTATGTGCGGGTTTAGTTCTTCATTGAGTTCATGTAGCACACAGCCGGGACCCCATCCGGTCCCATTGATGCTGTGTTTTTAGCTTTAGAGAGCAGTTTTCACCTGCATTTGAGATGTCTGGGAGGCTACACTCAGTTGGGATAGTTATCTCTCCTTTTGGGGAGGGGGTGAAGTTTGCTGAACCTGTCTGCCAGTATGTTGGCAATGTCTGTGGGTTCAGTGATTTTGTATCATTTTGGACTAATTCTGAGCATATCTGGGAGTTTCCACCCAGGTTTCTGACATAGCTGAAGAAGGCCTTATGATTGTCTTTGAATCTATGGCAATTTTTCTCTCAAAGTTGGCCTTGGATGATTTTATGAGGGATCGTAGTTTCTTGCTAGTGCTGATCAAAGATACCTTCCCTTTTTGGGATTTTGCTCTATCATGTAATAGCTTTCTCCTCTTATTGTAAAGTTTGTTTATGGCTGGGGTCCACCAGACTGGACGTTTGCCCTTGGTGGAAAGAGTCTTGGTTTTATTTGGGATTGCCTGATCCATGCAGTCCTGAAGGTGTTCATAGAAGGCATTTGTAAGGGCTTCCACAGCTTGGGTTGTGGTTTCCATTGGCTCGGGGGCCTTGAAGGATACCACACCTGTCTTGAGTAGTGTGAAGTTTGCTTTAGAGAAGTTCTTCACTGTGGTCTTTTTTGTTTGGGGTGGGGGCGGGATGTGGATTTCTAGTGAGATTAGTTTATGATCTGATCTCACCAATGAGGGATATACTTCCGGTGTGGAGCATTTTGTCCCCATGTTCGTGATGATGAGATCAAGTATATTTTCTCCTCTTGTGGGGACAGTGACTAGTTGTTCCATGGCATTTGAATTTATGAACTCCAGGAACCTTTGGGCTAGAAAGTTTGGGCTTGAGTAATGTTCCCAGTCTATATTCGGGTAGTTGAAGTCACCCAATATGATGGTGTTTGGTGATACATTTATACCCTCCAGTGTCTTCAGGAAGGCTGTGTGGGTTTCCTGAGTTTGAGAGGGTGGCCTGTAGCATGCTACAAATTGTAGAGCAGTTTTGCCTATGGTTAATTGCACCAGTGATCTAGTGATGAGGATCCTCTACTGTTTTCCTGTCAATGAGGCTGTAAAGACATCCACCTGAGGCTGGTCCCTACATTTATACAGAAAGACTGTATAACAAGTGTTGATACGAAGGGCAAAAGACAGGCTGTGTTTGTGACTCAGATCACCTGCCAGTAAGCTCTCCACAGGGAGACATGGACTGCCATAATGGATATTTCCTGGCATTCAGTCCAGTGTTTCACCCAAAACAATTCCCAGCAATGAAGATATGATTGGTATCACCTTGCCTTTTCAGACAGAAGACCGCAATCTATCCAACAAAGGAAGATGTTAGATGTCAGAAAGAGCATTCGGCCTGCGCTACAGCATGTTTACATACAAAGTTCTGTTTTGAGGATGCCATGTTCTTTTAGCTGTGTGGCGACTCAAACATGAAGAAGTCAGTTGTATGGGAACTCAAGCGCAGCTCTATGTTACAATACTGCATCCACAACCAAGAAGCATTCAGTGAACATTAACTAGGGAGCAGATAGGCAAAAAGGGAAAACAAATATTGGCCTTTACTGAAACTTGCAAGAACCTGCATTACTGCCCTTTTAAAGAAAACTGCAGGATGCTGCATTCACTGCAGGATTCTGATGTGTGAGTAGGTGTCCAAGCCATGCAGTACACCCAGCACTCCTTTGAAAGGAAGAAAAGACTGCAGCATTATCTCTCTGCATCTAATATAACACATACAGGCAATGAGCTCACTCATGTTCAAGATAGGATTGAATTCCCTGAGCTTCCTGGGAACCAGGAACAAGTGGAAAAATAACCTCACCCTCTAGAGGCTGATGAAACCAATCCAACTGTGCCTTTATGAAGCTGAATGGCAGACTCCTAGAGCAATTCCTATTAGACAGGCTGTCTTTTCAAGGAAAAGAAAGAGGATGATTTTCTCACACCAATGTCTGAGGTAGTGCACCTCCAATTATCTCAAAGAAGCGAATCCTTGCCTCTCACCCATTCCACAAATCTTAAATAAATTCTGGAGAAGTCAGGAAAGTTGCGAGTGTTAATGCATGCTTATACATCATTTAAGGGCCTCAACCTGGGAACCTACATGTTCAGAGTAGCCTGTTCATTTAGTTTCTCTTTTGGGGAAGCAGTGAGGTCTCATTATATAGATTTTTTTTTACACAACACAGACAGTTTTAGCTTTCTTTCGAAGTCCTCAACAAACCACTTGGGTAGTATACCTCTCAACCTCTAAGAGCAAGAAATCTGGACAAAGTCAAAAATAAAAGTGGGACAAACGTCCAAAATTAGGGACAATTTTTAAATGTTACTCTTACAAACTTAGGTGACAGATTAATAGGTTTTGCATTAGCATGGATTTTCTGAAGGGTATGAGCTCTGAAACTCAAATGTCTGTCATTATTTTCTAACTTAAATCTTTAATAATTTGCCAGAAAACCACCATTTTATGAAAAATGGACCAACAATATGAGGCAAAAATCTGGACATTCTGTGAAAATTTGTACAGATGACAGGTATGACTGGTAGCACCTTTATGAAGAAAAGCAACTTCAAAGAGGATATCCATTATCACTTCTCTGATTTTTCACATACAGAAGAGACAGGGAAGAAATCTGCATTAAGAATAAGCAGATTCAGCCTGTGTTGGACTGCATTGCATGACCACACACCTCTAGCAACATGAATATTAACACTGGAGGTGGTAGTAACCAATTTCTCCAACGCTCTTCTTCTTCTCTGTCTCAGAAAAATCAAGAGGGGGCGTGTCATATTCCAACACATAAGGAATCATCTAGGTTTGGAAAGGAGGGAGGTGGTTAAGGAAGCACACTTCCAAACTCAAGGCTGCATAAAGCCCCTTCTTATTTATGTACTACATACAACTGCTTGTCAGAATAAAAGGAAGTGATGACTTCTTTGCTTAGTTAGCAGAAGCACATCGGTATCAAGTGGGAATGGAAATCAATCCAGAAGTAGACAAAATTCAGACAGCAACTGAATGTGCCAAAAAAAAAGCAAAGAAAGAGTACAAGGAGAAGGATCAGGTGAGAAGGAAAGAAATATGGAAAAGGCATAAATATTGAGGCAAGTGCAGAGATCTCCTGGAACAATCTCATCTTGATCAGGATTTAACAAGGGAATGGTTAAGGAGAAGTGAACTGAAACCAAATGTTGAAAAATTAATGGCAGCCCAGGATAGTGGCCTACGTACACTTTGATTTACAGAGTTCATTGAACATACGGGAGAAACGGACATATGCAGGTTATCTTAAAAAAAAAAAAAAGAACTGGAAACATCTGCACATCTTGTTGTTAGGAATGATACAGTCATGGCAGAGGGCCTGTATACTGAAAGGCACAATAATGTAGCAAAACTGTTGCTTTGGGGATTGTGCAAACATTACAATACTTAAGTAGCTGAGAAGCACTGGAAAAGTACAGTTTTGTACCTACCATAAATGTAGATGTCCGAACTGGATAGCATCTGCAGTCATAACAGCTGGGTTGTCCTGTCGTCAGGCAGCCCTTCAGTCGGCCGGATTCCAAAGTCCGGGTCCGGCTTCGGCTGATGTCGCACTTCATCCGACGTCATCTCTGTTGGACTTCGGGTATAAAAGCATCAGCCGACGCCATTTTCCTCAGTGTTTCTTGCCCCAGATGCCAGAAGCCCTCTTGGAAGGCTAAAAATTTTTTGGATAGAATGCCAATGTTTCCAAAATAGATATAGGTAAACACATAAATAAGAATGTATGTACATATATACCAACAAATACACCATATAAGACTCCCCCCCCACCAGCTAGCTATTAGGGGGGGGTAAACACCCTAGGAGTACCACAGAGGGGAAGGAGGGAGGGTAATCCTGACTGCAGATGCTATCCAGTTCGGACATCTACATTTATGGTAGGTACAAAACTGTACTATGTCCTTCATGGATGCATCTGCAGTCATAACAGCTGGGTAGAATACCATAGCCAACTAGGGGAGGAGGATAAAGGAAGATTATGGTGTGTTTAGGATCCCTTGCAGAACAGCAGTGGCAAACCCTGCTCGGGATCTGGAATATAGAGGCAAATTATAATGCTTGGCAAATGTATGCATGGAGGTCCAAGTAGCCGCTTCAATAATGTCTTTGGTTGCCACTCCTCGTAGGAAGGCTGTGGTAGTGGCTGTTGTCCTTGTAGAATGAGGTCTTATGTTCTGTGGAATTGGTTTTCCATGGAAGGAGTAACAGAATCGAATGCAATTTCCTATCCATTTGGAGATTGTCTGTTTGGAAATAGCTCTTCCTTCCCTTCCTGTTGCATAGGCTACCAAAAGTTGGTCAGTCTTTCTGTTGCTTTTGGTTCTGTCCAAGTAGTAGCGTAGCTGTCTATGTACATCCAAGGTATGCAATATTCTTTCCTCTCTGTTTTGTGGGTTGGGAAAGAAGGTAGGGAGGTGGATTGCCTGGTTTAAGGACACCCTGGATACCACCTTAGGCATAAAGGTTGGAATAGTCCTCATGGACACTCTATGTTGGTGGAAGATTAGGAAGGGTTGCACTGCCATTAAGGCCTGTAGTTCTGAAACCCTCCTTGCTGAAGTAATTGCCAGTAGGAAAGCAGTTTTCCAAGACAGGTGTTGTAGGTCTGCTGTTGCTGCTGGTTCAAAGGGTGATAGTGACAACTTTTCTAGTACGAAGTTTAAGTCCCAAGCTGGCAATGGTGGTTTCCTTGGAGGTTTTACATTCTTGATTCCTCTGAGGAACTGTCTGAGCAAAGGGTGTGAAAAAACAGGTGGATCGAAGCTGTATTCTGCTGAAATAGCCGATGCATGTATCTTGATGGAGGAGTAGGACAGGCCTGAATAGAGAAGTTCGGCCAGGTACTCCAGAATGTTAGGCATATCTGTGTTTGACACATCTTTTCTTCTTTCAGAACTCCAATTGTCAAACCTTTTCCATTTTCCAGCGTAGTTCCTTCTTGTTGAAGGTCTGCGTGCTGCAAGAATAATGTCTTTAACTCTTTGGGAAAGTTCTTGATTAGCTGCTGCTATGTGATGTTCCATGCAGTCAGTTGTAACGTTTTCAGGTTTGGATGTATGGTGCTGTAGTTGTTCTGAGTTAGCATCAAAGGCATCAGGGGTATTGGCCACATATTGTTCCGAGACATGCCCCTCAGCAGTGGGTACCAGTGTTGTCTTGGCCAGTTTGGAGCTATCAGGATTATCCTTGGCTGTTCTTCCTTGATTTTTAGTAATACTTTGTGTATCAAGGGAAAAGGTGGGAATGCATATGTTGTTAGGCTTTTCCAGCTGAAGGAGAGAGAATCCACTTTCCATGCTAATGGGTGGAATGTCCTTGTGCAGAATTTTTGGAGCTGGTGATTGTGGGGTGATGCTAATAGATCTATTTGAGTCATTCCCCATTTCTTTGTGATGGTCTTGAAGATGTCCGGGTGCAGGTGCCATTCGTGGGCTTCTGATGTGGTTCTGCTTAGTATGTCTGCTAGAGTATTTTCTTTTCCTGGTACAAATATTGCCTGTAGCTGGATGTTGTAGCTGAGTGCCAGGGTCCACAGTTCCAAAGTCAGTCTGCATAGGGGGTATGAATGAGTGCCTCCCTGTTTGTTGATGTACCACATGACTGTGGTGTTGTCTGTCCTTATCAACTGGTCCTCTTTGAGAAATGGTCTGAACTTTTGGATTGCCAGTTGTACTGCCAGCATTTCTTTTAGGTTGATGTGCAGGTGAAGTTGATCCTGAGTCCACAATCTTTGCACGCGTTTGTCCATCATGTGGGCCCCCCATCCTAGGTCTGAAGCGTCTGTTGTGATGTTCTGGCTTGCTTGACCTCTGCGAAAGGGAAGGCCTGGGTTTGACTGGCACGCCTGAGCCCACCATAGGAACTCCTGTTTTATGCATGGAATTAGTGGGATTTCTGTTTCTAGGCTTTGCCTGTGCTGGGACCATAAATTCCTTAGGTACCACTGTAGTTTTCTCATATGAAGTCTGGCAAATGGAACCAAAATTATGCATGATGCCATGAAGCCCAAGGCCTGCAGTACCTTTCTTGCTGTTAACTTGTTCAGTTTTGTTAGTGCCAAGAAGTAAAGAGGGAGTTCTTTTTGTTTTTCTGTAGTTAGGAATGCCATTTGTCTTACTGTGTCCAATTCCGCTCCCAAGAAAGTCCTTGTCTGGGATGGTATCAGCCTTGACTTTTGTAAATTGACTGTGTATCCCAGTGCTTGTAGCAAGTAAATGACCCTTTGTAAATCTGTTGTCAACTTGCTTTTGTTGTCCCCTTGTAGTAGGCAGTCGTCCAGGTATGGGTAAATTTGAATTCCCTGTAGTCTGCAATGGGCGATTACTGATGCCAGGCATTTTGTGAATACTCTGGGCGCAGTAGATAAGCCAAAAGGCAATGCTGAGAATTGATAGTGCTCTGATCCTGCAAGAAATCTGAGGTATCTTCTGCAGATTGGTCGAATAGGGACGTGCAGGTATGCCTCCTTGAGATCTAGAGTTACCAGCCAACACTCCTTGCCCAGCATGGGAAGAAGTTGCTGTAGGGTCAGCATTTTGAATTTTGGTACTATGATGTATGTATTTAAGGTGGACAGGTCGAGAATTGGTCTCCAACTTTTTCCTTTCTTGGAACTAGGAATAGTCTGGAGTAGAACCCCTTTCCTTGCTCTGCTGTTGGTACTTTTTCCACAGCTCTCATGTTTGTTAACTCCATTATCTGTTGTAGAGCTTCTGCTTTTTGATTTGGAGGTAGATTTGGCATTCCTCTTTTGACTGGTAAAGTGTGGAAGTGGAATCGGTAACCTTGATCTATGGTCTGTAAAATCCACTTGTCTTTTGTTATGTGGTGCCAGTTCTTTGAAAATAAAGTTAACTTTCCGCCTAGAGGAGCTGCTATTTGTTCCCTGGTAGGCGGATTCAGGATTAAGTCACTGTGGCTGTGCTGTTGTGGTGGCAGTGGTTGTGTCTGAGCCTCTGTTGTTACCTTGCCACTGTCGTCCTCTGTAGGCACCACCTCTAGATTGGTTTCTGCCTCTGGGACGTCTATTCCTGCCCCTTTGTAATCTTGTGGAGTCTGGAAAGGACCAATTTTTGGCAGGCCAGTTCCTGCTAAACCTTGGGGGTTGAACCTGCAGGAAATCTTTAACCGTTTGAACTAATTTTGCTTTTTCTTCCATTTTCTTTATAACCTGCTGTGCAGGTGTACCAAACAAACTTGTCTTATCCATAGGGGCATCTAGCAACTTAGCTTTAACATGATCCGGTAGAGGTTGTTCCTTTAGCCATGCATGCCTTCTTATCACTGTGCCAGTCATGGCTGATCTAAATGAAGCCTCCAATGCATCATAGCCACATTTTAAGGAATGGTTACTAACCTGTTGTATGGTATTTACCATCTCTAATACATATTTCTTGTCAAGAGATTCATCAGTGGTTAGTTTTTTAGTTAACTGATCAAGCATAAACTCTTGGTATTGTATCATGTGAAATTGACAGTTTAAAGCTCTAGCTGAGAGAGTAGCTGAAGTGTAAATCTTTTTACCCCATCTGTCTAGTGACCTTGCTTCCCTTTCAGAAGGAATAGGGTTTTTAGCTATGGTCGCGGCTACTGCCTTGGGACCCTGGGATATAGATTCGGGGTCTGCAAGAGGGGCCTTGTAAAGGTGGTGATGAGTATCTGGCACCCTGTAAAATCTGTCTGGTTTGGCAGGGGCCGGGGGCAGTGAATCTGGAGCAGAGCAGACATCATTGAAAGCATCATCTACCACAGAGAGAACAGGAGGTATAGCTAAGGGCCTGTGCTGTGGAAGGCGTAGAAAGGTTCTAAGTCTTTTCCTGGAATCTGAAAAATCTTGTTGCTGCCATTGGAAATGCTCTCGCATGGCATGTAAGGTTTCCCCAAAGGAGAATTCTTCTGGAGGAGAAGCAGCTGGAATAGATTCTTCAGCATCAGAATCTTCAAAATTGGAGAAAGGGGCCTCTGGCTGGTCAGTTAAGTCTGATTCATCAGCCGAATCATCAGAGGACACTGGCTCAGGGGGCTCTGCCCTAGGTCTCTTCTCTGGGGGCTGAGAGGCCCTGTCCGGGTGAGATTGAGATCCTCTAATTAGTGTAATTAAATCTTCTGCCAAAGTAAGCATTTGATTACTAGAAGAGGGCCTGGTAGAGGGGGGTTTAACAGGCACTTTTTTAGAAGTCTTGGCTGCTTTAGCCCTGGCGAAGGCCTTAATGGACATGGCTGCTGGAGGCCTAGCAGCACCACGTGCTGGGGTAGAGACATCCAAGGGAATGGTGTCTGATAAGTCATTGGCAGTCGATAAAACTTCTGAGGTTGGTTCAATAGCAGGGGCCTCAGCTGTAGAGATAGATTCAGCTGTACTTTGATCAGTTTTCTCGGTTTCGGCCGAAACCGAGACACTCATGTTTGTTAAAGCATGGTTTCGGCCGAAACCGCGGACCGCGAGTGTCGGTCTTTATCTTTGCGTTTTTCGGCAGAAAATGTAGTCGGAGGATCCGACGACATAATGTACGCAAAATCAGAACCGAAAAACTGTTCTGCAAACTCCGACCGACGCCTAAGCGTTCGTCGGTTGAAGGAAGCACAGGCTGAACAGGCTGCTACGTCGTGGGCTGGGCCTAAACAAGGCAGACAGTAAGAGTGGAAATCTTTATGAGGTATTTGTTTCCCACAGGTTAAACAATTATTAACTTTTTCTGACATCGGCTGAGGCAAGAAAGAGTCCCCAACGGGGTACTTAGCTTTAGAAGTCTTCAAAGTAGTATTCGGTAGAAATAATCTCTGGATCCGACCGACCGGCACTTGCGAACAGCTTCTGCTTCGCCCACGCGGCAAGAAAGACTGAGGAAAATGGCGTCGGCTGATGCTTTTATACCCGAAGTCCAACAGAGATGACGTCGGATGAAGTGCGACATCAGCCGAAGCCGGACCCGGACTTTGGAATCCGGCCGACTGAAGGGCTGCCTGACGACAGGACAACCCAGCTGTTATGACTGCAGATGCATCCATGAAGGACATCATGAACTACAAAGCATTACAGAGAACAAAGAACTTTATATTACATGGGATCACCCATTACCAACAGTTCAAAAAAACAGATGCAAGAAATCCAGATATAGTAGTCCAGGAAAAAACATACAAATGTAGCACGTATCAATGAAACTGCTAAACCCAGTGATTACAATGTCTGTCTTACAGAGAGACACAAAGTCGTAAAAAAAGGATTTGCAGGCAGAATTGACAGTAATGTGGAAGAAAGATGCCCAGGCAGTTCTAACAGTAGTAGAAGCAACACGTCTAATAAAAGTACAATTAAAAGTCATATTTAGATATGCTACCAATACATGTAACTCTGTATGAATCGCATGAGGAGTCAGTTCCTGGCACATAGTGGTTGCTACGAAGAAGACTTTTGACTAACATCAAAGACAAACAATACTAATTTCATGAACTTTTAACTTGCAAGCACCTGTGTTGTATGGAATGTCACACATCTTGCATTCCAGAGCATTTTCTGAAGAAGAAACTTAAAAAGCATAAGATAAACATAAACAAATGTAATATTTTGTGAATAACAGGCTCATAGGATGATACTAGACTATTGGCCCGGAGGCCCTTAAAAGCATAGCCAAGAATTTCACCCATTTCCCTCAAAGTCAGCACCTGTTTCACCTGTCCAGTAGGGACATAGGTGGGATCCCAGGGGTACATTTTCTGTTTCCCATCCAGTCATCTAGGTTCCTCTTAAAGACGGATAGAGAGGTACTCTGCTTGACATGGAGATGGAGTCTATTCCACAGATGGGGGGAGTCTTTGGGACACAAATCCATCCCGCCAACAAGTTCTATTAATGTCACAGACCAGATTAAGTTTTTGCATGCAGGCTGCACGAGTGGAGTTTGTCTTACAGATAAACAGCAACTCCATCAAGGCTGGGTCTGAAATGGCCTTGTATGCCAGACAGAGGTCACCTCTGAGCAGTTTGTATGAGACTGAGTAGAGGGACAGGTCTTTTAGCCTATCTGTATCGGACAGGTGTTTGAGACCCTGGATTTTCCTGGTCAGGAACCTCGGTGATCTCTCCAACTGCTGCATGTGTTTGGCAAGGTACATGCCAAAGGGGGCATTGTACTCGATAATGGGTCCAACTGCTGCATGTGTTTGGCAAGGTACATGCCAAAGGGGGCATTGTACTCGATAATGGGTCTGATAAGGTTCTACAAGGAGGTTATGACTGTTCAAATAACAACGTTACCAAAAAGAAGCATTATTTACAGCGATAATAGTTAAGTGCATTTATAGTCTTTCCATAAATGCTATATTATAATGCACACAAACTCAAAATTATATATCTGAAGTTGTTAATCTTCTTCCTATTCATGGTTCCAAGCCCTCGGAACAGAGTCGGCCTTATACCAAGATTGCATACACGAAATACTCTTGAGCTAAGCTGCTACCCACAATGCCCTTCTCTCAGTTACCTCAGATCTCGTTTGCCGCCCAGCCATATAGCAGCATTTCACCAAGTTCTCCAGCTAAGTATTGTTTTTTCAAAGTCTATTGTATTTTGTGAGTTTTTTCCTGTCAAACTACCTTTTTTCTCGATATCTTACTCAGCTCTACCCACGGGTATCACCTTTTCGTACCATTGTTGGTAAACACCCTTTTGACCCTTGTGGTATTCTCTATACCAGTGTTGTTATTTCCCCCTCTCTCTCTTTCTTTCCTCTCTGGATAGTCGTTGTGGTGTTTATTTTGGTATGTCTGAAAAGAAAGGGACTACAGGATTTAAGCATTGCTCCTCTTGCAATGGTAAACTCCCTAATACTGATCAGCATGAGGAATGTGTTTATTGTTTGGGGGTTCCACACTTATCTGTGAAACCTCCCTGTGACATTTGTGCCAGTTTCAGTCAGCAGACGCTGAATGAAAGACGGAACAAACTAATTCTTAAAGGCCTGCTTCCTTCTTCCTTTTCTGAGGCTATTTCTGCATCAGAGGTCTCAACCCCTCCATCTATGGACAAAAAACGTCCTCGTTCTGACTCCTCTTCACTGGCCGGTGATAGGGGCAAGCCTCATAAGCATAAGGCCCATAAGACTTCTACGGAGCATAGGATTGCCTCCCTGGTTCCGACCACCTCGGCTCCAGTGGTTCCTACAGAGATTGCCATGACTGCCTCCCGGCACCGATGATTACAGTTCCTACTGTGGTTTTGGCTCCGGCCATTTTGCCTGCCATTAGCTCGGCACCGACGTTCCCCCATCTCTGTTCAGAGATCGGTTCCAACAACCTCTTCGGAGCAGTTACTGACCCACTCCAGCTGTTACTTCAGTTCTGAGCCTGCTCTCGGCACCGATAATCCCCCTTTTGCCTGTTTCAAAACTGGAATCCTCAGTGCCGACTTTTACTACACCACGGGCCCAGTACTCACCGTCTATGGATCAGTTTGCTGGACAAGCCTTTAGCTCCTTTTTGGACCGGCCTGACTCCCCCTCAGGGGCGTCGGTAAGGTCCACCAGGAGCCTATCTGAGTTGGATGTGGTGCGCCTCTTTGATCAGCTGCTGACAGCCAGGGGAATTACAAATGTTCCTAGAACCCATCCCACTCTGGGTTTTGGGTCCATTACCCCTGTGACTCCCACATATTCTCCTCCCTTGGACCCTTCGGTTCAAAGGCCCATAGCCCCAACGTCTGCAAGACTCCTTTCCTCTGTGCCAGCAATGACTTTGTCTGAGGCTCCGAGGCCCCTTTGGGTGTCAGTTCCGTCGGAAGCAACCCTTCCTCAATCTCATGCTTGGGGGGTGGAACCCTCGGTTCCGGCCACGGCTCCGGTTGTTTCACTGGATCTGTCTTCTGATCCAGGGGTGACTCCCACCCTGGTTTTGGTTGAGACTCCGTCCCCAGGAGCGGGCCGCACGGAGTGGGGTGTGACTCCGGTTCCAAAACTGTCTCCTTCGGTTCTGGGCTCCCATCCCTCTTCAGGTGGGCCTGCCTTCCAGGTGATGGAGAGGGCACTTGCTTCGGGAAGCAATCCTCCTACATCGGACCTTCCACCCGTTCTTCTGAGCTGCAGTAATCAAAGGCCACCCCCCCAGGAAACTGAGAGTGCAAGCCTCAGGAAACCCCTGTACAGGGTATCCCCCTTTCTGAGTCTTCTTCAGATGCTCCCACTGAAGAACCCCCTCAGAAACGGACGTGTAAGAGGAAACACAGGGACTCCCCACAGGAGTCCCTTACTAAAGATATGGACTACGATCATGGGTAAGGGTCCCCATGGTCACTCCCTGATGATGTCTCCTTTGGAGACATCCTGAAAATTTTGAGGAAGAGGGGTGACTGGAAGCCCTCCAACCCTTCCTCGGAAGAATCTGTATTCCTGCAGGCCTTCCGCTCTTAGCCCTCTACTTCGTGGGTGACCCCCCCCCCCTGCTGATGAGTTGGTCAAGCTCATCGTGTAGCAGGCATGGAAGAGCTCCGATACCGTTGAAGCCATCCCCCGGAGATCAGATAAGGTACTCTCCCCCTCCAGAGGATCAGCCCCATTGGTCTAGAGGCTTACCTGTAGACTCTATGGTGGTGGCGGCTGTCATGAAAAAGGACCTTGCGTTTGGAAAGTCCTGCTGTCCACCTGCCCAACAGAGAGCCCCGGGCGGTGGACAGATTAGGGAAGCGAGTTTTTGCTTCAGCGACCTTTACTGTCAGGTCTCTGAACTTTTTGGCACATTTTACGAGGCTCCAAAGAGATCTCATCACTGAACTCTCTGGAACCCTCGCGGGTCAAGTTTCGGACAGGGCACATGATAAAGTTGCTTCCCAACTTGCCAACCTAGAGTCAGTTTCCAACTCGTCCATGAGGTTGCTGTCCCACGCAACCGGAGGGGCGGCTAGAGCTGTGGGTGCAGGCGTAGTTATGAGACACCATGCCTGGATGCGCATTTGTGACCTCACGGACTCCTTCAAGTCTTCCTTTTTAAATGCCCCTATCGAACCGTCAAGCTCTGTTCGGTTCTGAAGTGAAGGGCACAATAGCCAGGTGCAAGCAGGCCAGAAAAACCTTGTCTGCCATTGGCCTACGTTTTTCCAAGCCCCAGCACTCCTTTTCCAAGAACCAGAGGAGTGGAAAGATGTGGCACAAAAGTCTCAAGGCCCTTTCCGTGATGCACGTGGTGAGGACTTTCCCAGAGGCATAGGGGGTTCCAATAATGGAAGGCATCTCTTTCAGAGCAGAGGGGGTCCCTGAAATCAGGACTCCTGGGATTCTTTCCCTGGATGACCGTATCAGCACTCCTGAAGCGCTGCCTGATTGCTTTCCTCTGGAAGCAGTCAGGGCTCGTTTCTCTCTGCACCAAGCTGCCTGGCACTCTACTACAAATGATCAGTGGGTGCAGAGAATAATTTCCAGAGGTTACTACATCCCTCTAATCTCTTATCCAAGGCCTTCAAAATCCCTTCCCGATGTTCCACCCTGTCAAAGGGAAGAGGTAGCATCAGAAATAAGAAAGCTGTGTCAAAAACGAGTCAGCCAACAAATCCCCCCAGACCAGTACCGATCCGGTTTTTACTCAAGATTCTTTTTGGTGCCAAAAAATGCCGGGGACTGGAGGCCCAGTTTGGAACTCAGCCAGCTAAACAAATCAGTTCAGACCAAGTTCCGGATGGTCACAATTCAATCCATTCTCCCATTTCTTCGGGAGGGTGTGTGGATGTGCTCGATAGACCTCCGGGTCACATATTACCACATCAAAATGGACAAATGCTCCAGGAGTCTCCTTCGCTTCTGGCTGGAAGCCAATCATTACCAATTCAGAGCCCTGCCATTTGGTTTCTCGACAGCCCTCAGAGTGTTCATGAAATGCCTAGCAGTGGTGACAGCTCATCTGAGACTTCAGGGATTCCAGGTGTTTCCATATCTAGACGATTGGCTCCTCTCCGCCCCCACCAAGCGCCTACTGGTCAGGGCCCTCCGCTACACTCTAGCACTAGCGGAGTTGCTAGGCATCACCATACACTGGGAAAAATCCAACCTTCATCCCACACAGCAACTGGAATTTATAGGGGCAGTATTCAACACTCAGACAAGCCTAGTCTCTCTTCCTCCTCACAGACTTCGAGGTTAAGGGCACAAGTACAAGTGATACTCTGTCAAAGGAAGGTGTCTGCGAGGGAAGTTCTTCAGGCTCTGGGGTCTATGGCAGCAGCCATCCCAATTGTTCCCCTAGCCAGATTACATATGAGACTACTACAATGGCTTCTTCTGTCCCAGTGGATATCCAATCTTCATCCCCTGAGCTCACAGATCCTCATCACCAACAACTGCAAACAAGATCCCCTCTGGTGGATGAGTACAGATGAAAATCTTTGGTGTCGCCCCTTCCAGGCTCCCCAACCCGGCACCATGGTGACCAAGGACGCTTCCCTGATACGGAGGGGGGCCACTTGCAGAAAAAACAGTACAAGGCACATGGTCCAGCCTAGAGGTCAACTTGCATATCAATATCCTGGAGTTAAGAGCAGTGCTGTTAGCGTTGCAAGCATTCCATCCACTCCTTCCATCAGGAACGATTGCTATCCAGTCGGACAACATGTCTGTCATCTGGTACATAAACAAACAGGGAAGGACCAAATCCTATCCCCTATGTCACAAGGCCATAAGAATTTGGCATTGGGCGACAGCTTCCAACTGCTTTTTAATCACAACACATATCCCAGGGAGCTCCAATGTGATTGAGGACAAGCTGAGCAGATGCATTCTCTGTCCTCACGAGTGGTCTCTCAATCTGAGTGTGACAGCAGAAATTTTCAGCCGTTGGGGCCAGCCATGCTGCAATCTTTTCGCTTACCCTGAAACAAATGCAGCAGCTACTTTGCCCTCTTTCCCCCTCACGGGGAGTCGCCGAGAGACGTTTTGACTCACGACTGGCCCACAGGTCTCCTCTATGCTTACCCTCCGATACCTCTGATATCTCTTTTTCTAAGGAAAGCTATTCGGTTGAGATGCAAAGTAATCCTCATTGCTCATTTCTGGCCTCATCAAGTGTGGTTTCCCTTCCTCCGACTCTTCTGTTACAACTTCCCTAGATCCTGGACACTCGTCAGGACCTAATATCTCACCCACAAGGGCTGACTTCCCCAAACCTATCCACTCTCAAGCTGACAGCTTGGCTTCTCCACTTCCATTAGTTGCCAGGCAGGAAACCGTCTCATCTGTCCAAGATATTATTCTGGCCTCCCATAAACCATCCACCAGAAAACTTTACAGAGACAAATGGAAAAAATTCACTACCTGGTCACATAATCGGATGCTAGACCCCTTTTCAACTCCTGCAGCTACTATTCTTCATTATTTTTCTCAATTGTTTGACAATGGAGCATCAGCTTCCACCATTCGAGTCCATTTAGCAGCTATTTCCAATTTCCATAATGGTTCAGATGGAGTCCCTCTTATTTCAACTCGACTTTGCAAGACTTTTCTCAAGGAAATTTTCCATAGCAGACCTCCTATTAGGTAGCATGTGGAGGCATGGAATCTCTCCCGGGTTCTTCAGTCTCTCTCCCTACCCCCTTTGAGCCTGCTGCGACATGTGATCTAAAATTCCTATCATGGAAATCTTTGTTTTTGGTGGAAGTCACATCAGCCAGACGCATATCTGAGTTACAAGCATTATGCATCAAGAGCCCGCACCTGATCTTCCATAAGGACAGAGTATCACTCTGGACTAATCTGCCCTTTCTCCCCAAGGTGGTTTCCAACTTCTCTATTAACCAGTCCATTGAGCTCTCTGCATTTTTTCCAAACTATTCAAACAAGGAAGAATACTGCATGAATTCATTGGACGTTCATAGACAACTACATTTCTACCTGGACAGAACTAAGCCCTTTTACAAGTCGGACCAACTTTTAATTTCATTTTCTGGCCCTAGAATGGGGTGTGCTGTATCTAAAGTTACTTTATCAAAATGGCTTAGAGATTGCATTACCGTCTCATATTCTCTTACGAATGAATCTAAGCCTGCTCAAATTAAAGCTCACTCAACTAGGGCTATCGCAGCTTCTGTTGCCTTTCACTCCAGGGCTTCCAGGGATGACATCTGTGCAGCAGCCATTTGGGCTAAACCCCATACCTTCATCAAGCATTACAAATTGGATCTGGTCTCCAGGGGAAGAGCGGCCTTCGGCTCAATGGTTCTCAGGAATGTTCTTCCATAAGGGCCACCCAGGTTCTCCAAGTAGCTTGGGATTCTGTCCCATCAGTGATGAATAGGAAGAAGATTAACAACTTCAGATAAAGATGTTATGTCTTACCATAACATTCCATCTGAGTTGTTGATCTTCTTCCAGTCATCACACCCCGTCCCCCACCAGAGGGTCTTGGTGGATCTTCTGAGTCCTTGTGGTGTTTCAGGGTTTCTGCGCAGAGATGGCCTTTGTCTTTCTGTTTCTTCTATATGTTGCATGCAAACTCGATCTGAGGTAACTGAGAGAAAGGCATTGTGGGTAGCAGCTTAGCTCGAGAGTTTTGGTGTACGCGAGCTTGGTATAAAGCCAACTCGGTTCTGAGGGCTCAGAACCGAACCCATCAGTGATGACTGGAAGAAGATCAACAACTCAGATGGAACGTTATGGTAAGATATAACTTCTTTTTTTTGCTAAACTTTCACCAAAGGATGGTCATATCTTGGAAACGGTACAACTTAGACCTATATTGTCAAAATATTTTTGTTTATTGTCAAAACATTTTTGCTAGCCAGACCTAAGTTTTTATATTACAAGAAGAAATTCCTCCAAGAGTACATGTTTATTGAAAGATTCACAGAAACATGAAAGTATAAGCTTACTCGTACAATTAGCAATATAACACTGAATATCTCTAAAGAGCAACTTACAGTGCCAATATTAAAGATGGTTTTCTTCAACAACATCTAAGGATTCAATGAAAGTCACGTAACACTTTGTAAGAAAATTTTTTTGAAGAATTAAGTACATATGGAAATATTTATATTCATAATTATTAGCAAATAAGTAGCACTATCTCAAGTATAGTGTGACATAAAAGAACATTGACAATTAATGTTCCTGTCTCCCACCATGGCACATAACATCATACCATTCAATGACATGTAGGGCTCTCATTTATGAAAATATGAACAGAAATATGATAATATGAATAATAAGTGACAAACAGTTATTAGTTTCTCTACTGTAGGGCATCTTGGATTAGCAATTTTACTAGAATTTTGTTAACAAGGCCTTACCCTTTCTAATATTGCCTATTATTAGCTGGTAAGTCACTTAGTTAAAAAAGTTAGACACAAAAAAAGGTCAGGACACCATAAGGAGCTACGGGCGTAAACTGGAAGTATACAAAAAAGGCACTATAGACTCAAATTAGTTAAATTATACCCTGACCTAGGAATGGGAACCCTTCTTGTCATGGCTATTAGAAACCCAAAAGTCTTGGAGAAATTAAAACAGAGAAACAACAAAGAAAGTATTCATCAAACTTGTTAGATTCTGAGTGAAGCAACTCATTTCCGTCTCTGTAAGGAAGAACTTCAATGAGACTGGTGAGAAATGCCCATTAAGTGCTCTGTGAGATGCTAGGCTGTACCACAGAGATGCACTTGTATCAAATGAAAAAGAAACCAGTGACTACTACAGAGCACACATAGGAAATGGAAAATTCTTTATCAGTGAATAAATGGATTAATGGGAGGGTTGTGCAGATGGAGAAATCAGGGAAAGGAAAATTATGCCAGGTCTATTATGTTTACTGAAACATCTTCTTAGCTCAGCATGCCGATAGATAATATATTCATTGATAAATGCATAAAGAAGGATGGGGGAAGTGAATGCTGAAATACAAATTGTGATCACTGGCATTACCACTATGAAGTGGTACAAGGCAGAAGCAGCACTGGTATTGTACAGTAGCTCCTACAAAATAGCAAGTTTGGAGATTTTTTTTTAAAATTATTACTGGTCTCACTTCAGAAATTCCTTTGAAGTAATGAAAACTGCACATGTATTTGTGTGCTAATGCAATATTCAAGTCAGTTATTGTTCACTTCACGTCATTAACAGGAAAGAAAATGTTTAAATCAGGATTCACTTCACAGCATCATTTTCATCAGAATGACCCTACTTTATGCATCCTTCCTAAACGTACTTAGCAAGCCGATCAATCCTCCTCCTCCATCACACAATGCTTACCCTGTCCTTCCCCAAACGATGACATGGACAAAGACGTGCAGCCAAGTAACATACAGAACAGCTAACCACACCACTTCAAACTGGAAATCACATTGCTTTATAACTACTCCTAACCTGAAGGCAGTTACATGCTAAGCAAATGAGAAACAACAAGGAATGCAGGTGGCATTATGGCAACAGTGACAGTACTGCACCGTTCAGCTACAGTACAAGTTATCTGTATGTGCTGAAGTGGAAGGAACAAACATGATGTTAGCAAGAATAAGAAGGCACAGAGAGGAAGATTTAGAAATAAAAGACTTAATGCTAGATGTTATCTATCCATAAGGCTGTAAAATAATTTTGTCAAAAATTACACCATTGTAGTTGTTTCAATTGTGCTACAATTACCTGTATTTTGTGAAACACTAGCATGAAATAATGTTAAAGACAAACTGTACTAGTAATAAACATACTAAACAGTGTACAACATAACATACTTTTACATACGTACAGTATATAAATTCATACTTGAATACAGTAATAGTATATGCTGCCGTCATATACCATATGCACCACACAACACATCAAATGTGACACTGCAAAGAAAACTTTTTGTACCGGACTACTCATACAATGTGACACAATGATAGAATTCTGTACCAATGAGCCATGCAGTGCAGCGACAGTATGAGGAATTACGCCTACAATGAGGCAATTTAAAGCAGCTTCTGCCATTTACTAGACAGTCCCTCTTTCTGTCCCAGGTAACTTAACCTGTTTGGGAAAGTATCTTTAAATTTTTAAAAGTGTACTTCATTAGTTCAGAATAATGACTGAGGTGAAAGTTCAACAGCCTACTAAACCATGAGACAAAATGGAAATTTAGAGTAGATGTCTTTCAGCTGCCTGGCAAAACTTAAAACTTTCGCACCATATGTTATTGAAAATCACCATCCCTACCTAATCTCTCAATAAACTCTGTCACACAGATAGTATCTCTGCAGTACACTATACATTTTACAATATAATTGATAGTCTGTAGCAACAATGTGGGGTTACCACAGTAGACCTCCACCCTGTAACACAGTAATTCTGAAGCATTTGTAACAAAAATATTCTCCAGGCAAGGCATCTTGCGTTTTTCAAAATCTAGACTCACAAAAGGTATGCGTTCATAAAGTGTGTCAGCATCACATATTTGAATGTGGCTGTGGGGTCCTAAAACTTAAACTTGCAAAGCTGAGATTGGCATTTTGTGTAATACTGCTCCAAAAATGTTACAGGTGTCACAAGCTTTTTGGTACATCTTCTCACTGCATTCAACATTAGTCAGACTCTGGGTACCTATGATGCAACCCAAACTTTCTGGAAAATTACAGAAACACTTGTTTTTCACTTCACATCAAAGACCTTTTGAGATACTACACTGAGAAGAAAAGTTCTGCTTCCCCCAAATTAAATGGAAACGAAGTACAATCTTCTGTTGGCGCAGTAACATATCAAGTGTTGCTGGCTCGGTATCACTAAATAAACACCACATACAGAGACAATTATAGATATTATGGATATTAGAAATCATAATGAAACTAGCCCTGTGGCCAAACATTTTCTTGACAAACATGATGGTTGCCCAAATAGTTTGAGATTTTGTATTTTGGGTAAACCATTTTTTATTGGAGGTGGGGGAGATTATATTCAGAAATTACTTGAATTGGAGACCAAAATGATTTTAAAATTTAAAACTCTAAAGCCCTATGGACTTAATTTGGAGTTAAGTATTTAGTTTACATCATAATGATTATTAGTATAATACTATTATTATGGATATAGCTTAATGCTTAATGTTTGTTTTGTGGTTTATTATGCTGCATTGTTCCTTCTTTGAATTTATTGCAAGTGTCACTTTAATATTGTGATTACATCAGCATTTGATTAATTAATTGATATCAGATGTCTCTGTTAATTATTATCACTTTATATGTGTGTGTGTATATATACTCCTGACAATACATACATTTTTTATGATCCGTTGAAGGCGAAAGGCCGAGGTACCAGATCGTTAATAAAGATTGCTGGTAAAGTGCTTGGAATGTGTTTGTGGAATTATAGTGTGACAGTCTTGGTCCATGGATACAAAACCTATGTAAGATGCAGACTTAAGAAGTCTGCAGTATTCTATAAGGTTTGCAGACATGTATTAATCAGTTTCAGATATTTAAGAGTGAGTGACAGCAAATTCACAATATGCACTTACCAGTGTTTGCATTAGAAATAAACAATAAGCAGCTCACAAAGTATTTAATTGTCAAAGAATTCTCTGCAGTTAATGGAAATGCTATAAGGCATTATTAGTACACATAAATAACTGCAAGCATTATAAAGAGTGCTTCTTTGCAGCCATAGATACCCAATCCCTTCTTATGGGTCTACTTCAGTAGATCGAATTAACACAACATTGAACTGCACAATATCGAGACCAGAATGCTGAAAAGGTTCAGCAACGAAAATGTAAAATAGCTGAACTCAAAATATCATCAATGCTGCAGATGAGTGTATACAAACATGTCCGACACCCTTATCCTGTGAAAACGTTTAAGACAAACTGTATTAGTAATAAATGTACTAAACAGTGTACAATATAACATACTTTTATATACGTACAGTATATTAATTCATATTTGAATACAGTAATAGTATATGCTGCCGTAAGATACCATATGTGAAGATGTGATTTCCTGTAGATGTGAAGTACGAGATGTTAGATGAGTTCACTAAATTTACAGCATCTAGGTAGTACTTCACATATTATACCATATATGACATTTTGAGTTTTACTCTTTTGCGTTTTCTTTGCTATGCCTTTGACCTGGCATCTTTTTCATGTGATGGGGATATGCTGTGTAACAACAGATTGCCCTATATCACTATTACAGTATTGTAAACAGAAGGGAACTCCCGCTCATGGCAGACCATAACTCAGCCAGTATACCAAAGCCTAATCATCTTGTATGTAGCGTATGTCAGCATTATGCTCCCCGCACTGAATGTAGAGCATAAAAGGGATGTACAGATGCAGCTACCCAGAACTTGTTACTGTGCTGACTACCTAGCTGCCAGATAAATGCCCCATTGGGGTTGTTTTTTCTTTTCTTCGTCTTGTATTTTATTTTGCAACCTAGAGTTCATTTCATCCAAGATGGGAAAATGTACGTGTGGGAAACAGATTCCCCAAAAGTATCATCATGAACAGTCTCTTTTTTGTATGGGTACTTCCCACGACCATACCCTACTGTAGTATTTATAAGGCATTTGTGCCAAATACACTCAGAAGCTGTTTTCCCTGACCATATATCTTGAAAACCAACATCTTAAAGAGTTAGCCCAGGGTACCATGGAAGAATCCTTTAACCCCTGAGATACTGCGATTACGTAAGGCGGCGGCCAAGAATTCCCGGCTGGATTCTTTTGCTGTCAAGCCTAAACTGGATGTCCCTCTAAAAATGGGTAACAGCTCTGCAGTTCGTTGTTTACATAGGATTCCTCTGCAACAACTCCATCGGAGGTTGGCAAGGATCCATCTTTTCGCATGCCTTCTCAGACAATGCAGGCATCTGCTCTGGTCCTAGAGGGATTCGGCTGACATTGATCAGGGAGGAGGTTCCAGGTTCTCTTACTGAATCGTACCAAGTGTCAGAACCTCCAATATTTGTTAGGGCTGATGTCCCTTCCAAGAAACGACGAAAAATGAAGCAAGTTTTGGTCCATCCCAAGGATCATCAAAGGGAATGGTAAGAGTTTACTCAGGACTTGTTTTCTGCCTTGATGGTCCTGAAGACTCCTTAAGGAGTTTTGGCACCTGCTCCTCCTTGGACATCTACACCTTCGAAATGGCTTAGGGAAACAGACTCCTCAGATGAGGATTCAGTGTCTAATGAGGGGTCTTTGTCCTATTCTTCACAGATGCTAGGATGATGAAATACTTTAAGTGGGATTCTTCTCAAGTGTCTGACATTCAGAGAATTATGAGTTACTTCAGGTGGATACTCCTAAACCACTGGCAGTTCCTCTTGTGTTGGCTGCCTTGTTAGACACTTTCATTGCTACTTCCAAGTCTCCCAATTCTCATCCTCCTGTTTCTAAGAAACCTGACAGGGTCTCTTATGTTCCTGAGGGTTGTCAATTTTTATTTAAATGCCCTTTTGCTGATCCTGCTGTAGTGTCGATCTCTTCTGACAAACCTTCTAAGCTCTTGCCCCCTTCCAAACTTCCTTCTGACAAGGACAGTCGGGCAATGGAAAGGACTGGTAAGAAAGTTTATACTGCTTCTACTCTGGCCTTGTCCAGGTACGCTCTGGCCTTGATTGTCAGGTTATTTCTGACCTCCCTGATTCTGAAGGCAAATACTCTGCCTTAACTATTTTAGGTTCTGCTTCTCAAGTGGTTCACCACACTGCTAACTGTGGCTATGATGCTGCTAAATACTATACCAGGGCTGCAGCTTTTGGGTCTGTCATGAGGTGCTATTCTTGGCTTCTTCTCCAGTCTTAGCCTGTGGACATTAAAGACAAGTTGTTGGGTGCTCCTTTGGATAATAAACATCTTTTTGGGATTGATGTTGCTTACCTGTTTAAGTCTCTTCAAGAGAAAGGCAAGAGGCTTGCAGGGCCTTAAACATATTTTGTCTCTCCTATCCCTAAGCTCCAGAGGAATTATCATTCTAGATCTGATTTTGTTTGCAGGCAACCCCGCTAGGAAGGGTGGTAGGCTGGCCCCTCTGTTAAGGCTTCTCAAATTTCTGTGGTCCGGAAGCCTTCTTTAGCTGATAAGCCTGCTTCTCTTTGACAATTCATCCCCCCTTAAAACAGGTTCCTTTGTCCCTTCAGCTTTCCTTTTGTCTTCCAAACTGGCAACGCATCACTTCAGTATTGGGTTCTATCTATCATCCATCAAGGTTACTTCGTGGTATGGAAGTCTCTCCCTCATTTTTCAGGGATTCCTCAACCTCCTCTTTCTCATTTCCCAGAGGTTCTAGGGTCCCTGGTGAACCAAGGAACTATTCAATCTGTCCCCCCTCCCAAGTGGGAAAGAGTTTTTATTCCAGGAAGCTCCTGGTTCCTTGAAAGGAGGGGACTTGGAAACTTATTCTGGATCTCTCCCTGCTCAACATGTTTCTCAAAGTCCCTTCTTTTTGGATGCTTACTCTTTAAACCCAGTTTCCTCTTTTACTACCAAAGGCTTTTCTGTTGTCTTTAGCTATGAAAGATACTTACCTTCATACCCATACTCACCCTCTTTTCAGGAAGTTTTTATGTTTCTCTGGGTCTTCCTTTCATCTTCATTTCTTGCCATTTGGCCTCTCTGCTGCCTTAAATGCATTTGCAAAATGCCTAGCTCCTGTGATTTCTTTCTGCAGGCTCAAGACATTCCGATTTTTCCTTATCTAGATGACTTGTTTACTTCAGGCGCCTTCTCCCAATCACCTGTCAGAGGATTTGGAATTCACCATCTCTCTTCTTCAAAGTCTGGGGTTCATTATCAACTTCCAAAAGTTCATCATAACTCCCTCTTAGGACCATGTGCATCTGGGATGCAGGATTCAGACAGCTCCAATGTTGACTTCTCTTCCACCTCCAAAAGTTTTTTTCATTTACAGCCTTCTTTCAGTCTCCTCTTCCTTTGACTGCCATGCCAGCCAGGGAGTTTCGTTGAGCCCTGGGATTCATGGCTTCTTTTCCAATGTTCCCTCTTGCCAGACTGCATATGCAGAAGCTTCAATGGTACCTCAAGTCAGTTTGTCTGCAGCACTGTCACCCTCTGGATTTCAGTGTCCCTCTCTTTCCCTGTCTAAAGAGGGAATTTGAGTGGAGGATTCAACAGTTTGCTCTCAACCCAGGCCTACCCTTTCAGCCTCCAGTCACTTCTCAAGAGCTGTTCACCGATGCCTCAGACATGGGGGCGAGGGATCTTCTTTTGGTCACCTGAAATTTTAAAGGTCTCTGCCCCCCCACCCCCATCAGAAGTCAAACTATATCAACATCAAAGAGTCTATTCTGGCCCATCAAGATTTTCACCCCATGTTCTCTTCAGGCCTCTTGAAGGTGTACACAGACAACCCTTCACTGTAGTATGTCAACAAGCAGGGAGGCACAAAATCTTACATCCTGTGCAGGATGGCTCTTCAGGCTTAGGAGGTGGCTCTCAGTTGTCAATTAGCTCTTCAGGCAGTATACATTCCTTCAGAGCACAATCTAGTGGCAGACTATCTGACCTGGTCCAAAACACAGGCTCAAAACTGGATGCTTCACAGAGACATGTTTCTAAACATTGTCCATCGGGTGGGGTATTCCTCAGGTAGATCTTTTTACCTTTCCTCTAAACAGGCAGCTTCCTCTTTTCTATTCCAGAGTGCCATGCCACCTGGTGTGGAAGACAAATCCCCTTTCTTTAACTCAGAAGGGGGTGTTTCTTTATGCTTTCCCTCCTCTTCCTCTACTACCAAGAGTACTTCAGAAGATTCAACTGGACTCCCCAAAAATTTTGCTAGAGACTATCTTTTGGCCAAGAGAGCATTGGTTCCCTCTCTTAATGCATCTGGTCAGGGGCAATCATCACAAATTACCACAGGGGTTGGAGTTCCTCACACAGAACAAGGGGTCGCTCATTCATTCTCACTTACCCACTCTTCAAATGACACTATGGGTGTTAAGGTTTTGATCCCTTTCAGGCACTTTTCTGAGGACATGCTCAGGGTTTTAAAGGAGGCAAGGAAACCCTCAACCAGAAAATGTCCAAATGGAAAAAATGTTCTGTCTGGTGCCATGCTCATAACCAGGACTCTTTTCCAGTTGGGGTCCCTCTGGTCCTCTCTTATTTGTGTGAGTTGCTCCGGTCTGACCTGGCCTCCTTTTCTGTAAAGGCCCATTTGCCAGCCATTTCTGCTGGTCTCCTCTTAAATCCTCTTTTGGCTTCTCGTTTTGAGGACAAACAATTTCTTAAAGGTGTCCTGCATATATTTTGGAAAAACTGACTCAGGCTCCTAATGAGCTTGCAGATTCTGCTTCTTTGCAACACTGCACCTGGTAGACTGTTTTGTTGCTGGTTCATACTTCTGCTCAGAGAGTTTCTGAGCTCCAAGCTCTTATGGTCATTCCTCCTTTTTTGTTTCACAGGGGCAGGGTGTCCCTTCGTACAAGTACTTCTTTTATGGCCAAGGTAGTAAATGAGTTGCCCTTGAATCATTTGGTAAAACACCTTCCTTTTTCCCCTTTTCCTCTGTCTGCTAGCAAGGGGGCCCTGCATACCTTGGATTTGTGCAGACAGCTTGGGTACTATTTGGATAAACCTAAGTCCATTCCTAAGTCTGATCAGCTTTTTATTTCATTTCATCCCAGGACACTGGGTTTGGCTATTTCTAAGCATACAATCTCCTCCTGGATATCCAAGTCCAGTTCCTTTTGTTATACTTTTCATGGCAAATCTATGTCTACATCTATTCAAGTTCATTCCACCAGGGCTGTTGCCTTTTTTTGGTGCCTTCTTCAAGGGGTTGGACACCAATTCACATCCTTGAAGGTGCTACTTGGTCTTCAGTGCAACTCATTACATCAGATTGACGCCTCCAGGTGCATTTGCAGTTAACTCCTACCACTGCCTCTAGGTGTCAAATATTGCTTGTTCATATTTGCATCAATTCCAAAACCATACTATGTACAAGGTTTTAAAAGATTTCATGTTAAACCTTACACAATACCAAAGTCAACTGCATTAATATTTGACCTCTGTCTAGTGCATGTAAAAAGATATTAAATGTTGTTTTTACGATATTAATTTATATAGATATAATTTTCACATTTTTCTAAATATCTCAACAGCCAGGTAACACAGAACTCCTTAGCCTCATAAGAAAACACTCAGCTAGACAAATAAAATGCTGCAAACAACAGTATGTATGCAATTTGAGTGGCTGCTGAGATATTGTACGTTGTTTACAAAATATTACAAATACAACAGCTACTGCGTTTACTGTGAATTATAAAATTCATTTTAAGACCTACAACCTAAAGAATACTACCACTATAAAAATAGTTTGTACTAAAAAGTTTGCCCTTTATACTTCTTTTATAATCCCTGTGGTTCCAGAGATGTGAACACTTGTTTGAAATGTGAGGACATAATCTGATTCTGTCAAAAGGCTTAGGTTCCATCCACTGGAAGTTTCAGTGCAAACCTCCTGAGCTCCACTGGAGTGAACGAGTTAACTAACCATTACAAGCTGGATATGGTTTCCAGGGCCAGAGTAGATTTTGCTAGAACCATTTTATATGGGTTTGTTGAGGGCTCCTCTCAGCATTCCACCTCCCAGTCTTTCTTGAACTTTTTTACTATCCCTTCTGTTTAGAATACTGCAACAGTGATATAGAAGGACATGGTACAGTTGTATAAAACCTTACCATAACAATAAACGTCCTTCTCTTCACCGTTTCAGTATTCACTGCCTCCTTCAAACCCCCCTTTGTTTGCTTTGTTTTTTTTGTTTTAGATCCCCTTGTGGCTGAGGCTTTCCCCTTTTTCTTCTGCATTTTTCCTTCTGGATGTGCATGGACTCCACTGTCCTATGGAGACTCTTCTCTTCTAGGGTAATACAGTTCTCGGTTACTGCATCCATATGTCTCCTTTATGCTCTTTGTTCAGTGTGGGGTGCATAAGTTTGACATACAGTGCATACAAGATCATTAGGCTTTGGCATACTGGCTTAGTGTCAGGCTGCCCTGGGTAGGAGACCCCTTCTGTTTAGAATACTGCAGCAGTAAAAAGAAGGACATCTCAAAAACCATCAAACTGAAAACAAGGTAGCAAGTAGATGGAAACAACCACCACAGATCCAGAAAAATCAGTTTACTCACCTCACACCTCTAGCACTTTGGCAAAAATGCCTTCAAGGAGGACATCTACTGTTATCGTAAGATTTTACACAACTGTACTACTTACACACATGGCCATATGTTATTAATACCAGTCTATCATGCGGCTCTGTTTCTTCCTTTAACATGAAGGTGTAACATGCCAAGAAGACTTACTACAGAAGGATATATTTCTCTAACATGAATTGCTATTGTAAACCATGTTGTTTTCTAAAACAAACCTACCAAGTAACCTTCCAAAAAGGGCTGGAACATGGCAGTCAAGAAAAGTGTAATACTGCTTCCATTATCAGTAAAGAAGATATCTTGCTGTAACATCTCAACAGCTTCACATTTGCCAAGCAAAAAGCATCCTTCTTCAAAGTCCTATAATAAGACAGAAAGTAAACTAATCAGTCCTTAGCTACTGTAAAGCAAAGTCTGTTTTAAAGAGCTATTGTCCATCTGCATAACTACTTTTTAATACTTACTAGGATTCCCAGTAACAATTTGTGATTCTTCATCATCATGTGAAAGTAAGATTTACACATCCTAAGTCATTAAAAGTTTTTGCACACACTTGGACCTTAAAATAAAAAAGTTCCATCACTTAAAAGAATATTTAGTGCATTAAATATGTTAATAAATAGTACAGAAAAAATGTACTCTGTGTTTACAGTCTAACCCTGGCCATATGTTAGAAACCCCGGGAGGTCAGAACATCAAAACATATGAAGGAAATGGTGATTAAGATTGTATAGGTTCTGAATTACTATGAAATGCAACTAACAATGGTGGGGACATGCAGGCACACAGTACTCATTTTTGACAAGGTCTCTGTAAGCAGAGTGACATAACTAATCATATATGTGCTAGGCACTGAATAGCCCCAGCTTTAGGAGCAAAAGACAACATAAGTACAGAGATGTGTAGTGATAATGGGAAAAATCATGTGTGACTGATGTGACAGGCACTGCAGGCAAGGGATAGAGTCATGATTGAGTAATATGAGCGCATGTATGCAATACAGAGGCACACTACTACATGTAGCACCCACCATGTACAAGAAGGACTGGACAGTAGCCAAAAGATTCATTAATGTGGGGTGCAAACTGCAAAGTGTCAGACTTGCTCATCATACAAATTGAGGTACAGAAAAGTAGAAAATGGAGGAACAGCAAGCAGAGGTAAATAAGGGTAAGCACAAGGTATGAAAGGTGGGGGTAATTGTTTTTATTGGGGAAACAGCATTTTTGTAAATTATAAAAAATTAGGGAAGGTGGGGAACACCTGTGGATAGAATAGCGGGAGACAGGCAGGTGGCAAAGGCAGGCAAACAGAATATAGACAAAGACAATGGTGGCAAAGAAGCAAAAACTGGGGAGGACAGTGGATGGACACAAAGAGACATATAGAGAATGGACAGATGATGGTGGGAGGGTTGAACAACAACCAAGGAAAGGGGGTGAGAGATAAAGAAGGGAAATATCAGGAAAGGGAAACAGTGGATTCCTGACATGGCTGGATGCCTGTACTGAAAAATAATCAGGAGAACAAGACAAACACTGCTTTATTAAGCTTTCACATCACTGATTTATTAAAACCAAAAGAGATAATCTTTCACAACAAGTGATTCTTCCTTGGCGAGAAACCATGTTCTCTCTTTTTACTGTAATCAATCATTGTACTTCTTGTTTATGTCAGCATTTTTTTACACTTAACTAGCTTGAAGTCTGCACCCCTTGAAACATTAAGGATTGGCTGATGCTAAGCTGGCCCAAGCATCCCTCACATGGATGGCCAGTGTTATGAACTGGTTGCTTCCCTAGCTGTTCTAAAGGGCAGGGCCTGCTTGTCACATAAAGCTGCCAGTCACAGCAGACAGCATTCCATATTACTATAGCAGACATCCATCTGTCAGCACACCTTGGCAGCCAACAGCCTCTGCAGCTGATGCCAGGAAACAACTGCAGGCTACTGTCATCCACTATTAAGACAGAAACACCCCCCCCCCAAAAAAAGTAGACATGAAGACCACTAGTGGCCTCTCCAGATCACATCCAGAAGGGAACCATCATCCCCCAATTAAAAAGCATGACCTGGCAACCACTAGTGACCCGCCATTGGAGATGGTTGTGAGCAGAGACCAAGATGCGTTGTAGCATTATCTCCTACCCCTCCACGACTGGACCTGCAGAAGGATGACAAATTGGGAAAAAATTATCAGACACATGCTACAAATCCAATCATAGCTATTCCATGGGGTAGCACAAGCTTCAAACATATATTGCCTCTCAATACATGCAAGCATGTTCAGATGCCACTACTCCACTGCTGGAAAACAAAATATGAAGCAGAACAATTAGGATAGTGGAACATAATGGCACTGAAAAGAATGCTTACAGAAAATTTCTGGTTCCTTCATCAGAGCCACTGCCTCCCAGTGGTGCAGCAGGCCAAGGTGGCACAAGTTCAATTCACTTCACCAATGCTAGCACTGCTCTTCAGAATGAATGACACACCATTTTATCTAGCTCACTACAGGCATCCATTTTACACAATGGGTCATCACAATGGCACAATAGGCACAGACTAAAGTTCCTATGCAAGAAGAAAGTACAGCTGTGCAGGTAAATTCCCATAACTGTTGATGTTTGAATGTGGTCACGCCTGACATCCAGGCTGACTTTTCAGAGTTGAAAGCCTTTCCTGAGGCACAGTTTATGTTGCCTTACTTCAGATGTCTACATGTACGTGGTGGATAGGCATTAACCACTCATTCCATCTTTAGTTCTTTCTTGGCCTCAAGCAAGGCAAGGCCATGTGTATGCCAGGGACTGCTGTACTGAATCATGTCTATGTCAGGGTCTGCAGAGTTTGCTTGCCACTTGGGTACATCATGTGGTATAAATAACACCATTCCACCTAAATGAATCTGCACAAGGAGGACAGGGGACCAAGGTACAGGAATGAAGGGGGAAGAGGTATATGGCTACTCACTCTGACCCCCTTATAATCCCACTGCAGGAAAGGGGAGGAGGGAGACAGACAGACAGGATTGCAACACTGACCATATCTGAACAACTACAATTACAGAAAGCTGTCTACACAACTGTATAACAGGTCCATGAGTGTTTAAACTGGCTAACGACCACAAGGATCTTTTTAAGCCTAGCCATGCACCCCAAATATCTGACACGTTCTGGTACCCTTGATAAGTGTAAGTAGGGGCTTAGGAGATAAGCAGGGGCCTAGGAAATGAACCATTTACATGCTGCCTGTGTCCACTAAAGACATAGCAGCCAAACCCAGGGATGAATTTTCTGTCCCCATCCAATTGTCCAAGATGCACTTGAATTGAGTTAGGGAGGAACTCTGCTTCACATGGATAGGAAGCCTATTCCAGGGAAGCTGTGGTCTCTGGGATACAGACTTGTCTCTGCAATAGGTCCTATTTATATCATAGGCAATGTTCAAGTCTTCAGAATGGATAATTCTAGTGCTGTCTGTTTTGCAGATATGCCGGAGGGCCATCAACGTGGGGTCTGACAATGCCTTGTATGCCAGGCACAGATCTCCCCTCAACAGTCTGTAGGAGATAGAATACAGGGATAGAAACTTGAGTTGGTCTGCACAGGACATGGTACTTATGCCCTGTATTCTTTTGGTGAAGAACCTCTGTGAATGTCCCAATTGTTGGATATGCCTGGATAGGTACATAACATAGGAGGCATTTTACTCAATGATAGGTCTGATGAATGCTGAATACAGTGGAACAATGACTTCCTTGGACCTAGATGCCACACCTTTATTTATAAGTTGCACAACACAGAATGATTTCCTCACTACTGCAGACACATGATGGCCAAAGGTTAGATTACTTTCTATGTCCCCAAGTCCCTGATTACTGTTATTCAAGGGTCACTTGCAGTCATAACTTACAGGGAAGAGGACAGTGGTTGACTCAGTGCCTCGATCAGGACAGGAATATGCCCTTTGCGACAGTAAAATCAAAGCTAGCCCTACTGTAAGACATCACAACAAATCTGTAAAGTGTACACAAAGCATTAGGCAAGGACCAAGTAGCTGATTCTGGGATGCCCTGAGCTCTAGTAGTGGCAGAGTCCCTTGTAAAATGGGGTTTGACCTTATCCTGTAATGTCTTGCCATATGTTATACATAAAAAGTTAATGCAATACACAATTTACTTTAAATCAGATTGTTTTGTCACTTCAAATTATCTATATACATCCATGGACAGCAGGATTATGTCTCTTTTTCTTAGGGATTACAGAAGACCACTGGTAGTTGAATAGCTTAGTTCAGAAATTCCTCAGTAGCAACTTTTGGCAAAATATCTCCGGACTCTATGGAACTTCGGAAAGGATTCTTGAACATAATGACCTGTAGTCTGAAGACTCTCCGAGCAGAGGTGGAAACTATCAGGAACACTGATTTCCAGTTAAATTTCAGAGGTACAAAAGCTGCTATTTTAAGGTGACAAGGCCAGTTGGGGACAGACTATTTTCAACAACTGTCAAATACACCACTGAAGTTCCAGCCTGACGCATGGAAGAAGAGGGACTAGAAAATCGAAAGGATGAGAATGTCGAAGCCAAATGACTTTAGAAACCACTGGAGCTCTCTCATAGAGCTTGGCCAGAGGAAGGATAGGAATCTAGAATCTCCTTGTGTTCTGACTGAGTGTGCTTTTCAGCTGATAACTATATTTTCTGGGACTTTTTAACTGTTCAGAGTTGAATAAAACAAAAACTGAATTCAGTTCAGAATACAGTTTGAATACATTGGGTTTATTTAAACTGCATTTGCTTTAATATTGCTACACACTCAAGTATGCTAGCTTGCACTGCACTTGGATTGTTTTTATGGTGTTTTAGCTGCTTTTCTGTAAAAAACAAAAAAAAAATCTAAGCTTGTTTCCTGCTTTTCATGTAACTAGTCTAGTCCACATACAGATTTGCTGTATCCAGGACTGTCTGTAAGCTTCTGAGCCCGCCACCCCAAGCCTTTCTGTGTTGGAGGGAAGCCTTCTAGCTTATCAGTGGGAGTGGTAAGCACTAGGTAGCCTATCTACCACAAGAGGAGTGGTTTCTGGCCCAGAAATTGTAGTTTATTGGCCGTTTGGGTAGTTTTTTCTCTCTCTTTCAACTTTCTGGTTAAAAGCCCGCATTTGTGCTTTTCCCACCATTCCTGTAACTAGTCTAGTCCAGATACAGATTTGCTCTATCCAGGACTGTATGTAAGCTTCTGAGCCCCAAAAGCCTTTCTGTGTTGGAGGGAAGCCTTCTAGCTTATCAGTGGGACTGGTAAGCACTAGGTAGCCTGTCTACCACAAGAGGAGTGGTTCCTTGCCCAGAAATTGTAGTTTACTGGCCGTTTGGGCAGTTTTTCCATCTCTTTCAACTTTCTGGTTTAAAAGTCCACGTTTGCTCTTGTTTCCCACCTTTCCTGTAACTAGTCTAGTCCAGATACAGATTTGCTGTATCCAGGACTGTTTGTAAGCTTCTGAGCAGTGCCAAATTCTGCTCTTCAATTTTTCCCTTAGATCTGCTAGTTCTCTCCTCTCCTACACTTTTATTAGCTTATTAGTCTAGCACTTTACCAGACTTCTTGTAGCAATTATTGTAGCACACAAAAGGTGCTACCAGCACTAAACATTTTACAAGGAAACAGCACCACTACTTATTATTAATGCCCACCCCTCCAGGCATGTCTAAAGGTCAGTTACCTGTACTTTCTCCTATTAACCTGGTGAACTTGGGCATCCTGAGGCAATGTAGCAACTGCCTCATGTACACCGACAACACTCTCCTCTTACCTCCCAACACTCAGACTTGCGAGAGAAGCACTTATATATCCAAACTGGAAGCCACGCACCCTCAAGCCAAGACTGGAATAGCTGGTCAAGAGGGGAAGGTCAACACTTGCACCACACCACATGGAACACATAGCTCTCCAGAACACACACCAGCACTGCCTTCACATAAAAACACAAACCACACACCCACCTTTGCAGAGGCTCTCAATAAAATCTAACCAAACAGCAGAGACCTTCAAGGCATAAACGCACTCAACCACCACAACAAAACACTAATCACGAGACACATAACTCTCCTAAACAGTGTGCCACTCAACCAAAGCCCCTACGGCAAAACAGCATGCCCAACACACTAGTCATAGGTGACTCGATAGTGAGGCACACTGATGTCCCACTCACTAGGTTGAATAAGGAGAAAGTAACAGTCAGCTGCCTGTCAGGTGCCAGGATCCGCCACATAACACACACACTCAGGTCCCTCAACAACAGGTACAAATATGACTCTGTCATGGTACATGTGGGTGTGAATGACCTGAGACATACCTCCCTGGACTACATCAAAAGAGACATGGAGGAGCTCTAGGATTATGTAGCCCAGGCATGTATGACCCTAGCCCTGAGCAGCATCCTACCATCACCCAGAATGATACCACAGTACAAGCAGAAAATGATTGATTTCAACAATTGGCTAAGTTTCTGGTGTCATTCTAAGGGGATCCATAAGTTTCTGGTGTCATTCTAAGGGGATCCAGTATCTATCTGCCAGGGATGACATGACTGACAGACCTCGATGCTTTTCCACAGATGGCCTGCATCTGTCACCCCTGGGCTTCGGATACTGGCCAAGGCTCTTGCCATCCCTATAGTGCCTTTTTAGGCAGTGTTCCAAAGATCAAATTACCACCATAACACCTACAAACAAATGCAATCTGAGGGTCATGCTGGTCAACGGTAGAAGTTTAAATCTAAAAATGCACTCGCTCGAAGCACTCTTTAAAATGGAGAACATCAGCATTTGTGCTGTAACAGAGACCTGGGTCAAAGCAGCAGAAAGCACCCCTGCACTACCAGGCAGTAACTCATTCCACATCTTTCGGCCCCAGAACTTGGACCGAAGCTCCAAAGGTGGTGGTGTCCCCATATTCATAAAGGATGCGCACACCTCCAGACTGATAACCCAACATAATGCATCAGGGATACTTCAGGTGCAGCTAACATTGTGTAAGACAGCGATTCAGGTCGTAGCCTGCTACAGGTCCCCAACCATGTCCCAAGACTCACACTCCACTTTCCTAAGCACCCTGGAGAATGTTGGGTCCAGCCTAACACTCTCATACTAAGCGACTTCAACTCCCCCTCCATTAACTGGGAAAACTATTCATATTTCAATACACTTGCCCAACGTTTCCTGGAATTCATTAATTTCAATGCCCTGGACCAGCTTGTTCTTACCCCTACTAGAGGTAGCAACATCCTTGACCTGATCATTACTAACAAGGGCTACTGTTGCGCTACACCAATAGTCAACTCCTCCTGGGTTAGATCCGACCACAAACTAATCACCCTGGAAATCCCCCCCCCCCCCCCCCCACACACACACACACAGGTAAATCACCATGAAAAACTTCTCCAAAGCTAACTTTGGGCTCCTAAAAACAGAGGTTGCTAACCTCATGGCACCCCTGCAAATGGAGAATAGTTGCATGACTGCTGAATCATACATCAATGCACTGTACAAACATGCACACAAATGCAAAGATCTCCCCATACCCAATAGAACCAAGATGCTCTCCTCCAAAAAAAGGAAGCCAATCAGGTGGTCCCCTGCTATAAACAAACTCTACAACAAAAGGAGAAAACTGACGCAGAATAAGGTGAAGTCCCAAGACTGGAAAAATTCCCTTATCAGCTTCAACAAAAAGTTGAGATCTCTCATCAACTCCTCTAAAACTAGCTATGAAAACAGAATTGCAGCAGATAGTAAAGACAACCACAAGGCCTTCTATAGTTATGTAAAGACTCTCCATGGCAATACCCAGATTTGCTCTGAGCTACTGCACAATGGTACCTCCTATACTGAGCCAACAGATATTGCCAATATACTGGCCGGCAGATTCAGTGCCAACTATACCCCCCCCAAAGGACCAATGATAATACCAGTAGATTGCCAGGCACCCAGTATTACTGCTGCACAGGTTAAAAACAGCTTCTATGGGACCTGACAATATCCCTGGCTGTGTTCTACATGAACTACAGAGTGAACTGGCACCTTACCTGTGTGCACTGTTCAATCACAACCTCACCTCAGACTTTGTCCCTACCAAATAGTGCACTGCTACAGTCATCCCACTCCACAACGGACAAGTGACTACAGACCCTGGGAACTTTTGCCCCATTAGCGTGACGAGTCTGATATGCAAATCTATGGAATGCATCGTCATAGACCCAATACACAAGGATATAGGGAATCTCCACGCATTGGATCCCACACAGTTTGGTTTTGTGAAGGGTAGATCAAGCCTCCTCAACCTGTTCAACTTCTATGAGTCAGTCACCAGAGCAGTGGATAAAAGCAAGGTGGTTCATACAGCCTACCTTGATCTGGCCAATGCCCTTGATACCATACCCCACTCAGGAATCATAGAAAAACTCAGTAAGCTAGGCATCAACCCCTATACCACTAGGTGGGTTGCAAACTGGCTTACAGAAAGAACCTACAATGTGAAAGTTGCTGACTGCAAGTCAGACTGTCGACCAGTCACGAGTGGAGTCACACAGGGTTCAGTCCTGGATCCTCTCCTGTTTGGTATTTACTTCTCTGAAGTCCAGGCCAACACGAAGGGACTCTGCCTGACAAAGTTCACAGAGAATTACAAGCTGGGAGCTATTATTAACTCAACCACCGCCCCTTCTAACAACGCTAACGTTGACGCCGTAATGGCACCCACCATGGACACCTCAGCTACTGCTTCGAGTTTAGTGATAGATGCGCAACAAGCTAATAAAAAAACTCACCAGTCTACTTTAAACTTCATAGAGAAACGGTTTCAATTAGAGAAACCGGAACGTGTGCAGGATTCTCTAAAGAAAAGGGAACCATCCTCCATGAAGCAAGAGACTCTGTCAATGAAGCGCAAGCACGACAGCCCATTGAGACAGGGCAAGAATGCCCGCAAACAGTAAGAGGCGTTCTAAACCTTTCATCTTTTATTTTGAACGACTTTCATGTGTCCCTTCTTTCAAAGGGGTTAAGCTTTATACCTATGGCTAATTTGGATTTAGTAGGTATGATTACTGATGTAAAAATGTTCGTGAGGAACTTGAATCTGAAACTTCTGTTTAATGTCAACATTGATTCTAGTATTACTCTTAGAAAGCGTAGCACATTTATACTTGTGAATGTACCGATTACTAATGCCTTTTGTAATGTATGTGAAGTTGACTTTAGGGAACAATTTAATACTCATGATAGGAGGTTCATCTATAATTTAACTTATGAACAACATCTTGCATTACAGAATCTTAAAAGAAATAATGAAATCATTATTAAACAGGCAGACAAGGGTGGTAGCATTGTGATTATGGATAGGGCTTGCTACAACTTATCAATGGAGAAGATATTGGTGGACCATTTGTCTTTTAAAAAAATTAGTTCGTTGGATGTCAGGAAGCACATTACTGATGTTAACTTATCTATATATGATATGCAGTTTAATAATAATATTAGTTTAGAATTGTTTCACTTTTTTTCTGTACCATGTCCTACTATACCTCAGTTATATGGACTTCCAAAAATACATAAATGCTTGTTAGATCCTCCTATGAGGCCTATCGTCTCTGGCAATGGGTGGGTCACCGAACCTGTTTCGGTGTACCTTCAGAAGCAATTATTTCCTTTTCTGGATAAATGTAATTTTGTTATTAAGGACACTGGTGATTTTCTTTTTAAATTATCAAATTGGTATTATAGTGAACCACGGAATTTAGATGATTTTTTATTTGTTACCTTAGATATTGTGTCACTGTTCACTGTTATCCCTAACTTGTATGGTGTAGAGTCCATTAGGAAGTTTTTGACTGTTGAAAAAACCTTAACTTGTGATTCCATTCAAAATATATGTTAACTGTTGGACCTAGTACTTAGTCATAATGTGCTCATCTTTAATCAACAACCGTATTTGCAGGTCAACGGGGTTGCCATGGGCACCCCTGTACACATATGCAAACCTTGTATTATATCAGTGGGAATTGGACAATATGCATGATGGTAAAAAGTTTTTTGATGCACATGTTGTGTTTTATCAGCGTTTTGTTGATGACTGTTTTTTAATTTGGAATGGCTCTAGGGATAATTTAGAACAATATCTTGTATACTTGAATAGTACGACACCCTTTTTAAAATTTAAATCAACTATTACTAATAAAGAGGCCTCTTTCCTTGATGTTAGTATTTTTTCTAAAAATGGAATTCTAAATACATCTGTTTTCAAGAAAGAGACCTATGTGGGTAGATATGTACATGCGGATAGCATGCATGCCCCACATGTTTTTCGAGGTGTGGTTAAGTCTCAATTTATTAGAGTGAGTAGACTTAACACAGATGATACTATTTTTAGTGAACAGCTAAATGATACATTTAAAGATTTCATTGACTGTGGCTATGAAATGACTATTTTGAATGAATTAAAAAACTATGTGTCCACTAATAGAGATTTATTATATGCTCCATATTTTAGAAATCCATATTTCACAGATTTTGATATTAGAATAAATTCAACCGCAAGCCCTGATATACAAAGGTTTAGATATGTAACTGGTTATGCTAGTAAGGTCACTCTTGTTAAGCGTACAATCTATAAGTATTGGCCCATCTTAATGGCATCTCCTGAACTCACAAAACTGTTAGGTGATAAGCCATTTTTTAGTTTTAGAAATATGAGAAGTCTTAAAAGTATGCTATGTTACAAGGATTTTTGTCCTCCCTCAAATTTGTCTTTTGATAGACCCCTTTGTTCCGTATCCTATTTTGGCACTTATCCATGCCATCACTGCTCCTGTTGTTCTGACTTGGTTACTGTTTTGGAATCCAGTAAATATGTGCACATGAAAACACGTTATACTTACAATTTTCATGTAAAAGCCACTTGTACTTCTACCAATGTGGTATACATGGCATCATGCACTGTATGCCCTGCATATTACATTGGTAAGACTACACGTAGACTAAAGGATAGGATTATTGAGCACAAGTCAGAAATCAGGAGGCAGTGTGCTCAGAATGCTTTATTTAAACATATTGAGACTCATGGAGACCAACATACACTTAGGTTTAGGGTTATAGACTTGGTTGTTCCCTCTAGTAGACATGGTGATATTAATAACTTTCTTGAGACTAAAGAATATCAGTGGATAGTACGTCTAGGAGCTGATAGCCCTCCTGGCATTAACAGTACAGTCAGCATTAAACCTATCCTTGTTGGATTGCAACGCAATATGAAATGAGTATTTTATTGATTTTTATGTTTTTTGATATATACCCTTTTTTATATATATTTTTTATATATTTTTGTATTTACATAGTTGAGGTAGATAAATGTATTGTATGTGTATGTGTGTATATATATTCACACACTTTTTTATAAAAGTTTTTAAATGTTCTTATTAAATGTGTATAGCTTTTTGATGTGCATTTTTGAATATGTCATGTGACTTTGGCTGCAGTCACATGATTCTCTGGCTTGTATAAAAGCAGTTGCTTTTTGTATGTCTGTATTCAGTATTGAGAAAGGGTTATTCCCGAAAGCTTTGCGTTATAAAGTGTTTTGTTCTCAACATTCTTTGTGTGATTTTAGCTATTATTAACTCCCCAAGTGATGTTGACAACCTACAGAAAGGCCTCATTGAGACCAACGACTGGTGTCAGAACCATGGCCTTAAGCGCAATGCCAAAAGATATGTATTCATCCCCTTTGGGAAAAAACTGGTTCCCATGAATTACTACATCGATGGTAGTCCACTGAACACAGAAGGTGCTATAAGAGATCTGGGAACACAGGTCGACAGCAACCTCTCTTTTGAGCACCACATTGCCTCTGTGGTCAGAAAGTCCTTCTATGATATTAAATCTATTATATATAATAATTATAATACCTGTTTTCTTAATATACAAAATCTTTTTAATACCTGGAATAATATGTTTTTTACTATGGAGGAAAGACTTACAATTATTAAAATGATAATATTCCCCAAGATTTTATACTTAATACAATCAATAATACTTCCACCTACAAAAATAATTATCAAGAAACTGAACACACTAATGTTAAATTTCTTATGGGCACCTAATAGACCTAGGATTGCATTAAAGAAACATACTAATAGCTGGTCTCAAGGGGGTATTTCTTTTCCAGACTTTAATTTATATACTATCTCTTCTACTGTAAAAGTTATTACTTTATTAATAGATCAGTCATATGTCACAAAATGGAAAGATTATTGGGAGCTAATTAGTATACACTTCATGAAAATTTCCTTAACACATAAAAATATGATTGTAAATAACTCCATGTTATGGTTACTAAAGGAATTTTGTACTTCACCTATTACACCTAAACATATGGTTTGTTACCCATTAAATATTATTATTAGTTATCGTAACTTTATATTCATGCACCCTAAATATAGGGAATGGAATTTTATTGTATTTCCTATAATGTATGCTCAGGGTATGCTTTTGTCATCTACTTCTGAAGGAACTCATTTAGCTATAGATAATGATCTAAAGTACTGGTATCAGTTGATATCTGATAATAAAGTTAAAAATCTAGATTTCTTAAAACAAGAATTTGATCTAAGAGAAACTTGCTGGTTAGAGGTTCAGACCTTTAGACAACATCTCATTAATAAAATAGATTTAATGTCTATAACTGTTAAAGAATCTATTCCAACACTGATTGATTACTTGATATTAAATTTACAACATAAAGTTTCTGATAAAGGTAAACTTTCATACATACATAAAGTTATCAGACAAGAAACTTTTACAGTGTAGATTCATACTGGAATTATTTCACTTCTATTAATGGGGACCCACCAAATCAACAAGATAAACAATATATATTGGAATCTGCTTATAGAACGTCTTCCATTGTCTGGAGACTTTATACATGGAAATTTTTACATAGATCTTTTATACACCTTTGATGATGAATAAAATAAATAATAAAGATAATCTATGTAAGAGATGTAATGTAGAAATTAATGCTGACTGGGCTCATATGTTTTATGACTGTATAAAATTGAAAGAATACTGGAAGTCAATTAATGAATTTTTGCAGGCTCTTTTACAGATAATTTCATTATTTCTAAATCTCTTATATTATTCAACACACCTGTACCTCAAAGTGTTAAAAGGTTAAGCTTCCCTTGTTATGGTCTATTCTAGCAGTGGCTAGGAAAATAATAACTAGAAATTGGATTTCAGATACACCTCCTTCGTTCAATGAATTTAAAAATGTTATGAATATAGTGTGCCATATGGAAATAAACACAATTAGGACTAGAACAAATAGAAAAACATCTTATTTTATTGTATGGGATAATTTACAAAATTTGTTAAAAAATTTTAATTTCAATAGCATGGTATTTTAGTTTAATTAATTGATCTGATTGTAGTGGATGTCTTTGTAAATACTTTAGTTGTTTTGTTGAATATTATAATAATACCTATTTTTAATTACTTGTATAAAATTGTTATGATATTTCTCTTATATGTTAAAACAATAAACCTGTTTTGAAAAAAAAAAGAAAGTCCTTCTATGTGCAACATCTCATTACTAAGGGTTTTGCATCCAGGACGAAAAAGGTCATTGTCTCCCTCTACTCTTCCCTCATTAGGCCAATCATAGAGTACAATTCTCCATTTGGCATGTACCTCACTAGACACCTGCAACAACTGGAGAGGCTGCAAAAGTACCTCACAAACAGGATCCTAAGCCATAAACACTTGTCTTATATGGACAGACTCAAAAAACTCCAACTATTCTCCATCTCATATCGCCTGCTTAGAGGCGATCTCTGTTTGACTTGCAAAGCCATGTCTGACCCAGCTGTGTTAGAAATGTTACATCTTAAGAAATCTCAATCCCTCCGCACCACACACTGCAGAGACCTCAACCTCATTACCACAATCAACAGAACATGCTGGAGGGACAGGTTCATAACCCAGAGACTGCCCATGCTATGGAATAGACATCCCATACATGTCAAACAGAGCGCCTCACTGGCCCTCTTCAGAAATCTTGACAAGTAGATGGGAAATAGAAAATTCACCCCGGGGATCACTCCAGTGGCTCTACTCGACAGAGGCACTGGGAACTAAAGTCGGTGGTATGATGCCAGGGTAATCCTATGGGCTAGGCTTGTAAAGGCTCCAGGGCCATTAGCATAGTACACACCTATGAACCTATAATGGTGGAAGTCATGTAACCCAGAGTCCTTAGAAACTCCCTGGCTGTGACTGAAGCCAAAGGAAGAAGGGACTGAAATAAAGCAATCAGTGTTAATGGCTTGAGAGGAGGCAGGGATGCTAGCACTGGAACAGTCTACAGTCTGCAGCCTGCACCCTAAGAAAACATGATCCTGAGGAGGGGTCAGGAATACGTTTTGGAAATTTACAGTAAACTCCAGGCTTTGCAGGAGACAAATAGTAAAGTGAAGACGCTGAAGTAAAATCTCTGGAGAAAAGGCCTTGAAATCATCAGGCAAAGGTTGAAGCCGAAGCCAAGAATAACTTCTCAACAAAGAACCAAAGGCAGCAGCCCTAGATGAGCCATCAGCTGCATCAAAGCTGCATTTAATGGAATGGAGAGCAACCTGAGAAGACGTCCTTACTAAAGAAAGAGCCAACGTCTTCCCCCCGGTGTCAGGAAGGTCTGAAATAACCTGACAGGCCTGAGAGAGAACAGCCAATCTATATCAGGTCATATGGGTCTGACAGTTCACAGCTCTAAATGCTAGGGTAACAGAAGTATATACTTTCTTAGCCAACTTCCCCATAGTTCTGCTGTTGTTGTCAGAAGGAAGCAACTTTGCAGAATGTGACAGTTTTCATGGCTTGTCAAATGCAACTGATACCACAGAAGGGTCAGCAGAGGGGCACTTATAAAGAAACTTGCAGTCTTCAGGCATCGTATAAGCCCTATCAGGTTTTTTGGGAGCAGAAGGCAAGAAATCATAAGCCTGAGAGGCAGTGGAAAAGGCACCAAGCAAGGCAGCAAGAACAGGAGGGACAGTAGAAAGCCTAACAGACTCTATTTGCAGAAAATCATAGTACCTCTTCTGAACATCAGACACCTGAGCACAATCCCATTCAGACTGCGCTTTCTTGGTGTTCTTCGCAAACAGCTGAACCTCAGGCCAGGAAGATCCTTCCACGGTGTCTTTAGCTAACACCTTAAGACACTGGTTTTCTAAATAAATAGCTGAGGACAGCTGACTATGCAATGTCTTAGGGACAACGGCCTGGCAAACAGCACAACACATATGGTTGTGGGAAGCACCTAAGCAAAATAAACGCTGCTCATTATGATCTTTATGGGGTATCTGTTTACCACACTAGCATTTCCCCATTCTGGATGAAACCAACAACCAACCAAAGTTAAAAAATATATAAGATAACAAAAACCCCATTGGGGCACTTATCTGAAAGCGGCTTGGTAACCAGCAGACGAACAAGCATTCAGACCGACGATCGAAGATGGGGTTTGGACTGGAGGCAAAGAAGTTTTGAGGATGGTACATCCAGACATCTCCTTTATGCCCTATGCCATGCACAGGGTGCATATGTGTGATGTATGGCATACCCATTACAACCTAAAGGATTCGGTAAACTGGTCGGGCATTGGGCTGCCCTAAGCAGGGGATCCCTATTGTAAAGAAAACTGCAACAGTGACATGGAAGGACATCCAGAAGTACATCAACTTGCTATGGCAGTTGTCTCTTCCTGTGGACTAGAGGGAGAATATTGTCATTTTAGCTAGGTATGACTTCCTTGTGCTGTGCCTTACTTCCCTCATGATCTTTAGCATGTCTGCAGAAAAAAGGTAGTCAAATGGCAGCAGGGTCATACATTCCAAGCTGCCTAGTCTGAGTGTGGTCAGTTTTGAGGTATGTTAGGGACTTCCCGGACTGTAACAGGAGGTTCACATGCTGCAGTAGCAGTAAGCTTTTCTTCTGTACCATCTGACTCATGGGAGAACCAGTGCAGCTGGGGCCACAATCGGGCAAGAGAGATTAATTTCTGGCTTTTCTTCCTTCAATTTTTGAACTAACATAAGGAATAGGGGTATGGGAGGGAAAAGTACAGTTGTGTACCTACCATAAATGTAGATGTTCGAGTGTATTCACTGTTGCAGTCATTACACTTGGGTTATCCTACTGGCGGGCTACCCATAGTCGGCCTGAATTCCAAAGTCTTGGTCCGGCGTTGGTTGCTGTTGCCTCTTCCCCGTCAGTGCGCCAGGGGTATATAAGATGCAACCGATGCCATTTTCTTCAGTTTTTCTTGCCCCAGATGTCAGGTGCTCCCAAAAGGGTAGGCTAAAAATATTGCTTATAAAAAAGCATGGATTAGCATAAACATTACTTCATCTACAAGCAAATATACCACATAGGTTGTATAGAATAGAGAAGTAAAGATAAGCCCCAGCAAAGAAAGGGGGATGGTGGGTGGGTAACCTGGACTGCAACAGTGAATACACTCGAACATCTACATTTATGGTAGGTACACAACTGTACTATGTTCATCGTGTTTCACTGTTGCAGTCATTACACTTGGGTAGAATCCCAAAGCTGAGGTTGGGTGGCTGGGCCTAAATAGAATTAGGAGTGGCTATGAGGCCCTGCAGAACTGCAGTGGCAAAGCCTGCTCTGGATTTAGAGTAAAGAGGTAAATGGTAGTGCTTTGTAAAAGTGTGCACTGAAGTCCAGGTTGCAGCCTCCAAAATGTCCTTGGTTGGTACTCCTCTGAGGAAGGCTGCTGCTCTGGTTGAATGTGGCCTAATGTCCTTAGGCACTGATTTGCCATGTTGTGAATAGCAGAAACGAATGCAGTGGCCTATCCATTTTGAAATAGTCTGCTTTGAGATAGCCTTTCCTTGTGATCCTGCAGCATATGCCACTTAAAGTTGCTTAGTCTTTCTGAAAGCTTTAGTTTTGTCCAAGTAGAAGCATAGCTGTCTGTGTATATCCAAAGAATGCAGAAGTCTCTACCCTTTATTCTGTGGGTTTGGATAAAAAGTAGGCAAATGAATGGTTTTGATTAAGAGCCACACTGGACACTACCTTAGGCATAAATGTTGGATTCGTACTTAGAGAAAACCTGCCCGGATGGAAAATAATAAAAGGTCCACAGCCATTAATGCCTGTAACTCAGACTCTTCTTGCTGAAGTTATTGCTAGGAGCAGAGCTGTTTTCCATTATAAGAATTTTATCTCTGCTGTATTGGCTGGCTCAAAAGGAGGCAGTGTGAGCTTTTCCAAGACAAAATTGAGGTCCCATGTAGGTATCGGTGCTCTCCTTGGAGGTTTTATGTTTTTGGCCCTTCTGAGGTACTGCCTTAGCATTGGATGTGAAAAAATAGGTGGTTCCGTATTGTAAAGAGCTGAAATGGCAGAGGCATGGATCTTAATTGATGAGAAGGATAGGCCTTTGTCCAGCATCTCAGTTAAGCATTGTAAAATCTGAGGAATATTTGGAACAAGCGTGTCGATTCCTTGTGCCTGGTTCCAAGCACAGAATCTCTTCCATTTTTCTGCATAAGATTTTCTGGTGCTGGGCCTCCTGGCCTCCAAAATAACATCCATAACTGCTTTAGAGAGAGACGTGTTCTGAGTGGTTATATTACCCGCCATGCAGCCATATTTAAGGTTCTGAGTTGACTGTGCAGGATCTGATTGTTTTGTTGGGTCAGTAGATGAGGAATTTGAGGTAAAGTCCAGGCTGGGCCTTGAGACAAGCTCTTTAGGATTAGGTACCAGTGCTGGCGTGGCCAGTCTGGACAATCAGTATCATTTTTGGCTTCTCTTGTCTGACCTTTAGTCATACCTTTGGGAGGAGAGGCAGTGGAGGAAAGGCATATACTGCAAGGGTTTTCCAGCTGAATGACAAAGCATCCACCTTCCATGCTTGTTTGTGATAAGTCCTTGTGCAGAATTTCTGTAGTTGGCAATTGTGAGGGGAGGCAAATAGATCTATGTCTGGGCATCCCCATTTTCTTATTATCATGCTGAAGACTTGTGGATCTAGTTTCCACTCGTGAGGGTCCATGAGGCTTCTGCTTAGTTCGTCTGCCAGAGTATTTGTCTTTCCTGGCAGGAATTGTGCTTGCAGGTGCACTTGATAAGTCAATGCTGTGTTCCACAAAGTCATGGCTTGTCTGCAGAGGGGGTAGGAATGTGTGCCCCCTTGCTTGTTTATGTACCACATGACTGTAGTATTGTCCGTCTTTATCAACAGTTGTCCTGGATGGAGTAGGTCCTTGAAGGCTGTCAGGGCATTCTGTACAGCTAGCATTTCTTTTTGGTTGATATGAAGATGCATTTGGCTTGTGGGCCACGTGCCCTGAATACATTTTCCTGATATGTGGGCCCCCCAGGCATAATCCGATGCATCTGTTGTTAATGTCTGCCTGGCTGTGGGTAAAGTGAATGGCTGTCCCTTGTTGTGGTGACAGGCCAGTGCCCACCATCGAAACTCCTGTTGCAGGCAGGGAATGAGGGTAATTAATGTTTCCAGGCAGGGGCAATGTTGAGTCCAAACACTTTTTAGGTACCATTGTAGCTTCCTCATATGCAGTCTTGCATATGGAATTAGCAGAATGCAGGATGCCATGAAGCCCAAAGCCTGCAGAATTTTTCTTGCAGGTAATTGGGTCTTTGTTGCCATCTTTTCGAAGTAAGAAGTCAGTTGCCTTTGTTTGTCTGGCATGAGATAAGCCATCTGGACAGTTGTATTTAAGCTTGCACCCAGGAATATTATCTCTTGAGAGGGTACTAGTTTTGATTTCTTTTCGTTTACTGTGTACCCTAGGCAAATTAGTAATCTTTTTACAAACGCCAGATGCTTCAGTAGAATGTCCTTGCTCTCTGCTTGAATAAGGCATTCCTCTTTGTCTGCAAAATGCAATTACTGGTGCCAGGCACTTTGTGAAGACCCTGGGTGCAGTAGATAAGCCAAAGGGCAGTGCAGAGAATTTGTAGTGCATTGAGCCAGCTATGAATCTGAAGTATCTTCTGCAAGATTGTCTGATTGGGACATGCAGGTATGCCTCTTTGAGGTCCAAAGTTACAAGCCAAGCCTTCTTGCCTAGCATGGGCAGAAGCTGCTGCAGTGTCAACATTCTGAATTTTGGAACAGCCAGAAAAGTGTTTAGAATAGACATGTCCAGTATTGGTCTCCAGGCTTTGTCCTTTCTGGGTACCAAAAAAAGTCTTGAGTAAAATCCTTGTCCCTGCTCTTGCTGTGGTACTCGCTGAATAGCCCTCATGTCCATGAGAGATGAAATTTGCTTTTGTGCCTCTGCCCATTGATTGTGTGGCAGGTCTGGCATACCTTTTGTCTTTTGAAGAGTGTAAAAGTGGAACCTGTAGCCCTGAGAAACAATATTCAAGACCCATTTGTCCTTGGTGATCATGTGCCAATTTTGTGAAAAAAGTGCTAGCTTTCCCCCTAAGGGTGCTGCCAAAAGATAAGTGCTTGGCACTGGCAGTGGAAAGTCATTGGGCCTGTTTCCTATATGGCTGTGATTTGTCTTCTCCGCTTTAGGAGGTAGAAGCACCTCATTGTTTAGGTCTGTATGAGCCTTGGGGCTGAGATCTGCCTCCAAGGCATCTGTATCTGGCTCTTTGTGGTCTGTCTGACAATGCAAAGGGACAATTCCTGCTAAATCTGGGTGGCTGAACCTGTAAGCAATCCTTTACTGTCTGCGTAGATTTCGCTTTATCCTCCATTTTCTTTAACACCAAACAAAGTATCATGCTGTAATGGAGCATCCAATAATTTTGCTTTAACATGATCAGGCAGATTCTGTTCCTTTAACCAAGCATGCCTTCGAATGACAGAGCCTGTAACAGCGGCCCTGCAAGAGGCCTCCAGTGAATCAAAACCACATTGCAAAGTATGCTTTCCCACTTGTTCAGCTGCATGCAATAAATTTATTTATTTATTTTATTTTATTTTACATTTGTTGACTGGGCTAGTCTAGCTGGATACATGTCCATTTTCAGTAGAGGCCCGGGGAGAAAAGCTCCAAGGAACAGAGGTACATAAACAAAACAAAAACATAAGCTGATCAAGTAATTATTATTATATTTATAGGCAATAAAGCAAGTAAGTAGTTATACATATTGTTTAAAAAAGGTACAGACTTGTGTAGATGGTCTAACATGGCTACACTGTGGACCCTTAAGGTTTTGGGTCAGGTAGAGGCTTAGGTGGGCTAAGGTGGGCCAGGGACGTTTGCATTTCCTTTTTTTCAGAACATTTAGAATTTGTCAACATTTTCTGTTTTAGCAGTGACATTAAGTATTGCTGATATTTAAGCATATGAAACTGACAATTTAAAGCCCTTACAGCCAAGGTAGCAGAGGTGTAAACTTGTTTCCCCCCATCTGTCCAGTGCTCTAGAATCCCTATCAGAGGGTACAGGGTCTTTTGCAGTGGAAGCCTTGACCCCTTTGGGACCTTGAGATATAGTTTCTGGGTCAGCAGCAGGGTTTTTATACAGAAATTTATGTGAATCTGCAACCCTGTAGTACCTGTCTGGCTTAACGGGTGCAGGGGGTAAAGAGTCAGGAGACAGACCGGACTCTGAAAATACATCATCTACAATGTCTAGTACAGGTGGAATAACAAGAGGTCTGTGCTGAGGCAGTAAAAGAAAATCTCTGAGCCTTTTCTTGGAATCTGAGTAATCTTGGCTCTCCCAGTGAAAATGCTCCATCATGGTATGCAGGGTTTCCCCAAAAGAATAGTCCTCAGGAGGAGAGGCTGAAGGGATAGATTCTTCAGCATCAGAATCCTCATAGGAAGGAAGAGAGTATCCCTGTTCAGAAGAGGAGTCAGATAAAATGGAAACCTGATCAGAAGAATCATATTCAGTGTCTTGCCTAGGCCTCTTATCAGGAGGGGGATGGGAACCCCTGATCAAAGTAATCAGGTCTTCGGCCATTTTGAGCATCTGTTTGTTAGGCATGGAAGTCTGTCCAGGAGAATGCTGTACTTGTTTCATTGTCTTTAAAGCTGTTTTAGTCTTTGCCTAGGAAGCTGAGGTTGGCTTGATATTTAACTGTGTAGGTCTGAAAACACCCTCAGAAGCCGATGCCTGCTCAGCGGCTCCGGACCCATCTGAGGGAATAGTTTCCGAAGGTCCAATACCTTGAGTATCCAGAGGCCTAATTGTCTCCACATGGGAGTTGGAGGCGGCCTGTGGCTCTGAGGTAGCGGGTGTCAGGGGCTGTGAAAGCACCTCACTGAGAACTGGGGAACCAGCGATTGGCCTAGCGGAGGCTTTGTCGTCAGTTTTGGACCTCGGATGCCTGTCCTTTTCTTTTTCCTTGCGCTTTTTATGAACTCTGGTTGTCGGCTATTCCGACAGCATTATATAATTAAACCTTCGGCCAAAGTAATGAAAGGCAAAATCGTACCGACGCTTAATAGTGCGTTGGTTAAATCTAGCACAAAACCGACAACTAGCAACGTTGTGGTCAGGGCCTAGGCAAGAAATGCAGTAAGAATGAAAATCCTTATGAGGTATTTGCTTCCCACAAGAAATACAATTGTTAACTTTTTCTGACATCGGTCTGGAGCAAGAAAAAGGTTTCCCCAACGGTGTACTTAGCTTTATTGAAGACTTCGGATCTGAAATTCAATTTCGAAAATCTCAGGAGTCGGCCGACCGGCACTTGCAAACTGCTTTTGCTTCGGGCACCACGCGGCAAGAAAGACTGAAGAAAATGGCGTTGGTTGCATCTTATATACCCCTGGCGCACTGACGTCGTGGAAGAGGCGACAGCAACCAATGCCAGACCAAGACTTTGGAATTCAGGCCGACTACGGGTAGCCTGCCAGCAGGATAACCCAAGTGTAATGACTGCAACAGTGAAACACGATGAACATCACTGAGAAATACACCTGTGCAATTTAAGGAAAAGGCATCTACTGACTAAGCCTATCTGTTTGCAGATCTGCAGTAGAACTTTTTAAAGTTGCTTGTTGTTTGGCGAAGCAAAGAGGAATATAGTACAGCCCATCTGTCCAACATCTGCACATGTGGATCTGCTGAGGTCCTACTCAAGTGACATGCCAATGAGTTCTACTGGGCATACATGGTTAATTCTGGTGTGGTGTGTTTGGTCTGAAAGGAATGTCCTTGCATTTTATGACTTGTTACATCCACCATTCTAGTTCCTTCTTAGGACTAGAATGGTATGTTCCAGAGACTGCTGCTCCCAGGTGTTTTTCTTTTTTCTTGGGCCAGCAACCCCCACCCTAAAACATCAAGCCTTCCTCCTGATCAGTTTACAGGTTCTTAACTTGTGCTCAGCTGGGAAGCTAAGAGTTCAGCATCCATTAGTGGTACCAACACCCTAGGAGACAGTATTTTTATAGCCTTATGTCCCTCCCCTCTATGCTAATATCACAGTTACTCTTGGAAGGCAATGGGGAGCAGCCTGAGGACATGCCCCATCCCGAGCCAGTAGGATGGCCATGCCTGCTCTTGTCCTCCCACCTCCCAACACACATCTTGTTTCTGACCTCCAGCCTCCATTAAGCTGTTAAGTTTGGGAAAAGATGCTGGTGTATTTAAGATGGTAGATGACTAAAAGTGAATATGGGTTCCTGAGGGGGCATCAATAGATTCTTACTTTAAGAAACAGACATCTCTCTTAATAAGGACTTTAGCGATACAGCCCTCTACTTCTTTGATAATCAGGTGGCAATCTGAGGTGGACATCAGGGAGATGGTGCCTAATGAAGGGTGCAAGGCCTGTTCTTTAGTCCTGGGGGACATGCTAGGGACCATAGGCATAATGGGCTCCTGACGGGTCCTATCTGACACTTCTGTGTTTGCAGGTGTCAGGGTCAGGGGCAGGCTGAGTACATTCATAGAATTAGTGTTTTCAGACCTGAAGATCTTCTGTGGACTTGCAAGTGCCAGGTTCTCATTCATTCTCCATGTGGGCACTCTTCTTTTACTTTTAGGCTTGATGGCCACACCATGCTCTAAGTTTGCAGATACAGAAGAAGAATGACAATGAGACAAATCTCAAGCTTGGTATGCTTTGTCTTAATAGTCTTTAAATGAAACCCCTGACAAATGGTGAATTAGCCATATCATACTCTGGGTCAAGGCAAAAGACAGTTCTCGTGGAGGAAGTTCACACTTACAGGCACATTGGTTAACTTTTTCAGAAAAGAATATAGCTCACACTTCTGTGTATGGAAATCTGTTCCTGGGCTCCTGCTTATTAGAATTACCATACAAAGTATAATATGTTAAACTGAGTCACCGATGGGATATTTATTTCTTGTAGGCCTGAACTGACAATGGACAGCGACTCAATATCTCGAAGTGAACAGTAATTTGCCATGAAAGAAATTGAAGCTGGAGTAGACAGATGTCACCTATATACCAAGTACATGGAGACACTTGAGGTAAGGTAATTTTACGCCTGGCTTTGTGGAAAGGGATCTTGGCTCAGAAAAGTCAGGCCGGATGTCAAACTAAGCCTGGGGCATAAGTTATTACTACAACAATGACTATAAGACCATCAGGAAAATCCTGTGCTCCTTGGCACAACAAACTGGACCCCTGCATTTCCAACTGTTTGGAGTAACCACCAAGGAGCAATATGATATCCCCATATGAACAGATACATATTCCTGAATTACGTGTTGTACACCATAATGTAGCACAGCACAACTGTGGTATAATATGGTGCACTCATGTTCCATGCTTTGTGCTCAATGTGACATGTAGAGCTAGTGCCACCATATGGGAAAAGTGCACTGCACACTGGCACCTATTCAGAGACAGGGGAGCTGACTAGCACAAACATGGCACTAAATGTCTCATGTTTGCATGATATAAAATGGCAGTACTATTTTCTTTAGGAGCATTTAAAACTGTGCAATTACGAAATACATGAATTTCAGTAAAATCTCCACAGACATGCATTTTCCAGAGTTAAGGAAGAAGTTCTGTCTGACACAGTACTTCAGCAACAGCAGCAGCAGCAAGAACAACCCCTGTGATGGATGTCAGTGACAGTGGGGCATGTGTCACAGTGTATGAGCAAACTGGGAACCAGTGACTCTTGGCTGGCACTATATCATCTGCCCATGGCTTATGGGGGTGTCAAACTGAGAAACACAGGAAATCCTGGGAAGGATGTAACACAAGGGCTGCAAGGTTCCAGGACCATATGTGGATGTATGTATGGCTAAGGTACATAAGTGGGGTGAAGACTGAGCAAAGCACTACCTGCTGTTGATAATCAGGTGCATAAAAGGGGGCTGTGGCCATAATTATGCACACTCAACATTGGTTGGCACCCAACAATGTGTTAGTACTGACCCTCCAAATATGTGACATTCATCACCTGGGCAAAGGTGATACAGAAAAGCATAATCTGGCCCACATCTGGAAGGAACTGATGCAGGATAGGATGCCATCATAGGCATCTACAACAGGTGTAATGAAGAGTTACTGACAGGATATACTGCATAAAGAAAAAGACACATAGCATTGCCAAACACAGTTCCACTTCAGAGGGGGAGCAGCAACACTGAAGAGGCTGAATGAGGCTGAGGAGTTTTAGTGCCACTCACTGGACAGGGAAAGTGGTTCCTACACATGCAGGAGTAGTCAAGAAGCATGAACTGGGCTGGCACCACCCACTGATGAGTTAGTTGGGGAAGCATTCCAGGTTACTAATGTCCATTACAGTACAGTATAGTAAAGCACAGTGATGGCGAACTTATGACATGCGTGTCAAAGGTGACATATCATGACGTTCTGAGTGACCAGTGTTCACCAACACCGAAGTTACCAAAGAAACTGAATGAACAAAAATACAAGAAATATGTGACACTGCATTTACCTATTAAAACTCTGCAACAAAAAAATAATTAATTGGTGTTAAATCAAATGCAATGTGTACCAGATTTTTTCAGTGCAATTCAAAATTACTATTAAAAGTAGGGTACTTTTTTGGTACCTTGCTGTAAACCCAATTAGCAGTGTCCATATTGTTTTCTCTATTGTAAGTCACTGAATTTTATTTTACTTTTACAATACATTGCAGCACACATGACTGGACTGTATTTTTAAATAAATGAATACGTAAAGAATTGTTTCTCTTTCATTCAGGGGGGTGACACGCCAGCAGAGTCAAGATAGGCATTTCCAAATTTTTGACTCACCGAGCCCAAAAGGTGCTATACAATAGCACAAACCACTGCATGTTTGAAGGGAAGTAATGACCAAAGTCCATCTGAATATCGGTCCTTCCATGTACCTCTGGTCTGCAGCTGCAACAAACTGCATAGCAAGGTGCATCAGTCAATATGAGCTACAGCTGTATTTTAAGGGTCTATATTACATCAGCGAACGCTTAAAAAAGCAAACGCTGATTGATCGACCTTATGTAAGCGGAAGCTTACAATCTCGAACTGTCAGATCCAAAACACATATACACAACACAAGCACACCAAACAAACAGAAATCCACACACATACACCTAAAATCTGACACCTAACCCTACAATAAACTATGCACACACCACTAACTATCCACTTACCTTAACCCAAACCCTAACCCTAAGGTCCGTCACTATCGCACACTCACCTCACCTGCTCCCTAACCCTCATGTCCACACAATCGCACGCATACCTAACCCGAGCCCTAACCCTAACTCACCTAACCCACCCTAACACTCACATCCACACAATCACACACTTACTTGAATCTGACCTGCAACTTTCCACCACAGCACTGAAAATACCGAAGCAACAGAAATGGGCAACCAAATTCTTTCCTTAGGAAAGTTTCTGTTGCTTCGATATTTTTAACTTTCGCTAAAATAAGGTTGCTCAATCAGTGTTCGCTTGTTTAAGCGTTCACTGATCTAATATAGACCCGTATTTTAATGTGCAGCAGCATGCATGCCACAGGGGGTTATAAAGGCATACGTGTAGGCAGACAATGCTGCCATGTGTATTCATGCTTTTGCAAGTTCCACTGGTAGAGGGCAAGCACAACAGGACAACATAGGGTGACATAAAAATGGTCAACTGGGCACCTACAAAGATAGCAAAATGTAAGTGATACAGTTTAATGAAACAATGGCACTACCTGCAATATTAGAGTGGAAGGGGTCAGCCCTATCCACCAGTACTGGTGCACATAAAAGAATAAGATGAGCAAACAGTCTCATCAGTACAAGATGGGTATCTTGTACTGGAGTGTGCCGCAAGAGTTCCACACGCATGCCTCAAGTGTTCACAGAATCCGAACTGCACACCACTACTGAGGTACACATACATGCTAGGGGAGAGATGTGGAGGGGTTGTAGCATCACTATGACCTAAGGCTTGTTATTGTCATGGGTACAACACTCAGCATTAGCAAGCATATGTGCAGGTCAGTGATCCAGGCAAAAACAGATTCTACCTACCGCATTATGGAGTTAGTGAGTGTGTTCTGTGACTTGTGAATGACATGCATCAATTGCACAGTGACATGGAGTACAGGGACAGGCAGCATACAATGCTGATGGCAAATATGGCCTTCATAAATGCATGCATGGGATACACTGCAATCTCCATCTAGTCTGCCTCCATCGGCCATGTAGTCCATGGGAGAGTCCAGATGCCAATACTTCGAACACATGGACTACAAAGACCATTGCTGAGACAGCATCACTGTCACATGTGTGCACATGGCCTGCCACTCCCAACTGTGGGCAACAATACTCAACTGGATCAGCACATGGTATGCCTCATCAGAGTGCATGTGCACAGCCCTGTAGCTCTACCACTAACTTAAAAAAAAAAAAAAAAAGTCCAAAAAAAACTAAAAATAATAAAAAAGGCCACCAAGGAATAATGTAAATTTGCTTTCTCTGCATTCATTAAAGCAAATTTGTTTTTAGTTTTCTACCACTAACTTGACTCTGACAATGCAAGTTAACACCCTGGGCATCATCATTGGTCATGTCATGCAACCACTGCAGGATAAGACCCCTGACTTCCCACATCCTCCCAAAATATAAAGCTACCATGGTTACTTCCACTGACTCGACTCCACTTTAGTGTTGCACTTGTCTCTCACTGTGTCCTCCCCAACAAAGATGTAAGTGATGATGACTGTGCCCTGCCCACCCTTTAACCTATGTATTTATGGTGATGTTTAATGTACAGCATGGCCAAGTCATGCACTGTCCTGCACAGTGTGGATGCAAATATGGATGCATCATTTGTTCTGTGCTGTCTACATCACAGTCCACAGTTCCACATAAAGCACCATCTCTTTGCCAGTGCTGCAATTTACTGCACCTACCTATGCCTAGGCTGTGGTACTGCTACAGACTTCATCCCTTATTCTCCACCTTGCCCTTCTGCTACTACGTTACCTGGTGGAAGGCCCTGCCATGATGAGCATCTCCCACTGTTGCTGTAGTCTGTTTAATATCATGCTCTCACTTGCTTAGAGAAAAACAGCTCTTATATTCACTTTCCTGATTTGTCTAGAAGAAAGTAGTTTTTTATTCAGGCATGTCCAAGGGTCAACTCCCAGTGTTTTATCCTGTCTATCTGATGAATCTGGGCATCTTGGGGCAATGTAGCAATTGCCTCATGTACACAGACAACCCTCTCCTCCTACCACCCAACACCACAACCTGTGAGAGATGCACTTATCTAGCCAAACTGGAGGTAAAGCTCTCTCCAACCAAGACTGAACTTGACAGTCAAGAGGAGAAGGTAAACACTTGCACCACACCACACTCATCACATAGTCCCATTAAACCTACACCACCAAAATCCACACACAGAAACACAAAAACGTTCGCAGAGGCTCTCATTAATAATTAATAATCTGCTCAAGACACAGAGACCTCCAAAGCAGAAATGCAAGCAACCTCCACCCCCCAACACAATCAGTGTGCCATTCAACCACAGCCCATAAGGCAAAACAACGTACCCAACATACTAGTCATAGGTGACTCTATAGTCAGGCACACTGAATGTCCCACTCACCAGGCTAAACAATGAGAAGGTTACTGTCAGCTGCCTGTCGGGTACCAGGATGTGCCACATAACCCACGCACTCAGGTCACTTCACAATAAGTACAAATATGACTCTGTCATTGTCCATGTTGGTGTAAATGACCTGAGATGTACCTCCCTGGACTACATGAAAAGACACATGGAAGAGCTCTCCGATCTTGTAGCCCAGGCAGATATGACCCTAGCCCTGAGTAGCATGCTGCCATCACCCAGAAAGATACCGCAGTACAAGGACAAAATGATTGACTTCAACAACTGGCTAAGCTTCTGGTGTCATTCTAAGGGGATCCAGTATCTGTCTGCCTGGGATGACATGGTCGACAGACCACAATGCTTTGCCAATGATGGCCTGCACCGGTCACCCCCTGGGATTCTGGATACTGGCTAAGGCTCTTGCTGCCCCTATAGTGCCTTTTTTAGGCAAGGTTGACATGACAAATTCACCACTGTAACAGGAACAGGCAAGCAAAAACTGAGGGTAATGCTACTCAATGTTAGAAGTCTAAATCTCAAAATGCACTCCCTCGAGGCTCTCCTTAAAATGGAGAACATCGATATCTGTGCAGTGACTGAGACCAGGTTCGAGGCTCCAGGCAGCACCTCTGCATTACAAGGCTATAATGCATACCACACTTTTCGGCCACCTAACCTGAACCGGAACACCAAAGGCGGAGGTGTGTCCATATTCATTAAGAATATCCACACCTCCAGGCTAGTTGCTCAGCATAATGCATCCGAGGTTATCCAAGTGCAACTAACTCTGGGCAAAACTGCAATCCAAATTGTAGCTTGCTACAGATCGCCCCACCATGCCCCAGGACTCCCATTCCTCTTTTTGTGATATACTAGAAAACATTAGGGTTCAGCCAAATACCCTAATAATGGGCAATTTCAACTACCCCATCATTAACTGGGAAAACTACTCATGTACCAACTCCTTCGCTCAACGCTTTCAGGAATTCATAAATTCCAATGCTCTGGATCAACTTATCCACACCCCCACCAGAGGCAACAATATCCTAGACCTAGTCATTACCAACATGAGTGACCAGTGTTCCACACCTGAAGTCAACTCCTCCTTGGTCAGATGCGACCATACGCTAATCACCTAGATACATCCTGCCCCCACCCCCACCCCCATTAAGGATATCACAGTAAAAATATTCTCCAAAGACAACTTCATGCTTCTTAAGACAGACGTGGCGAGCTTCATGACACCCATGCAGATGGACAATACAGTTACGACTGCTGAATCCTACACAGATGCACTCTATAAGCACTTACATGAGTGTATGGATCGTGCTATCCCAAACAGAACCAAGATGCTGTCCTCCAAAAAAGGAAGCCAATCTGGTGGTCCCCTGCCATAAACAAACTCTACAACAGAAGGAAGAAAATGTTGCAAAAGAGATTAAAATCCCATGACTGGAGGAGTTTCCTGGTCAGCCTCAGTAAGAAGCTGAGATCCCTTATAAGATCCTCCAAAGCTAGCTACGAAAACAAAATCACCACTGATTCTAGAGACAACCACAAAGCATTCTATAGCTATGTCAAGAATCTCAGTGGCAACACCAAGATCTACTCTGAGTTACAGCACAACGGCATGAAAAATTACAGAACCAACTGATATTGCCAACGTCCTGGCAGATAGGTTCAGTGCTAACTTTACCCCCTAAATGGCCCATAACTATACAGGAAGAATGCAGAGTCCCTGTAATCACAACTACATAGGTAAAAGCTGCACTCTCTAAAGCCAAAGACACAGCATCCATGGGACTGGACAACATCCCAGGCTGCGTTTTACACGAACTTCAGAACCTAAGCACCATGTTCACTCACAGTTTCACATTAGGCTTTGTGCCCACTGAATGGCACACAGCAACAGTTATCCCACTCCACAAAGGGGAAGCCACCACTGATCTCAGGAACTATTGCCCTATTAGCCTGACGAGCCTGGTCTGTAAGGCCATGAAACATATCATCATGGAACTCATAAACAAAGACATTGGTAACCTCCAAACTCTGGACCCCACCCAGTTCAGGTTTGTGAAAGGCAGATGATGCCTCCTAAACCTGACTGACTTCTTTGAGGCAGTCACCACAGCTGTAGATGAGGGTAAGGTGGTTCACACAGCCTATCTTGACTTCGCCAAGGCTTTCAACACCATCCCCCATTCTGGAATTATAGCTAAACTCACTAAACTAGGTATAAATCCCCGTGTCACAAGATGGGTAGCCAACTGGCTCACTGACAGAACCTACACTGTAAAAGTTGCAGACTCCAAATCTGGCATCAAAACAATGACAAGTGGAGTACCACAGGGTTCAGTCCTGGGACCTCTCCTGTTTGGTATCTACTTCTCTGAAGTACAGATTAACACAGAAGGCCTTTGGCTAACTAAGTTCACAAATGAGTGCAAACTAGGAGCCATAGCTGAGTCCCCAAATGATGTGGACATCCTACAGAAGGGCCACACTGAGACAGATGCCTGGTGTCAGAGCCATGGCCTCAAGCTCAATGCCAAAAAGTGCATTGTCATCCCTTTTGGAAAAAACTCTGTACCCATGAACTACCACATAGGCGGCAGTCTACTTACTGCCGAATGTGTGATAAGAGACCCGGGGACCCAGGTGGACAATAGTCTCTCCTTTGATAATCAAATCGCCACATAAGTCAGGAAATCCTTCTACGTGGCAAATCTCATCACAAAAGGGTTCTCATCTAGGAAAAAAGAGGTCATTGTTCCCCACTACTCGACACTCATTAGACCCATTATAGAGTACAACTGCAGCAGCTGGAAAGGCCACAGAAGTACCTCACTAAGAGGATTACTGGCCTCAAACATATGCCCTAAACTGACCATCTCAAAAAACTCCAGCTTTACTCCGTAGCACATCGCCTACTCTGAGGTGATTTCTGCCTAACATATAAAGCTATGTCAAACCCAGAGCTGTTGGACATGCTACACCTAAAGAAATCCCAATCCCTCCGAGCTACATGCTCTAGGGAGCAAAACCTTGTCACCACAATACAGAGGACATGCTGGAGGGATAGATTCCCATCTATGTCAAGCAAAGTTCCTCATTATCACTCTTCAAGAAAAAAAGTGGATGGGAAATAGGAAATACACCCCGGGGATCACTTCTGCAGCTCTGCTCGACAGGAGCACACGGAAATAACTTTCTTGGGTGGCGTAAGCCATGGAACCTTGTTGGCTAGGCTTACTTAGGCCCTTGGGCTGATAGCCTAGTACCTACCTATGAACCCATGTGGTTTAACACAGCACACACAACAAAGAGCTTGCTATATATATTTTTGGATTATATGGCAGCATCCCTCCTGAGATGGTATAGTTGTGTAAAATCTTACCATAATGATAGATGTCCTTCTCTTTACTGTTGCAGTATTCTTAACATGAGGGATTCTCTGCCTAGGGTGGAACAAAGACTGGACAGTATACCAAAGCCTTTTACTACCTCGGGTATGCTGTATATGTCCCACATATGCTCCTTGCGTACGTAGGGCATAAAAGCAATGTCTGGCCATACCAAACTCAGAAATTAATGCCCCAGTAGAATACCAGTCCAAGGAAAAGAAAAGAGGTTAAGAGTACATCCAAAAGAGAAAAAAAAAAAAGAACCAGGGATAGGAGGGAGGGTAAGATTTTACACAATTATACTATGTCCTCCTATTCTACTGCTGCAAGATTCTTGACATGAGGGAGAGTGCCAAAGCTCAGGATGAAACTTGGGAGGAGGAAGGACCCATATACCTCTCTAGAAAGCCATGAAGGACGGCCATACCAAAACCAGCTCTAGCTCTGGAAATTCCATCTAACTTGTAAAGTCTGGAAAAAAATATGCATTGAAGTCTAGGTAGCTGCCTCAAGAATGGAGCTAGTGTCCAACCCCTTGAAGAAGCCACTGCCCTAGTAAAGTGAGCTTTAACAGAGAAAGAAAGAATCTTACCATAAAAAACATAACAAAAAGAAATTGCTTTAGAAATCCAAGAAGAAATAGTCTGCCAATCCCAAAGACTTGGGATGGAAATAAACAAAAAGCTGAACAGATTTCCTGATAGCCTTAGACTTACCTAAATAAAATCTGAGTTGTCTATTCACATGCAAGGTGTGGATGAATAGATTAAGTGACAACTCATTCACCACCTTGGGCACAAAAGAAGAATTAGTATGCAACGACACCCTATCCTTATGAAAAACCAAAAAAGGAGGAGAAGCCATAATGGCTAGAAGCTCAGACACCCATCTGGCTGAAGTAAGGGCTTGAACAAAACAGTCTGCCAAGAGCAATGTTGCAAGGAAGCTGAAGTCGCAGTCTCAATAGGAGCCACAGTTAGTTTCTTCAAAACAAAGTTAAGATCCCGGGGAGGAGGAACACGCTTCCTAGGAGGTCTAATGTGAAGTACAGCATTTAGAAACTGTTCAGCTTCAAACCTAGAAGCTAAAGGCAGACAAGGAGAGATAACAGATAAGCGTGACTTGACAGAGGAATAAGCCAACCAAGCACTGAGCAATTCACACAAATAAGAACCACAGATCCACAGAGTGGATACAGATTATGAGGAAGACACCAGACGGAATACCTCTTCCATTTGGATATGTAGGAATTCCTAGTATTGGGTTTCCTGGCCTCCTGCAGAACTCTAAGCACATCCTCTTGAAAAAGTGTCTATAAGGAATCAAAATCCTATCACCCACAAAGTCAGCTGAAGGGTGGACAGCTGGGGATGGACTAGAGATCCTTTGTCTTGTGTGAGTAGGTCCACCTTGTGAGGTAACTTGTGATGACTGCCCTTGGCTAAATGCAGAAGAGGGAACTAATGCCATCTTGGCCAAAAGGGAGTCACCAATATTTTGGGTTTGTCCTGTTGAATTTTGAACAGAAACTTCGGAATGAGAGGAAGGGAGGAAATACATACAGAAACATCCCCTTCCAAAACAAAAGGGAGCACATCCACCTTCCAAACACAAGGACTTGGGACTCTGGCATAAAACTGAGAAGGTTCTGTGCTCAGACAGGAGGAAAATTTATCTATTTGAGGAGTACCCCACTTATGGACAATGTCCAGAAACACATCCCTGTAAAGCATCCATTTGTAGGATTGAGTCAAGGACCGTCTCAAAGTGTCTGCCACAAAATTTTGCCCTGATGAAATATAAACCTGAAGAGTCACATGATGCTGAACTGCAAGCTCCCATACCAAGACAGCAAGCCTGCAGAGAAGGTAAGATTTTGTTCCCCCCTGTTTGTTTACATACCACAGGACTGTGGTGTTGTCTGTAAACACTTTGAGAGGACCTGAAGAAAAAAAAAGAGGATGGAAGACCTGCAGAGCCAGCAGGAGCACTCTCATCTCTTTGATGTTGATATGCTGAAGAGGAGACCAAACCCCCTACACTCTCAGTGTGTCAAAGGTTGCTCCCTAACCTACCTCTGAGGCATCTGTGAACAGTTCTTGAGATGGAAAAGGAGGATGAAAGGGAGGCCTAGGTTCAGAGACATCTGCTGAATCCACCACTGAAGCTCTTTCTTTAGACATGGAAGAAGAGAACTGCAAATTCTGTGAGATGTACATGTTGTTGCCAGATTGATTTCAGGAACCACTGAAATTTCCTCATGCGGAGTTTGGCTAAAGGTAACATAGGGATGGTGGATGCCATAAATCTCAGAAGTTTCAGAAACACTCTGGCTGTGACAGAGCTCAGAGGAATAAGCTTTTGAAAATAGGCAATGACAGTCAAAGCCTTTGGCGGAGGCAGGAATGTCAGCATGGGCACTGTCTAAATCCTGCATCCTAGGAAAACATGACCTTGAGAAGGCATTAGAGATGACTTTTTGAAGTTTATTGTGAACCCCAGACTTTGCAAAAGAGTAAGTGCAAACTGGAGGTTTTGCAGTAAGGTCTCTGGAGTGGATGCTTGAAACAGGAAATCTTTCAGATAAGGAAAAACTTGGATGCCTTTAAGCATGCAAAAAGCAACCACAGGATCTAGACATTTGGTGAATACCCTTGGGAGTAGAAAAGCCAAAGTGCAAAGCAGAGAACTGAAAATGCTAAGGACCAACAGAGAAATGTAAAACTTTCCTGTAAAGGGGGTGAATAGGTATGTGAAGGTAGGCATCACTGATATCTAGAGAGGCCATGAAAGCCTGAGAAGAAGTATTGGCAACAAAGTCTGCAGAGATAGCATGCAAAATGAAGGAACCTTCAGAAAACTATTTAGGTGTGAGAGATCCAGAATGGGTCTCCAAGGACAATTTTTTCTGGGAAACAGAAACATTCTTGAATAAAATATTTTTCTCCTTTGATCCTGTGTAACCTGTACAACAGTTCTCTGATTTAATAGTTCCTGAAGTATCCCTGGGAATAAATGTAACTTTTCCTGAGGTGGCTGAGGAATGCCCATGAAAGGAGGAAGGGATTTCCAAACCATAAAGTACCCTTTCTGAATTATTGAAAGAACCCATGAGTCTTAGATAATGCTTAACCAAACTGTTAGAGACGGAGATGAAGCAAAAGCGGAATGAGGCTGAGAGAAGAGTGATAGTCACATACTACCAGTTGTCAGGAAAGGGCTGTTTCTGTGCAGAAGAAGCCTGAGTAGTCTTAGGTAGAAGAGCCCTCCCTTCCACTTTTCTTACTTTTAGGAGGAGAACTGGTCTGTCTCTGAACAAAAGCTGGCTTGGAAGGATAATTCCATTGGAACTTAGGCACAGGTGAAACCAAAAGATGTCTCAAGGCCTGTAACTCCTTGCCTTTTTCCTGCAAAGACTTGAACAAATCAGCAGCACCAAGCAAGTCACTGTTGTCTAAAGCAGCATCCATCAACATAGTTTTTATGCCATCTGGCAATGGCTGAAGCCTTAGCCAAGAATAATTTCTCAATACAGATCCTGAAGCAGCAGCCCTAGATGAAGCTTCTGCTGCATCACAGCTGCACTTGATAGAATGGCAAGCCACCTGAGAGGAAGCCCCCAACAATGACAAAGCAAAAGTTTTCCCCTCAGAATGTGGAAGGTCAGAAATAACTTGAGTCACCTAGGACAGGAAGGCCAAAACATATCTAGTCATATGAGTTTGGCAATTAATAGCACGAAAGGCAAATGTGGCAGAAGTACAGACGTTCTTTCCTAGTCTTTTCTTTCTCCTGCTTTCCTTATCACAGGGAAGAAGTTTAGTGTTGGGCAGTAATTTTGAAGGACTCACTGAAGCCAAAAAAGACCACCAAAGGGTCAGCAGATGGGCACTTGCAGAGAAATTTGCAATCGTCAGGCATTTTGTGGAAATGGTCAGGCTTCTTAGGAGTGGGGGGGGGGATCAGGAGACTGAGATGCTGATGAAAGGCACTGAATAAAGCAGGTAAAACTGGAGGGACAGCAGATAGCAAAGGAAACTCCATTTGTAGGAGCTCATAATATCTCTTTTGCACATCAGAAAGTTGAGAGGCGTCCCACTTGAAATACTCCCTCATCTTAGTAATAGTATCTCCAAAAATAATCTACTCAATAAGAGATTCTGGACTAGTAGATTCCTCTTCAGGAGACGCATACTCTAGAGGTTTTGTAATTTGGGTGGAAGAGGCCAAACATTCCTCATCCAAAGAAACCTCTTCATCAGAAGAATCCTGCTCCCTTGCCCTCTTGTGAGGGGAAGATGTTCAAGGAGGAACAGGAACAGAGACCCCTGAAGGAGGCTTCAGAGCCATAAGAGCATTAACTAAGCCCTGGATGAAATTCTGCCACTAAATTTGAGGGTCCCTAGAAGGAGAAACATGCTTGTGTTTTGCTTATTCTTTAACTGGACGTTTGCCCTGTATACTGGAAACATCCTTTAGTAGTCCAAATGCTCTATGTTTTGGGTTTCCATATGAGCTGTGTTATAGGCTATTTATTGCAATGACTGGAAGTTCTGTACTATGGCTCATCGACCAGGCTGACACCTGTGACATCCATAACTGTTCCCTGTAGGTTGCTAGCAAGTCTCTGTAGCTGTGATGGTTAAGGCAGCACATACTTTTGTATCCACAGGAATGGGCATATAATGTTTCCCTTTTGATTCTGGCCTTAACCTCATTACATCCGAGTGACGCCTCCAGGTGCATCTGCAGTTAACTCCTACTGACATCTCTAGGCGTCAAATATTGCTTGTTCATATTTGTATCAATAATTCCAAAATCATGCCATGTACAAGATTTTAAAAGATTTCATCTTAAAGCTTACACAATGGTAAATTCAACTGCATTAACAACTGACCATTTTCAAGTGCAGGTAAACAGATATAACTGTTGTTTTTCTGATATGAATTTATACACATTTAATTTTCCCATTTTTTTCTAAATATCTCAACAACCAAGTAACACAGACAGAACACCTTAGCCTCATATGAGAGCCCTCAACTAGATGAATAAAATGCTGCTAACAGTATGCGTGCGACATGAGTGGTTACTGAGATATTATAAGTTGTTTACAAAATATTACAACAGTTACTGTGTTTACTGTGACTTATAAAATTCAGTTTAAGACCTAGAACCTAAAGAATACTACCACTATAAAAATAGTTTGTGCTGAAGAGTTTGCCATTTCCACTTCTTTCATAACCCCCATGGTTTCAGAGACATGAACATTTGTTTGAAATGCGTGGACATAATTTGATTCTGTCAAAAGGCTTAGTCTCTGCCCAATGGAAGTTACAGTGCAAACTTCCTGAGCTCTGTTTGAGTGAATGAGTTAAGTGACAGAGTTTGAATACATCTGTCATAGCATCCTTTTCCACACAGAAGCAATCCACAGTCTGTTAGTCTGTGAGCTATTGGTATAGCAGGTGCTCCCCAACTATGGTGGCATGAAGGGCTGTGATGTGCAACATTTCAGGCTCTAACTCTGACAGCAGATCCCAAAACATGCTGCTGTGCTACTCCTGCTGACAATCCTAGCATCACTGCCATCTTACACCACGAAACACTGCATTTAAAATGTATGTGACATTACACAGTACAGCCATGAATTGGTCTTCATTTTGAGTTTTTTCACCTGAATAATCATGTAGCTCATTTCTATGGGTTCTTCATTTCGATACACTCATTAGCATGTGCTGCACAGCAAGTTAGTTTGACCAATGCGCAGCCACGCTGTTTTCTTAGAACTGCCAGCATCTTGTGTGTTGCCATTACCAGTGCTAAACTGTGCTGTGCAATGTGCTACACTGTTTATGAATCCCAACCAACATGAAGGCTGTTGGATCAGGCAAGTCTGAAGGATTATATCTTCCACAATAATTTAATGAAAAGGCTTACTGCAGACTTAAGGGAGATGATATAATTTTCAAAAGCAAGTTCTACAGCATGTTTAAGAGATTTAGGTAAGTAATTAGCAGTCATAAAATATAACACAATATAATACAATACAAATATTTAACATCAGAAACCCACATTAACTAGCCATTATTCTATCTGTATCAACAAATATTTATTAAATCCTCATCTGCCATTACTGCAGTGGACCAATTCACCACCTGCTTGTTTGATACTTTTTACACTCCTTGGTAAATCGTTTATGAGCTGTTATTGTACCTACAAATTGTGTTGTACTGACGTAGTTTTTCTTACTATTATTGTCAGTATTATAAATCAACATATTTTTTGGTTTGAATCTCCTGACAAGCCTCAAGTTCATTATGGATCTTTCAAGTTTGGTAACAGGATTATCAGCTGATAGGGACGACCTCAGAGCATTTGGCTTGGGTCTTTCACTACAAAATAACAATGACACCAATGATTCTCTTGGTTCTGAATCCAACTGTGCAATAGTTTTTGATAATTTATTTAAACAACTTCGATCTTTAAGATCCAACATCTGGCATTTGAAATTGTTCAAGGCATACATTGCCAAAGGGATAACCCCTCGAGGTTTGAGAGTATGTATACAACCTCATGTGGGGGAAACAGACTCAGAGTTCAGCAGACAATGGTCTTCAATACAACAACAGGCCAGTATTTTTTTGTTGAAACCTTATCTAAATATTATGGTCGGGTTATTGATAAAGAGATTGACACAATGACCAAATTGGTAGATAATGTCAAACTATTTGAAGGTGAATCCTTTTATAATAAATATCTCAATAAAATAGCCACGGACCTGAACAATTTAGAACAACAACTTAGAAGTAGGAAGATCAAAAAATTCCAGAGAGATCAAACTAATTACCAGCATGGAAATCCTTTTTCAAATAGTACTAAGCATATGAGGTTTACACCTTCATTACCTAAAACTTCCAAAAGAAAGAGACCATGCTCCATTTTGAGAAAATCAGGTCATGAGACAGGTTCCTTGACTGAGGAAATCTCTTCTTGCACAGATAATGAGTTACAGTCAGTATCAAGTTCACCGTCAGCCAAGAGGACACCGTTGTCTGTCCCTTTAGGCCTAAGTATCAGCGGGGGGGACGCAAACATAGGAGGCATAAACAACATTCAGAGTCTGTTGAGAATGGTCATACAGAATTAGATTTGGATTATAACAGGAATGTTTTAAATTTGTCTGATTTTGTGCTATCTCCAGCCCATTTGGCAGTCCTTAATAAAGGTTTAACTTTCATTCCGGGTTTCATGGTGTCTGCAGATATTTTTGCTCAGGATTTAATGTCCTTTTGTAGAACGTTAAATTTGAGAATGTTTTTTGGTGACAATGATAACAATTTTACTGATGACAAGTTTATCAAAAATCATCTTTTTCTCCCCCTATGCATCCTTTGGTACATCAGTTCCAGAATAACATTCTCAAAGATCTGCATTTCTCCAGGTCGGACACATATTCCAAACGGAATAATGTAACTGCTGCTGAAAAACAAGCTATTCTGGAACTTCAAAACAACAATAATATTGTCATCATTTCTGCAGACAAAGGGGGAGCTGTGGTTCTTTTGAATTGGTGTGATTATGATCAAGAGGCTAAAGGACAGTTGTCTGATGGTAGATATTATTTTGAGATGCATATCAATCCCATTCATCGTTTTAAAAGACTAATCGATTATTTTTTAATTCAGGCTAGGGATGAAGCTATCACTACCAATGATACCATGCATCAACTTACCATTCAGGATCCGGCTAACCAATATATTTATTTTTGCCGAAAATTCACAAAAATCCCACCAATCCACTGGGCAGACCAACTGTCTCAGGAAAGGGTTATATCACAGAACCTTTGTCTCTATATTTGACTAAACATTTGAAGCCTTTGCTCCATCTTGTACGTTCTCGGTTACAGGACACTACAAATTTCCTGCAGATCATTTCAGATAGCCAATTGGAATCTGATTGGTTGATGTGCATACTAGATGTGTGTGCTTTATATACAAATATTCCACACGAATCTGGTTTAGAAGCCCTTGCATACTGGCTGGAAGTGGCCAGTTTATACAGACCTGACTTCAGCTCCTTTTTGGTTCAGTTAGCTAGACATGTTCTGAATAGCAATGTATTCTTTTATCAGGATGCTTGTTATTTACAAACAAAGGGCACAGCGATGGGTGCTTCATTTGCACCAATATATGCCGACCTGTTTATGGCCTTTGTCGAAAAACATCTTATCTATGATCATGTGGACATCTATTTGGAATACATTGACATTTAGAGACGGTTTTTAGATGACTGTTGGATGGTATGGAAGGGTGAGATAAATGTGTTACATGAATTCATATCTTACCTGAACAACAACCCATGGGCATTACAATTTACTGTTCATTATGATCTGAACAGCATTACGTTTTTGGATGTGATTATCAACAGACTACCAGATCACATGTTGAGTACATACGTCCAGTTTCCATCCACCACACATAGCCCGGAACATCCCAAAAATCGCAATTCATCAGAATAAAGCGCATCTGCTCTGATGATTCCTCTTTTCAGAGAAAAAGGAAGGATCTCACAGACAGATTCAAATCTAGGGGTTATGGTATGGGTTATGTATTGAAGGCCAGTAATCTGGTCAATTCCATTGACAGACAAGAATTTTTAAGTTACAAAGACCATAACAATTCGGCATCACAACCAATTAGATTCCTAACAACTTATGCCAGGAATTTTGACAACCTAATTCAAAATGTGAATAAACATTGGAATATTTTACAATGTGATCAGGAGCTAGCACACAACATACCAGAAAGATGTCAGTTTTCTTTCCGTAAAGGCAAAAATCTTGGTTCCTGTTTTAATCATTACAAGCGTGGGACACTGAATCAATCCTCTACATATGTACAATCTACACTATCGGGGGATCCTTTAGTTGGCTGCTACCCATGTGGACACTGCATCCATTGTGGCAAGGTTACAAAATCCAAACAATTTTCCAGCTGCAACAGCCTTATAGTTTATGATTAAATTTATTTGCTAATTGCAGTACTGACTGGTTAATATATCAAGCTACATGCACTTGTGGTTGCTTTTACATTGGCCAGACTTCTCGTCCATTCATAATCAGAATTTCTGAACACATCAGTAATATTAAAAACAAAAAGGTAACCAATGCATTGTATAAACACTATCTAACACACCCCACTGCCAGATTTTCTTTCATGGTTATTGACATCATCAAGGGCAATAAATTTAATAAAACTGGGTGGCACTCTATTTTAAATAATAAAGAAACAAAGTGGATTGTTAAACTGGGTGGATTGTTTCCACCTGGTTTGAATGAACAATTCTAGTATGGGCCAATAGGCTTTAAGATGGGTGTATTTAACTTACAACAGAAGCTGTATTTGACTTGCACTGAAGAAGGCTGTGATATTTTCCGGCCGAAACCGGTCTGATTTTTGTTGTTTTATTTGAATAAAGACAATTATGGAACACAGTATGCTGGCTGTACTCTTTTTGGCACTTCAAGTTATAAATCATGACAAAAAGTCATTGTATGTGAAAATGCATTAAATATTTTTATGGGGAAAGATTCAAGAGGGGGCCCCTATAAAGCATGAAACTTTTTTCTACTTTGGGTATTAACATAATTAGACAGAGCAGTCAAAAATGTAGGACTTCCAAGATGGCTGCACACTGAGTAACAGCTTAATTCTAGCTCTCTCAGTGTGAAAACAGAAACTTAGCAGAGAAAGCAAATGGACCTGGATTGTGGGTTAATTTCAGTAACTGGCTGGTAAGTGCACTGCCTGGATGCCAGGAAAAAAGAAATACAGAGGACCTCAAGGAAAACCAGCTACAAAAGGTGATGAAAAAACACTGACTGGTAAGAACACTGCAGCTGTTCAGCAAAAAGCAGGGTAAGCTCTAGACATGACTTCCAGTAACCTAGAGGAAAGTATAAAAGACAACTGTACACAGACCTGAGTAACATAAATGAAACGCTGATGAAATATATCAACTCAAACAATAAAAGGCTAGAAAAAAATGGAAGAAGCTTTAAACAGATATTCAGATGAAATGATAAAACTACAAAACACACAGATCGAAATGAAGAAAATGCTGGCTGAATAAGACACAAGAACAGATGTTTCAAAAAATTATAGAATTAGAGGACAGAGCACATATGGATAACCTATGATTTTCTGCAGTACCTAAAAAAATGGAAGGAACAGACTGTATTAATTTTATGAAAGCACAAATAAGCAAGTAAACTGGCATTCCACAACAGGAATTGTTAATTGTGTGTATGCTCCAAACATGGCTATGAGAGAACAACCCAGACCTTTAATACTAAAGATGCAATCTTACCAGCAGAAAAACTATGGCAGAAGGATAAAGTACTAAAAGTGGGAGACAACAGAGTGTTTGTGTAGAAAGACTACCCGTACACCAGGCAGAAGTGTAGTAAATTTATCCCACTATTCATGGAATGTAGAAAAGCAGGCATGAGATTCAAACTGCTGTACCCAGCTATCTTCAAAATATTTTTCCCTGGAGGAACAAAATAATTTTTTGATGAAGTTCATGCTAAGGAAGAAATACAAGCGTTTGTCCAACAAAAAATGAGTTGTGAAACAGAAGCAGATCCTGCTTCTTGTTTTTCTGGTAGCAAAGAACAGAGAGAGACTGTGCCAGTGAAACCTTTTCCTGCGTTTCAACAGAAGATGCTTGAGAGAAGGAAAGGAGTACAAGAGTTGACTTGAAGACTCTACAGTGCACTGGAAATGAAGCAGAGACAGGGTTTGGGAGATGGAAATGAATAGAACAAGAGAACCTAGAAATGTTGGACTTTCTTGGACTTTGTTAAACTTGCAGGGGACTCTAAAGCATATGCCCTACTTCATGTCATGAGTGTTTGGAGAATAAAATCTGTAACTTGGAAATCGACAAGTGTGGTATTACAAAGCAATAATTAATTTTGTGAAACATAACAGAACAAGAAATACATCTGGAAATACTGGATTTTTTGGACTTTGCTAAACTTGTAAGGGGAGTCTAAAGCATATGCTCTTCTTCATGTTATTAATGTTCAGAAAAACACTCAAGAAAGAGGAAGAGGAGGGTGAAAGTGAACTGTAAGTAAAACTTTTTTTTTCTTAATAGTACTATTTTTATGGTGCATGGTTTTCTATGCATGTTACAGTGTAATTTTTAGTTATTTTTATGTGTAATGGGGATACAAATGTAAACAGGGGTTCCTGTTTTTTTTTCTCACTTCTTATCTCTTTCTCCTTGTTCATTTTTTAAGAAATGCAGGCACTGTGATGTAAAAAATCTGGTTTAAAGAGCATGACGAAAGAAAAATGACTGTGCTTCTTCTCATTCTTGCATAGGTAAATGACTGGGTTAAGGCTAGTGACAAGTTTTACAGAAACCAAGTAAATGAAAAGAATACTGAATATTATAAAACTTTTTTCTAGTTAACATGGATATGCTTAGCAGTTTTGCGTCTGGTATTCATGCCTCTAGAAGACAATCTGATAAATAGAAATGTCTTGGGGAAAATCCAAGTGTTTTCCAGCTGGAAAAGCTATAAAGATAAGACAAATCAAGACAGTACTCAATAGAACCACATACTGTACCATGACTCTTAGCATGGATGACTTTCTATTAGGTTACCTCAAAGCCATATGTGTGGTTGTCAGTTTGGAAACATTTGTTCCTATTAGGAGGGAAAAACTTCAAAATCTGAAGATGTACATAGTTTTTGTATGTGTTATTATTATTAAGTTAACAGGTTTTAGGGGGGTATTGGGATGCATTTTTGTTTGAGGGTTTTCATTAAAAAAGAGTTCTGTAAGATGTGACATAGGCTCAAATGGAGATGACAAGAAACAACTGTATAAAAGATTAACCTGCCAAACAACACATTCATGTAACACAAAAGCTGGAACCAGACATTTAACAAAAAAGGTATATACATAAAAGGTGAGAATATTTTTTCAAGAATATGATGCTTTCTAATGTCTATAAATGTGAATGGTCTCACAGATAACTACAAAAGAGTAGTGAACTATATTAAAAAAATGTAAAGTGCATTACAGGAGACACACTTGGAAAGAAGTGAACATGTAAATGTGATAAAGTAGGGTCTTCAAGTGTGGTTATTCAGCAGAAAACCTGGGGCAAAGGAAAAGAGGAGTACTTATGTTACTTGCAAGAGGAGCTCAAATAGTGATAGACGAGGATAAAAAAGACAGTAATGGTAGATTTGTAGTACTAAGGGGCTACTGGCAAGGGAGGAGGATTACACTGGCATGTATTTATATTCTACCTAAAACTTCTAAAATGGAGCTTAAGAAAATTCTGGGAGAAATAATCAGCTTTTAGCAAGGAATATTACTTTTAGGTGGGGACTGGAATTTGATTTGCAGCAGTAAAGGTGTGTCAGGGGGCAGAAGGGAAAATATAACAAAAGAGAGTAGATTTTTAAAGAAATTTATGAAAATATTTGGCATGGAAATGTGAATTCAGTACTAGGAGTTCAGCCTGAATTTACATATTATTCCTCAGGGTACAAAAACTGGGCTAGGCTAGACAGAACTTACACTTCTCAGGAACATGTGCAGTTAATTGAAGGTTTTGATATGCATCCAATAACTATTTCAGATCATGTGACAATAATAACTAAAATAAAAATACAGGGTAATTAAATAAAAATGAGACACTGGCACTTTCCCGCCGTTCTGCTCAAAACAGAGGAATTTAAGGAATGGGTAGTGGACATTATTCAGGAGCTATTAGAGAAGATAAAAATTGCTTCAGAAAATATAGCTAGGGAGTGTGATAACATTTAAATGTGGCCGCGGTGGTTAGCGTTGTCACCTCACAAGAGGTTCTACCGTTCGATTCCCAGCTGGAACACCTTCTGTGTGGAGTCTGCATGTCCTCCTGTGGTTGAGTGACATTAAAGACATGCAGGTAGATGCAAGCATGAATGGGCATGCCTTCTTTGAAGGTTGGGCATCGGGCTGGCACCTCAGCACCGTAAAAATCCACTGCCAATCATTAGCGGACCGGATTTCTGCTGTGGCAACCCCCTAAAAGCCGAAAGACATTAGTTTAGTGAGATAAAATTAAAGTGGAGTTTAAAAATAGGGTGGAAATACAAGAAAGGAAGATATGGTTAAGAAGTAACAAGAATTATTTAGAGGGACTGACAAATGTTAAAGTATTGCAAAATAGGGGGAATCTCAAAGAACAAGAAGAGGAGGAGCAACTGCAGAATGCTAAACAGAAAATATGGGACTACCTCAATAATATGCAAGGTTTCGAAAGACTGCTGTTAAGCAACTGTTTTTTGATAGCACAACGACTTAAAACACAGAAAGTAGAAAGGGATGTCACCAAGTTTAGGGAGCCTACAACAATGAAGATAACAAGGGATCCTGTAAAAGTGTTAGAAATATTTCAAAAATTCTATGAAAGTCTGTACAAAGCAGATAAATACGGAAGTCAAGAAAAGGTACAAATGGAAATGTTTATGGAGGAATTAAATACATCAAGGTGAGAGACAGACGAGGCACAATTACTAACAGGATACGAGGAGATGAGAATAAAATGATAATGTATAACCACTCTACAGGAAAGTCCTCAGGAAGAGATGGTATTCATGTGGAAATTTGGAAGCTAGGAGGGAAAAAACTGATAAAGATCTGGAAGGTTTTATTTAACAGTATTTTAAGAGGAGGAGAAGTACTAACATCCTGGAAGAAAGCAGTCGTAGCTATAATACCTAAAGAGGGTAAAGATCTATGAAATCCAGCTTCATATAGGCCCATTTCAATATTAAACCATAATTATACAGTGTTCATATCTATAAAGGCTAAAACAATGGCAAAGGTGATGACAAAATGGATAGATAAGGATCAATGTGGTTTTGTGGAGGGGAGGCAAACATTAACAGACCAATGATAATCAAGAGGGAGGCACAATGTAAGAAAATACCACTGCTGTTGGTGGGTCTTGATGCAGAGAAAGCATTTGACAGTGTAAGCTGGGACTTTATGAGCATAGCAATGGAAGCATTTGCATTACCTGATAAAATTACAAGGTTGATTAGGAGGACATATGAGGGATCTGAGGCAAAAATTAAAGTGGGTGGGGTCTTCCCTGATAATTTCTGCTTGAGCAGTGGAACCAGGCAGGGGTGTCCACCCTCCCCTTTGTTATTTACATTACATTTAGAACCACTGGCAAAGAAAATACGAGACTCAGATATTCAAGGATACAACTGGTATGGTAGTCTAGAAAAGTTGGCTCTATTTCCAGATGATGATATTTTATACTTGACAAAACCAGAAATGGACATTACAGTGTTGTGGAAAATTTTGAGACAGTTTCAAATCTTTTCAGGATACAAAAATGAAATACACTAAAACAACGGCAATAACAGTAAATTAAGTACCCACACACAAACTAGTTCAGCAATATCCAGATTTATGGGGACATGATAAAATGAAGTATTTTGGAGCATGGATTAAAAATGATTCCATTGTGGCAGCTAAAGATATGTGGGAAGCTGCTAAACAAAACATAATACAAAAACTAAGGAAATGGAAGCTCTGTCATATGGATATCGACAGTAAGAAAGAATCAGTTAAAATCTTTTTAGTCCCTTTAGTCTTGTACAAAGGTCAGGCATAAATTTATCAACCACAGGAGAAATTGTGGGTAGTAATTAATAAAAAGCTGAAGGAATTTATCTGGGAGGGGAAGATGGAAAAAGTCAAGTGGGCTAAGTTTATTCTTCCAATAGTACAAGGCAGATGGGGATTACCCAATTTGAATGGGGTAATTTCAGAGCAACACAGTTAAGGCTCCTATACATAGCACAAGCAGAAAACTATTAATTCAAAGTGTTAAGACATGATGATGAAATGGGGAAGCTCAAGAAACAAGTAGAGACTGGGATTTTGGATGCAGCTTTTTAAGGAAAAGAACAATAATCATGCAGAATATTATATGCATAAAGTAGCAGAAAGTATTCTACAAACTAAACCAATACGGGAATGGAGAAAGGAGATTCTGCTGATAAGGATGACTGCAATTAGGGATTCAGACAATAGGTAAGAAGGGGCTGGAATTTATTGGAGAAAACTGGCAAAGGAATCAATATATTGGGAGCAAATAATCAGAGAGGGAAAGGAAAGACACCAAGAACTTATTTGGACTGCAGATTAGAGATTGCCTTCCCTATCAAGGATTGATATCAGAGTACAGGCAAAGAGAAAGAAATAGGGGTCCTAAATTAAAGATCAACACTGGTAGAGATTTTAGCAGAGTCTAGAATAGAAGCTGCAGTTAAAGGAATAATTAGTACAACATATAAAATACTGCCAGCAAAACATAAGAATCAATCAGAGGAGGTTAGAAAGGATTGGGAAGAGAGATTGGATAAGCAATTCACAAAGAAACAATGGGGGTATTATGTATGTATGTCTCCCAAAAATGCAACAAAGTCTAGAAGATTTAGGATTGTTGCTTGAAGTGTTTACATAGGTATTTTTGTACCCCAAGTAGACTCCAAAGAATCTTTCTGCAGGTAAACAGAAAATGGTAGAGGTGTGATCGGGAAGAAACTGGTAACTGGGAACATATTTTCTGTGAGTCTAATGAGTTGGCATAATTTAAATATTCCCTGCAGACTGCTCTGTCAAAGATACTGGGTGAGAAAACTGGTCTAACTAAGGAAATTATGTTTTTTTGAATTATGATAATCAGAATTGCCAAGACATTGTAAGCCTTGCTTGGTCTAATTATGGTGACTGCCAAAAAACAGTTACTAGAAAATAGAAATCAATACCTAAACCAACACTACCAGAAGTTAAAAAAAGATATTAACAGATAAAACAACTGGAATTGGGAACTTACATAGGGAAAAAATGGGAATTGTGGGATCAATACATGCAGTGGAGAAACAAGGTGCAAAAGAAGGCAGGATTTGAATGAGTTATGTAATGTTTCACTGACAATGACTGGTGCTACAGTTCTGTCTGCAAAGTTTGTAATGTATGTCTGCAACGCAGGTTATGTTGGTATGGTTTATTTTCATTTATATAAATGTAAAATTGCCTATGTCACGTGATAATTTAATAAAAATATTTCTTGTTCAAAGAAATGCAGTCAAAAATTTGTAACATTACCTTTATGGCTGTCCCTGCTGGAAAGATGAACTCATCAGAAAACAAATCACGTAGAAATACGAAATAATTATATATCTCCTCTGAAAGAAGAACAAATGTATACAGAAAACAATGAGAAAGTGTTAATTCCCTGTGAGTACAAGTTAACAGAGATACTAATTCCAACACTAAGATCATGAACCTCAATGTAAAATCATCAGGTGAAACAAAGGGGCAGACACAGGAAGCTACTTACGAAAACAATGAAACTCAAATTACATTGAATCACTTATGTTACATAAGAACTTCAGGGAAGAACTATTCTGGTACAGTTTTACAAAAAGCAAATGAGCGTCAACAAAAACATGTTCTTGAATTCATGAACACAGTGCACAAAGGGGGTTCAAGCCTTCTCGACACTATGTTCATTGGTGTTTAGTACTGTGATTCACAGGCATGCACTGCAGGGCTTAAAAGCGGGTATCAAAATCCTTTTATGTCTTGCTCACTGCACATAGTAGCACTCCTATGCTAAAACACATAGCAGGTGTAAGGATATCTGCCACAGATGGAAGTGTAGCCTGCACTGCAGGTATAGCTGCCATTCCACTGCTCTCCTTCCTGCATGGTTTCAGTGCTAACTTCAGCTACCTGACACACTGCAGCAAACAGTCATTTGGTGAGGGAAATAAGCTAAACTTACATAAACATATTCTGACTTGTGAAAAACATATACAGTTCCAATTCTTCTGGCAACCAACTAAATTTCTGCTTTTATGTATATATTCTGTATATGTTACTGCAATCAAGCCAACTAAATTCCTAACTTATGTCCCAATGTCATGCCAGTACTGATTCATAAAGTAATTTTAATAATCGGGTATGAAGGCAGAAGTAGGGTTATTACCATAATTAAGTAATGAGGAGTTATGGTGCTTTGCAAGAGTTCTCACTGGTAGGAGCTCTTCAGCATCACACTATTGGGGTGGGACAGTGTAGTGTAAGGCAGCAACTCTGCCTGCACCACAGGAAATTAATTGCTTGTAAAGATTTTCCTGGTGTGCAACAAAGCTATTTTTTAAGTGAGATATTACTAGCACTGGGAGGGACATTACTAGGCTGAAAATAGTAACACCACTGGCATGTATGCAGTTGAGGTTCTGTATGTTACCATATCATGACCACTCAAGTATTTCAATAATGGATCCTTCATGAATCATGAAAGATCATGGGGGGGGGGGGGGTTGCATATGCATTGTGTATTATGCTTGCACAGTGGAGCAAGATTACCCAAATGGTCTTTCTACATTATGCAAAGAGCTTTCTTTCTGAATTGCTACTGGCTTGGGATATAGCATACAAGCCCTGTTCCACTATGCAACGATTATGAACACTGCCCAGAAATTTAATTTTCATCTTCTCTGACATAATTTCATTTCTTGTTACTCTTAAAATTCATATTAGAGAAGACAGAACACCACATGCTATGGATAGACATTAACTATATTTTCAACAGCCCCAGTTTAACAGGATGACTTCTTCTAAAGCAAAATATGACCCATGAGATCAGAAAGCCAGTATCACAACCTGAAGAGGTAAGCCTCCTCCCTTCACACAAATGCCAGTATTCATAGTTAAGTTGTGCAGTATGCAGCTGATCAGCAATTCAGACATCCAAGTGCAGCCACAAGAAAACAAAGAAAATTGGGCATAAAGACAGCTATGCAAATAAGAACACCATGACATGCAACTGAAGTAGCACAGTCCACTAAATGTATAATGAGATGAAAATGAGGGAAGCAGACAGCAGGCAGCAATTCATAGCTGTCGGGCACAAAGTCACAAAAGTAGTATCTGTGTACTAAGCCTAAAACACATGTTGAAACAAAGTGTTGCATATGCTGCACTGGTGACATAAAAAAAAAATCAAAGCTTTAACTGCAACCCAAAGGACCACTTTGACTAGTAGCTCTGGTACCCACGGCACAGGTAGGGGAAGATGGCATGAATACCTAAGGGATGCAGCATGCGTGGAGGATTTCTCATAGAGCTCTGGAGAAGGCTTGGGCTCACAGAAATGGCCTGGCTGGGTATGCAGGAAGGCAGAGTGCTCATAACAGTTTAGGATCTAGGGAATGCCAACTTCTGGGGCCACTCTTCATAGCTTACCCAGTATTACAATATACATGATGTCAGTATGATGGGTAGAGTAATAGGACTTGGGAAATGACCTGGCAAGCATTGCAGGATAAAGCTGATGGTGAACTGCCTCTCTCCCCTCTCTTCTGGTAGGCCTCAACCCCTCTTCCCTGCTATGATTCACTAAACGTAAAAGCCAAACAGCAACAAACCAGTGCACACAAATAGTCCAAAAAGTAAATGAAGGCTCAACTCCCAAATAGACCTGAACGCTCTATTTAATTCAAAAGTACAAATACAATCAGCGCCACACTAAACACTAAAAAGGTGCTTCATCAGAGGTACAAAATAGCTGAACTGCAGTTTAAATAGCAGCTGTTTAACCTGAAATGAGGCTAAATACTTTTGACCAATGTGAGTACAATTTATAAAAACACTCGTCACTAAGTAAACTGTTGTCTACACTAAAACTGTTTGATTCAACAAATCAAAAAGGCAGAACATTGCCTAAAAAATGTACATAATAGCTTACACTTTTATGAAAAGTTAGGTGGAATAACACATTAAAACACAATCAGTTTATATTTCTTAAGCACTTGCACTAACTTGTGTAAACTGTTATATCTATAAAACGGCTAATATAACCGTCGTGTTATTTAGATTTTGTTTTAAACACACCTAGAAAACAGATTATTGGCAGAACAAGCCTTAAAACTGAATAATAATATCCTTAAGAATTTCCTTAAAAACATTAAAGAACAAATAAAAACTCAAAACTGTATTAAACTTGGTGATTTGAAGCTCTCTTATAGATGTCCCTTGGAAAAATACCTAGGGATACATCTATCATTTTACCTCATATGTGACTTAAGCTTCAAGTAAGGTGCTATATTGCAGCTTTCGTTCAAGCCTGGTGGATAAAAAGCATCCAACTTCAGTTGCCAGAGAAGCTCTTTAGTTTCCAGCAACAGGGAAGTGGGTCCCCCCCTACTAGAAGTTGGTAGATGGTCAATACCCATAAACAAGAAGGCATGTTCAGGGAATACATCAATGTGTTTGGCTAAAGCGTTCTCATTTTTCTTGTTTTTGATAGCATAAACGTGCTGGTAAATCCTGTCTTTAAACCTCCTGTCGGTCTTCCCGACATAGAAGGCCGGGCAACAGGAGCAACAAGCAATGTATATGATTGACTTTGTGTTACAATTTATTCTGTGACCGATGGTAAATTTATTTTGACCCTCTACGGAAAAGGCACTACCTGTTTTAATGTAGTTACAATAATTACAGGAACCACAGGTAAAAGACCCCTTAGTTCTAGAAGAAAGAACTCCGAATGTACTAGTTTGGAGAAGGTCCTTTATATTGCTTCCCCTCCTAAAGACCATCAAAGGCTTGTCACCAAGTTTGTTAAGTAACAAACTATTACTAGAAATAAAAGTCCAGTTCTTATACAAAATATCCTGGATCTCAAAGGAGTTCATGTTATATGTAGATATAAAACTACATGGAAACACCTTATTTAAAGAGCTTTCCGTACTAACATCACAAGGACTTGAATTCAAGTTAACAATCCCAGGTGGTTCATCAAACACAGCCTCCGATGAAGTCATAACAAGAAGTGGTTTATAAAAACCACTATTTCTTTTATGTCTGACTTCAGTTGTCAAATCATCTATCAGACGCTGTGGGTACCCCCGATTTGTGAACAAGTTCCTTAAAGTCTCACAATCAGATGAAAAATCTTCAAGTTCACTACACATACGGGCGGCCCTCACGCGAGTTGCCCTTTACTATAGCTCCTTTTTGTTTAGAGGATGTGAACTAGAATAGTGAAGAAATGAGTTCACATAGGTGTCCTTCCTAAAATTTTGATCTAAATGAGCGAGGTGAGGCTACCCTAGATAACCTGACATCCAGATAGTTCATTGCCTCTGTGCCAAAACTATGTGTAAACCTCAGGAAAGGAGTTGTGCTATTCAAATAGTTAACAAATTGGTCCGCTATACTGGAATCCCCTTTAAATAGGATAAAAATATCGTCCAGAAAGCGGGTATAAAATGTTATTTTATCCCTCCAAACTGGGTTCGCGAACACAAACCTCCTTTCCCAGTATGCCATAAATAAATTGGCTACGGCTGCTCCACAAGGGGAGCCCATGGCCTGCTGTTTCTGTATATGTAGCGTCACTCTCAAAAATGAAGAAGTTGAGAAGTCAAAATGATGTCAAGCAGTTCCGTAATGTTATTGATCTCACTTGACGGTGCTCCTAATTCAATCAGGAGGAGCTCTATCCACTCTAAGGCCACTAGATGTGGTATAGATGTATATAAATCTACTACATCTATGGTCAAGAAATTAGTTCCTTCTACCTCAGATATGTTGTTAACTTCGGATAGAAAGGACCAGGAGTCCTTACATATACTAGGTAATGATTCCACATATTTCCTAAGCAAGGAATCAACATATTTAGAACAGGGGTAAGTGATGGAAGCCCTTCCATCGATGAGTGCTCTCATAGGTGGATCCCCAAGGTTTTTATGAACCTTGGGTATCCCAAACATCGAGGGGGTTCTAGCATACATAATGTCGATGTATTTAAAGGTGTCCTCATCAATTCTTCCACTAATAAACAGGTCTCTAAAATATCCTCTTGTTCTTTTTGTACAAGTGTTCATCTCATTAGTGGAAGACTTATGACAAGAATCAGAGTCTAACACCTTGACCATACGTTCAACGTAGTCACTTTGCTCAAATATCACTAACCCCCCCTTAATCATTTAACAATTCTAACACCTGCGCTAAGCGTTAAGAGCTGAAAGTTGTTCCTTTGAAATATTAAACCGGCTAGGGCTGTTTCTACGTGTGTTAGCCATATGTCTAATATCCAGTTCGCATACATGTTCGAACATTTTTAATGTGACATGAAGGGGTGGATTAAAAACACTCGACAATTTTAATTTAGAAGAAGATTTTTCAGTGTCACTAAATAATAATTTCAGGTTCAATTTCCTTACGTAACACTTTAAATCCAACAACACCTTAGCTACATCACATTTTTAGACGAACAAACGTATTACCCAAGGCTAGCAGCTCTACCAATTCGGGTTCTATTGACAGTGATGAAAAATTGTAAATTGTAAAATCACCCTTCTTGTTTAAAATAATTCTTGGTATAGCATCCTCTGCCTCAAGATAAACATTATGAGTTAATTCCAATTCCTGTTCCCCCTGCGTTGCCTTTGGTTGGTCCTGTTCCCTAAAAAACCTTTTTCATTCTCTTTATTTTGATTAACATTAGTTTCATTAAAGGAGCAGGTAGCTGGTGTATCTTTTTGACCGCTATTCTTCTGCCCCCTATTTTGGTTTCTATTACTTCTACGGAGGGGTTGCTCCCCTCTCGTGTTATTGGAATCACTATCAATGTTGTCTAAATCATCTGTGTTTTCGGCTACAACAGGTTCAGGTAGATTAACATTTCCGTGATTGACTTGGTAATACAAGTTAGGGAAAGCCCTATCTTTAGAATAGGCAAGCCTGTCCCTATAAAGCTTCTTTGATTTGTTAACTTTAAGCTTAACCATATACGTGTCTATGCTGGAAAAAATACGTGAATGGTCAAATCTAAATTGAACAAACGCTCTGTCAGTTTGACTCTAAGACACTAAAACTACGTAAACTACAATTGGAAGTAGCGTATTTCAAACAATGTTTATCTGAGGGGATTATACCCAAGGGGTTGAGATCAAGTTTTACACCTTCTAATTTAATTAACAGCACTGCTTTTTCAACAGACTTAAAGGCCCTGTTTCAAACGCAGGGAATCCAACTACTGGAACTATTAGTTAAACATTATTCTGCAGTGATAGAATCCATAACTGAGGAAGTGTGTTTGTTGGACAGTGAAATTAAAACTGACAGAGCGTTTGTTCAATTTAGATTTGACCATTCCATTTATTTTTCCAGCATAGACACGATATATGGTTAAGCTTAAAGTTAACAAATCAAAGAAGCTTTATAGGGACAGGCTTGCCTATTCTAAAGATAGGGCTTTCCCTAACTTGTATTACCAAGTCAATCACGGAAATGTTAATCTACCTGAACCTGTTGTAGCCGAAAACACAGATGATTTAGACAACATTGATAGTGATTCCAATAACACGAGAGGGGAGCAACCCCTCCGTAGAAGTAATAGAAACCAAAATAGGGGGCAGAAGAATAGCGGTCAAAAAGATACACCAGCTACCTGCTCCTTTAATGAAACTAATGTTAATCAAAATAAAGAGAATGAAAAGTTTTTTAGGAACAGGACCAACCAAAGGCAACGAGGGAACAGGAATTGAATTAACTCATAATGTTTATCTTGAGGCAGAGGATGCTATACCAAGAATTATTTTAAACAAGAAGGGTGATTTTACAATTTACAATTTTTCATCACTGTCAATAGAACCCGAATTGGTAGAGCTGCTAGCCTTGGGTAATACGTTTGTCCCGCTCCGGCCTAAAAATGTGATGTAGCTAAGGTGTTGTTGGATTTAAAGTGTTACGTAGGAAATTGAACCTGAAATTATTATTTAGTGATACTGAAAATCTTCCATTCTAAATTAAAATTGTCGAAAGTGTTTTAATCCACCCCTTCATGTCACATTAAAATGTTGAACATGTATGCGAACTGGATATTAGACATATGGCCAACACACGTAGAAACAGCCCTAGCCGGTTTAATATTTCAAAGGAACAACTTTCAGCTCTTAACGCGCTTGCACTTTGCAGGTGTTAGAATTATTAAACCTGACAAGGGGTGGGTTAGTGATATATTTGAGCAAAGTGACTACGCTGAGCATTATGGTCAAGGTGTTAGACTCTGATTCTTATCATAAGTCTTCCACTAATGAGATGAACACTTGTACAAAAAGAGCAAGAGGATACTTTAGAGACCTGTTTATTAGTGGAAGAATTGATGAGGACACCTTTAAATACATCGACATTATGTATGCTAGAACCCCTGATGTTTAGGATACCCAAGGTTCATAAAACCTTGGGGATCCACCTATGAGAGCACTCATCGATGGGAGGGCTTCCATCACTTACCCCTGTTCTAAATATGTTGATTCCTTGCTTAGGAAATATGTGGAATCATTACCTAGTATATGTAAGGACTCCTGGTCCTTTCTATCCGGTTAACAACATATCTGAGGTAGAAGGAACTAATTTCTTGACCATAGATGTAGTAGATTTATATACATCTATACACATCTAGAGGCCTTAGAGTGGATAGAGCTCCTCCTGATTGAATTAGGGAGCACCGTCCAAGTGAGATCAATAACATTACGAACTGCTTGACATCATTTTGACCTCCAACTTCTTCATTTTGAGAGTGACGCTCTACATACAGAAACTCAGGCATCGTGGCCATGGGCTCCCCTTGTGGAGCAACCGTAGCCAATTTATTTATGGCATACTGGGAAAGGAGGTTTTGTGTGAGGCAGTTTGGAGTTCAAAATAACATTTTATACACTTTCTGGGCGATATTATTTTTATCCTATTTAAAGGGGAGTATAAGGATAGGTTTAGTGCTATTTGAATAGCACAACTCCTTTAACTCCTTTTACACATAGTTTGGCAGTTTTGCAATGAACTATACGGTGTGGGTTATCGGTTAGCTCGCCTAAACAATTTCCACCGCTTCATTTTTAGGAAGGATTTTAGGAAGGACTCCTATGTATAAACTGGTTTCATCCTCTAAATAAAAAGGAAACCTCAGTAAAAAAAAACTGTTGAGGTAAAGGGGCAACTCGTGAGGGTGAAATTGAACTTGAAGATTTTCATCTGAATGCTGAGACTTTAAGAACTTGTTCACAAATGAGGGGTACCCACAGTACCCTGATAGATGATTTGATGATTTGACAACTGGACATAAAAATAGTAGTTTTTTACCAGCCACTTCTTGTTATGATTTCATCGGAGGCTGTGTTTGATGAACCACCTGGGATTGTTTCAGCGAATTCAAGTCCTTTATGATGTTAGTCACGAGGAAGCTCTTTAAATAAAAGAGTTTCCGTAGCAGTTTTATATCTACATATAACATGAACTCCTTTGAGATCCAGGATATTTTGTATAGAACTGGACTTTTAGTAATAGTTTGTTACTTAACAAACTTGGTGACAACCTTTGATGGTCTTTAGGAGGGAAGCAATAAGGGGAAGCTCCAAACTAGTACATTGAAGTTCTTTCTTCTTCAACTAAGGGTCTTTTACCTGTGGTTCCTGTAATTGTGTAACCTGTGTAAAACAGGTAGTGCTTTTCCGTGGGGTCAAATAAATTTACCATCGAAATTAGAATAAATTGTAACACAAATTCAATCATATACGTACTCATATACTGTTGCTTGTTGTTCTAATGGGAAGACCGACAGGAGGTTTAAGACAGGATTTACCAGCATGTTTATGCCTATCAAAAAACAAGAAAAAGTAGAAGCATTTCAAAAACACATTGATGTATTCCTGAACATGCCTTCTTGTTTATGGGTATTGACCATCTACCAACTTCTAGTAGGGGACCCACTTCCTGTTGCTGGAAACTAAGAGCTTCTCTGGCAACTGAAGTTGGATACTTTTTGGCCACCAGGCTTGAGCGGGGCTGCAATATAGCACCGCGGAAAGCAAGTCCACATATGGTAAAATGATAGATGTATCCCTAGGGTAAAATCAAAGGGACATCCTAGGTATTTTCAAATCACCAAGTTTAATACAGTTTTGAGTTTTTATTTTGTTCTTTAATGTTTTTAAGGAAGTCTTAAGGATATTATTATTCCAAAACATTTCTGCAATAATCTGTTTTCTAGTGTTTGAAACAAAATCTAAATAACCACAGCCGGTTATATTGTACGTTTAAAGATATAACAGTTTACACAAGTTTATACAAGTGCTTAAAATATAAACTGAGTGTGTTTTAATGTGTTATTCCACCTAACTTTTTCATAAAGTGTAAGCTATTATGTAAATTTTGAGCAATGTTCCTATTTTTTGATTTGTTGAATCAAACAGTTTTTAGTGTAGACAACAGTTTACTTAGTTTTGTTTTATAAATTGTACTCTCACATTGGTCCAAAAGGCGATTTAGCCTCATTCCGGAATTAAACAGCTGCTATTTAAACTGCAGTTCAGCTATTTTGTACCTCATTCTTGTAAGTTAAACAGTTGTGGCGATTGTATTGTACTTTTTGAATTAAATAGGCGTTCAGGTCTATTTGGGAGTTGAACCTTCATTTTACTTTTTGGACTATTTGTATTAAGCTGGGATAGAGTCGCTCTCAGGTCTATTTGGGAGCTGAGCCTTCCATTGGTTTGCTGCTATGATTCACTGGCACAACCATCAAGGGGTAAAAACAGACGATGAGGTTCAGCCTTCTTCTTGATGGTTCTCATTCTTCTTCCTACCATGCCAGTGGCACCATACACATAGTGATACCAGATGAAGAGGACAGAGAGGTGGTTGCCAAAAAAGGCAATTGTCAACTACAGCCAGGTATCCACAAAAACACATGCACAGCTGCATCTGGCAAAATGCTTGTAGCAGCAGTGGCTGACACACAGCAGTACTTTACAAATGTATGCAGTGCAGGAGGTGGATGCAGTAAAAGATGGCACAGGCAAAATAGTACCAACATAAGATAACATCTCATAAGCTGATGGACTAGCGGTTCCAAGAACATTTCTACATGGACAGAGGCATTATATGAGCACTGTCTGACCTGTATGTCCCACAAACTGGACTGGGAGGAATAAATTGAGTTCCCATACCTGTACATAAGGTATGAGTAGTACTTGCCCTTCTAGACACATGGACCCTAAATAAATAGAAGGGGACCTCAAGTACAATTGTGTACACTTGGCATAAATGTAGACGTTCGAGTGTATTCACTGTTGCAGTCATTACATTTGGGTAATCTGCTGGCAGGTTGCCCTCAGTCAGCCTGAATTCCAAAGTCTTGGGTCCTGCGTCAGTTGCGGTCTTCTCTTCTTTGACGTCAGGTCATCAGGGGTATAAAACATGCAGCCGACGCCATTTTCTTTAGTTTTTCTTGCCCCGAATGTCAGGTGCCCCCAAAAAGGTAGCCTCTAGAATGTCTTTGGTTGGTACTCTTCTGAGAAAGGCTGCTGAAGTAGCTGCAGCTCTGGTGGAATGAGACCTAATGCACTTGAGCACAGGTTTACCATGGTGTAAGTAGAAGAAACGGATGCAGTGGCTTATCCACTTTGAAACTGCCTGCTTTGAAATAGCCTTTCCTTCTGATCCTGCAGCATATGACACTACTAATTGCTCAGTTTTTCTTAGAGCTTTAGTCCTGCTCAAGTAGAATCTTAGCTGTCTGTGTACGTCAAGGAATGCATAATTCGCTCCCCTTTGTTCTGTGGATTTAGATAAAAAGTGGGCAGATGAATTGTTTGGTTAAGAGCCACACTGGAAACCACCTTAGGCATTAAAGTACGATTTGTCTTCAGAGACACCCTGTCTGGGTAAAATATGATAAAAGGCTCTACAGCCATGAGGGCCTGTAGCTCGGAAACTCTTCTTGCTGAAATAATAGCTAGTAGCAGAGCTGTCTTCCATGATAAGAACTATATATCAGCGGTAGCAGCTGGTTCAAATGGAGGCAGGGTGAGCTTTTCCAACACATAATTGAGGTCCCATGCAGGTAATGGTGCTCTTCTAGGAGGCCTTACATTTTTGGCTCCTCTAAGATCATGCTTTAGTAAAGGATGTGAAAAGAGTGGGGCTCAGTATTGTAATGAGCCGAAATGGCAGAGGCATGGATTTTGATTGATGAGAAAGACAGGCCTTTGTCAAGCATCTCAGTGTTAAGTATTGTAATATCTGAGAAATATGTGGTTCTGCTGTATCAGTTCCTTGTGCTTGATTCCAAGCACAGAATCTCTTCCATTTGTCAGCATAAGATTTTCTAGTACTAGGCCTTCTGGCTTCCAAAATGACATCCATCACAGCTTTACTGAGAGGTGTCGTTGGTATGATTAGCCATGCTGCCAGGTTCAGAGTCTGTAGTTGATTGTGCAGGATCTGATTGTTTTGCTGGGACAGTAGTTGTGGTCTTTGAGGCATGGTCCAAGCTGGGTATTGAGACAAGTTCCTTAGGACTGGGTACCAGTATTGGCGGGGCCAGTCCGGGGCAATTAATATCATCTTTGGCTTCTCGTCTGACTTTTAGGAGGACCTTGGGTAGAAGAGGCAGAGGAGGAAAGGCGTAAACTGATTTTCCAACTGAAGGATAGGGCGTCCACTTTCCGTGCTTGTCTGTGATAAGTCCTTGTGCAGAATCTTTTCAATTGATAATTTTGAGTAGAGGCAAACAGATCTATGTCTGGACTCCCCCATTTCTCTGTTATCATGCTGAAGACTTGTGGATTTAGCTTCCACTCGTGAGGATCCATAAGGTTTCTGCTTAAATCGTCTGCCAGAGTGTTTTGTTTTCCTGGCAGGAATTGAGCTTGAAGATGTATTTGGTAGGTCAAAGCTGTGCCCCACAGTGCCATGGCTAATCTGCAAAGGGGGTATGAGTGTGTGCCCCCTTGCTTGTTTATATATCACATGACTGTGGTGTTGTCCGTCTTTATCAGTAGTTGTCCTGGATGAAGTAAGTCCTTGAAGGCTGTTAGGGCATTTTGAACAGCTAGCATCTTTCTGGTTGATGTGTAGATGCATTTGTTTTGGTGCCCATATGCTCTGAATGCATGTTCCTGCCATGTGGGCCCCCCAGGCATAATCTGATGCATCTGTTGTTAAAGTTTGGCTGGCAGGGGGTAGAGTGAAGGGCCGTCCCATGTTTTGGTGACAGGCCTTTGCCCACCATAGAAACTCCTGTTGCAGGCAGGGAATGACAGGAATCATTGTTTCCAGACTGTGTGCATGTTGACTCCATAAACGTTTTAGGAACCAATGAAGTTTCCTCATATGCAGTTTTGTATATGGAATTAGTAGGATGCAAGATGCCATGAAGCCCAGAGCCTGCAGAATTTGTCTTGCAGAAGACTGGATTTTTGTTGCCATCAGTTTGAAGTAAGTAGTCAGTTGCCTTTGTTTGTCTGGAGTGAGGTAAGCCATCTGGGCAGTTGTATTCAAGCTTGCACCCAGGAATGTTATCTTTTGAGAGGGTACCAGTTGTGATTTGTTTTCAATTATTGTGTACCCCAGGCATGTTAGAAGCCTTTTCAAAAATGCCAGGTGTCGAAGCAGAGTGTCCTTGTTCACTGCTTGAATGAGACAGTCGTCCAAGTAAGGATATATTTGTATACTTCTTTGTCTGCAAAATGCAATTACTGGTGCCAGGCATTTTGTAAAGACCTTGGGCGCAGTAGGTAAGCCAAAGGGCAGTGCAGATAATTGGTAATGCATAAAGCCAGCCTTGAATCTGAGGTATCTTCTGCATGACTGTCTTATTGGGACGTGCAGGTATGCCTCTTTTAGGTCTAAAGTCACTAGCCAAGCATTCTTGCCCAGCATGGGCAGAAGTTGCTGCAAAGTCAGCATTTTGAATTTTGGAATGTCCAGGAATGTGTTCAGAATCGATAAATCCAGTATTGGCCGCCAGGCCTTGTCCTTTCTGGGTACCAAGAACAGTCTTAGTAAAAACCTTGTCCTTTTTCCTGTTCTGGTACTGTCTGAATGGCCCCCATATCTATGAGGGACGTAACCTGTTTCTGTGCCTCTGCCCACTGATTTTTCAGCAGATCTGGCCACCCATTCGCCCTTGGCAGAGTGTGGAAATGGAATCTGTATCCCTGTGATACGATGTTTAGTACCCAGTTGTCCTGGGTTATTAACTGCCAATTTTGAGCAAAAAGCGCTAATTTTCCCCCTACGGCCACTGCCAAAAGATAAGTGCTTGGTGTAGGCAGACGGAAGTCATTGGGATTGCTTTCTGTAGGTTTGCGCTTTATCTCCTCCAGCTTTGGAGGTGGATGCGTCCCATTGCTTTGACCTGTATGAATCTTGCGCCTGGTATCTGGAACCCTTAGGGCGTCTGGATTTGCCCCTTTGAGCTCTGTCTGACACAGGAAAGGACCAATTTTTTGTAGGCTAGTGTCTACTGAATCTTGGTGGCTGCACTTGTAAGAAATCTTTAACAGTTTGCATAGACTTAGCTTTGTCTTCAATTTTCTTTAAAACCTCTTCTGCCTTAATACCAAACAGAGAATCATGCTGTAAAGGTGCATCTAGCAATTTAGCTTTAACATGATCAGGCAAATTTTGTTCCTTTAACCAAGCATGCCACCTAATCACAGATCCAGTAACTTCGGCCCTGCAGGAGGCCTCTAAAGAATCAAAACAACATTGCAAAGTATGCTTTCCAAATTGTTCAACTGCATGCAATAATTACTGCAATTCTTTATTTTCTGCACAATCTGAAATCAGCATCATTTTCTGTTTCAGCAATCCCATAACATGTTGTTGGTAATTAAGCATATGAAATTGACAGTTTAAGAAGGCCCTGACTGCCAAGGTTGCAGATGTATAAACCTTTTTTTCCCCATCTGTCCAGTGCCCTTGAATCTCTGTCGGAGGGGGTAGGATTTTTTGCTGTTGAGGCCTTAACTCCCTTTGGACCCTGTGAAATAGTTTCAGGATCAGCAGCAGGGTTTCTAAATAAGAATTCATGTGAGTCAGGGACGCTATAATATCTGTCAGGCTTACTGGGAGCCAGAGGTAGAGAGTCAGGGGTCAAGCTTGACTCCGAAAACACATCATCCACAATGTCTAAAACAGGGGGAATGGCTAAAGGTTTGTGCTGAGGGAGAAGTAGGAAATCCCTGAGCCTCTTTTTTGATTCTGAGAAGTCTTGACTCTCCCAGTGAAAATGTTCCCTCAAAGTATGCAAGGTTTCTCCATATGAATAATCCTCAGGAGGAGATGCAGATGGAATAGACTCCTCAGCATCAGAATCCTCATAAGGAGGTATAGATAATTCCTGATCAGAAGAGGAATCAGAAGAAACAGAAACCTGATCTGAAGATTCATAATCAGTGTCTTGCCTAGGCCTCTTATCTGGAGGGGGATGGGTACCCCTGATCAAGGTGATAAGGTCTTCAGCCATTTTGATCATCTGTTTTTTAGGCATAGAGGCCTGTGCACGTGGCTTATGCGTCGATTTTTTAGTTTTAGAAGTTGCTTTTGTCTTGGATTTTGCAACTGTCATTGGTTTGATGTACATATGTTGAGGTCTGAATACACCCTGAGAAGACGGTGCCTGCTCAGCGGCTCCGGACTCATCCAAGTGAGATGCGTCTGTCGGGTCCAATACCTTGAGTATCTTGCGGCATGCCGGACTCCACATGGGTGTCGGCAGAGGCCCGTGACTCAAAGGTAGCGGGTATCAGGGGCTGCGAAGGTGCCTCACTGTGTACCGGTGAACCGGCAACTCGCTTAGGAGAAACTTCGTCGGTTTTGGATCTCAACTGCCTTTCTCTGTCCTTTTCTTTGCGTTTTTTATGTACTCCGGTAGTCAGATTGCTATTCGACGACATTTCTGGGTAGTTAAATCTGTTTCCAAAATACTTAGATGCAAAAACATACCGACGCTTAATAGTGCATTGGTTAAATCTAGCACAAACCCGACAGCCAGGCACATTGTGATCAGGGACTAGGCAAGGAATGCAGTATAAATGGAAATCCTTATGAGGTATTTGCTTCCCACAAGTAATGCAATTATTAACTTTTTCTGACATCGGTAAAAAGCAAGAAAAAAGTTTCCCCAATGGGGTACTTAGCTTTAGTGAAGACTTTGGTTCGGAAACTCAAACTCGAATATTTCAGTAATCGACCGACCGGCACTTGTGAAATGCTTCTGCTTCGGGCACCGTGCGGCAAGAAAGACTATAGAAAATGGCGTCGGCTGCATGTTTTATACCCCTGACGGCCTGACGTCATGGAAGAGAAGACGGCAACCAACGCAGGACCCAAGACTTTGGAATTCAGGCCATCTGAGGGCAACCTGCCAGCATATTGCACAAATGTAATGACTGCAACAGTGAAACACGAAGAACATCAGGGATTTTCATTATCAAGACAGTGAATGCTGAGCACCAAGCTGACACCATCAATGGCATTATCGAAGCAGACAGAAACCCAGTGCAAAGCTTTCGGGGTCTAGTAGTTCCCAGCACTGACAATCAGCGCAGATGATACCACTGGCACAAAGTGCATTAGTGGGGAGAAAGGGATATCAGCCCACACTGAAAGACAAGGTTCAGATGTCTGTGCTGATTTCAGTACTAGTGGTACTGAAACCAGGTGCAGAGGAGAAGAAGAGGCTTTGGGGGTTGTGGACTGAGCATCTTAGACAGCACTGGGTACTGTCAAGGGCTAGGATGGCACCATATTCTAGCTGTGGCTTCACAAAGGCTGACATCATTTTCTCCCAAACCAGGGTTTTTTGACTTCTAAGGGAAGTATATGACCAAAGGAAGTCAATGAAGCAGACCTGAAAAGCTTCAATGTGAAAAATTCCTGTTCAGAAGAAAAACTACAATTTCCTCCTAGAGGCAGAATCTGTTTTGGCTTGATTCCTACCAAGGAAGGGAGGTGTAGACCTAGTCAGATTGGCTACAGAGGAAGGACCAATCATGAGAGAAGGAGAAACAACCGTAGGGACCTTTGGAGGGTGTTAGCTTCTTCAGAACTGGGAGATCCAACTCATTTTTTTCACCTCTTTTACTTCTTTTTACTGGGTTAGGTCTTGGAAGATTTGCCAGGATTGAGGGGAAGAAGAGGTCTGCAAAGTCGTTGCTTCTGAATAAAGCAGACCTTTTATCTTTTATGACCAATTTGCTTTTCTTCTCAGTTATAGTTTAGGAACTAAAGTTCTTGTATTGGCAACCAGTGCTGTCCGAGTGGGGGAGTGATGAAGCAAACAGTACATAATTAATATGGGCCTTGCAGGAGAAACTTATGCTCACATTTTTGGCACCTTTAAATTTCTGTTTAGTTTCCAGTTTTATTGTGGAGATTATAAAGAACAACACAAAGGTAACATGACAATTCATGCTACCCAAATTAAGTCATCACACTCAGAAGTGGAAAATAAAACACTAGGATGTATTTTTTGTTGTTTTGTTTTTGACAAAAAAAAAAGAAAGGAAAGAGTATAGCTGCACAAATAAACAGCAAAGGTAACATACAGATGATGAGAGTCAGGGAGGGAAGATAGGGTACAAACTTGAATAAAAAGACTAGGAAAGCACTAAAGGACCTGACTGACAAGTAGGTACAGGTGTGTAAAATCTTACTTTAACAGTAAATGTCCTCTTCACTGTTGCATCCCTGCCAAGGGTAGCCCAATGTCCATCCAGTATACCAAAGCCTTAGATTGTAATAGGGACGTCGTACATCACATGTATTCTCCCTGCACACAGAGTAGGGCATGAAGGTCCTCAGAAAGTACAGTTGTGTACACTTACCATAAATGCAGATGTTCGAGTGTACTCACTGTTACAGTCATTACACTTGGGTTATCTGCCTTCAGCTAGCCCTCAGTCGGCCTGAATACCAGAGTCTTGGAATTTCTGCATCGGATGCTGTCACCTCTTCCATGACATCTGAAAAGACACAGGAGGAGCAATAGTTCAAGGAGTAAAAGAGAAATATGTTCATCCATTAGCAACAGTCCAAGGAGTAAAAGAGAAATGTGCATCTATTAGGAAAAAAGAAAAAAGGGGGAGGAGGGAGGGAGTCAATACCGCAAAAGTGAAGAGAAGGACATGTACTGTTATGGTAAGACTTTACACAATTGTACTATGTCTTTCCATATCATTTTTGCAGTATTCCTTACACTACAGAGAGTACAAAAGCTCAGGAGGAAATTTGGGAGGAGGAAGGTCCAGCAGAGCCCTCAATATAGTCATGCAAGATAGCCCTGTCAAATCCAGCTCTAGCTTTGGAAACCATATCTAACTTATAATGTTTGGTAAAAGTATGCACAGAAGTTCATGCAGCTACCTCAAGGATGGAATTGGTATCCAATCCTTTGAAGAGAGCACCAGAAGAAGCCACTGCTCTGGAAGAATGAGCCTTAACAGAAGTAGAAAGGCTTTTCTTATGAAGAAAGTAACAAAGAAAATGGAGTTAGAGATGCAAGAAGAAATAGTTTGTTTAGAGACAGGCAAACCTAAAGACTTAGGATAAAAAGAAACAAAAAGTTGCTCGGATTTAGGAATGCCTTTAGTTTTATCTAAATAAAATCTGAGTTGTCTATGCAAACCCAAGGAGTGAAAAACTTTCTCTCTCTCCCTAACAGTCTAGCAGATTGTGGAGAAGGAAGATAAATTGTACAAATGAGTAGGCTGACTAACAGAAAACACATTAACCATCTTGGGCATCAAAGACGGATTAGTACGAAGAGATATCCAGTAAAAGTAGTACACTCCAAATCCAGCTCCAGACAAGTAACAAGTGGAGTACCTCAGGGTTCAGTCCTGGGACTGCTCTTGTTTGACATCTACTTCTCTGAAGTACAGGCCAACACTGAGGGACTCTGGCTAACAAAGTTTGCAGATGACTGCAAACTGCTAGCCATTATTGAATCCCCAAATAATGTGGATATTCTACAAAAGGGTCTTACAGAAACAGATGCTTGGTGCCAGAGCCATGGGCTCAAGCTCAATGCCAAGAAGTGTATAGTTATCTCCTTTGGGAAAAATCATGTACCCATGAATTACCACATAGGTGGTAGTACACTAAACATCAAAAGTGTAATAATAGACTTAGGAACACAGGTGGACAGTGATCTCACCTTCGATAACTACATCGCCACAACAGTCAGGAAATCCTTCTATGTGGCACACCTCATCACCAAGGGCTTTTCATCCAGAAAAAAGGAGGTCATTGTCCCACTGTACTCATCCCTCATTAGACCCATCATAGAGTATAACGCCCCGTTTGGTATGTACCTCACAAGACATCTGCAACAACTGGAAAGGCTGCAGAAACACCTCACTAAAAGAATCACAGGCCTAAAGCAGATGCCCTATGCTGACCGAGTAAAAAAACTCCAGCTATACTCTTGTCGCATATCGTCTACTCAGAGGCAATCTCTGCTTAACATACAAGGCCATGTCAAATCCAGAGCTGTTGGACATGCTACACTTAAAGAAATCCCAATCCATCAGAGCCACATGCTCCAGGGACCTAAACCTTGTCATCACAATGAACAAAACATGTTGGAGGGATAGGTTCCTGACCCAGAGACACCACATACTCTGGAATAGACTGCCCATACATGTCAAGCAGAGCGCCTCCTTGGCCCTCTTCAAAAGGAACCGTAACGACTGGATGGGAAATAGGAAATTTACCCCGCGGATCACGTCAGTCGCCTTGCTAGACAGGGATCCATCAGGGAATTGTTATGGCTAGGCTTGTATAGGCCCTAGAGCCAATAGCCTAGTACCAACCTATGAACCCTATGAAAAAACAAAACAGGAGGTACAGTCAAAGGCCTGAAGCTCAGACATCCTTCTAGCTGAAGTAAGGGGCAGTACAAGAAAAATCTTCCAAGTACAGTGCTGTAAGGAAGCTGACGCTGCAGACTCAAAAGGAGCCCAAGTTCATTTTTCAAGAACAAAATTAAGTTCCCAGGAAGGAGGAATAGGCTTCCTGGGAGGTCTAATATGAAGGAAACTTTTAAGAAATTAAAAGAAAAAAGCACCAAGCTAACACACAGTAGACGTTTATTCACAAAAAGAACTAAGTGGTAAGCGCTTTCACAACTAACGTTGCTTCATCAGACAACACTAGAAAAACAACCCAATTCTTAAATAAGCACATGCAGAACCAATTAATTAAAATTGACCAATGAAATAAACGTCAATTAAGTTCATGACTTTTACTACCAAGACAATATACAAAGCATAGTCAACATGGAACTATTAATATGCATAAATAGAAATAAAAACATTGACATAAAAACATGTATAGGCATTAAATAAAAACTACTGTGTAAACTAAGTGATAAAAATTGAAAAACCTACTTAAACATATCAAACAAAAAATCATTCAGGACTTAAATTAGTGCTTAAGTCGTCTAGCCTTTAAAAAGGGAATCAGAGAGGTATTGCCATTGAGGCCAGGATACTTCTCAGCATTAAGCTTCAATATCCATTTCTGTTCTTGACCCTCAGTGAAATTTTCTAACTCACCTCCTCTAGGATTCCTATAAATATGTTGCAGAACTAAGAATCTAAAGGAGTGAGAACGATCATTAGACATAACATGATTAGCTAACGCATTGGTTTGTTTATTATTGTTAATATCTCTCACATGCTCTAAGATACGATCTTTGAGCATTCTGTTGGTTTTTCCTACATAAAAAGCAGGACATTGTTGACAAAAACAGAAGTAAACAACATCTGTAGTTCTACAGTCTGAATACTGATTAGAGTGTAGTGAAAAATGCCTAGTAGGATGTACATATTTATTCTTACTAAAAATAAATTGACAAGCATTACAATTCCTACATGGGAACGTTCCATGACGAGTAGAATGACTATCTATTCTACGTGCTTCACCATGGCAAAGATGCTGCTTAAGTGATTTATTGTTCTTAAAGCTAAAAATAGGAACCTGACCAACCTTATCTATAAGACCAGGAACTTCCTGTAGCAGAGACCAATATCTCTTGACTACATCTGTATACTAGTTGACGTTGCTGGAAAACTGAAACACCACTCTAAAATCATTACTAGTTGTAGCATTATGTTTTATATTAACAGTAGCATTTTCAGTGTTAAGATAAGGTCTACACCTAGTACCTCTCAGTTTCCAAGCATCAGATATAGTCTGATCAATATCTACACTAGAATATCCTCTATCCATAAAATAAATTTTCAAATTATTTAACGCTATTACTACATCCTCATCCCTACTATGCAGCCGTAGCGTCCTGAAGACTTGACCCTTCAGCACATTCCTAGGAATGTGTCTTGGGTGCATGCTGGATCTATGCAACAATGTATTTCTTCTGGTTGGCTTGAAGTAAATATTACTAAAAATACGATTCAAATCAGATTTACTGACTTTAACATCTAAAAAATGTATGTCTGTAGCAGAGCTATGATATGTAAACATCAGAAAATCAGTTGTCGAATGCAGGTAATCTAAAAATTGATCTATATCGGAACCAGAGCCCCTCCATAGCATAAATATGTCATCTACGAAACGGACATACCATAATACTTGTTCAAAGAATGGATTACTAACAGACAGAACATGCTGTTCTTCCCAACTAACCAATGCTAAGTTGGCATAGCTATTGGCGCAAGCAGTGCCCATAGCCATGCCAACTTTCTGCAGAAAAAAACTGCTCCTGGAATATAACAATGTTGTTTTCTAAAATAAGTCCTGAATGATTTTTTTGTTTGATATGTTTAAGTAGGTTTTTCAATTTTTATCACTTAGTTTACACAGTAGTTTTTATTTAATGCCTATACATGTTTTTATGTCAATGTTTTTATTTCTATTTATGCATATTAATAGTTCCATGTTGACTATGCTTTGTATATTGTCTTGGTAGTAAGAGTCATGAACTTAATTGACGTTTATTTCATTGGTCAAATTTTTGGTTCTACATGTGCTTATTTAAGAATTGGGTTGTTTTTCTAGTGTTGTCTGATGAAGCAACGTTAGTTGTGAAAGCGCTTACCACTTCGTTCTTTTTGTGAATAAACGTCTACTGTGTGTTAGCTTGGTGCTTTTTTCTTTTTATTTGGACATTTTTTTGCACCTTGGCTTTCACCTACAACCGTTTTTGTTTTATTCTTATTCTATTCTCTTTTTTACTCGGTGAAGGGGCACACAGTTATATGGAAGATATTTCAACTGAGCAGTCCATGAGTGAACAGCATCACCATTTCCTAAGGATTTTAGACATTCCAGTAAATCCATTGCTTAATATGGATTCACATGCTGGCATGGATGATACGTTCTCTACTCAACAACTTTTACCAGAGTTTTTTCAACAGTATAAAAGTCTAGAAAACTTAATGTACAAATATAAAAGATTACAGTGGCAGCGGTTGCATCTACAAGCTTTGCTAGAAGCTAAGATCATTCCACGCGGCTTGAGGATTTCAAACATGCCCACTTATGGAGATACTTATCCAGTTTTACTCCGTAAGTGGCAAGAGCTAAACTTACAATTCAGCTCCAAGTATATGAAACTTTTATTGGATTTCTTTTCACCTACTGAAGCCAATTTAAAGTCACAAATCAATGACCTTGAGACCAAGATTACAGAAAGCTTTTCCTGCGATATTACTCTGAATAAAATGAGCCAATTGCAAGATAATATTGTCGCCTACGAGAAGAAATTACAAACTGTTAAGCTATCCTAACTCAATAGAGACAAAGCAGATTTTGCTAAAAACAATGCTTTTTCTTGGCCAAAAGAAGTTAATAACATATCTAACCAAGGTAATGGTGTTCGTAATATTATTTCTAATACTAATGCTTCACAGGAAAGTACGGTTCGTTCTTCCGGTTCCATTTCCGGTACCGCAGATGATCGGACAGATATGGCGCCCGCATCTACGAACGTTGAACATGTTGTTCCAAGTATACAAACTTTCCCTTCTGTTTCTAGCATTTCTGCAGCTCCGGGTTGTCATTGGAGAGAAGGCTGGAAACACTACAAAACCTTTGTATGCATCAACAGTAACGTTACATACTCCTAGCATCAATGCAGGTAATGATATTCGAGGGCAAGTAGTTAATAAAGATACCAGTGTTTTTTAGACAAGATGAAGAAGGGCGACTACTCGTTGAAGGCAGCGTTGCCCTACAGAACTCGTTCCAAGAGTTTCACATACAACGGCAAAACATCCAAGAATTACAATACGGACGGAACTGCCCACCAATCCAAGCAGAGACGCACTTAGTTTCAGGTTTAGTTATAAATATTTCCTCTTTTAATTTAAATGTTGAGCAACTTAATTTACTAAATAAGGGTCTGTCTTTCATTCCTGCTAAGAAAGCTGATCCTGCTGAGATGTTAAAAGACTTAAGATTACTGGGTAGAAGTCTTTCTTTGAAATTTTTATTTCCCTCAGATCCTATAAGTTCAGGTAATCAGGCCTGTATTTACAAACAACCGAGTACCTTTATTCCAGTCACACCTATTGGTATTCAACGGTTTACTGATGCATGTGAAATTGCCTTTAGGGATTTGAATGCTTTATCCGTTAATAGTTTGTCATTCTATAATTTGACAACTGAAGAATATAGAGCCCTACAAGACTTAAAAAATCTACGTTCTTTAGTTATTAAACAAGCGGACAAAGGAGGTGGGATTGTTTTAATGGACAAGGAACTATATGTTGCACAAATGGAGTAACATTTATTAGATACTCAAGATGTACCAGTGCATTTCTAAACCCACTGTCAATGCTATTATAGATAAGGTTTCTTTTTTGATTTTTGATTTATTGATCACAAACTTGATTGATGATTCACTTTTCAAGTATTTTTGTGTTCACAAGCCTGTTGTTCCCAGGGTGTATGGTTTACCTAAAATTCATAAGGATTTACGTTCTCCACCTATGCGCCCTATTGTTTCAGGCACTGGTTGGTGCACTGAACCTCTCTCTATCTATGTAGAAGGAAGCTTACATGTTTTTTTTGGCAATTCTATTTTGAAGGACACTAAGACGTTTTTACAACGGTTACATGATAGAATGGAGAGCATTGATAGCAATGAGGTTTTTGTCCTTGTTACATTAGAGATAGAATCCTTGTTCACTAGTATACCTAATTCATGGGGTGTTGATAACATTAGACAATTTCTTTCTGTGAACAGATGTTTGACTAACACCAAGATACAATTAATTTGTACTTTATTGGAGATTATTTTAGAAAACAACCTCGTTATATTCCAGGAGCAGTTTTTTCTACAGAAAGTTGGCGTGGCTATGAGCACTGCTTGCGCCAATAGCTACGCCAACTTAGCATTGGTTAGTTGGGAAGAACAACATGTTCTGTCTGTTAGTAATCCATTCTTTGAACAAGTATTATGGTATGTCCGTTTCGTAGATTATATTTTTATGCATGGAAGGGCTCTGGTTCCGATATAGATCAATTTTTAGATTACCTGCATTCGACAACTGATTTTCTGAGGTTTACATATCATAGCTCTGCTACAGACATACGTTTTTTAGATATTAAAGTCACTAAATCTGATATGAATCGTTTTTGTAGTAATATTTACTTCAAACCAACCAAAAGGAATACATTGTTGCATAGATCCAGCATGCACCCAAGACACATTCCTAGGGATGTGCTGAAGGGTCAAGTCTTCAGGATGCTACGGCTGCATAGTAGGGGTGAGGATGCAGTAATAGCGTTAAATAATTTGAAAATTGAGTTTATGGATAGAGGATATTCTAGTGTAGATATTGATCAGACTATATCTGATGCTTGGAAACTGAGAGGTACTAGGTAGGTGTAGACCTTATCTTAACACTGAAAATGCTACTGTTAATATAAAACATAATGCTACAACTAGTAATGATTTTAGAGTGGTGTTTCAGTTTTCCAGCAACATCAACCAGTATACAGATGTAGTCAAGAGATATTGGTCTCTGTACAGGAAGTTCCTGGTCTTATAGATAAGGTTGGTCAGGTTCCTATTTTTAGCTTTAAGAACAATAAATCACTTAAGCAACGTCTTTGCCATGGTGAAGCACGTAGAATAGATAGTCATTCTACTCGTTGTGGAACTTTCCCATGTAGGAATTGTAATGCATGTCAATTTATTCTTAGTAAGAATAAATATGTACATCCTACCAGGCATTTTTCACTACACTCTAATCAGTATTCAGACTGCAGAGCTACAGATGTTGTTTACTTCTGTTTTTGTCAACAATGTCCTGCTTTTTATGTAGGAAAAACCAACAGAATGCTCAAAGATCGTATCTTAGAGCATGTTTGAGATATTAACAATAATAAACAAACCAATGCGTTAGCTAATCATGTTATGTCTAATGATCGTTCTCACTCCTTTAGGTTCTTAGTTCTGCAACATATTTATAGGAATCCTAGAGGAGGTGATTTAGAAAATTTCACTGAGGGTCAAGAACAGAAATGGATATTGAAGCTTAATGCTGAGAAGTAACCTGGCCTCAGTGGCACTACCTCTCTGATTCCCTTTTTAAAGGCTAGACAACTTAAGCACTAATTTAAGTCCTGAATTATTTTTTGTTTGATATGTTTAAGTAGGTTTTTCAATTTTTATCACTTAGTTTACACAGTAGTTTTTATTTAATGCCTATACATGTTTTTATGTCAATGTTTTTATTTCTATTTATGCATATTAATAGTTCCATGTTGACTATGCTTTGTATATTGTCTTGGTAGTAAGAGTCATGAACTTAATTGACGTTTATTTCATTGGTCAGATTTAATTAATTGGTTCTACATGTGCTTATTTTATTGGGTTGTTTTTCTAGTGTTGTCTGATGAAGCAACGTTAGTTGTGAAATCGCTTACCACTTCGTTTTTTTTTGTGAATAAAAGTCTACTGTGTGTTAGCTTGGTGCTTTTTTCTTTTTATTTGGACATTTTTTGCACCTTGGCTTTCACCTACAACCATTTTTGTTTTATTCTTAACTTTTAAGAAATTGTTTGACCTCAAACCTAGAAGTTAAAGGAGGGGTCAAAGGCAGACAAGCAGAAGCAGCAATAGCTGAAAAATGGGTTTTAACTAAACAGTATGCCAATCCATCATTGAGCAATTCACACAAATAAAAAAGAAGCAAAGGAACCTCCACAGAAAGCAGATCCAGGCTACAAGCAAAACACCAAACAGAAAATCTCTTCCATTGGTAAAATTTCTTGGTAGTTTGTTTTCAGGCCTCCTGCAGACCCTGAAGCACATCCTCAGAAAAAAGGTGCTAAAAGGAATCAAAACCCTATCACCCATGGTGTCAGTTGAAGAGTGGACAAGTGGGGATGGATGAGAGACCACTTTTGTTGTGTGAGTGGGCCCACACTGTGAGGTTAACTTGTGGTGACTGCCCTTGGCTAAGTGCAGAAAAAGAGGAAAGCAATGCTGTCTGGGCTAAAAGGGAGTCACCAACAAGATTTTGGGAGAGTCTCATTTTAAAAATAAAACTCCGTGTATACAGACCTCAGTACTTTAATAAAACGAACAGTTTTAAAAATCACAATCACAGATCTAGCGCTTTCATCTGCCGAATGCAGACTTCTTCAGAATAATGAATGTGTGGTGCCAATGATTTTTATACATTTCAAATCAATTAATTAATCAATCAATTACATAAATTCATTTAGAATTTAAAGCCATACCTATTGTTTTCTAAATTACATTTCATATATAGTATATAGTTTTTTTTTTTTTTAAAAAAAAAACAGTCAGTCACAAATTCTATTAGGGACCTAACTTGATAAAGTGCTTTTGTGCCTTTTGTTATTTAATAAATATTCTTATACAAAAGTATTAAATAATATATATTAAAAAATATATATTCTAAAACAAAATTATAATATACATGTTGTGGTTTATATGATATATATTCTACTTATTCCTAAAGATAGCTGATAATTAATATAAAATAGTGAAATGAATGTAAACTATAATGACTTGTGAATAAATGTGTCTAAAAACATACATATATTATATATATAAAAACTGATTTAAAATTGTTTTGTTTGAAAGTGAAACAATGTTGCATGAATACATGTTTTTAAAAAAATGTTACGTTAATACAAGTTTAAAAAATGTTATTTATTTTATTAGTGCATGTTTTTACGAATATTAACATGCTTTTTGTGTTCGTAATAAAATCTTTATATGGTGTATGTTCAAATAGAAACTGGTGTTTATACACTAGAGGCTTTGTCTACTAATATAGCCTTAATGTTTGTGTACTCGTTAAGCCCAGGAGGGATGTTTGATTTTAGCCTCAGTTGCCATCTAATTTCTTTCTGAAGTAAGATGTTTTTAACATCACCTCCCCTTGGATCTGATTTAATGTGTTCCAAAATTCCAAACTTAAAATCAGTGAAACCTACACATTCAACAGAATGTTTAAATAAGGCACTGGTCTCCTTTCTCTTATTAATATTGTAAATGTGTTCGTAAATTCTTTCTCTGAGGGACCTCTCGGTCTTCCCCACATAGAAAGAAGGACATTTGGAACACGTGGCTAAATACACTAACATCTTGCTTCTACAATTGCCCTTACAAAAGGCAATTTTACTTTTTAAACCATTCTCCAATTTTAATTCAACAGTTTGATTAATATACATGCATTGTCGACACCTGCCACATCTTTTGGTACCTTCCTTAAGGTCTCATTTTATCTTGAACAGGACCATCGGTATGAGAGCAAGGGGAGGGAAGGAATAAAAAAAAACCCTTCAAGGAAAAAGAGAGGGCATCCACCTTCCAAGCCAGAGGACATGGGACTCTGGTGCAAAAGAGAGGAAGTTGTCTGTTCAGAGGGGAGGCAAAAAGATCTACCTGAGGAATACCCCATTGGTGGACAATGTCCTAAAACACATCTGTATGAAACATCTATTTGTGAGTCTGTGTTATGGACCTACTCAGAGTCTGCCACAATGTTCTGTTCTGAAGGAATATAAACAGTGTGAAGAGTCACCTGATATTGAACAGCCAGATCCTAAACCTGAACAGTTAGTGTACACAAAAGGTAAGACCGTACCCCCACACACACACACACACACTTGTTGATATACCACATTATTGTGGTATTGTCTGTAAAGATTTTGAGGGTCCCTGGAAGGAAAAGAGAATGGAGGGAGGGAAGAAGATAGTTAGGCAGAACCTGGTTTGTCTGGAAAAGGAGGCTTCTGAGCTGCAGGAGTCAGAGTTAGCAGAAGGAGCCATCTAGAACCCTTTTCACCTTTGGGAGGAAGGTGAGACTCTACATACAAAGGTAGACTTGGTAGGATAATTCCTCTGAAATTGGTATTGTCTGTAAAGATTTTGAGGGTCCCTGGAAGGAAAAGAGAATGGAAGGCCTGAAAAGCCAGAAGAAGAGCCCTCATCTCTTCAAACCTCTCAACCTCTTACAGCAAGAGATCTGGGCAAAGCCATAAATAATGTGGGGCAAAGCTGATAGAATTAACAGGTTTTGCATGAGCATGAATTTTCTGATGGGTATGAAGTCTGAAATTCAAATGTCTGTCATTACTTTGTGACTTCAACCCTCAATGATTTGCCATTGATTTGGCAGAAACCATAATTTTACAAGAAGCATACCAAATATATGACCCAAAAATCTGGACATTCTGCAAAAATCTGTACAGTTGAGAGGTATGTATATGGTCCTTCTATTGGTGAAGGGACCATTCAGACGGCCAAAAAGAGCTCCCCATCACATATCTGAGGAGTCTGAAAATAGTTCCTGAGAGGGGGGGACTAGAGGCTGAAAAAGAAGTCCTGGGTTGAGAGACAGTTAATTAATCCTCCACTGAAGCTGTAGCTTGAGGATTGGAAGACGACTAATTGGAAAGTCCAAAGGATGAGAATGCTGAAGCCAGACTGAATTTAGGAACCACTGTAGTGTTCTCATATGAAGTCTGGTTAGAGGAAGCATAGGAATGGTTGAAACCATGTACCCTAGAGCCCTTTGAAACTCCCTGGCTGTATGTCAGACCAAAGAAAGAAGGGGTGCAATCAGAGTTAAAGCCTTGGGAGGAGGCAGGGATGCCAACATAGGAATGGTCTGAAGCCTGGATCTGAGAAAAACATGATGCAAAGAATGAGTCAGGAAGGATTTTTGAAAATGTACTGCAAACTCTAAACTCTGCAATATGCAAACAGCATAGTGAAGGTGTTAAAGCAAGGTCTCTGGACAGGAAGCCTGAATGAGTAATGTTGTCCAGATACGGAAAGTTCTGTATTTCCCTCATCTTGTAGAAAGCAATCACAGAAGAAGGCATTTGGTGAAGACAATTGGGGCAATAGAGAGGCCAAAGGGCAAAGCAGAAAACTGAAAATGAAAGGAAGAAACAGAAACATGAACATTTCCTGAAATAGGAATGAATAGGAATACGGAGATAGGCACCCTTAAGATTCAGAGAGACTAAGACAGCCTGAGGTAGAAGAGGAAACGGAGTTTGAAGGGATAGCATTCAAAAGGAAGGAACCTGTAAAAAAGGTGTTAAGCTGGGAAAGATCCACAATGGGTCTGCAGGTGCCTTCTTTCCTGGGAACCAGAAACATTCTGAAATTAAACCCCTTCTCCTTTTGAGGAGCAGAAACTGCTTGGATGGTGCCTTGAGACAAGAGGCTCTGAAGGACATCCAGAAAAAAAAGGGCAGCTGTTCCTGAGTGGGTTGAGGAATGGCCAAAAAGGAGGAAGGGATTTCCATACCATATAATACCCCTGACAAATGATGCATAGAATCCAAGAATCCTGACTGATCCTTAACCAATTGTGAACAGACAGGGAAATATGAAGAGCTAGAGGAACATGGCTTAGGAGGGAGGGAAGAAGATAGTTAGGCAGAACCTGGTTTGTCTGGAAAAGGAGGCTTCTGAGCTGTAGGAGTCAGAGTTAGCAGAAGGAGCCGTCTAGAACCCTTTTCACCTTTGGGAGGAAGGTGAGACTTTACATACAAAGGTAGACTTGGCAGGATAATTACTCTGAAATTTGGGAACAGGGGAAACAAAAATATGTTCCAATTCCTGCCTACCCCTTACCCTTCTCCTGAAGAAGCTTAAATTGCTCAGCAGCTGCAGAACCAAACAGATTTTTATTGTCAATAGCAGCATCCATTAATTTGGTGTCAATATCATCAGGTAAAAGCTGAAGGTGAAGACAGGAATAACACCTTAACACAAAACCACACAAAACCAAAAGAAGCAGCTCTAAAAGAGACATCAGCTGCATCATAACTATGTTTAATGAAATGGTGAACCCTCAAAACACGGAAGATCTGAAATAGCTTGAAAGGCCTGAGAAAGAAGGGCTAAAACATACCTGGTCATATGGGTCTGGTAATTCACAGCCCGAAAGACCAGGGCATCAGCAGCGTACACCTTTCTTCCCAATCTTTCCATAACCCTACTGTCCTTGTCAGAGAGTAGCAGTTTAGAAGTAGGCAAAGGCTTGGAAGGTTTATCAGAAGAAACAGAAATAACAGAGGGGTCAGCAGAGGGACACCTGTAAATAAATTTATAATCATCAGGCACTGTATAAAACCTAACAGTTTTTTTTAGGAGCAGGGAGCTAGGAATCAGAAGCCTGAGAAGCTGTTGAAAATGTATCCAACAAAGCAGTAAGAAAAGGAGGAACAGCAGAGGCTTAGCAGACTCTATATGGAGGTGTTCATAATATCCTTCCTGAACATAAGAAACTTAGGTGCAGTCCCACTTGAAAAAATCCATTATACGAAAGATAGTATCCCCAAAGAAAATCTCCTCAAAAGGAGAATCTGGACTAATAAGAGTATCCCTTCTCAGAACCATAATCCAATGGACAGGAAATCTGGGAGGAACAGGCCAAAGACTCTTCATCAGAGTGTAATTCCTCATCCTACAAATCCTGCTCTCTGGGCCTGTAAAGAGGATAAGAGGAGCAAGGGGGGGCAGGAACAGAGACTCCCTGAGGTGGCTTAAAAGCCATGACAGCATTAAATAACCCCTGTGTAAAATTCTGTCATTCATGCTGAGGATCCTTAGCATCAGGGGAAATTTTTTTTTTCTGCTTCTTCTTTAAAGGGACATCACATCTTAGAAGGACTGGACTCCTGCCAACACTCAATGTAGTGGGAATCTCCTCCCTAACAGGACTCTGCAGAACACTCGTCGGTCTATCAGATATTATCAGCCACGGCTCCTTCTGAACATCGGAAATGGAGATCTGCAGAGCCTCCAAGGACATGCAAGCCGGATCCATGCTAGCCTCCGAAGAGGTCACGGCACAGGAATCCGATGGACAAGCTGGGTGATCCTACAGGCTTTCACCAGCCTCAAGAGGGACATCCACAGGAGCTGGTACAGCAGTAGAATCCAACCTAACATTTTTGGCTTTCTTCTTGGCAAATGGCTGGCCCTCGGGCTGGGATTATTCTGCCACTGTACCCTGCGTCAACAATTTACAACATTGGTATTTAGGTAGATAGATGAGGAGAGATGAGTACAAAGACTTTTAGGGACAAACGCCTGACAAATGGGGCATGATGTAGGATTGCGAGAAGCACCCTAGCAAAACAAACATTGCTTGTGATGGTCTTTATGGGGAATCTGTTTCCCACACTGGAGTTTTCCCTTTCTGGATGACATGTAACATTACAAACAAAAGTAAAAGGCAAGATAAAAAGAAAAACTCCAAATGGGGCACTTATCTGAAATGGCTTGGTAACCAGCAGATAAAGGAACATTCAGACCAATGATCGAAGATGGCATTTGGAATGGTGGCAAAGAAGTTCTGAGGAAGGTACATCCATATGTTACCTGTATGCCCTACTCTGTGAGCTGGGAGCATATGTGTGAAGTGCGGCATCTCTATAACAACCTAAGGCTTTGGTATACTGGCCGGACGTCGGCTATGGGATCATCAGTATAAGGAATACTGTGACAGTGATAAGGAAGGACATCTGCCTGTTGCTAACTATAAGAACACTGAAAAAAGTACTTGTATGTCCAAAAAAATGAAGATTTGTCCCTCTAACTGCTCAAGATGTTCAGTGATGTCACTGCAGCTTAATGGTGACAATGAGATCTGGAGCGCTCCCATAGTACAAGGGATTTATGGGTTGTGGAGCAGCTCAAGCTTGTGAGGAGTTTGGTTTCAGACAGAATAGGTCCCACACCGACCAGTCCAATGGTTTACGATTGTCTGGGAAATATTTTCCTTTGTTTCTGGACTCAGATCACTTCTAAAGAAAGGAGTAGATTTAGCTGGTTAGTTCCTATGATATCTAGGGAATGAGGAGAGAAGGATCTGTCTACAGTCTTTCATGGTCTTACCTTGGTCTTGGAGTGTTTTAAATAAACTGGCTGCCTGATGGCCAAACAGTAAGTCCTTGTTCAAGGCAAATCTACAATCTTTCATTTAAATTCCTCAGGCATAGGCTGCAAAACCATACTTATATACAGATAAAAGATCCCATGGCAGCTGCCCTAGAAGCAAGCACAGCATTGTAACTGCACTTAATGCTGTGTCTAGCAATCTGAGTGGCCTGTGAAATTAAGCTTGGCATCTGTTGCTTAGAGTCTGCTATAGGAGGATCCATAATAACTTTAAGGAGTTAAGAATGGAATTCAAATACTTTGTTCATTTGATTCTGGTAATTAGCAGAGGTGTAAACCTTCCCCCATCTATACAGAACCCTACTATGTTTATCAGTTGGTAGGGTATTAGCACTGGGCAGAAGCTTGGAGACTTCTCTGAAGAGAGAGAGATACTGCAGAAGGATCTGCCATAAGTTTCTTATAGAAGTATTTCTTGGTATCAGGCAACTTTTAAAAACTGTCTGGTCTCTTAGAAGCCAGTAGTTGAGAATCAGGTGCAGAGGAGGTGGACTGAAAGGCATCCTGAAAAGACTCGAGCACAGAAGAGACTGGAGAAGAGGTTGTGGTACACACCTCCAAGAGGTTGCATTACCTCTTCTGAACATCAGAAATCTGAGTGGAATGCCAATCAAAGTGTTTCATCATGCTCTGTATAGTTTCCACAAAAGAAGCTTCCTCTAAAGGGGAATCCAGTAAGAGAGAGTTCCCTTTATCAGAAAAGATTTATCCTGGAGAATGTAGCTGAGAGGACCAGTCCAACGAATGGTCAGACTCACAGTCTTGCTCCTTGTCAAAGGAAGAGGAAATCAGAGTAGCTTTAATAGGAATTTAACAGGAGTAGCCTGTGGTAATGGAGACCCACTTGGGGGGGGGGGGGTGTTTCAAAGACATAATACCTTTGAAAAGCACTTGTGAAAAGCCCATTAACTCCTTATCTCTAGCTGTTGTGGTAGAGACCACATGCTTAGTCTTCTGCTTTTTCTTTTTTAGGCATGATGTCTGCCTGGATGAGACACAGAGGTTTCGAACCATGTCTGACCACAATTAGACAGCCTGCAATTTCTTCTCTAACTAGAATTTCAGGGATGCCATGTGGCCCTTCTGAAATGATAAGATACTGTTCCTCAGAAGTATTGCCAGTCTTCAAGGGCTCAGGAACCATAAAGACCTCTGATAGGGTGTCTGTAGCAGGCAACTGAGAAGTTGCCTAACATACCATGGGTTCTGAAATCTCATCAGGTACATTGTAGTCAGAAAGATTGGACTGTGGATCCATTCAAGGCATCTTAAGTTTCTTCTTCAGCAGCAGAGGAATGTTTAATGAAGCAGAGTCAGTGATCTTGGACTGGACCAACCTTTTAAGGCACTGGGTCATGAGGAAAGTGTCGAAAGAAATATAAATAAATAAACAAATAAATGCGGCAGCAAGCATCCTGAAGGTCTAATGAGCACATCCAATCATCCCTTCTCAGAAATGGGAGTATGGACTGAGCTGTGACCATCTGAAACTTGGTGCGTCGAACTGACTTGTTCAGCACGCTGAAATCCAAAATTTGTCTCCAGTCCCCTGTTTTCTTTGGCACTAAAAAGAATCTTGAGTAAGTTCTAGATTCCATCTGGTCTGGCAGGACCTCTTGGATGACTTTTTTCTGGCAGCTTTTTTACTTGAAATGCTTTTTGTTCCCTCTGACTTGGTGGAACATGGCGGAATTTCTTTGAGATAGGAGGTGGAAGGGAAAAGGGAATTATACAGCCTCTGAAAATGATCCTCCTCACCCAAGTATCGGTTATTTGTAGTCAGGCTCTCTGGTGCAGGGACAAAGAGCACAACATTCTAAACTCTTCTACCGATGGGTTAAACACTCTGTGGTCATCCCCTGCCCAACAGACTCGCCCAGCAGAATACCTTGTGAAAGAGTGTAAATCTGCTTCAGTTACCTGCCTGAAGCAGCTCCAAAACCAAACTAAAGAGCACAGCTTTCTAAACTGTAGGTGTTCCTTCTATTGCAGTTTATCCACACTCTGAATCTGTTTTTAAAATTATCTGCTTTTAAAAAAGTAAACTGCTCCTTATTTAAAGTATTACTACAGGGCAGATGAGCATACACAGTTTTTTTTCTGGCTGTAGTAACTTACTCTGGCCACCAGGTGGAAACACACTGTCAGCAGTCTAGCACTGCACTACAGGGAAGCAGATATACTGAATTTACCCCAATTTGGCTGTTTTTTCCTGCTATCCCTGATTAGAGCTCACGGACTGTCTCTGTAATCTCATGGTGGCTCCTTTATCAAAGATACTTGAGAAATGCATTCACTCTCAGGTCATGCATTTTCTAGACTCAATTTCTTCTCCTCTACACAACATAGTTTCTGCCCACACCACAGCACTTCAGCCCTTCTCTCTCTCACAAACCTGGTTAACCAACATAGAAATAACAATTGATTTGTACCTGCTATATTCCTGGACCTCTCCAAAGCATTTGACATGGTTTCCCACTCCAATCTAATAGATATTTTTACCTCTCTATCCTTTGCCCCTAACACTTTTGCATGGTTTAAAAACCATCTATCAGACCGACAACAAGCTGTCCAGTGGCAAGGAGTTATATCATCTTTACTCCCAACTACCATTGGTGTACCTCAGGGTTCCATACTCAGTCCACTCCTCTTTTCTATCTTTACTAATAATCTACATACCTCTACCCTACAGGCTTCACTCATGTATGCAGACGATTCCATCCTGATCTGCTCCTCCCCAAATATCACCATCCTACAGCATCTCGCCCAGGAATCTTTTACCTCAGTAGAAAGGTGGATCACAGATATTCAACTTATCTTAAATCTCAACAAAACAAAACTACTTTTATTTACCCCCAAACAAATCACAAACCACTCCACTCTCCTTCTCTATCTCTTCCAGTAATGGAACCGTCATTTCACCCTCTCTCCACTCCAAGCTGCTTGGCATAGAAATAGATAACAACCTACACTTTGACATCCACATCTCTCAAACTATTAAAAAGGTACACAAAAAATGGGATCCATATACAGACAAAAAGACTTGCTATCAGATCAAGCTCGGGTCACCCTAGCTGAAACCCACCTTCTTTCCCCACTCATGTATGCAGCACCTATTCTCACCTATGTAAGAAAATCTGACCTGGAGAAACTTGAGTCATGTTTTAACAAAATCGCCAAGTTTGCAAAAAAATCCCTCTTTAGAACACACCATTGTACAGCTCTTAGGTAACTTCAGTGGCTTCAGCTCCCACAGTTATTAACCTACCACCAACTAGTCATAGCTTATAACAACTTAAAATATCCTGAAAAAACTCCAGCCCTTAGGGAACTACTGACTACATTCCAAATAGACCCCTCTGCTCTGCCAACAAATCACTCCTCTCTATCTCCACAGCTAACAACACAGCAGGTAAAGCTCTATTTTCTCACAGTATAGCAAAAAGTTGGAATAATCTCCCTCCCTTGGTGACTTCTGCATCTAATACGAAACAATTCAAAAACTCCCTTAAGGCTCATCTTATTAGCTCTTGGCTATGTCCATGTGTTACTTAATCCTAGAGTATGCTACCACTATCCTTCTCTCTGCTCTCCAATTCTCAGACCCTCAGTAAAAACGGAAGTAACAAATGGTATCCCTTGACATTTGGAAATGTTGTTGTGATCTCTGTCTGTATATTTTGATGACTAACTTAATGTTCACTTGTATATACTGCCAGGATCTTTCTTTGCGTACTGTTCTATTAGGCACAAAATACTGCTCATTAACAAAGGCTTTACTTTACATTATGTATTATTATCATTGTCTGTTGTATTAATTAAGTGGAGCTTTTCTCCCCGGGCCTCCGCTGTAAATGGACCTCGTCCAGTCGGACCATCCCGGTTAACACATGTAAAATAAATAAATACATTGTTTTGGAAGTCCTTGTACAGAATATGCCTTCTGCACTCACACTTAGCCCTCCTAGCTGACATCTACAACTTTAATAAAAATTTGAATACAAAAAGGAAGATTCCCAAATGGGCTACTTGTCTGGATAGATGAACAGAGTAAAGGTACTAACAACCAAACAACACACAGTCTGGTGGATGCACAACCTGCATTTGGGCTGGTGGGGAGACAGTTTGAGGATCTACACAAAAACATATTCGGAGGCACTAGGTACCAATCTGAAAAAGAAACAGTGCCCTCTAAAGCAGACAAGCAAGCAACCTGCACCTCCAAACACAAGCCAGAAAACAAATAATTCACCTCAGCAGTGTGCCTCACGACAGCCCCTAAGGCAAAACACCATACCCAACACTCTAGTAATAGGAGACTCTATAGTAAGGCACAAAGATGTTCCACTCGCCAGGCTGAACAAGGAGAAGGTTACTGTCAGCTGCCTGTCAGGTGCTAGGATCCGCCACATAACAAAGGCACTTAGGTCACTCCAGAACAAGTACAAGTATGACACTGTCATTGTACATGTTGGTGTGAATGATCCAAGACGTACCTCCCTGGACTACATGAAAAGAGACATTGAGGAGCTCTCTGATCATGTAGCCCAAGCTGGTATGACCCTGCCCTTGAGTAGCATACTACCTTCACCTAGAATTATACCACAATACAAAGACAAAATGATCAATTTCAACAATTGGCTAAGCTTTTGGTGTCATTCTAAGGGAATCCAGTGTCTGTCCGCCTGGGATGACATGACAGACAAGCCTCGCTGTTTCACCAGAGATGGTTTGCACCTGTCACCCCTAGGCTGTCGAATACTGGCCAAGGCTCTTGCTGCCCTATAGTGCCTTTTTTAGGCAAGGGGCAAAGGACAAACCAACCACCATAACCACCACAGGTAACCAAAAACTAAGGGTAATGCTATTCAACGACAGAAGTCTCAACCTCAAAATGCACGCACTCGAGGCACTCCTCAGTATGGAGAAAATCGATGTTTGTGCAGTGACAGAAACCTGGTTCAAGACTCCAGAGAGCACCCCAGCACTACCAGGTTACAATTCATATCATACCTTCCAGCCTCAGTTACCGGATCACAGTACAAAGGGCGGAGGTGTATCCATATTCATCAAGGATACCCACATCTCCAGGTTAGTGGCGCAGCATGAATGCACCAGAGATCATCCATGCGCAACTATCAGCAGGCAAAACCACATTTCAAATCATAGCCTGTTATAGATCACCCACCATGTCCCAAGATGCTCACTCAACATTCCTTGAGGCATTGGAAAATATAAAGGTACTACCCAACACCATAATTTTGGGTGATTTCAACTACCCTGGTATAGATTGGGTGAACTACCAAAGTTCTACCTCCTATGCCCAGAGGTTCATAGAATTTATAAATTCAAATGCCCTTGAACAACTGGTAAGTTCTCCCACTAGAGGGGACAACATATTGGATTTAGTCATCACAAATATGAGTGCCCATTGTACCACACCCGTTATCACTCCCTCTCTGGTCAGATCAGACCACAAACTGATAACCCTGGACGTCCTCACCCCTCCACCTCCCCCAAAGAAACCATCGTAAAAAACCTTTCCAAAGCAAACTTCAAACTACTTGCATCAGACCGTGCTATCCCAAATAAAACCAAGACTCCTTCCTTAAGCAAGAAGAAACCAGTCTGGTGGACCCCGGCCATAAACAAACTATACAATAAAAGGAGCAAACTTATACAAAAAAAGGCCAAATCTCAAGTAGAAAAAGCATCCCTGATCAGCATTAGTAAGAAACTGAGGGCCCTCATCAAGTCAACTAAAGCCAATTTTGAAAAGAAGGTTGCCAAGGATAACCATAAGGCCTTCTATGATTACGTCAAAAACCTAAATGGCAACGCTCAGGTCTGTTCTGAGCTAGTACAAAAAGGAACAAAATACACTGACATTGCCAACATCTTGGTTGATAGGTTCAGTGCAAATTTCTCCCCCCCCACCACCTACAGGGCCTGTCACTATTCCAGGGGATTGTGTAACTCCAATTATTACTGATACATTGGTTAATAAGGCTCTGTCTAAAGCTAAAAACACTGCCTCCATGGGACCAGATGGTGTCCCGGGCTGTGTCATACGCAAGCTCCAAAATGAATTAACCCCGCATCTGAATACCCTGTTCAGTATCAGCCTCTCGACAGGATATGTGCCCATAGAATGGCGCACAGCATTGGTGGTTCCGCTGCACAAGAGTGGGCCCACAACAGACCCTGGGAACTACCGAACAATAAGCCTGACCAGTCTGATCTGTAAGGCAATGGAGCAAATCATTATGGAACTCATAAATGGAGAGATTGGGAACCTCCAAACACTTGACCCCACACAGTTCAGCTTCGTCAAGGGCAGATCATGCCTCCTGAACCTGGTGGACTTCTTTGAGACAGTTACTCAGGCTATAGATAAGGGAAAGGAGATACACACAGCTTACCTTGACCTTGCTAAAGCATTTGACACCATTCCCCATTCGGGTATTATTGATAAACCCACCAACCTGGGCATAAACCCTTACATCACAAGATGGATCGCAAACTGGCTCTCAGACAGATCCCACAAAGTAAGAGTAGCAGGATCTATGTCCGAATCCAAACCAGTAATGAGCGGTGTGCCTCAGGGCTCTGTCCTGGGGCCCCTCCTGTTTGGCATATACTTCTCAGAAGTACAGGCAAGCACTGAAGGGCTGTGGCTGACCAACTTTGCGGACGACTGCAAACTGGGTGCTATAATAGAGTCTCAGGATGACATGGATATCCTCCAGAAGGGTCTAAATGAGACTGATGCATGGTGTCAAAGCCATGGTCTCACGCTAAATGGTAAAAAATGTGCATCAATCCCCTTTGGAAAAAACAGAGTACCCACAAACTACCACATAGGAGGTAACCCCCTGAAATCTGAAGAAGTAATAAGGGATCTAGGGACCCAAGTAGATAGTCAGCTTTCCTTTGATAACCATGATGCCAAGGTGTTTAGAAAATCCTTCTGTGTGACCCATCTGATCACGTAAGGGTTCGCATCAAGATCTAAGGATGAAGTGGTACCCCTCTACTCTTCCCTCATCAGACCCTCATATCGAGTACAGTGCACCAATTGGAATGTACCTGGCTAGGCATCTCCAGCAGCTGGACAGACCACAGAGGTACCTCACTAAGAGGATTACTGGCCTCAAACAGTTGCCCTATGCAGCACGATTGAAAAAACTAAGGCTTTTCTCTGTTGCATACCGCCTTCACAGAGGCGAACTCTGTTTAACATACAGAGCCATGTCCAACCCAGAACTGTTGAACATGCTCCATCTTAGCAAAACAAAATCTACTCGAGCTACACGCTCTAGGGATATAAACCTCAGCACAACAATGAATAGAACATGCTGGAGGGATAGATTCCCTTCGCAAAGACTTTCCTTGCTATGGAACAAGGTCCCGATCTACATAAGACAGAGCCCCTCACTATGACTCTTCAAGAGGAACCTTGACGAGTGGATGGGTAACAGAAAGTTCACACCAGGGATCATACCAATAGCTCTACTAGATAGGGGCCAAGGGTACTAGCTGCTAGATCTAGGGCCTAGGGAACTAACCAAAGGGGCAGTGAATACCTCACAACATGGCTGGGCTAATATATGCCTTCGGGCAGATAGCCCAGTACCTACCTATGAACCTATCTACACTCATATGTCTGTCTTTATACCCCAACGTATATGAACTGAGGTCATGTGCCAGATGTACAAACTAGGGAAGGTAAAGCTTTGGTAGCCTGGCCAGACATCAGCTGTGGCAACACATATGTCAGCAACAGTGATTTCAGTCAGGACATAGTTAGACACACACGAATCAAAGTCCCACTCAAAGCATTAATTACAGACGCCATTTAATGCCATGACAGCAACTGACCCCATTCCTAAGTCAGGGCAAAAGTAAGTTCATGAAACTGTTTTGCTTCATTCTTTGGTGTCTGCCATGGGAGCTCTTCTTAATACCTGCAATTTACACAGAATTATCTCTTTCTGTAGTTCATGCAGACTTACCCATATTTATAACATTTTAAATATTTCTGGAAATTCTTTTTTATTGGTCCAGTTGTTCCTACTACCACTGGAAAGTACAGTTGTGTGCACTTACCATAAATGTAGATGTTCGAGTGTATTCACTGTTGCAGTCGTTACATTTGGGTAATCTGCTGGCAGGTTGCCCTCAGTTGGCTTGATTAACAAATTATTGGGTCCTGCGTCGGTTGCTGTCCCTTCTTCCATGACGTCAGGGGTATAAAAAGTACAGTTGTGTACACTTACCATAAATGTAGATGTTCGAGTGTCTTCACTGTTGCAGTCATCACTGTAGGGTTCTCCCTGCCGGCCGGCAGGCAGCCCTCGGTCAGCCAGAATGCCAAAGTCTGGGTCGGCATCGGCTGTGTACTCACCCTCCCTGACGTCAGTGCGCCAGGGGTACAAAGCTCCCAGCCGATGCCATGTTCTCCAGTTTTTCTTGCCCAAGTGTCAGGTGCCCAAAAGTAAAGGCTAAAAGTAAAACAAAAATGTAACATACAACAAACCCCATACCCTGCAGCAAATACACCTCAGAAGAAGGGTGAAGCAGGGAACCACACCAATAAAAGTATAAGAGGGGACAGGAGGGTGGGTAACCCAGACTGCAACAGTGAAGACACTCGAACATCTACATTTATGGTAAGTGTACACAATTGTACTATGTTCATAGTGTTTCACTGTTGCAGTCATCACTGTAGGGTTGAATCCCAAAGCTGAGATAAAGGGTGGTGGTTATTGAGTAGAAGGGGCGGCTAGAAGGCCTTGTAAGACTGCAGAAGCAAAGCCCGACCTAGACTTAGAATAAAGAGGGAGATTATAGTGCTTAGAGAAAGTATGCACTGAACTCCAAGTTGCAGCTTCCAAAATATCTTTGGTAGGGACTCCCCTGAGAAAGGCAGCTGAAGTAGCAGCAGCTGTGGTACAGTGTGTCCTAATTTTTCCTGGGATTTGCTTTCCATGATGAGAGTAACAAAATCTGATTCCATGAGCAATCCATTTAGAAATGGTCTGTTTTGAAATAGCTTTGCCTTGGGAATTTGCTGCATAAGAAACAAACAGTTGTTCTGTTTTCCTGATATCCTTGGTTCTGTCCAGGTAAAAGCGAAGCTGCATGTGCACGTCCAAAGTATGCAAGATCCTCTCCCCCTTATTTTGTGGATTAGGGAAAAAAGTTGGCAGGTGAATAGTTTGGTTTAAAGCCACTTTAAAAAACACTTTAGGCATGAAAGTAGGGTTAGTCCTCAAAGAAACCGTCTTGATGAAAAATAATGTAAGGTTCCACAGCCATGAGCGCTTGTAACTCCGAGACTCTCCTGGCTGAAGTTAAAGCCAGTAGGATGATGGTCTTCCATGATAAATACTTTATATCAGATGTGGCAGCAGGCTCAAAAGGAGGCAGAGTGAGTTTTTCCAGGACATAATTGAGGTCCCAGGCAGGAATGGGTGGTGTCCTAGGGGGCCTTAAATTCTTTGCTCCTCTGAGATATTGTTTCAGAAGTGGATGTGAAAAAAATTGGAGGATCTGTATTATAATGTGCAGAGATAGCAGAGGCATGTATTTTTATGGAGGAAAAAGATAAACCCTTATGCAAAATATCTGTTAGATAATGTAAAATCAATGGAATATTTGGAATGTGAGGATCTGATTCCTGAGCATGCATCCAGGTGCAAAATCTCTTCCATTTACCTTCATAAGATTTCCTAGTGCTAGGCCTTCTGGCTTCTAAGATAACATCCATGACCTGTTTGGAAAGGGTAGGCTTAATCATAGACCCTGAATATGCCAGGTTGCCAGGCTGAGAGTTTTGATATGAGAGTGCAGGACCTGGCCCTGATGTTGAGACAAAAGATTTGGAATCTGAGGTAGAATCCAAGGAGTTTCCTGGAACAGATTTATCAGTGTTGAGTACCAAAATTGTCAAGGCCAATTCGGGGCTAGTAAGATCAGCTTTGGTTTGTCCTGTTTTATTTTTAATAACACCCTTGGTAGAAGAGGTAGTGGTGGAAAGGCATACCCCGAGAGGTTCCTCCAACTGAATGAGACAGCATCCACTTTCCATGCTACCTTGTGATATGTCCTTGTGCAAAAAGTCTGTAACTCGTAGTTGTGGGGAGATGCAAATAGATCTATGTCCGGGCAGCCCCAGGCTTCTGTAATCATCTTGAATATTTGGGTGTCTGGCATCCACTCGTGTGGGTCTGACAGGTTGCTGCTCAGGCTGTCTGCCAGAGTGTTTTGTTTCCCTGGCAGGAATTGAGCTTGTAGGTCCACTTTGCAAACTAGTGCTGTGTTCCATAGAGTCATGGCTAGTCTGCAAAGGGGTAGGAGTGTGAACCCCCTTGCTTGTTTATGTACCACATAACTGTGGTGTTGTCTGTCCATATCAGTAGCTGCCCTGGCTGTAAAAGATCACTGAAAGCCAAGAGGGCATTCTGCACAGCTAACATCTCTTTTAAATTGATATGTAGATGCTTCTGATCCTCTGTCCAAAAACCTTGCAGGCCTTTCCCCTGCAAGTAGGCTCCCCATGCATAATCCGAGGCGTCCATGGTTATCACTTGGTAGACTGAAGGCTTTCCCTTTGTTTTGAAGACATGCCATGGCCCACCAATGGAATTCCTTTTGCAGGCAAGGCAAGACAGCAACCACTGTTTCCAGACTGTGACAATGCTGGGACCATATGCTTTTTAGGTACCATTGTATCATCCTCATATGCAGTCTTGCATATGGTATGAGTAGGATGCAGGAAGCCATGTAACCCAAAGCCTGCAGGAATTTCCTTGCAGTTAGCTGAGACATTAACGCCAGGTTTTTGAAAGTTGAAGCCAGCTGTAGTTGTTTTTCTGATGTCAGGAATGCCATTTGAGTTGTTGTGTTTAAAAGAGCACCCAGGAAAGTTATCTGTTGAGTGGGTGTCAAATTTTACTTTTTTACGTTCACAGTGAATCCCAGGTACTTGAGTAGATTTTGAACAAATTCCAGGTGCTGGAGTAAAATGTCCTTGCTGTCTGCTTGAATAAGGCAGTCGTCCAGATAAGGGTAAATTTGAATTCCCTTGAATCTGCAGTAAGCTACTACTGGTGCCAGGCACTTGGTAAAGACCCTGGGCGCAGTAGACAAGCAAAAGGGCAGCGCAGAGAATTGGTAATGTTTCGAGCCTGCCTTGAAACTGAGGTATTTTCTGCACTCCTGTCTGATAGGAATGTAAGCCTCCTTTAAATGCAATGTCACCATCCATGCATTTTTGCTCAACATTGGCAGGAGCTGCTGCAGAGTAAGCATCTTGAACTTTGGTATCTTCAGGAAAGTATTTAAGACTGACAGATCCAGGATGGGTCTCCAAGTATTTTGCTTTCTGGGAACTAGAAAGAGTCTTGAATAAAAGCCTTGTCCCGTCTCTGAATTTGGAACCAGTTCTATGGCCCTCATAGCCATGAGGGACCTCACCTGTTTTAATGCCTCTGCCCATTGAGTTTTTGGTAGGTCTGGCCATCCGTTTGGTTTTGGTAAAGTGTGAAAGTGGAATTTGTAACGTCTTAAAACTACATCCAGAACCCACTTGTCTTGGGTTATCCAAGTCCAATTTCAGTGAAAAAGAGAAAGTTTTCCTCCCAGAGGAACTTCCAGGAAAGAGGTTCCTGGAGCCATGCAGGGGGAGTCATTGAGCCTGTTTCCTATAAGGTTGAGACCTATCTTCTCCACCCCTGGTGGTGGAAGCACTACACTGTCTAGGTCTATAAGAGGTCTGTGCTTGGGCCCTCCCTCTGGGGCGCCTATATCTACCCCTCTGAGACCTGTCCGAGCTGGGAAAGGACCAATTTTTAGCTGGCCAATTTCTGCTAAATCTAGGAGGCTGAACTTGTAAGAAATCCTTAACCGTTTGCATGGATTTTGCCTTATCCTCCATTTTCTTTATAACCTCTTCAGCCTTAGACCCAAACAAAACATTATGTTGAACAGGAGCATCCAGTAACTTTGCTTTCACTTGATCAGGCAAATTTTGTTCCTTTAACCAAGCATGCCTTCTAATGACCGTGCCAGTGGCAGCCACCCTGCAAGAGGCCTCCAAAGCATCAAAACCACAGTGTAAGGTATGTTTCCCCACCTGCCCAGTAGCATGCATCAAATCATGTAATTCCTTATTGTCTGCACATGCAGAAATGGTACCCAGTTTTTGTTTCATAACAGACAAAAGGTATTGCTGATATTTCAACATATGAAATTGACAATTTAAAGCCCTAATAGATAAAGTAGCAGAAGTGTACACTTTTTTGCCCCATCTCTCCAAAGCTCTAGAATCCTTATCTGATGGAATAGGGTTCTTAGCAGTAAGACACTTACTTAACACACTTAGGACCCTGAGAAATGGTTTCTAGATCAGCAGTAGGATTTTTATAAAGAAACTGGTGGGAGTCAGGGACTCTGTAATATCTATCAGGCTTAGCAGGGGCAGGAGGAAAGGAGTCAGGAGTTAAATTAGACTCAGAAAAGACATCATCCACAATATCCAAAATAGGTGGAATAGCCAGGGGTCTGTGCTGGGGAAGAAGAAGGAAATCCCTAAGCCTTCTCTTAGATTCAGAGTACTCCTGTCCTTCCCAGTGAAAATGTTCCCTCATATCATGTAAAGTTTCCCCAAAAGAATAATCCTCAGGAGGAGAAGCTGAAGGAATGGATTCCTCAGCATCAGAATCCTCATAAGGAGGGAAAGTATATTCCTGTTCAGAGGAAGACACTGAAGAGATAGATGCCTGATCAGAGGATTCATAATCCAATTATTGTCTTGGCCTTTTGTCTAGAGGGGAATATGAACCCCTAATCATAGTTAGCAAGTCCTCCGCCATTTTAAGCATTTGTTTTTGAGATTTAGGTCCTGGATCAGAGGAGGCCTGGGCTTGAATCTTTGTTTTAGAAGGAGCCTTTGCACTTTACCTGAAGCTGCGTAGGCCTGAAAACCCCCTCGGAAGCCGGTACCCGCACAGCGGCTCCGGACCCATCCGAGGGAACATTATACGAAGGTCCTGCACCTGGAGTATTCGAAGGCCTAGTTGGCTCCTCGTGGGAGTCCGTTTCGGCAAGTGGTTCTGTAATGGCTGATGACAGGGGCTGCGAAAGCGCCTCACTGACGACGGCCGAACCAGCAGCTGGCTCCGATTGTAAACTGTCATCTGACTTGGACCTTGGAGGCCTATCCTTATCCTTGCACCTTTTATGAACTCCGGTAGTCGGAAGCGTGTCCGATGACATGTTCTAATTAAATCGCCTCCCAAAGTAATGAAAGGCAAAATCGTATCTCCGTTTAATAGTACGTTGATTAAATCTAGCACAAAACCAACAACTAGCTAAGTCGTGGTCAGGGCCTAGACAAGGAATACAGTAAGAGTGAAAATCCTTATGAGGTATTTGCTTCCCACATGAAATACAACTATTAACTTTTTCTGACATCGGTCTGGAGCAAGAAAAAAGTTTCCCCAATGGGGTACTTAGCTTTGAAAAGAAGAATGTCTTCGGTATGAAGCACCAAAAATAACAGGAGTCAGCCGACCAGCACTTGCGAACTGCTTCCACCGTGCGGCAAGAAAGACTGGAGAACATGGTGTCGGCTGGGAGCTTTGTACCCCTGGCGCACTGACGTCAGGGAGGGTGAGTACACAGCCGACGCCGGACCCAGACTTTGGGATTCTGGCCGACTGAGGGCTGCCTGCCGGCAGGAAGAACCCTACAGTGATGACTGCAACAGTGAAACACGATGAACATCATGCAGCCAACGCCATTTTCATCAGTTTTTCTTGCCCCAGACGTCAGGTGCCCCCCAAATGGGGAGCAAAAAATATATATTTATATATGCATGTAATTTAGAACAGAAAAAATATACCTCCAAATAAAAGCAAATACAACAAAAAGGCTTTTGAGCATAGTAAAAGAAAGAAGAGGTATAAAAAGAGAAAAGTAGGGGGTTGGTGTGTAGGTAACCAGGAATGCAACAGTGAATACACTCAAACACCTACATTTATGGTAAGTGTACACAACTGTACTATGTTCTTTGTGTTTCACTGTTGCAGTCAATACATTTGGGTAGAATCCCAAAGCTATGGTTGGGAGGATGGAATTATACAGCATTAGGAGCAGCTATAAGGCCCTGCAGGACAGCAGTGGCAAAGCCTGCTCTGGATTTAGAGAAAAAATTTAAATGGTAATGTTTGGTGAACGTATGAACTGAGCTCCAGGTAGCAGCTTCTAGAATATGCTTTGGTAGGAACCCCTGTGAGAAAGGCTGTAGAAGTAGATGCAGCCCTGGTGGAATGGGATCTGATCCCCTTGGGGACAGGTTTACCATAATGCATGTAGCAGAAACGAATGTAATGGCTTATCCATTTTGAAATAGTCTGCTTTGAAATAGCCTTTCCCTCTGCCCCTGCAGCAAATGCCACCACTAGTTGCTCAGATTTTCTTAGAGATTTTGTCCTGTTTAAGTAGAATCTTAGTTGTCTGTGTACATCCAATGAATGCAGAATCCGCTCCCCCCTTGTTCTGTGGATTTGGGAAAAAGCTGGCAGATGAATGGACTGATTAAGAGCCACACTAGACACCACTTTAGGCATGAAGGATGGATTGGTCCTGAGCGACACCCTGTCTTGGTAGAAAATAATAAAAGGCTCCACTGCCATGAGAGCCTGTAGTTCTGAAATCCTTCTAGCTGAAGTGACTGCTAAAAGAAAAGCTGTCTTCCAAGAGAGAAGTGTTATGTCTGCAGTAGCAGCTGGCTCAAAAGGAGGCAGGGTGAGCTTTTCCAACACAAAATTGAGGTCCCATGCCGGAGGTGGTGCTCTCCTGGGAGGTCTTAAATTTTTGGCCTCTCTGAGATACTACTTTAGCAAGGGATGAGAAAAGAGAGGAGGCTCTGTGTTGTAATAAGCTGAAATGGCAGAGGCATGGATTTTTATGGAACAGAAAGATAGGCCCTTGTGAAGCATCTCAGTTAAATATTGCAGAATCTGAGAAACATTGGGCATTGCTGTGCTTATTCCTTGTGCCTGGTTCCAGGCACAGAATCTTTTCCATTTATCAGCATAAGATTTTCTAGTACTAGGCATTCCAGCCTCCAAAATCACATCCATCACAGGTTTGCTGAGAGATGTAACTGGTGAAATTAGTTGATTAGCCATGCTGCAAGATTCAAAGTTTGGAGCGGAGTGTGAAAAGATTGATAGTTTTGCTGATACAGTAGATATGATGTCTGAGGCAGGTACCACGGAAGAAGGTGTGACACATTACATAGGAGTGGGTACCCATGTTGGCAAGGCCAGTCTGGAGCAATCAGAATCATTTTTGGTTTTTCCTGTCTGACTTTTAGTAATACCTTGGAGAGCAGAGGCAGAGGGGGAAAGGCATAGACTGATAGGGTTTTCCAACTGAAAGGCAGAGCATCCACTTTCCAAGCTTTTTTGTGATGGCTCCTTGTGCAGAATTTGTCCAGATGATACTTTTGGGGTGAGGCAAAAAGATCTATGTCTGGGCTCCCCCATTTGTGTGTCAACATGCTGAAGATTTGTGGATCCAGTTTCCATTTGTGTGGGTCCATAAGATTTCTGCTTAGTTCGTCTGCCAGAATATTCAGCTTTCCTGGCAGGAATTGAGCTTGTAGATATATTTGGTAAGTCAAGGCTGTATTCCACAAAGCCATGGCTAATCTGCAAAGGGGGTAGGAATAGGTACCCCCCTGCTTGCTTATGTACCTGACTGTGGTGTTGTCCGTCTTTATCAGTAGTTGTCCTGGATTAAGAAAGTCCTTGAAGGCTGTCAGAGCATTCTGTACAGCTAGCATCTCTTTCTGGTTGATATGCAGATGCATTTGATTTGGGCTCCATTCACCCTGAATGCATCTCCCTGCCAGATGCACCCCACAAGCATAATCGGATGCGTCTGTAGTCAGGGTTTGAGTGGCAGGGGGTGGAATGAATGACAGTCCCTTGTTTTGATGACAGGCCTCTGCCCACCATAGGAACTCTTGCTGCAGGCACGGAATGATAGGAGCAGCTATAAGGCCCTGCAGGACAGCAGTGGCAAAGCCTGCTCTGGATTTAGAGAAAAAATTTAAATGGTAATGTTTGGTGAACGTATGAACTGAGCTCCAGGTAGCAGCTTCTAGAATGCTTTGGTAGGAACCCCTGTGAGAAAGGCTGTAGAAGTAGATGCAGCCCTGGTGGAATGGGATCTGATCCCCTTGGGGACAGGTTTACCATAATGCATGTAGCAGAAACGAATGTAATGGCTTATCCATTTTGAAATAGTCTGCTTTGAAATAGCCTTTCCCTCTGCCCCTGCAGCAAATGCCACCACTAGTTGCTCAGATTTTCTTAGAGATTTTGTCCTGTTTAAGTAGAATCTTAGTTGTCTGTGTACATCCAATGAATGCAGAATCCACTCCCCCCTTGTTCTGTGGATTTGGGAAAAAAGCTGGCAGATGAATGGACTGATTAAGAGCCACACTAGACACCACTTTAGGCATGAAGGATGGATTGGTCCTGAGCGACACCCTGTCTTGGTAGAAAATAATAAAAGGCTCCACTGCCATGAGAGCCTGTAGTTCTGAAATCCTTCTAGCTGAAGTGACTGCTAAAAGAAAAGCTGTCTTCCAAGAGAGAAGTGTTATGTCTGCAGTAGCAGCTGGCTCAAAAGGAGGCAGGGTGAGCTTTTCCAACACAAAATTGAGGTCCCATGCCGGAGGTGGTGCTCTCCTGGGAGGTCTTAAATTTTTGGCCTCTCTGAGATACTACTTTAGCAAGGGATGAGAAAAGAGAGGAGGCTCTGTGTTGTAATAAGCTGAAATGGCAGAGGCATGGATTTTTATGGAACAGAAAGATAGGCCCTTGTGAAGCATCTCAGTTAAATATTGCAGAATCTGAGAAACATTGGGCATTGCTGTGCTTATTCCTTGTGCCTGGTTCCAGGCACAGAATCTTCCATTTATCAGCATAAGCTTTTCTAGTACTAGGCATTCCAGCCTCCAAAATCACATCCATCACAGGTTTGCTGAGAGATGTAACTGGTGAAATTAGTTGATTAGCCATGCTGCAAGATTCAAAGTTTGGAGCGGAGTGTGAAAAATTTGATAGTTTTTCTGATACAGTAGATATGATGTCTGAGGCAGGTACCACGGAAGAAGGTGTGACACATTACATAGGAGTGGGTACCCATGTTGGCAAGGCCAGTCTGGAGCAATCAGAATCATTTTTGGTTTTTCCTGTCTGACTTTTAGTAATACCTTGGAGAGCAGAGGCAGAGGGGGAAAGGCATAGACTGATAGGGTTTTCCAACTGAAAGGCAGAGCATCCACTTTCCAAGCTTTTGTGATGGCTCCTTGTGCAGAATTTGTCCAGATGATACTTTTGGGGTGAGGCAAAAAGATCTATGTCTGGGCTCCCCCATTTGTGTGTCAACATGCTGAAGATTTGTGGATCCAGTTTCCATTTGTGTGGGTCCATAAGATTTCTGCTTAGTTCGTCTGCCAGAATATTCAGCTTTCCTGGCAGGAATTGAGCTTGTAGATATATTTGGTAAGTCAAGGCTGTATTCCACAAAGCCATGGCTAATCTGCAAAGGGGGTAGGAATAGGTACCCCCCTGCTTGCTTATGTACCTGACTGTGGTGTTGTCCGTCTTTATCAGTAGTTGTCCTGGATTAAGAAAGTCCTTGAAGGCTGTCAGAGCATTCTGTACAGCTAGCATCTCTTTCTGGTTGATATGCAGATGCATTTGATTTGGGCTCCATTCACCCTGAATGCATCTCCCTGCCAGATGCACCCCACAAGCATAATCGGATGCGTCTGTAGTCAGGGTTTGAGTGGCAGGGGGTGGAATGAATGACAGTCCCTTGTTTTGATGACAGGCCTCTGCCCACCATAGGAACTCTTGCTGCAGGCACGGAATGATACGAATCGTTGTTTCCAGGCTGTGACAATGTTGATTCCATAAGCTTTTTAGGTACCACTGAAGTTTTCTCATATGCAGTCTTGCATATGGAATTAGTAGAATGCAGGAAGCCATGAACCCCAAGGCCTGCAGAATTTGTCTTGCAGATAACTGGGTTTTTGTGGCCACTTGTTTGAAGTAAGACATCAACTGGATTTGTTTTTCTGGCGTGAGGTAAGTCATCTGGGCAGTTGTATTCAAGCTTGCACCCAAGAATGTAATTATTTGAGAGGGTACCAGTTGTGATTTCCTTTCATTTATGGTGTACCCTAGGCAAGTTAGAAGCCTTTTTACAAATGCCAGATTCTGCAGAAGAATGTCCTTGTTTTCTGCCTGAATTAGACAATCGTCCAGATAAGGATAAATTTGAATGTTTCTTTGTCTGCAAAATGCAATTACTGGTGCCAGGCACTTTGTGAAGACCCTGGGCACAGTAGATAAGCCAAAGGGCAGTGCAGAGAACTGGTAATGCAAATAGCCTGCTTTAAAGCGGATATATCTTCTGCAAGATTCCCTGATTGGGATATGCAGGTAAGCCTCTTTTAAGTCTAGAGTTACCAACCAGGCATTCTTGCCTAGCATAGGCAGTAACTGTTGTAGAGTCAGCATCTTGAATTTTGGAATGTCCAGGAATGTATTTAGAATGGATAAGGTCCAGAATTGGACGCCATGATTTGTCTTTTCTGGGTACCAGGAAAAGTCTTGAATAAAAACCTTGTCCCTTTTCCTCTTCTGGTACTGGTTGAATAGCCCCCATATTCATAAGGGACATAACTTGCTTCTGGGCCTCTGCCCACTGATTTGGAGGCAGATCTGGCCATCTGTTTGGGATTGGCAACGTGTGGAAATGAAACCTGTATCCCTGGGATACTATGCTTAGAACCCACTTGTCCTGGGTAATTAGATGCCAATTTTGTGCATGAAGTGCTAGTTTTCCCCCCAAAGGGGCTCCCAAAAGATAAGTGCTTGGAGATGGCAGAGGAAAGTTATTGAGACGGTTTACCGTAGGGAGGTGCCTTGCTACTTCCAGATTTGGAGGTGGAGGCACCCCACTGTTTTGTTCTGTAAGTTCCTTGTGACTGAAACCTGGAGCCTTTAGAGTGTCTGGATTTGACCTGTGCGGCTCTGGTGGGTACTGGAAAGGACCAATTCTTAGTAGGCCAGTGCTTACTGAACCTGGGTAGCTGCACTTGTAGGAAATCTTTTACAGTTTGCATAGATTTAGCTTTGTCTTCCATCTTTTTCAAAGCTTCTTCTGCCTTATTACCAAATAGACTGTCCTGTTGTAAAGGAGCATCCAACAATTTGCTTTAACATGATCAGGCAGATTTTGCTCCTTGAGCCAAGCATGCCTTCTTATCACAGATCCAGTTACAGCGGCCCTACAAGAGGCCTCCAAGGAATCAAAACCACATTGCAAAGTATGCTTTCCAACTTGTTCAGCTGAATGCAATAAATCCTGTAACACTATTTTCCACACAGTCAGAAATCAACATCATTTTCTGTTTAACTAAGCCCATGACATGTTGCTAATATTTAAGCATATGAAATTGACAGTTTAAAGCCCTGATTTCCATGATTGCAGACGTGTAAACTTTCTTACCCCATCTATCCAGTGCCCTGGAGTCTCTATCAGAAGGGGTAGGATTTTTAGCAGTACAAGCCTTAACACCCATGGGACCCTGAGAAATGGTTTCAGGGTCAGCAGTAGGGTTTTTGAAAAGGAATTTCTGGGAGTCAGGAACCCTGTAATATATGTCTGGCTTACTAAGAGCCGGAGGCAGGGAATCAGCAGCCATGCTGGATTCTGAGAAAACATCATCAACGATGTCTAGAACAGGAGGTATAGCCAAAGGCCTATGCTGAGGAAGAAGGAGGAAATCCCTAAGCCTCTTTTTAGATTCTGAAAAATCCTGACTCTCCCAATGAAAATGTTCCCTTAAGGTATGCAAAGTTTCTCCAAAAGAGAAATCCTCAGCAGGAGAAGCAGAAGGGATGGATTCTTCTGCATCAGAGTCCTCATTAGGTGGAATAGATAATTCCTGATCAGAAGAGGAATCAGAAGAAATGGAAAACTGATCTGAAGATTCATAATCAGTGCCTTGCCTAGGCCTCTTAGCAGGAGGGGGCTGGGAACCCCTGATCAAGGTAATTAAATCCTCAGCCATTTTGATCACTTGTTTTTTAGGCATAGGGGCCTGTGCACGTGGGCCAAGCGTCATTTTTTTAGACATAGAAGTTGGTTTTGGCCTAGGTTTTGAAGATGGCGTCGGTTTAATATACAAATCTTTAGGCCTGAAAACACCGTCAGAAGCCAGAGCATGCTCAGCGGCTCCGGACCCATTTAAGGTAGAGACATCTGCGGGTTCAATACTTAAAGTGTCTCGCGGCATACCGGACTCTGAATGGGTCTCAGTAGAGGCCTGCAAATCAAAAGTAGTGGGTATCAGGGGCTGTGAAAGTGCCTCACTGAATACCGGCGACTGGTTTAGGAGAATCTTCGTCGTCGGTTTTGGACCTCAACCGTCTGTCTCTGTCTTTTTCTTTGCATTTTTTGTGTATTCTGGTAGTCGGATTGCTAACCGACGTCATTTCTGGATAGTTAAATCTTGAGCCAAAATATTTAGATGCAAAAATATACAGACGCTTAATAGTGTGTTGGTTAAATTTAGCACGAAACTGACAGCAAGACACATTGTGGTCAGGGCCTAGGCAAGGAATACAGTACAAATGAAAATCCTTATGAGGTATTTGTTTCCCACAAGTAATACAATTATTAACTTTTACTGACATCGGTAAGGAGCAAGAAAAAGTTTCCCCAATAGGATACTTAGCTTTAGGTTGAAGACTTCGGTTCTGAAACTCGAAAATGAAAATTTCAGGAGTCGGCCGACCGGCACTTGCGAACTGCTTCTGCTTCGGGCACCGTGCGGCAAGAAAGACTGATGAAAATGGCATCGGCTGCATGTTTTATACCCCTGACGACTGACGTCATGGAAGAAGGGACAGCAACCGACGCAGGACCCAAGACTTTGTTAATCAGGACGACTGAGGGCACCTGCCAGCAGATTACCCAAATGTAATGACTGCAACAGTGAAACATGAAACATCTACTACCTGTGTGTCCTTATTCCCTATACTGCTCTAGTTTCTGCTTGCATGTCTCAATGCTTTATAAATTTATGCTTTTCAGTTCATAACATGCTATAGCTTTTGGTTATAGCAATTTTGATAATGTGTTGCTTGTGTATTTTCTCTTGAACTACACACTATCTGCTTTCCTTACTTTTACCTTCTTAGCTGCTGCTATTGGAAGATACCACATATGATCATATTTCTTCATTTTAATTAATCTTTTTCAGTTCATGTTTCCATTGCATCTCAGCTACCTGCATGTCATAATGTTTACATAGTTTCTATCATGCCATTAGTGAATCAATTGTCCTTGACCTGCTTTTATCTGCAAGTCCGATATTTCTACCAATACAAAAACCAAGGGCCTAAATTTTCACCAACAGATAAATAAAACATGATGGAAGGACAGGCTGATAACCCAGCATACCTCAAATCTCGGAAATAAAGTTTTCTCTGTATGTTAAGCATTGCAGCTCACTATCTTCCTTTAAACATAAATTAGGTGACTAGATATATATTCACACATTTATTCCAGATTAACTGGTATGGCCCTCCTGGAGAAAGAAGGTACAGCCTGAGGGAAGGTAATGGCAAGGCATAAAATGTCATAAGGTTCTGTGGACTTGTAATACCTATGAATGTTTTACATGAAATACACAATGAAAGATAACTGAAGCTGTTCTTGGACACGCTTGTTGATCATGTGATATACCGATTGTCATATGGCTGTCTGCAATATTATCTAAACAAGTTGCAGTGTGATATATTTGAAAATGTTAAATCACAGACTGACTATGCAGCCTTTGGAAGGTCTTTGCAAGATATTTACATTACTCCCACGTGACATGGGTGACGTTTCACTATTCTTGCTACTAGCTGATGCTATTAAATGCTACACAAGAAACGCACAAAAAAGACAATCAAATTCTTGTTTCTACACCTCATTTTCTACATTACAAAAGAGACTAAGAGGGTACATTCAGCCATTTGGCACACTGCATAACTTAAAGCATATACACTGAAAAACATGGTGCCATGCAGTTTATCTGTGCGTCTTGAACCAGGTGTAGGTCAGGAAGATGGAGAGATTTTTAAAAAATGGTGGCCAATAAAACATAGAGAGTCACTTATGCTTACAGACTGTTTAACATACAATTATGAATGCTTAAATAATAGAATGACAAGCAAATTCAAGAATTTGAAACTTTTTCCACACATTAAAATTATGGCAATAAAGCAGAGGAAATAACCAAAATGGTAAGGCATTAGAGACAGAGATTCAAATTGTATCTCAATGACTACACTGGAAATAAAGAATTTACATGGCCAAAATATAAAATAATTGTTTAATATGCAGATGCAAACAATGGGAAGTCAGAGAATAGCTAGAAACACAAGAGAAACATTGTCCTTAGATCAGTTTTACCCTCATCTGATTCTTTTCTGACCAACACCTGCATAATGAAGGATACTTTATCAAATGCAGAAACCAATTTGATTTCACAAAATGAATCCCAATCAAACAAGCACTCTAATAACGTAGGAGCATAGGACCCCTCTGTCAAAACACCCTTTAGTTTCAAATTGAATAGGTGCAGATAAAAACACAAGAAATACAAGGCAACTATTCCTCTCTCTTCTGAATGTGAAAATTTTGACTGCGTATGTGGACAACATGAATTAGTTTTAAAAATTCCTGGTGCGACTGTCACTCATTCAGAGATACATGATAAAACAAAGGTCTCACTTGTGTTCCCAAATCTACTACTACTCAGATTCAATTTGTATATGATTTGAAACACTTTTGCAGACTATGTACTTTGAAATTGTGGTTTAAGAACAGAAATGTTCAGAGCTTTGAGAGTTTTAATACTAAGTATTTTAAATTTCATGGTTCTTCATTTTCTCCACTCTATTATCCAACTGTAAGAACTTTTGAAAAAATATTGATGACAGCCACCCAACACAATAACTCAGCTTCACTATTTAGACCATATGGTCATAATATGCATATGGAACGTAGGTCATCTATGCAAGAACGAAGGTCTGATCAGTAAAGTACAGTTGTGCAAGTATACTTCCCATAAAGGTAGATGCACAAATGATCACTGCTGTAGTTGCCCTTAGCTATATGGGTTAACCCTGCCAAGAATATAACAGCCAACCAGCTTCCACAGCTTAAGGGACCTTCCACTCACCCAAACTGTCAGGCAGCTTGAGCTGAGCTGACTAAAAGACAAGTATGGGTGCGAAGCCCTTCATAGCTTTCCTGCCAGCAAAGAGAGGGAGTCCTGAAAGTGCAAAGCTAGGAACAACAAAACATAAATGTCTACACCCTGGCATAAAAAGCACATCAAAAAATAAGGTGGATGGAGGGAGGGAGTGGCTACTGCAACTGTGATCCTTTAAACATCTACTGTTATGGCAAGTTTTTTTGTACAACTGTAATATGTTCACCATATTGATTAATGCTGCAAAAGCCATAGCTATACAGGTAGGTTACTCTATCTAAGTACATTTGGAAGTAGAAGAGTCCAGGAACCCCTTGAGAATGGCCCTAGCACAGCTTGATCCAGACAAAGAGACTGAATCAAGCCTATAATACTTTGTTAAAGTACGTACAGAGGGCCAAATAGCAGCTTCTAGAATGCTTAAAGAATCCAGTCCTTTCCAAAAAGCTACAGATGAATCCAAAGCCTTGGTAGAGTGGGGCTTGACCTTTCCTAGAATAGTTTTACCATGTGAGTATAGCAAAAGGTAATAGCCGTCGACAACCATTTGGAAACAGTCTGTTTTGACACAGGTTGTCCCATCTTACCTTTACAAGAAAACAACTGATGTGAAAAATTTGGTATAGTACCCGAGTTGTCTGAGGACATCCAAGGTATAGAGTAGTCCTTCTCCCTCATTTTTAGACATCAGAAAGAAAATGGGGAGATAGCTAGTTCAGCTTAAATTAAACTAATATACCACTTTAGGGATACAAGGAGGATTAGTTCTCAAAGAAACCCTGCCCTTATGAAAAATGAGGTAAAGCTTACTCACCATAAGAGCTTGCAACTCAGATTCTTGCAGACCATGTTTAGAACTTCAAGTCAACCAGGATAGCTGGTTCAAACTGAAAAAGTGTTAGCTTCTCTAACAAAATTAAGATCCCAAGAAGGAGCAACCGGTTTTCTTGGGAGGCCTCTTATGCAAAACTGCTTTCAAAAACATTTTGACAAGAGAATGCATTGAAAGAGGAGGATCCATGGGTAGGCATTCTGAAACGGCTGATAAATGAACCTTGACAAAGGAATAAGAAAGGCAGGAGGACAGTAACTCACAAATACTGTAAAACCAGAGAACAATTAGCTCTGAAGAGGTGCTGGTTATGTTGTTGGCACCAGCTAGAAAACCTTTTCAATTTACTAATATATGATTTTTCTAGTAGCAGGCTTTCTTTTCTCTATTAGAACCTGCTGCATGTCCTCAGTAAACAGGTTTCTAAAAGGAATTAAGACCCTACAATCCAGGCAGTCTACTGAAGTTGATTAATGTCAGGGTGTATCAAACAGCCTTATTATTGTATGAGTACATCCAGTCTGTTAGGAAGCTTGTGGTAATTGCCCATAGCCATTTCTCAAATTCCTGTCCAAGGAAAAGAAAAGAAAAGGCATCAGTCTTCCATGCCTTCTTGCATGGAGTCCTGGAACAGAATCTAGCCAGTTGATTGTTCAGACAGGAGGCAGAGAGATCTACTTGAGGAAGACCCCACAGATGGATCAAATCTTGTAAGATCCCCTGATCTAGTTTCCATTCACAAGGGTCTGGCTCTGGTCCTGCTCAAGTAGTCTGCCACACAATTTTGCTGTGACAAAATGTAGGATGCCTGTAGAATGATATTGTGGTGTGAAGCTATATACCAAACTAACATGGCTAGTTTACAAAGGGGATATGGACCTGGTTGTGATTACTTGCTGATGTACCATATGACTGTGGTATTGTCCGTAACCACTTGAAAAGGTCCTACTGACCAATGATGATTCAAAGAACTGAATGCCTTGATCAGGGCAACATCTCCTTGATATTTATGTGCTTGCACCTGTCCTTGGTATCCCATTCCTCTACATGTTGAACCCTATTTAAACTGCTCCTCAAGCAAAGTCCGAGGTGTCTGTGGTGACTGACTCCTTTGGAGCACGGAGGGAGAGGGGGAGGCCTGGATTTAAAGACATCTGTTGTCTCCACTAACCAATTTCCCTTCTGATAAACCCCAGCACTGGGACATGAAAAGTTAAAGGATGTTGGTACTGGGACAAAAGAAATTTCAGATACCTCTTTATCTTTTTCACGTGAAATCTTTCCAGGGGTATCATGAGAATTGTAGATGCCATAAGACCTAAAATCCTGAGGTATTCCCTCATAGTGACCAAAGTCTGACATGAAAAGCTCAGAAGTAGATCTATATAAAGATCTATTTTTTTCCTGCAGAAGAAAAGCTCCATGAACTGACGTATCTGCTTGTGCTGGTTATTTGTGTCTGCCTGACATCTCAGAAACACAATCATGTGTGAAGGAGTAAAAAAAAAAAAAAGACTTTTGAATTTTCTCTTGGAATCCCTGCTTATGTAAGAGCTCTCTCACCCATACTTTGAAAAAGACTCTGCAAAGATAAGCAAGTCCCCTAAATATGGAAAAATGTGGATACCCTGAAGCCTGCAATGAGCTATAACTGGTGCTAGCCACATGTGAACATACTTGGTGCTGCGGACAGTCAAAAGGATATGACAAAGAACTGATAATGTAATTCAGATACACACAACTTTAAGAAATGTCTAAAGTCTGGAAGAATAGTGATGTGATGATAAGCATATTTTAAGTCTTGTGTTACCAGGAAACTTGAAAGAAGAAAAGGTAACAGGCTGTGAAGTGATTTCATTTTGAATTTGGGCACTATCACAAACAAGTTTAGGAAAGAAAGATCCAAACCTGTTCTCTAACCATTTTCTTTCTTTAGCATGAGGAACATCCTTGAATAAAAATCCTTGCCCACCCAGGAAGGAGGAACTGGTTCTATCAGTCCATGGAACATCATGAGATGAACAGCCAGTGGACACAAAAAAGTCTGATCTGGAGGATGAAGATTGACCCCGTGGAAAAGAGGAATTTCCTCCCACTACCATCTGTAACATTGATGAATGATTTTCAGAACCCGATAGTCTGAAACTATCTGTTGCCAAACAGAAAAATAAGATTCAGATTTTCAAGAAGAAAAAAGCGGCCAGGGTAGAAGGGGGAACAAACTCTCTTGAACAATCATTCAAACCTGTTGGGCTGTCCTTGGTTCAAGACTTCTTTTTGGACTCCACATGCCATCTCTTCTTACATGTCTGTTTATCTGCATTTTATTGAGACTGTTTTTTTGCTTTTTGCCAGAACTGGATGAGCAGATACAAAATCCCTTGGAAAATTTTGAAAATGAGGGATGAAAAATCCTAAGGCATTCCCTGGATAAGTTTGATTCTTTCATCACACTTTCCGAACATCTCTAAAGAATTTGAGCCAAACACTACATTTCAATCCAACAGTAAATTCAAAATCTCATTTTAACATCTTCTGGGAGATTCTGAGAATGCACCCATGCAAACTTCTTCAAAACAGTATTATTGGCCATAGTCCTGGATGACAGATAGCACAGTTGTGTACACTTACCTACACTTACCATAAATGTAGAGGTTCGAGTGTATTGACTGTTGCAGTCATCACATTTGGATTATCTGCTTGCAGTAGCCCTCAGTTGGCCTGATTATCAAAGTCTTGGGTCCTGCATTGGTTGCTGTCTCATATTCCGTGATGTCAGGTAGTCAGGGGAATAAAGCATGCTGCCGATGCCATTACATACATCAGTTTTTCTTGCCCCAGATGTCAGGTGCCCTCCTTAATGGGAAGCAATTAAACATATATATATATATATATATATATATATATATATATATACACCCACACACACACAAGGTTATACCTCCAACAAAAAGCAAATACACCAAAAACCTTTTAAGTATAGTAAAGGAGAATAGAGGTATAGCCAAAGGATGTCAGGAGGCTGGAGGGAGGGTAACCAGGACTGCAACAGTGACTACACTCGAATATCTACATTTATGCTAAGTGTACACAACTGTACTATGTTCTTCAGGTTTCACTGTTGCAGTCATAACATTTGGGTAGATTCCCAAAGCTAAGGACGGGAGGAGGAATTTAGATAGCATTAGAACCAGCTATAAGGCCCAGCAAAACTGTAGTGGCAAAGCCAGCTCTGGATTTAGAGAAAATTGGCAAATGGTAATGCTTGGTGAAAGTACATACAGAACTCCAGGTAGCAGCTTCTAGGATGTCTCTGGTAGGGACACTTCTGAGAAAGGCTGTAGATGTAGATGCAGCCCTGGTTGAATGGGGTCTAATCCCCTGTGGGATAGGTTTTCCATGGTGCTTATAGCAGAAATGAATGCAATGCCCTATCCATTTAGAAATGGTTTGCTTTGAAATAGCCTTCCCCTCTGCCACTGCAGCAAATGCCACCAGCAGTTGTTCAGATTTCCTTTGAGGTTTAGTCCTGTCCAAGTAATATCTAAGTTGGCTGTGCACATCTAAGGAGTGCAGTATCCATTCCCCTTTGTTCTGTGGATTAGAAAAGAAGGTTGGCAAATGAATGGACTGACTAAGAGCCACACTGGATTCCACCTTGGGCATGAAAGAGGGAATGGTCCTGTGGGACACCCTGTCTGCATGAAAGATGATGAAAGGCTCCACTGCCATAAGGGCCTGTAATTCAAATACCCTTCTTGCTGAAGTGATTGCTAAAGGGAAAGCTGTTTTCCAAGAAAGGAATTTTAACTCTGTAGTTGCTGCTGGCTCAAAATTGGGAAGGGTGAGTTTTTCCAATACAAAATTAAGGGCCCAGGCTGGAGTTGGGGCTCTCCTGGGTGGTCTTATGTTTTTGGCCCCTCTAAGGAACTGCTTGAACAGTGGGTGAGAAAAGAGGCGTGGTTCTGTGTTGTAATGAGCTGAAATGGCTGAGGTGTGAATTCTAATGCAGGAAAAGGAAAGGCCCTTGTGAAGCATCTCAGTTAAGTATTGAAAAATCTGAGGTAACTTGGGTGCTGTAGTGGCCATCCCTTAAGTTTGGTTCCAGGCAGAGAATCTTTTCCATTTTTCAGCATAACATTTTCTAGTACTAGGCCTCCTTGCCTATAAAATGATATCCACCACTTGTTTACTGAGGGATGATAAAGGAGAGATTAGGTAATTAACCAGGCTGCCAGGTTCAGGGTTTGAAGCTGGAGTTGCAGAATCTGGCTCTCCTGCTGAGACAGCAGGGTAGGGGTCTGAAGTAGGTGCCATGGGGCCAGCTGGGGCACACTGTGCAAGAGGGGGCACCAGTGTTGGCGGGGCTGGTCTGGTGCAATCAGTATCATCCTTGGTTTGTCCTGTTTGATCTTTAGTAGCACTTTGGAGAAGAGAGGCAATGGAGGAAAGGCATAAACTGATAGATTTGTCCAGCTGAAGGACAGAGCATCCACTTTCCAAGCTTGTTTATGGGGAGTCCTTGTGCAGAATTTGTCCAACTGGTTGTTCTGGGGGAGGCAAACAGGTCTATATCCGGGATCCCCCATTTGTTGATCAACATGTTGAAAATCTTTGGTTCCAGTTTCCACTCGTGTGGGTCCATGAGATTTCTGATTAGTTCGCCTGCCAGTGTATTTAGTTTTCCTGGCAAGAATTGAGCCTGTAGATGCACTTGGTAGCTCAAGGCTGTGTTCCACAGAGCCATGGCTAGTCTGCAGATGGGGTAAGAATGGGTACCCCCCTGCTTGTTTATGTACCACATAACAGTAGTGTTGTCTGTCTTTACTATTAATTGTCCTGGAAGAATGTGGTCCTTGAAGGTTGTCAAAGCATTCTGTACAGTTAACATTTCTTTTTGATTGATATGCAGGTGCATTTGACTTGGGTTCCATTTGCCCTGAATGCACTTCACTGCCAGGTGAGCCCCCCATGCACAGACTGATGCATCTGTTAGGGTTTGGGCGGCAGGGGGTAGAGTGAATGGTAGTCCCTTGTTTTGGTGGCAGGCCTCTGCTCACCAAAGGAATTCTAACCGTATGCAAGCTATGACAGGAATCATTGCTTCTAGATTCTGAGAATGCTGACACCATAGGCTTTTAGGATACCATTGTAGTTTCCTCATATGCAGTCTTGCATATGGAATTAGTAGAATGCATGAGGCCATGAACCCCAAGGCTTGCAGTATTTTGCCTTGCAGACAGCAGAGTTTTTGCGGCCACTAGTTTGAAGTAAGTTGTCAAATGAATTTGTTTCTCTGGTGTAAAGCCATCTGGAAGTTGTGTTCAAGCTTGCTCCCAGGAATATAATTTGTTGACAGTGTACCAGCTGTGATTTCTTTTCATTTATGGTGTACCCCAGACAAGTTAACACCTTTTGTACAAATGCCAGATGATTCAGAAGTATGTCCTGGCTTTCTGCCTGAATTAGACAATCGTCCAAGTATGGGTATATTTGAATATTTCATTGCCTGCAAAATGCAATGACTGGAGCTAGGCACTTTGTGAATACCCCGGGTGCAGTAGATAAGCCATAGTGATGCAGGTGTTGAACAGAGGAAGATGGATTTTGTAAGCTACGTGTGTGTGGATTTGGGGGTGGGAATGTATGCCTGAGTGTTTGCAGGATAGTGTTAAAGAAAGGGCTAGTTACGGGAACAGGTTTAGTGTTGTGCATGTATGTTGCATGTGTCTGAGTGTCTTCAAGTAGAGGTAGTATTACAGATAAAGTGTAGTATTGTGGTTAGGGCAGGGTTAGTGTTAGCACAAATTGCTTAAGGTAGCACAGGAAGAAGGATATCACTTGTATATAGTGCAATACATTATTTGAAAGATCAGGAAGTCTGTCCTATATAATGTGCCCCGCTTCCACATACTGCTAAATACATTGTTTAGGTAGTATTCCAAGTAATAAGGTGATTAATTTATTAACATTTGCAGTATTAAAAGTGATGTAATAGAGTTGACTGCATGATTTATACCCCTGACTACCTGACGTCATGGAAGATGAGACAGCAACCAACGCAGGACCCAAGACTTTGATAATCAGGCCGACTGAGGGCTACTGCAAGCAGATAACCCAAATGTGATGACTGCAACAGTGAAACATGAAGAACATCAACAGATTCATACACACACTATAAACAAGGAGTATTGACCTGTACAACAGAAGAAACTGATTTTTCCTCACAAGAAGAAACTGCAGAAAAATCACTCCTCATACTTGCACAGTCAGTCAGAATAAACTTTAACATACGTGCCTGACAATTCAAAATTCTGAAAATCAAAGTTGCAGAAGTATACATTTATCACATACCTCTCAATAATTTTCCCATCCTTATCAGAGAGTATGATTGCAAATGACTAGTGCTTAGCAGTAGTGGGTCAGCTATAGCTATAGCTGATGGGTTAGGTTTGAGAATAGTGCACAAAAAAATGAGACTGAAGAACTCTATACATTCTCTGTGTCTTTTTAGGGACAGCTGACTGGCTATCAGGAAAACTGCAAACAATAATGCACACATCCTCTAAAACAGACAGAAGAGGAGGAATGAGTGTAGGATATGGAAAATCCTTCTGTAACAAAGGGACCACAACTGAGGCAATTATTCTCCCAGATGTACGAGCATTTATTTATTTATTTTGTGAGCATAAAATAAATTATAATACTAACAACAGTCTTTAAAGTCATATTTATTTATTTATTTACTTGCTAACCAGGTTGGTCCAGCTGGGTAAGAATTACCCTTTTTCAGTGGAGACCCGAGGGGAAAAGCCCCAAACAGGCATACAAATATATACGAATAGAGACAAATTTACAATATTACAGAGGAAAACAATATTATGGGTACAATGGATAAGAAAAACAAACAATGAAAGTTTGAGAATATGAGTAAGGTAGGCCAGAGGCATGGATAATTTGGTATGAAGCTAGGTAACTTGTTTCAGGATTTCATGACACATTAATCACACTAAATTTTGATATAAAGTTCACTTTGCATGTGGAAAATGTTATTACTACTTTTTAAAATGTTAGTGTATGTACCTTACTGATGGAACTACACAAACATCTAAGAATTCATTATTATTACCATTTAGCTGTCATACATCCCACATGAATAAAAATATCCCTAAAACAGACTTCATGAGGATACAATATATCTGTTCCTCTGATGATGATCATGAAAAAAATTCTAGGGTTTTACATCAAAGTTTTTGTCACAGAGGTTATAAAAATTAAGAGCTACATCAAACATGGATTTGACTGTTATGTCAAGAACTGATCTTTTACAGTACAACCCACACAGAGTAATCAGCAACCTGCCACTATAGCCAGATCACTACACATGGGAATAATATCCATCAGTTCAGACAACTGGTTCAGTCTTTTTCCTTATACACTTACTACTCAGTCATAACTGTCTGTCTTCTATATTACCTCAGGGTGTCAGATTTACTTATTGTAGGGGTCAAACTCAAGTGTGTGTGGGTGGATGGATATGTGTGTGTGTGTGTGTGTGTGTGTGTGTGTGTGTGTGTGTGTATAAACACACACACACACACACACACACACACATATATTTATGCAAGCACATATTTCATGTCCTCTACCAACAAAAAAGTGCCCCATCTCCATCCTGCTGTCCACTTATGTTTTTCTGCAATTTGCTCCTCTTCTTGCTAAACCCTTTGCCTACTTTTCTGTACTCCCCTTTCTACCTCATTCATGGAACCAGTAAGGTGGCCAGCTACTATCTGCTGTATAGTGTTACTGTGCAGTGCACAGCAGTAGCTTCCACAGCAGAAGCCTAATCGTGCTTTTTGGTAAGCACTTGAAATCATTATCATAAGGCTCAAGTAAGGACAGCAAGACCACTGCTTTGCCTACTACTCACGCTCTCAGCAACTTCTTTGTCCTGCTCCTACAACATTTCCATCCTGTCCCACATACCTCTCTAAAGCACAGCTATCTACCTACTAGAACAATATTTTGCCCACCAATGTACTATGTGCAGTGCAAACTGTCACCCTGAAGTGCATCTCTATGAATTCCAGCCCAGATGTTTGGATTCATGTTCTAGTAATGACACTATACTGCAGCTTACTGGAGTGTTTGCATTCTTGAGTTGCCATCCTTTGGACGACATAACCAGTTGTCAAAAGTTTTTGGAATAGTGGGAACTCAAGTGATGTGAAAGATTCTACGACATTCATTTAACAAAAATGGGAGGGGGGCTTTTTATCTAAAATCCATAATTATAGCTTCTAAATTTTTCAATTAAAATCATAACATATAATGAAATAACTAAATATGGGAACAGCCCAAAATAATTTAAATTCAGAATCAAAATATAAACATAAACATTCATCTTACTTACTGCACACATTTTTCCCATCATAGCCACATCTTAATACACATTCATTTGTGTTTCTGCATTTTGCACAATTTTCCATCTACCTCACTTCATTTTTTCATATAATACATACTACTTCCATACAATAATGCTCACTATTCGCAACCTGATTTCCATAATAGCAATGCATTGCTTCTTTTTTTAAACAACTTTATTAAACATGACATCTTTTTAAAAAGTGACATAGATAAATACATAGTAAGAGATGCAGATGTTTTGAACAACGACTTTAATATTTTGTTTACTGTCACTTTTAATGCAGAGTCCTTTTTTCAGATGTTTTAGTTACAAATGAAAGAAAAGTTTTGGGGGGCTTGGTTGGTATAATGGTCACAATGTTTACCTCACAGACACAAGGGACTGGGACTGATTCTCACTTTTGAAAGGGAAATTGCCTAAGCTTAAAATGGCGCACAAGGACAGCTAGCCTAATACTTCTCTATGAACCTATGTAATCAAAATCAGTACAGAAAAAAAAGCATTTTTGAGGAATTCACTTTTGGCTACACAAAGTCCTCATTATGACATTTAAATTCCCAAATTGGAATTTTTTTAAGGATTCTGAGAGTTTGTAGAAATGAGCAGGATTTTAAAAGGGAGGTGAAGACCTTGATAATGATAATGGTAAGGATGTGAATGATGCTTGTCAAGCAGACAGGGAAAATCTGGGGAAGATCTTTTGGAATATGTCTACAACAGGACTGAATCTAGGGACGATATCCTAAGAGTTGCCTTCACTTATGGAATTAACAGTAGTCAAATATATGACACTTTTAACAAAATACTGGCATCTAGTTAAAGAACACAGTTTTTTTCCAAAGCAGTGTTTTTGACAGTGTTCAGGTTAGCTATCATCCAGTTCAAAATTTGAGGGAATAATGTTGTCATTGCAAAATTGCAAATGTTTACATACAGACTGATCCTATCCAGAATATGCCAAAGGTTTGTTAACCTTGTGGCAGTTGCACATCTTGTTCTAGAATTTAAGATATTTTTTCCTCAATTAATACTGCAAAAGTTAATAAATTAATCACCTTATTACTTGGAATACTACCTAAACAATTTATTTAGCAGTATGTGGAAGCGGGGCACATTATATAGGACAGATTTCCTGATCTTTCAAATAATGTATTGCACTATATACAAGTGATATCCTTCTTCCTGTGCTACCTTAAGCAATGTGTGCTAACACTAACCCTGCCCTAACCACAACACTGCACTTTATCTGTAATACTACCTTTACCGAAGACACTCAGACACATGCAACATACATGCACAACACTAAACCTGTTCCCTTAACTAGCCCTTTCTTTAACACTATCCTGCAAACACTCACGCATACATTCCCACCCCCAAATCCACACACACGTAGCTTACAAAATCCATCTTCCTCTGTTCAACACCTGCATCACTCTTCCTTTCATGAACTACTGTGATTCAGCAATATTTGCCATGGATATCAGTTTAGAGGTTTTTAAAACTGAATGCGTGACAGACCCTTTCATTGTGGGAATACAATCATGGACTTAAAACTCAGAATAAGGAATACTCTGTATGACACTAAATGCTTCAACATTTGATGGCTATGAAATCCTGTGAAACACTTTGTGCTGCCAGACACCAGCCAGAGTCCCTTTCTCTTTCTCCTTTTCCCCGAGCTCCTAGATATTGTCTTATTGGGTGAAGTGTTTCATGGCATTCAAAGATGTGATATACTTTGCACTTTTATACACCTGAAAGCTGTCCAAGCTCTAGTGTGGGACTACAGCCTAACAGCAGTCAGAGTTGCTTAAGAAAAGCTTAAGCACCTTTATGACATCTGAAAGGTGGACAACAAGCCTGTCTTTTCCCCAACTTCAGAGCATAATTGCAATGTACCATGCATTACAAGTTGACTATAATTAGATATCCGATCATAATCATCTATATTAAACTTCAACAAAAAAGAAAGGAAAACTGACTTAAGTAAGGGGACCATAGGTGCCACTTGGAATAGATGAATTACCTGGAAAGAAGAATGGGATGTTTTTTTTGTTTTTTTTAAGCGCACACTACAGTGGCAAAAAGAAGACCACTATGACAACACTAACTAGAAAGAATATCAGAAAACTGAAAGTTATGTACTTATCATAATGCTTGTTCTATGTTGTCTTCTTCCATCTGTCTCAACCTGAGGGTTATCGGATCTGAGGCCTGCAGATCAGACTCTTAAGCTTCAAACCTTCACCTCTTAGCCCATAAAGCACTGCCCTCCCTAAATCACCTCAGACTATGTTTGTCCTGCTATACCCTACACATGATTGGAAAGTTCCCCAAACACATAATGGACCAAGAAAGGGTCTCAAAGTTAGACTTTGAGATGGTCTGTACAACCCACCAAAAATAAGAATGGAAATTTGGAATGGGGAACAGAGAGAGGGATGGTTGAGATGGACAGAGGAAGACCACACAGAACTAGCGTTATGTTAAGTACATAACTTTCCTATCTGTTTTTGTTTCTTTGGTCTGCCTCAACCTGTGGGACAGATTCCTCAGCCTGTTACAATGTGTGGAATCTGGAGAGAATACTCTGCAAAATGGTTGAGCCAACTCATGTCCTAGATCTGGACTGAATATCCAACCAATAATAGGCTGCCAAGGTATGAGTGTTAGACCAAACAGCCACTGCACATACATCTCCAAGAAGGCATTAGGGAAAAGGCAGTAGAAAAAGCAATTGCTCTAATGGAATGGGCTCTAGTGTCATTAGGTAATGGACCACATTTTACTGAATAAAAAACAAAGGAGATACAGTCAGAAAGCCATTTGGGCAAGGTCACCTTAGAAACAGGCTTAACCAGTTTAGTCCTTGAAAAGGATACAAGAAGTTGGTCTGATTTCATGATTGATTTTGATCTGTCTAAATAAAATCTCAATTGACTGTGAATAACCAAACAATGAAGTACATACTCTTCATCCTCTCCTTTGTTACTGAAATTTAGGAAGAAAAATGACAAAACAGATTGGTTCAAGTCTGGCTTGTCTTAGGTAAGGAAAAAAAGGAAGGACAGATTCATATGAAAGGAGACCGTAGCTTTGTGGAAGATAAGGCAATGAGGATTGCAAAACAAAAGTCTGAAGCTTTGAAACTGTCTGGGATGAAGTAATTGCCATTAAGAAAATAATTTTTCAAGATAACAACTTTATATGGTAGTAGCTGGCTTGAAAGGAACTTTTGTCAAAGCCTAAAGAACAAAAGACAAATCCCAAGGAAGACTGGATTCCTTATGGGGGAGGGCTCTAAGCAGGAAAGTATCATTAAAAAGCCTTAAAAGTTTTGATAGATGTAACAGTTGTGTTTCCTAACCCACATGCAAACATGAGACGGCTGTCAACTGAAACTTGATAGTGGAATAGCAGAGTCCATACCAAAAAAGTCCCACCAGAAAAATCTAAAAAACTGAATCTCAAAGGGGTCCAGACCCTTAGAAACAGCCCAAACAGAACAGCTCTTCCACTCCCTAGCATAAATCTTTCTGGTACAGAACTTTTGAGAGGAGGAAATACAACTTCATTGGACAGCTTGGGGTCTCTGACCATCACTGGAATTGGAAGAATCAAGCAGACAACCTGAGGGATTTGATATTTGGAGGAGTCTGACCTGAAGGAGTGTTTATCAAATCTTCAACAGGATCTAGAACCTAAGCTGGATGCAACAAATGAGGCCAAAGGAAGTGAAACCATACTTGTCTGGACCAGAAGGCAGTTATAAGGATTACAGACACTCTGAAATGGGCTTTTTTTTTGTAGAAAATTTATTATGAGAAACACAGGAGGGTATGCACACAGGAGACTCCAGAATTAAGGATGGAGAAGAGCATCCCTTGGTGACCGTCCCTTGAGAGGCATCAGGGAGAAGAAGTTCCAGTATTTGGGGTTAGACGCTAAAAGGTCGCAGGAAGGTGGATCACAAGGACTGAACACACGAGCCATCACTTATGGATTCAAGAATTACTCATGTGGCATGAAGATGCTCCTGCTCAAGCTGTCCGCCAACATGTTGGATTTCACTGGGATGTGCACTGCTGTCAGAAAGCATTGCAAAAGCATCTCCCACTGCCATACCTTCTAGCTTTTCGACAAAGGGGAGAGGATCAGGTTCCCTTTTGCTTCTTTATGTACCAAACCACTGCAATGTCATCAGACTGTATGGCTACATCCCCTGGGGAGGCAGTCCTGACAGCCCTGCAATGCTAGAAGGACTATTCTCATCTCTAAGACACTGATGGGAAGACGGGCCTGCGAGGGGGACCAGGTGTCATCCCTTCAAAGTGTGCTCCCACCCCAAAAAGGGAGCATCCATGGTTACCATGCCTTGGGCTGTGGAAAGACAAAGGGATGACCCACAGACACCTAATCCAATGTCAGCCATCAAGAGATAAAGTGAAAGCATATGTTGGTGAACTGAAACAGGAAACACACTGGGTGAGAAGCAACCGACCACAGGACTAACAAAGTCCACTGAAGAAGTCTCATGAAAAACCTGGCCAAAGAAGTAAGAAAGACTGTGGCAACTATCACACTAAGAAGCAGCAGAACAAGTGAAGCTGGTGGCCTCTGGGAAAGTAACACACGAATGGCCTGAAGTCATAATGACAGAAGTCTCGTAGGGGGTAACTTGGCAATCTGAATGGTGTGTCCAGATGGCATACCATGAATTCGAAAGCTTAAACCAGTTCCAAAACAGACTTTTTGAAATTTACTCTAATGTCCAAGGATAGGCCTCACTGGAGCAGATAGTCCATTCCCTGTAACAGAGATGCCTCTGAAGTCCCCGTAAGGAACCAATCATTCAGGTATGGAAAGACATGGAATCCCAGCAGCCTGAGTCAGGCTGCTACTACTACTGCCATACACTTGGCGAAAACTCAAGGGTTGTGCCAAGGTCAAAGGGCAGTACTCATAATTGGTAATGACTGGCTCCCAGTCTGAAATGCAGGAACCACATGGAATGCCTCTCTATCAATATGTGACAGTAGGCTTGATGTCCACAGAGCACATACAATCCTCATTCCTCAGCAGAGGTAGAATGAAAGTACAGTTATATACACTTACCATAAATGTAGATGTTCGAGTGTATTCACTGTTGCAGTCATTACATTTGGGGTTATCTGCTTGCAGTAGCCCTCAGTCGGCCTTATTAACAAAGTCTTGGGTTCTGCATCGGTTGCTGTCTCTTCTTCTGTGACGTCAGGTCATCAGGGGTATAACACATGCAGCCGACATCATTACATCAGTTTTTCTTGCCCCAGATGTCAGGTGCCCCCCTATTGGGAAGCAATTAAATCTATAAATATACAAGGTTATACCTGAAACAAAAAAAAATACACCAAAAAGCTTTTAAGCATTGAAAAGGAGAGAAGAGGTATAGCCAAAAAAAAAAGTCAGAGGGCTGGAGGGAGGGTAACCAGGACTGCAACAGTGAATACACTCGAACATCTGCATTTATGGTACGTGTACATAACTGTACTATGTTCTTCATGTTTCACTGTTGCAGTCATTACATTGGGTAGATTCAGAAAGCTAAGGATGGGAGGAGGAATTTAGATAGCATTAGGACCAGCTATAAGGCCCTGCAAAACTGCATTGGCAAAGCCAGCTCTGGATTTAGAGAAAATTGGCAAATGGCAATGCTTGGTGAACGTATGTAGAGAACTCCAGGTAGCAGCTTCTAGGATGTCCCTAGTAGGTATGCCACTGAGAAAGGCTGTAGAGGTAGATGCAGCCCTGGTTGAGTGGGGTCTAATCCCCTGTGGGAAAGGTTTTCCATGGTGCTTATAGCAGAAATGAATGCAATGGCCTATCCATTTGGAAATATTTTGCTTTGAAATAGCCTTCCCCTCTGTCCCTGCAGCAATTGCCACCAGTCGTTGTTTACATTTCTTTTGAGGTTTAGTCCTGTCCAAGTGGAATCTAAGTTGTCTGTGCACATCTGAGGAGTGCAGTATCCGTTCCCCTTTGTTCTGTGGATTAGGAAAGAAGGTTGGCAAATGAATGGACTGATTAAAGGCCACACTGGATACCATCTTTGGCATGAAAGAGGGATTGGTCCTGAGGGACACCCTGTCCGCATGAAAGATGATGAAAGGCTCCACAGCCGTAAGGGCCTGTAATTCAGATACCCTTCTTGCTGAAGTGATGGCTAAAAGGGAAACTTTTCCAAGAAAGGAATTTTAAATCTGCAGTAACAGCTGGCTTAAAAGGAGGACGGGTGAGTTTCTCCAATACAAAGTTAAGGTCCCAGGCTGGAGTTGGAGCTCTCGTGGGTGGTCTTAAATTTTTGGCCCCTCTGAGGAACTGCTTGAGCAGTGGATGAGAGAAGAGGGGAGGCTCTGTGCTATAATGAGCTGAAATGGCTGAGGCATGAATTTTGATGGAGGAAAAGGACAAACCCTTATGAAGCATCTCAGTCAAGTATTGTAGAATCTAACGTAAATTGGGCACTGCTGCATTCATTCTTTGAGATTGGTTCCAGGCACAAAATATTTTCCATTTTGCAGCACAAGATTTTCTAGTATTAGGCCTCCTTGCCTCTAAAATGATATCCATCACTGATTGACTGAGGGATGGCAAAGGAGAGATTAGGTAATTAGCCAGGCTGCTAGGTTCAGGGTTTGCAACTGAGGGTGCAGACTCTGGTTCTCCTGCTGAGACAACAGGGAAGGAGTCTGAGGCAAGTGCCATGGAGCCAAGCGTGACGCACTGCGCAAGAGTGGGTACCAGTGTTGGAGAGGCCAGTCTGGTGCAACTAAAATCGTCCTTGGCTTGTCCTGTTTGATCTTTAGTAGTACCTTGGAGAGCAGAGGCAGAGGAGCAAAGGCATAAACTGATACGATTTTCCAGCTGAAGGATAGAGCATCCACTTTCCAAGCCAGCTTGTGAGGAAGCCTTGTGCAAAATTTATCCAGTTGATGGTTCTGGGGGGAGGCAAACAGGTCTATATCTGGGCTCCCCCATTTGCTTGTCGACATGTTGAAAATCCTTGGTTCCAGTTTCCACTCGTGTAGGTCCATGAGGTTTCTGCTTAGTCTGTCTGCCAGTGTATTTAGTTTTCCTGGCAGGAATTGAGCTTGTAGATTCACTTGGTAGTGCAAGGCTGTGTTCCACAATGCCATAGCTAGTCTGCAGAGGAGGTAAGAATGTGTACCCCCCTGCTTGTTTATGTACCACATGACAGTGGTGTTGTTCGCCTTTACCATTAGTTGTCCTGGAAGAATGTGGTCCTTGAAGGCTGTCAGAGCATTCTGTACAGCTAACATTTCCTTTTGATTTATGTGCAGGTGTATTTGACTTGGGTTCCATTTGCCATGAATGCACTTCCCTGCCAGGTGAGCCCCCCCATGCATAATCTGATGCGTCTGTTGTTAATATTTGGGTGGCAGGGGGTAATGTGAATGGTAGTCCCCTGTTTTGGTGGCAGGCCTCTGCCCACCAAAGGAACTCTAGGCGTAGGCAAGGTATGATAGGAATCCTTGCTTCTAGATCCTGTGAATGTTGACACCATACGCTTTTGAGATACCATTGTAGTTTCCTCAAATGCAGCCTTGCATATGGAATTAGAAGAATGCAGGAGGCCATGAACCCCAAGGCTTGCAGTATTTACCTTGCAGATAGCTGGGTTTTTGTGGCCACTTGTTTGAAGTAGGTTGTCAAATGAATACGTTTCTCTGGCATGAGGAAAGCCATCTGGGGAAGTTGTATTCAAGCTTAGTCCCAGGAATATAATTTGTTGGCAGGGTACCAGTTGTCATTTCTTTTCATTTATGGTGAACTCCAGACAAGTCAGTACCCTTTGAACAAAGCCCAGATGATTCAAGAGAATGTCCCGGCTTTCTGCCTGAATTAGACAATCGTCCAGGTATGGGTATATTTGAATATTTCTTTGCCTGCAAAATGCAATGACTGAAGCTAGGCACTTTGTGAATACCCTGGGCGCAAGTAGATAAGCCAAAGAGCAGTGCAGAGAACTGATATGCATGTAGCCTACTTTGAAGCGTAGGTATCTTCTGCAAGACTCCCTGACAGGGATGTGCAGGTATGCTTCTTTTAAGTCTAGTGTTGCCAACCATGCATCTTTGCCTAGCATAGGAAGCAGCTGGTGAAGAGTCAGCATTTTGAATTTTGGATTCACCAGAAAGGTGTTTAGAGTAGAAATGTCCAGGATAGGACGCCATGTATTGCCTTTTCTGGGTACCAGGAAAAGTCTTGAATAGAAACCTTGTCCCTTTTCCTCTTCTGATGCCAACAGAATAGCCCCCATGTTTAAGAGAGAGTACTTGATTTTGGGCCTCTGCCACTGATATGGGGGTAGATCTGGCCACCCGCTTGGTGTTGGTAAAGTGTTGAAGTGAAGTCTGTATCCTTGGGACACTATTTAAAACCCATTTGTCCTGGGGAATGAGCTCACAGTTTTTGCCTAAAGGAGCATTCAGTTGGGAAGTGCTTGGAAGTTTTAAAAGCAAGTCATTGAGACAGTTTTCCATGGGGGGGGGGGGTCTTACTACTCCCAGATTTAGGTGCAGAAACCCCCCACTGCTTAGTCTTGTGTGTCCCCTGGGACTGAAACCTGGGGTTTCTGCTGTGTCTGGGTTTGACTTGAGAAGAGCTGGAAGGGGATGGAAAGGACCAATTTTTAGAGGGCCAGTGCCTACTAAATCTAGGAGGCTGAACTTGTAAGAAATCTTTAACAGTTTGCATAGATTTAGCTTTATCTTCCATCTGTTTAAGAACTTCCTCAGCCTTGTTGCCAAACAGGCGGTCCTGATTTAAGGGAGCATCCAACAATTTAGCTTTAACATGATCAGGCAAAGATTGCTCCTTAAGCCAAGCATGCCTTCTGAGCACAGACCCAGTAACAGCAGCCCTGCAAGAGGCCTCTAATGAATCAAATCCACATTGCAAAGTATGTTTTCCAACCTGTTCAGCAGAATGCATTAAATCCTGTAATTCTTTATTTTCGGCACAGTCAGGAATCAACATCATTTTCTGTTTAAGCAATCTAATGACATGTTGTTGATACTTTGACATATGAAACTGGCAGTTTAAAGCCCTAATGGCCAAGGTTGCAGAAGTGTAAACCTTCTTACCCCATCTATACAGTGCCCTGGAGTCTCTATCAGAGGGAGTAGGATTTTTAGCAGTAGAAGCCTTAATGCCCTTGGGTCCCTGTGAAATAGTCCCTGAATCCGCAATAGGATTTTTAAAAATGAACTTGTGTGAATCAGGAAGCCTGTAATATCTGTCAGGTTTTCTGGGAGCAGGAGGCAAAGAATCAGGGGCCAAACTAGATTCTGAAAAGGCATCATCAACAGTGTCTAGTACAGGAAGTATAGCTAAAGGCTTATGCTGAGGTAGGAGTAAGAAATCCCTAAGCCTCTTTTTTGAATCAGAAAAATCCTGGCTTTCCCAGTGGAAATGCTCCCTTAGAGTATGCAAGGTCTCACCAAAAGAAAAATGCTCTGGAGAGGAAGCAGAGGGAATAGAGTCCTCTGCATCAGAATCCTCCTAAATAGATAAGGGCAAATCCAGATCATCAGAAAAATCAGAATCCTAGTTAGAAGATTCATAAACAACTTCAGTCCTAGGTCTCTCAGAAGGGGGAGGTTGGTTTCCCTGATTAGAGTTATAAGATCTTCTGCCATTCTTATCATTTGTTTTTTAGGCATAGAGGCCTGAGCATGTGGCCTGGGTGTCAGTTTCTTAGGGATGGTTCGAGATTTTGGCCTAAAAGAAGAAGGAGGCATCGGTTTAATATGCAAGTCCATAGGCCTGAATACACCCTCAGAAGCCGGTGCCTGCACAGCAGCTCTGGACCTATCCAAGGTAGAGACATCTGCAGGTTCCACAGTTGAAGCATCTCGTGGCATACCAGACTCTGAATGGGTCTCAGTAGAGGCCTGCGAGTCAGAAGTAGCAGGTATCAGGGGCTGCGAAACCACCTCACTGAGTACCAGCGAACTGGCGACTGGCTTAGGAGAAGCATCGTCGTCAACTTTGGACCATGGTGGCCTGTCTCTGTCTTTATCTTTGCATTTTTTCGGAATCCTGGTAGTCGGATGGCTAACCGACGACATTTCTGGATAATTAAACCGAGAACCAAAATATTTAGAGGCGAAAATATACAGATGACAGATAGTGCACTGATTAAATAAAGCATAAAACCGACTGCAAGGTACATTGTGGTCAGGGCCTAGGCAAGGAATACAGTACAAATGAAAATCTTTGTGAAGTATTTGCTTTCCACAAGTAATGCAATTATTATCTTTTACTGACATCGGAAAGGAGCAAGAAAAAGTTTCCCCAATGGGGTACTTCGCATTAGTTGAAGACTTCGGTTCTGAAACTCGAAAAAGAAAATTTCAGGAGTCAGCCAACCGGCACTTATGAACTGCTTCTGCTTCAGGCACTGCACGGCAAGAAAGACTGATGTAATGACGTCGGCTGCATGTTTTATACCCCTGACGACCTGACAGCAACCGACGTAGGATCCAAAATGTTGTTAATCAGGCCGACTGAGGGCTACTGCAAGCAGATAACCCCAAATGTAATGACTGCAACAGTGAAACACGAAAAACATCTGCACCATCACCAACTGGAATTTAGTATGTTTTATGTAAAGGTTCAATTTGCTGATGTCCAGAGTGGGCTTGAGGTCCTTGTTTTTCTCTTTGGTCTGGAGGGACTTCTTGGAAGACTCGCTCTGAGAACAGCTTTGTGGATTTCTGCTGCTGCTTACCTATGCTGATAGGGTAGAATGTCAGGAAGGGATCTTTGTTTCACACTTCAGAAAAATTGGAAGGGAATGGTATAGCCTTTGGAAATTACTCTCAACAACCAAGTGTCCAAAGTGATGGCTTCCCAAGCTTCTAAGTAGACAGCCAAGTGCCCCTGAATGTCTCCAGACTGCAGCAGTGAGGCAGGGACCTTGTAAACTTTGGATATGTGGACTGCCCCTGGGGTAGCAACCATTAGAAGTTTCCCCCTCAGACCTCGGGAAGCACCTTCACTTGGAGCATCCTGTGGAAGCTGTTGGGATTTAAGAAATAAGAGTCATTTTTCTCCCCTCTGGTTTCTAGAGAAGGTCCTTTGTGGGACAGAAAATCAGACTCCTGTAGCAGACAGCGTCTTCCCATCTTGTTCACTCCTAGTCAGCATATCATTAATATTTTGCCCAAGAAATGATGTGTTGAAGGAGGCATTAAGAAAAGACACCTTAAAACAGTCTGCAAAGTTGCAAAGGCACATCCAGTCATGGTGGAGCACAGTGATGCCAGTGCCTAGTGCAAGTGCTTTTTTATCTGCTGCATTTGATAACAGCCTCATGGATATCGTAGATATTAATAACACAGTAGACAACTGAGTCTCTAAGTTCTTATCAGCCTTGAGAGATGGTTGTGATGCCACTAACTTAGACATTTTGCTAACTGCGTCTCTCTGAAGTCTAGTCAAGCCAGCCATGTAGTTCAGAGTATGAGAGGCAAACATGACTGAAACATATGTGCACTTCCCAAACAGGTCCACGGCCCATGACTCCCTATTTTGGGGCAGGACTGATGCATTCTCCTAAGAGACGACTTTTTTGTGGCTGCAGCGAAAACAATAGCATCCACCATTGGACCTTTGCTTCAAAAGGAGCTCTGCTTGGGTGAAAACAACTTGTATGAGGTACGAGAGATAGGGTCCACCACATTGGGTTCTCTCCAGGACAGCAGGAAGACAAAAGGTACCATCCCAGGATGTGGATGCGTCTGCACTAAATGCTTCAAGGAAAAACAGACTCCTGTGTGGAAGGTGCTTCTGTGGTCCATACCCCTTGTATTCTAATTAACTCCAACAATTTTCCAAAGGAGGAGCCTTCACAGGGGAGGGGGTTAAAGGTCAGAATCTAAGTGCTTCCTCTTACATTTATTCTTCATGTGCTCCTCCTGGGGAGGGGGTGCCAGAGGAGACACAAAAACCATGGTGAGAGGCTGAGGCCAAGGGCTGCTCAAATCCTAGAGGTGCAGGCTGTCCCAGAGACAGCACATGTGAACCAAGGTCCCTAGATGAACTGGAGGATCTGGACAGATCTGACACTGAAACAGAAACCCCAGTCTGTGAGTGAAAGAAGATCCTTTTCATAATATCGAATGCAGAAACAGAGGCCAGATTACAAGGAAAGGATCCTCTGCAATACACAGATCTCTGTTCCAGTCACCAACCCAGGCCAGGTCCTACATCTAGACCAAAACTAAGCTGCCCTGAGCAACAGCATCCAGGAATGTTGATGGCTCAAAAATTCTAATAGTAGAACAAGGCCCTGGGCACTTGGCTCTAAGAGGGCTGGCGTCAAGAACATCAATGAAAAGGCTGTCGTCATGGACAACCAAGTTGCTGGTGCTGATGAAAATGTATGGCAGGTTTGTGTCAGAACAGTAGACACTGGCACCAAAAAATGGGTCAGAGGATGAGTAACTAGCATGGGAACTGAAGGGAGGGGACCCGCTATCTTCTTTGCAGAGGGAAAGATCCGCAGGTCCATCTGGGCTTTCAGAAAGGTACACAACAGCTGCTCAAAGTCCAACTTTTTAATGCTCCTGGAGGACTTAGCAGACTTAGATGAAGTTATACATGAATGATTAGCGAGTCAAGGTAATGGCAGCAAAGCCTCTTTGATCAGAAAAGGAAATGCTTGGACCAAAAAGGTGACGGCTCCAGAGAACCCAGGGGAAAGTATGATCCCAGTATAATAGGAATGAATGAGAAAAGTACAGTTTTGTACCTACCATAAATGTAGATGTTCGAGTGCTCATACAGCTGCAGTCATTACAGATGGGTTATCCTGCCGTCAGGCGGGTCCTCGGTCGGCCGAATTCCAAAGTCTAGGTCCGGCGTCGGTTGTCGTCGCTTCTTCCCTGATGTCAGTGCGGCAGGGGTATAAAAGAGGCAGCCGACGCCATTTTCTTCAGTTTTTCTTGCCCCAGATGACAGGTGCCCCCAGAAGGAAGGCAAAATATAATGTTATACAAACATGCAATATAGAAACATCAAAAAACAGTAGTTGCAAGCAAATACACCATAAAAGAATACCCCAAATAGGTTGTATGATAAGGTGTTTGTCATAAGGCCTGTCCTAAGAGGGACAGGAGGGTAACCTGGACTGCAGCTGTATGAGCACTCGAACATCTACATTTATGGTAGGTACACAACTGTACTATGTTCATCGTGCATACAGCTGCAGTCATTACAGATGGGAAGAATCCCAAAGCTAAGTAAGGGTTGTAGGCACTAAGTGGAACTAGGAGGAGCGAGGATGCCCTGCAAGACTGCTGTGGCAAAACCCGCTCTAGATTTTGAGTATAGTGGAAGGTGATAGTGCTTGGAGAAAGTGTGCACTGAACTCCAAGTGGCTGCTTCCAAAATGTCCTTGGTAGGGACTCCCCTGAGGAAAGCTGCAGAGGTAGCTGTGGCCCTGGTGGAGTGGGATCTGATGCATGCAGGCACAGTTTTTCCATGAAATGAGTAACAAAAGCGTATGCAGTGGGCTATCCATTTTGAAATTGTCTGTTTGGAAATAGCCTTTCCTTGAGCACCTGTAGCATAGGACACAAAGAGTTGCTCAGATTTCCTGAATGGCTTTGTCCTGCCCAAATAATAACGAAGTTGTCTGTGAATGTCCAAGGAATGTAGTAGTCTTTCCCCTTTGTTTTGTGGATTTGGATAAAAGGTAGGTAAGTGGATAGTCTGATTCAAAGCTACACTGGATACTACCTTTGGCATAAAGGTAGGGTTGGTTCGTAAGGAAACTCTGTCCTGATGGAAAATGATGAATGGTTGCACAGCCATGAGGGCCTCTAGCTCCGAAACCCTGCGTGCTGATGTGATAGCCAGAAGAAAGGCTGTTTTCCATGACAAGTATTGTAGTTCTGTTGAAGAAGCTGGCTCAAAGGGGGGAAGGGTCAGCTTTTCCAATACATAGTTGAGGTCCCAAGCAGGGACTGGTGGTTTCCTTGGGGGTTTTATATTTTTTGCCCCTCTGAGGAACTGCCTTAAGAGAGGATGTGAGAATAAAGGAGGATCTGTGTTGTATTGTGCAGAAATGGCTGAAGCGTGGATCTTGATGGAGGAGAAGGAAAGTCCACTATTTAACATCTCAGCTAGGTACTGTAAAATTTGAGGTATATTTATTACCCAAGGGTTCTGGCCCTTTTCTTGATTCCAGGCACAAAATCATTTCCATTTGGCGGAGTAGGCTTTTCTAGTAGAAGGTCTTCTGGCCTCTAAGATGACATCCTGCACCTCCTTGGAGAGGAGAGTCTGTTGGGAAATTAAGGAATTCTCCATGCAGCTAGATTTAGGGTTTTGAGCTGGCTGTGAAGGGTTTTGTAGTTATGCTGGGACAACAGAAGAGGGACTAGAGGTAGGATCCATGGTGGGGAATGCGTCAGGCTCTTCAGGAGAGGATATCAGTGTTGTCTTGGCCAGTCTGGAGCAATGACAATCATTTGCTACCTCTCTGCTCTGGCTTTTAATAGAACTTTGGTCAGTAGAGGAAGAGGCGGGAAGGCATAAACTGTCAATGTTGTCCAACTGAAAGAGAGTGCGTCCACTTTCCAGGCCTGTGGATGAAAGGTCCTTGAGCAAAATTTTTTCAACTGGTAATTTCTGTGGGTAGCAAATAGATCTATGTCTGGCTGTCCCCATGCCTGAGTTATCTTTGTGAAAACTTGAGGATGCAACTTCCATTCGTGTGGATCTGTCATATTTCTGCTTAGGTTGTCTGCCAGTGTGTTTTCCTTCCCTGGCAGGAATTGTGCCTGTAGTTGGATTTGCAATTCCAGTGCTGTGTTCCACAAGGTCATGGCTTGCCTGCACAGGGAGTATGAATGAGTTCTCCTCTGTTTGTTTATGTACCACATTACTGTGGTGTTGTCTGTCCTTATCAATAGCTGGCCTGGATGCAGTAGGTCTTTGAATGTCATAAGAGCATTTTGCACGGCTAGCATCTCCTTTTGGTTGATGTGTAGGTGCTTCTCTTTTTGGGACCATTTTCCCTGAATGCACTGATCTGCCATGTGTGCTCCCCAGGCATAGCCTGAGGCGTCTGTTGTGATGATTTGAGTTGCTTGAGGTACACAGAAAGGGAGACCTGTGTTTCTTTGGCATGCTTGAGCCCACCACAAAAATTCCTTTTGAAGGCATGGAATGAGTGGTATAATTGTTTCCAAGCTGTGGCTGTGTTGAGACCATAAGTTTTTTAGGTACCACTGAAGTTTCCTCATATGCAGCTTTGCACATGGGATTAGTAGGATGCAAGATGCCATGAATCCCAGAGCCTGCAGGACTTTCCTTGCAGTTAGCCTGGTGAAAGTTGCCATTTTGCTGAAGTATTGAGACAGTTGCCCTTGTTTGTCTGGCGTGAGGTAGGCCATCTGGGTGGTTGTATTCAAGCTGGCACCCAGGAAAATTATTTGTTGAGAGGGTATTAGTTTTGATTTCTTTTTGTTGACTGTGTATCCCAGGAAGTTTAACAGTTTTATTACAAACGCCAGATGCTGCAATAGTATGTCCTTGCTGTCCGCTTGGATCAGGCAGTCGTCCAGATATGGGTAGATTTGTATTCCTTGTAGTCTGCAGAAGGTGATTACTGATGCCAGGCATTTCATAAACACTCTGGGTGCAGTAGATAAGCCAAAGGGCAATGCAGAGAATTGGTAATGGGTTGAACCTGCAAGAAATCTGAGGTATCTTCTGCAATCTTGTCTGATAGGGACATGCAGGTATGCCTCCTTGAGGTCCAATGTTACCAGCCAAGATTCCTTGCCCAGCATAGGAAGAAGCTGCTGTAATGTGAGCATCTTGAATTTTGGCACCTGTAGATATGTGTTTAGGATGGATAGGTCTAAGATAGGTCTCCAATCTTTGTCTTTCCTTGGTACCAGGAATAGTCTGGAATAAAAACCTTGACCTTGTTCTTTTGCAGGTACCTCTTGAATCGCTTTCATGTCCATGAGAGCGGAAATTTGTCTTTCTGCCTCTGCCCTTTGATTTTGTGGCAGGTTTGGCATGCCTCTCATTTTTGGAAGGGTGTGAAAGTGGAACCTGTAGCCTCTGTCTATAATGTCCAGAATCCATTTGTCTTTTGTAACAATATGCCAATATTTTAAGAATAATGCCAGTTTTCTGCCCAAAGGTGCTGCCATTAAAGCTTTGCTTGGTAGGTATAGGGGGAAGTCATTGTGTCTGTTTTCTAAATGACTATGATCTATCTTCTCCACCTCTTGGGGTTGGTGCTTGCCACTGTCTTGCTCTGTAAGATCCTTGAGGTTGCCCTCTACCCCTTGGGCGTCTGTATCTGCCCCTTTGAAGTCTGTCCGTGGCTGGAAAGGACCAATTTTTTGAAGGCCAGTTTCTGCTGAAACGTGGAGGTTGTACCTGCAGGAAATCTTTCACTGTTTGCATTGATTTCGCTTTTTCCTCCATTTTCTTTAGTACCTCCTCAGCCTTAACACCAAACAATACATCTTTTTGAAGTGGTGCATCTAATAATTTTGCTTTGACATGATCTGGTAAGGTTTGCTCTTTGAGCCAAGCATGTCTACGTATAACAGACCCCATAACAGCAGCTCTACATGAGGCCTCTAAAGCATCAAAACCACACTGCAAGGTACGTTTACCCACTTGCTCTGCACCATGCAACTCTTTCAAATCTGGTTGTTCTGGTTGTGTCATTTTGCTTTTCAACTGAGCTAACAAAAACTGTTGATACTTTAACATATGGAATTGACAGTTTAATGCCCTCTGTGGCCGAGGTATACACCTTTTTCCCCCCACCTTTCTAATGCTCTGGAATCTCTCTCAGAAGGTAATGGGTTTTTAGCAGTAGAGGTCTTAATCCCCTTGGGACCCTGTGAAATAGTTTCTGGGTCAGCAGTATGGCTTTTATATAGGAACTGGTGAGAATCAGGAACCCGGTAGTACCCGTCTGGTTTAACAGGAGATGGAGGTAAAGAATCTGGATTAAGGCTGGCTTCTGTGTACACATCATCCAAAATATCTAAAACAGGAGGGATAGCCAGGGGCCTATGCAGGGGGAGCAGTAGAAATTCCCTGAGCCTTTTCTTGGAATCTGAGTAATCTTGGCCTTCCCAGTGAAAGTGTTCCCTCAATGTATGCAGAGTTTCCCCAAAAGAGTAGTCCTCAGGGGGGGAGACCGAGGGAATAGACTCCTCAGCATCAGAGTCTTCGAAAGGGGAATAGGCGTAATCCTGGTCCTCAGAGTGTTCTGAGGTAATAGAAGCTTGATCTGAGGAAGGGTAGTCTTCCTCTAATCTGGGTCTTTTGTCAGAGGGGTTGAGAACCCTGATAAGAGTAATCAAATCCTCAGCCATTTTAAGCATCTGCTTTTTAGGCATGGGGCCTTGAGAGGAGGTCTGAGGACCCTGTTTTTTGGTTTTCATGGCTGCTTTAGATTTAGTGAAAGATTTAATAGAGAAGGAGGAAGGCCTGAAGACGCCTTCAGAAATGGCAGGCCTGTCTAAATTCTGAGTTTCCGCCAAGAGTGGCGTCAGTATTTGCAGTAGGAATGGGGACCAAGGAGCCTGCGACCTCGGGTACTGAAGTCACCGGTAATGTAGTTTCATCGGTACTCAGGGGCTGCGTAGGCGCCTCGCTGAGAACCGGAGAACCGGTAGTCAGCCTAAGCATGGTCTCAGTAGTCGGTGCGGACATCGGATGTCAGTCCTTATCTTTGCGTCTTTTGCTCAAAACTGGAGTCGGAGTATCCGACGACATGATATAATTAAATTTTTTGCCAAAATAATGAAGGGCGAACTCCGTCCGGCATTTAACAGTGCGCTTGTTGAATCTAGCACAAAAACGGCAGGCCGAGACGTCGTGGTCTGGGTTTAAGCAAGGTATACAGAAAGAGTGGAAATCCTTATGCGGTATTTGCTTCCCACATGAAATGCAATTATTAACTTTGTCTGACATCGGTCTGAGGCAAGAAAAGTTTCTAACGGGTACTTAGCTTTAAAGAAGACTTCGGCTGAAATACTTTCATAAATCTCAGGAGCTGGCTGACCGGCACTTGCGAACTGCTTCTGCTTCGGGCACCACGCAGCAAGAAAGACTGAAGAAAATGGCGTTGGCTGCCTCTTTTATACCCCTGCCACACTGACGTCAGGGAAGAAGCGATGACAACCGACGCCGGACCTAGACTTTGGAATTCGGCCGACCGAGGACCCGCCTGACGGCAGGATAACCCATCTGTAATGACTGCAGCTGTATGCACGATGAACATCAGAGCCTACCAGTAGGTGGAGCCAAGAAAAGGCTTGGGATATCCAGAGCTGGCAAATCTGATGACTCCAAAACCAGAGCCAAGAAATGTAGAGATCAGTGCCAAAGGGCTATCAATGCAGTATCCCAGTTGGGAGCTGGGGAGATGATGGCCTTGGGACCTTCAGATGCAACTGACTCCCAAGAGATGAGTAATGTTTCCTGATATCTCACTTTTAGTTTAGCCTTTTCTTCAAGTTTTTCTTTCTCATTCTTTTTGTGCTCTTTCTCTCTCCTTGTCCCTTTCTTTTCCTGTTACTAGTCTTCTTGGAGGGTGAAGGAAACATAGCTATCTCACCAGAAGCTGAAGAGGGGAAAAGCATCCCTTGGAAGACCACTTCAGCCCTATCATGAGCTAGGACTCTGGTTCTGAAAGTGCACATGTGTGACCATCCATGTCCATGTGGGAAACATCCAAAGACAGTATATACACCTGTCTTGGGAATCTGGTGGGGAAGCCTAAAGACTTATCAATGCTAGACAAGCTACAAAGCAACAAACAATTACCACAAAAATGCAAGATGCACATGAAAAAGTACAGTTGTGTACACTTACCATAAATGTAGATGTTCGAGTGTATTCACTGTTGCAGTCCTGAGTACTGGGATTTCCTGCCCTGAAAGACCTTGGTCAGCAAAACTACCAGAGAAAACTCTTTCTGGCTCCCAGGCTGGTGGATTCTCAGACTAATGTTAGTACACAGTACACTCATGTATACAGGTAGCCAGCCTGTGTCAGAACACCAGGCTTTTATTGACCTCCCCCCCCAAATAAGAGGTGCCCTGAGAAGACTGAAGCTATCCCAAAGGATAGCCTGGTAGAGGAGGAGAGGCCAATAAAGAGTCCCTTGGCTGAGCTGCAAAGTCAGAAGACACCTATTTTTAGGCTAAGGGGGTAGGAGGGCGGGAAAGAACACTGCAACAGTGAATACACTCAAACATCTACATTTATGGTGAGTGTACACAACTGTACTATGTTCTTTGTGTTTCACTGTTGCAGTCCTGACTACTGAAAGTTTCCCAAAGCAGAAAAGAGGCTGGAAGGAAGCTATGGCGAAGAGAGGATGCCCTGCAGTACAGCAGTAGCAAACCCTGCTCTAGACTTGGAGAAGGAAGCTAAATTGTAGTGTCTGGTGAAGGTATGCACAGAAGACCAGGTGGCTGCCACTAAAATGTCCTTGGTTGGAAGTAACAGTAGTTCTTTTGGAGTGAAGTCTAATCCCAACTGGTGGTGCCTTGCCATGAAATCTACAGCAAAAGGAGATACAATGGGGGATCCATTTGGAAATGGTTAGCTTGGAAGCTGGTTTGCCTTATGCACTAGGGGAAAAGGTAATGAAAAGCTTAGTTTCTCTCAATTTTGTCCTATCCAGGTAAAAACGTAGCTGCCTGTGAACATCCAAGGAATGCAGAATTCTCTCCCATCTTTATTTTGAGGGCTGGGGGAGAAAGTTGGTAGATGGATGGGCCGATTCAGGGCGGTGTCAGAGATCACCTTGGGCATGAAGGATGGGATGGTTCTAAGAGAAACCCTATCCTTGTGTAAAATAAGAAAGGGTTCAGAAACTCTCCTAGCTGAGGTGACAGCTAGTAGTATACATGTTTTCCAAGTCAGAAACTTCAGGTGAGCAAATGCTGCAGGTTTAAAGGGAGGTAAAGCTAGTTTTTCTAAAATAAAGTTCAGGTCACATGGAGGCAAAGGCTTCCTTCTGGGAGGCCTAATGTGTATGACCCCCCCCCCGAGAAATTGTCGTAAGATTGGGTGGGAAAAGAAAGGTGTGTGTGAAGACACACAAGCAGAAATGGGAGAAGCATGGATTTTAACTGAAGAGTAGGAAAGTCCCTGATTTAGCAGTGAAGTCAGGCAATTCCAGGATGCTTGTAATGTGAATGTACTGTGGTTTTAGGTGGTGGTCTTTGCACCAAATACAAAACCTTTTCCATCTAGCTTTGTAAGATTTCCTAGTGATAGGTCTTCTGGGCTCCCTGAGGATGTCTAGCACCTGTTTACTTATGGTGGAGTCTGTGTAGGCCATTGTGGGATCATCCATGCTGCCAAGCTGATGGTCAGCAGGTTGGAATGAACAACCTTTCCCTCGTTTTGAATGAAGGTCCATCCTCTGAGGCAGAATTCATTGTGCCTTGTTAGAGAGCTGGAGGAGGAGAAGAGGGTACCGATGTTGTCTTGGTTAGTCTGGAGCTATCAGTATTGCACTTGGGCCATCCTCCCTTACCTTGAGCAGGACCCAAGGAATTAAGGGTATGGGGTAAAATGCATAAATGAATAGTTGGTTCCATGCGAAGGAGAAGGCATCTGTTTTGCAGGCAGTCTCCTGTTTGACCTTGGTGCAGAATTTTTGCAATTGCGTGTTCTGTTTGGATGAAGAGAGATCCACTTGAGGGACCCCCCAGGACTGGGTTATGGTCTGCAAAATCTCCAGGTGCCACTCGTGTGGGCCCATAAGATTCCTGCTGAGGTGGTCTGCTAAATCATTCTGAATTCCTGGCAGGTACTATGCCATGAGATGCAGTTCCAAAATGTGTGCTGTTTCCCAGATATGCATTGCTTGATGGCACAGGAGGTAGGAATGTGTTCCTCCCTGTCTGCTGAAGTGCCACAGTACTGTGGTGTTGTCTGTCTTTACTAGCAGGACACCTGGTGTCCATTTTTCTTTGAAGGCTATTAGGCCTTACTGTACAGCCATGAGTTCTTTCCAATTAATGTGCTGGTTTCTGATGCTGATTTCCTACTTCCTCTGGGTTTGTAGGTTGTGGAAGTGAACTCTCCAGGCTGTCTCTGAGGAATCTGTTGTAAGGGTCTGCCCTTGAGGACTGAATATGAAGGAGAGGCCTGGGTTGCGGGCGCAAGTCTGTGCCCACCATGCAAATTCCAGTTTAGGCAAGGAATGAGGGGTATCTCTGTCTCTAGTGCTTGGGAATTCTGGCACCATATGTTCCTGAAATACCACTGCAGCTTCCTCATGTGCAGTTTGGCAAGAGGGACCAAGAGGATGCATGAAGCCATGTACCCCAAAGGCTGTTAAAAATTCCCTTGCTGAAATCTGATCTTTCATTTAGATCCTCTGGAAGTAATCTGTTAGGAAACACACTTTTTCTGTGGGGAGAAAAGCCCTCTGGAGAGTGGTGTACAGGAGGCCCCCTAGGAAAACAATCCTTTGGGTCGGAAAAGTGATGGACCTCTGGGGGTTCAATGTGAACCCCAGTGATGATAGAAGGTTTTGGGTGAATCTGAGACTCTGGAAGGAGCTGTTGTCTGTATAAGGCAGTCGTCCAGGTAGGGGTAGATTTGTATTCCCCTGGTCCTGCAGAAAGTTTCTACTGGAGCCAGGCACTTTGTGAACACTCTTGGTGCAGTAGATAAGCAAAAGGACAGAGCAGAAAACTGATAATGACTGGGTCCTGCCCTGAAGCGAAGGAACTTTTCTATGTGATTCCTGTACAGGAATGTGAAGGTAGACATCCTTTAAGTCTAGGGAGACCATGAGGGACAGCATGGGAAAGAGCTTTAAAGAGTTAACATTTTGAATTTGGGAACCTAGGAAAAACTGGTCGAGTTTTGACAGGTTCAGGACAGGGCACCAACAGCCTTCTTAAATTGGGGCCAAGAACAGTCTAGAACAGAATTGTATTCCCTGCTGGGGAAGAGGGACTGGATCTCCTTGCACACAAAGATTTTGAATTTGAACCAGGGTCTCTGTCATTTGACTTAATAGGACATCTGGAAAACCTGAAGATTTTAATTGCAAGAAAACCAGCCCTACACGTGATAATTCTAGTATTAAAACGTGCACAAAAGCAACGGTTAGCAATGTTGTGATCAGGACCTAGGCAAGTAACACAAAAGGAGTGAAAGTCTCTGTGTGGAATCTGCTTACCACAACAGAGACAATTATTGACTTTATCTGACATGAGCAAGGAAAGGAAAAGTTCCCTAATGGGGTACTCATCTGTCCGATGACGCTTCTTTCTGGCATGGACCGACCAATGCACTTTAATGCTGCTTTGATGCTTCAGGTCTTCTTCACCAAGAAAAGACTGGTGTTCTGACTCAGGCTGGCTACCTTAATACCTGAGCATACTGATGTCGAGCTGAGCATCCGCCAGTCTGGGAGCCGGAAAGATTTATCTCTGGTAGTCAGGCCGACCGAGGGCTTTCAGGTTAGGAAATCCCATTAGTCAGGACTGCAAAAGTGAAACATGAAGAACACTGTTAACTGACTAAACATGTCTACAGACACTAAATACCAGCTCTAAAATCCTAGAAACTATCTGGAAAAAAAACATGAAAACTTTTAAACCTTTTTTTAAGCAGGATTGAAGGCAAGAAGCTTATTCAGGAAATGGAGGGAAGAAGAGCTCAGCAACAAATACATATTCATTCACTCAGACACACACACACACACACACACACACACACACACACACACACACACACACACACACACACACACACACACCAAAAAGCAGCACACTGACTAAACCAGAAAATAAAACCACAGTCCTATCACCAATGATACCGAAAATAAGTTAAAAATCCTAAAACTACACAGAAAGGATGAAATAGAGCAAGAATAGTAACCCAAAAATACTTAGCTACTGCAACACCGAAGAATGTGTCTGATGCTGGAAGAGGCAGACAAACTCTGAGCTTAAGGGAGGGCAGTGTATTATGGCAGAGGAGGTGAGCTTCTGTGCTAAATAGTCTGATCTGCTGGCCTTGGATCCGATCAGATCCAACCAGACATGACAGCCCACAGACTGAGATGTTTCTAAGAACACTGGATCTGTACAACTAGATATAATCCTGATGTCACCAACATCCCTACTACACATGCATCACTGCAAAGCAGAATATGAATGTGCATGTCTTCTGTTTTTGATAGAGATGATTAAAGTCAAAATTATGCCAACAATGAAAGTGTGTTACAAAGTTAAAACCAAAGTGGTTACAGTACTGCCAGAGTACAAGATAACAAAATTGTGTTAGCAGCTCTTTAAGCAGTAAAACACCATTAACAAAGAACATGTAGGTTGCTATTGTCTGAAAAGTAGAATACATCAACCTTCATAAAATCTAGGTATTAAAGAAGGAAAATTATATCATTAACTAGTCTTATATTCAAAGCTGACTATGCATGGTGTTTTACCTTTTTTGTGACTCTTTGTGCTTTCCATTGCAAACAGCACCAAAGCGGGCCTCACAAATAAGTTCAGTAGGTGATTCCTGTAAGACGCACACATAAGAACATGTACTGCGTATCTGAAAATGTATTCCTCATTAATTCCATAGTCTTTATGCTGAACAGGCAATGTAACATAACCATTACAGGTTTTAGCAGTAGTATGGTGTATGGCCAAGCTGGAAGCAATGACTTTATCAGCAGGGCAATTATCTGAAAGAAAAAAAAAAAAAAAGAGAAAGACATCACATTAATATTTAAAAAGAAGTTATGTACTCACCATAACGTTCCATCTTAGTAATTCGACTTCATTTGTCTTCAACCTTATCGAATCAGAGCCGGCAAGTTCACTAGCATCTGCTCCAAGCTCCTCCCCTTACCTATAATACACCTCCACTACCTTCCAAACCCCAGATCGAGTTTGCTACCACTTATACTGAGAACCTGACCTGCAAAACACCTTACACACCTAAAACTTCAGCCAAACAGGCTGTCCATATGGTAAGGCCAGGGGGAAGGAGGGAGGGACAGTTGAAGACAAATGTAGTACTACTCAGGTGGAACGTTATGGTGAGTACATAACTTCTTTATCTGAAGTAGTTTACTTCACTTGGTCGTCAACCTGTGGGACAGAGTCCCCAGCTACTAAACTCCTGGGTGGCCCTCATGGAAGGATATTCTGGAGCACTGCGGAACCAAAGGATGCTCTCCTTCTAGAAGTCAAATCCAATTTGTAGTGAGAAAAAGGTATGAGATGAGGACCCAGTAGCTGCAAAACAAATATCATCCAATGAGATTCTAGACCAAAAAGCTACAGAAGTAGCCAATGCCTTAGTCAAATGAGCTTTCGTCTGACCCAGAGGAGACAAACCTTTATCCTTATAGACCTGAAGGAGGCACAAGGAAATCGACCTAGTGATAGTGACCTTAGAGATAAGTTTACCCAAAAAGGGTTTAGAGAAGGACACAAACAAGTGATCAGATTTAAGAAAGGTTCTAGTCCTGTGTAAATAAAATCATAACCGTCTATGAACATCCAACAAGTGGAGTCTGTATTCCGTTTTGTTAGCAAAATTTGGAAATAAAACAGGTAAGTTAATGGTCTGATTGATGTTAACTTGTGATGCTACCTTGGGAAGAAAAGATGGATTGGTACGAAGGGAAATCCTGTCCTTATGGAAAATCATGTATGGAACTTTAACAGACAATGACTGCAGTTCTGAAACCCTTTTAGCAGAGATGATAGCCACTAGAAATGCTGTTTTCCCAAGACAAAAACTTAAGATTCATGGTTGCTGCAGTTTCAAACAGCGGAGCAACCAAAGCTTGAAGAACCATAGTAAGGTCCCATGGGGAACAGGATCCTTGACTGGGGGGCGTAAAAGGAAAGTACCTTTAATAAAGGCTTTACACAGTCTGGAAGAGGTTAGAGAAGCAGAATTGTCACCTACGTGAAAATGAGAGATGGCAGCTAGTTGAACTTTGATAGTAGAAGAGCTTGCTCCTTTCTGAAAAATATTTGCTAAAAAATCAAGAATAGCAGGAAAAGGAGCCATGAAATGGTCTAAACTCCTTTGGGAAGCCCAAAAGGAAAAAAGTTTCCATTTGCTATGGTAAACCTTCCTGGTGGAAGACTTGTGAGCTACCACCAGAATAGAACTGACTGAAGAGGATAATCCAGGAGTCCTAGCAATTAGGGGAACTGGAGCAGCCAAGCTGTGAGCTTCAAAATGTCCTGGCTCAGATGAGGAACCCCCGAGGAGTGTGAAATAAGATCCTGAATGGGATCCAAGATCCATGGTGGAGCCAGAAGATGAGACCAAAGGAAAGGAAACCATACCTGGCAAGGCCAGAATGGGGCAATGAGGATCACTTTGCTTCCGAGTCGATACGCTTTCTGTAGAAACCTCAGAATAAGAGGTACTGGAGGGTAAGCATACAGAAGATCGGGAGGCCAAGCATGGACTAGAGCATCTCTGAGGGACTCCACTGGCTGGGGGTTCAGAGCAAAGAACTTGCTGCACTTCACGTGGGATGGAGATGTGAAGAGAATGCAGCAGGTCTGACCCCACTCCAGAAAGATCTGAAAGATTCAGAGACCACTCGTAAGGCATCAGTATAGTTTGACTTAACCTGTCCGCTAGGATGTTGGACCATCTCAGAATGTGCGTTGCTATCAGAAAGTGACCGGTGGAGATCGCCCATTCCCAAACTCTCATGACCTCGTGACAAAGGGGGTAAGACCTGGTCCCTCTCTGTTTGTTGACATACCAGACCACCAACATGTTGTCTGATTGAAATGCAATGGTTCCCAGAGGAAAGAAGGCATGAAGGGCCTGCAACACCAGAAGGACCGCCCTCATCTCCAGAACGTTTACATGCAAACTGGTCTTGATAGGGAACTACAGGCCTTGGACTGTCCTGCCCAAACAATGCCTTCCCCACCCAAGTTGGGAGGCATCCGTGGTCACTGTGGCTTGGACAGGGGCTGGAAAAAAAGGTCATCCCTCTAGGATTTCCGGAGAGTACATCCACCAAAGAAGGGACGACCAGCAGTCTCAACTGAGGTGTATTGGATACGATAATGGAAGATCCAACAGGGACCATTGCACCGCTAGAGTCCACTATATTACTTGCATGTGTAACCGGGCACACAGAAGAAGTGTTATGGTCGCTGCCATAGAACCTAGGGCCCTCAAAATTGATTCTGCTGAGGGAAGATGAGAACGGTAGATCAGGGAAGCATGCATCCTTAGGTTTTGAACTCTCTCCGTGGTCAGGAAGATTTTGGACTGTAGTATGTCTATCCATGCCCCAATCTAGTCTATCACCTGGACAGGATTCAGAAGAGATTTGGATGCATTGACTGTAATTCCCAAGTGAAGTGCAAGCTTTAGGAAATAATCCCTGGTTTGACAAAGTAGACACCTGGTGGGAGCAGTGAGGAGCCAATCGTCCAGGTTCAGGTAGACCTGAATCCTCTGAAGCCTCAGGTGAGCCGCTACTAGTGCCATCACTTTGGTGAACACCCTGGGGGCTGTGGTGAGACCAAAGTGTAGACTCAAAATTGGTAATGACTGACTCCTAGCCGGAAGCAGAGGAACCTCCCGGAGCATCTGTGCATCTTTATGTGATAGTAGGCATACTGGAGGTCTAACGAGCACATCCAGTCACTCTCTTGTAGGTATGGCATGATGAACTGTAAGGTGACCATCCGGAACTTTTCTTTGGCAACTGACAGGTTCAGGGTAGATAGGTCCAGAATTGGCCTTAAGTCCCCCATTTTCTTTGGCACCAAAAAGAACCTGAAGTAGATGCCCGATCTGGACTGATTTGGGGGGACAGGTTTGATGGCTTGTTTCTCTAGCAGCTTGGAAATTTCCAGTGCTGCTGCCTCCCTTTGCGTGGGTGGTATATCCGGGAGGTGTTTGAGAGGCTTGGGAGGAACCACAAATGGGATTGAGTATCATCTAGATATAATCTGAAGCACTCAGCGGTCTGATGTTACGGACTCCCATGCAGCCAGGTGCAACAACAATCAACCCCCGAATGCCTCCAGAGTAGAGCAGTCGGGCAACACCTCAGGGTTGCTGCCCGGGCCTGTCCGAGAATGGTTCTCGAGACCCAAAATTCCTCAGACCCCCTCTGCCTCTGGGCCGGCATCTATCCTGTCCCCCTCTGCCTCTAGGGGAAGAAGAGCTCTGACTGTCCCAGGAATACTAAGACTTCTTTTGCCCTTGCTGATTCCGGGAAAAGTATTTTTGAGGGTTCGAGAAGCGGATCCCAATGGCAGAGAGTGTCTTCCCATCTTTCTTCCTCTGGACCAAGGTCTCTTTGACGGTCTTACCAAAAAGGGTAGAGCCGTCATAAGGGGCATTGGCAAAAGACGCCTTGAAAGGTTCCAAGAACTAACAATCTGAGCCAGGTGTTGTGCCTCATGGACACGCCGGACCCAGCTGCCCTAGCCGCTCCTTCAGTACCATGTGAAAGAAGTCGCATGGATGTGTTGGAAACTGCTTATAAAGTGGCCATCCTCACGGAGAACGTGTCTCTGTCCTCCTGCGACAAGGACTTAGAGGGAGACTCAGCCAGTTCCTTTACCAGGTCACGCTGTGGTCTAGTACCGTGGGCCAGGTAGTTCAGTGCCCTGATGGAAAAGGTCATTGACACATAAACCTGCTTCCATAAGTGGTCCATAATCCTAGACTCTCGGTCAGGGGGATGAACAGAGGAACTCTCCAGGGCTAGTTCCTTTTTAGTGGCTGCTGCTACCACCATAGCATCTACACGGGACCCTGGTCTATCAGAGGGAGGGCTCAAAATTTTGCCTGGACGTTTTGAGATTGGTCTATCAGAGGGAGGGGTTCAGAATTTTGTTTGGACATTTTGGGATTGGTTTCACAGTGTCTGGCTCCTTCCAGGCCCAAGAGGTGACCAGGTCCATTAGGGGATCTGCAGGAGGCGACAACCAGGAAGTAGATGGGCCCATGCCAAAAGCCTCTAGGAACACGGATTCATCAGAGGAATGTTTGGGGGTGGACAAATCTCCCCGCTGGGGTAGGATTTCCATGATGCCTCCAAAGGAGACATCCTCGGGAGGTGATCTGGGGGAACCTTCCCATCATCCAAATCCATGTCCTCAGTGAGGGACTCGGGGGGGGGGGGGTGGAGTCCAAGTGCCTCCTCTTACACATATGCTTGCGAGGCAGGTCTTCGAAGGGACTCTCTGGGGGTAACACGCAAGCCACTTGTTCCTCAGGGGGAACCGCATGGGGCTCCTTGAGCACAGGCTGTCCCCCTGGTAAAATGATGGGATTTGCAGACAAAGCAGAGTGAGTCGGGGTGGAGTCTGACGAAATAGTCAAGGGTCTCGATCCAGTGGAGAGAACCCTTTCTACCATGTCGAACGCCGAGGGAGAATGTGCCTCCTGGGCCACCAATAAGGAAACTGCAAGAATCGGAGCTGGGCCCGAAGTGGACTAAGCTCCAAGGGGGGGAACTTGGCCCGACAACGCCAGAGCTGATGGAAAAAGTTCCACTCCCTCGGATCCGACACCCAGGCTCAGGCTCCAAGAGCGACTTGTATCAGAACTGGTCAGATCCGACATGCGCCAGGCAGCTGCCGGCATAGAGGAGACGGGTACCGTTGACGCCGACCTCCTGACTAAGGCCATCCTTGGATCCAAGTACTCTTAACCCAGTGGTCAGATTGGAGAGGGAGAAACTGGCATGAAGAAAGGAAGTGAGCTCCCCCCTCCAGAGGGAAAGGGGGCTGGCAAGACTCCCATTTGGATTTGTGTACAGGTGGACTGAGACGTGGCCACAGACTCCGACCTAGTGGGTTAAGGAACCAAGGGCCTAGATGGTGGTCGTGGCTCCTCTGGCTCCAGGGAAAATCTGGGAGATTGGAGCTAAGGGGAGTCACGGATCCTAGACTGACTCTTGGTGGGAGTTGAAGTAGAAAGGTCTGGGGACCTCTTGCATTTTTTGGACCTGTGCTCTCTCTCCTTCTCTCTGCCTTTTCTGCCCACTGCTTCCACAGGCTTAGAAATGGGAGAGTGAGTCCCAGTCTGGAAGGGAGGAGAAGGAAGGAGAGGCGGCCACAGCAGGCGCTGTGACCGAAGCAGTAGAAGAGGCAGCCGCCTGTGTAGTAGGTAGAAGGCCTTTCAAGACCAACTTAGCCCACTTATCCTTGATAGCGAGAGGATTAAAACCTGCGCAAATGGTACAATCAGTACGTAAATGGGTTACACCCAAGCACATAATGCAAAGAGTGTGGCCACACTCAGTACACCTCTTAAATATCAGCTTAGGATCAGCCATGTCTCTCACAGAAAACTGTAAGTCTCACACAAAAAAGAGAAGGAAAAAAAAAAAAAAGCTATTTCCTACTCAGAACCACTCACCACACTCTCAAAAGGCACACAGAATGCTGAGGGGGGAGGGGAAGCAACAACACACTAACTAAAGTATACAAAAACCCTAAAACATGACACACAAGTGAGGGGAGGAAGAGAGGGAGCCTACACTAACAACTATCACTCAACAAACTTTCAAAAAACTGCTAACTTATCAAACTACCCAACTCACAGACTCGAAGCTCAGGATCATGATGCTTCTGGCAAGCCGTTGCCAATGAGATCTGGGGGTTGGAAGGCAGTGGAGGTGTATTATGGGTAAGGGAAGGAGCTTGGAGCAGATGTTGGTGAACTTGCCGGCTCAGATCCGATATGGATCCGGTACCCACAGTTTGAAAATCAAATGAAGTAAACTACTTCAGATCAGAAACTTTACAGTAAACATTTATTTTCTATTTTATTCTTAATATTTCACTATACTGAGCATCAAATGTGCATGTATCCCTCCCAGTCATCGTGGATCTTCTGCCAATGCTGGTTTCCAGCACCAAGCACTAACTTCTGTCTTCATGCCTGTGTGTTCTGTTTGCTTACAGAAGAAAGATTGCATATCAGCTACCTATAGTGCTATCTAATGAACGTGGACAGGATTCACAAACAAACAGTACAGTACGCATGGTACTTCTGTGTGGTTCTTAGAATTGCAGAGGATATTGGTGATTCAACAGGGTCTACACAGCAAGGTACTGTAAGGTATGCAACACGGTTAAGTGCAGTGCTAATGTATACTGTAAGTGATGAAACTTCTGCACTGTGGTTCAAAAATTGATGCATGCATATTATCAGCATATTAGCACATTAGCATATTCCAATCCTATGCTTCAACCAATCTATATAATTTAACCACACCCCACCTATCTACCTTTCCCCTTACCTGTAACATCCAGTACCTCTTCCTACACCACTTAATATTATTTCATTACCTTATCTCTGCTTCCACTCAAAGAACTTTACAAAACCCATACATTCTTTTGTCTTATCCTACCTAGGTCCTGCTGTAGCAATATAAGATACCCCTTATAATATGTCCTCAACAACAAAACCTATCCTAACCAAATTAATACTCCTAGCTACTCTCATACCTGTCCTCACCTCCATTGATAAACTGAATTATTACTTCAACTACTCTCTTAAACAAACAGCTAGTCACAATTATACCCTTACCCATTTTCAAATAAATACCACATCCACACCCTGCTACCCAAGTACCATCGACTTACTCATATCAAATTCAATAACACAACTGTAAAGAAGCTGAAATATCTAACCAGCTTAATCAACTACCCAATTTCTGGCCTAAAAACTCCCACCTTAAAAGACGGTGACATCCACCCTAACCCAGGGCCAACAAGCATCCCCACTTTCACAACTCCTTGTACCACTCCCTCCACCCTAACTACCCAAACCTGTCTCTCAATTCCTTACTTGTAGGTCATCTCAATATCTGCATAAATAATAAAATTGCCCATCTCCACGCCCTCCTTGATATACATTCCTTTGATATCCTCTGTCTCACAGAAACCTGGTTAAAACCTGGAACTAAAGACAACGAAATAATCCCCCCAGGTTACAACATATTGAGACTCGACCTCATAAAACATAGGGGTGGGGGAGTAGCACTACTGTTTAAATCCACGCTACAGATCTCCTCTATATCTTATAATCCACCTCAAGATAGTAAGGCTGAAGTTCTTATCTCCCAACTTCAACTTAACCCATGCAAAGCCCTATACATTACCTGCATTTACTTACCTCCTGGTAATAATAGTACTATGACAGAAGACATTCTAAGCTGGGTATCAACTACTTACCCACAAGAAACTATTATACTAGGAGACTTTAATACTGACTGGAAATGTGTAAACACAGATAATCCTTCATTACATATTAACCTTCATGGCTTTATTCAAACAATTACCACCACCACTAGACTTAACAAACTTAACAACAAAGAGAGTATCTTAGATTGGATACTGATTAATAAACAACAACAAATTTACAAGGTAGGAACTCTACCAGATGACTTAAGTGATCATATGTTAACTTACATTATAAGACAAAAGAATGACATCCCTAACACCCCCACTTACAAGATCTCGAACCAACAAACACTTTAACCCTGTATTATTCCAAAATGAACTTAATGCCAGTAACTGGAACCCACTAAAACTCTCCCACTTGAGCAGGCAGTTAAATATTTCAACTCTAAATTCTTAACTATCCTTGATAAGCATGCTCCTAAACGGTCCATCAGAATGAAGTCCAAACCAGCCCCCTGGCTTTCAAAACAAACTAGACAACTGATATTGCTTAGGAATAAATCTTGGGTCAAGTGGACAGCATCCAAAAATATCTCTGAGCAACAAACATTTAGACAGCTGAGGAATATTACAAAAAAGGCAATACTCACTGACAAAAAAAACTACTATTGTATACTACAGCACTCTCACCATAGCAATCCACAAAAGTTCTGGTCTAGCTTTGACTCCTACACCCAGGGCACTCTAGCACACCACGCCCTCTAGGGGCTGACAACAACACCTCCCTTCAAACTGCCAATGCCTTCAATACCTTCTTCACAGACACGATAAAATGTCTAGCCTGTCAACTTTCCACAAACAACTCTAATCTCCCAATCTCTTTACCTGATACTCTCCCAACATTCCAAATACAACCCATCGCTACCTCGTACATCCAAAAACTTAAGCCGTATACCCCCTCTGCTGACCAAATACCATCTGAATACCTGCAAAAAGCAGCTAAAGTAGTTGCTTATCCTGTATCCATCCTTATAAACAGAACCATAAATGAAGGAACCATCCAGGATATCTGGAAAATCTCCCACATTATCCCCCTGCATAAAGGCGGTAACTCCAATGAGTATTCCAACTACAGGCCTATAGCTCTCTTATCACCCTTAGCAAAAGTTATGGAAAAATGCATTCACCATCAACTAATTAACCACTTAACCCAACATAATATACTAACTGTCAGCATGGCTTCAGGCCATTTCATAGTACCACCACAGCCCTCCTATCTTTCACAGACTCCATCATTAAAAACCGTAATAACAACATCCTCTTTATTCATCTGTCAAAAGCCTTTGACATGGTCAAACACCCCCTGCTCCTAAAAACTCTTGAATCCCTTGCTCTAGACACCAAGGCTATTCTCTGGTTTAAGTCCTACCTTACTAATAGGCAACAAGCAGTCCTCTGAGAGAATAACCTATCTTCCCACCTGCCAGTCTCCCTCGGAGTCCCTCAGGGCTCCATTCTAGGTCCACTTCTATTCTCTTTATTCATCAGCAACCATCACTTAGCAATCCCTCAAGCTACCTGCATACAGTATGCAGATGATTCCACACTCATATGTTCTGCCAACTCCACATCTGAACTACAATCCCTAACCCAGACAGTATTTAACTCAGTCAAGACATGGTTCTTAAAACGTTGCATCCTCTTGAATGCCAAAAAAAAACAAGCTCTCACTCTTCACACCTAACAGTAAGTCCCCCCTATCAATTTCTCTATCAAATCAAATAATGGCACCCTTATAACCCCCGACTCTACCACCAAACTATTAGGAGTCTTAACTGACAATAACCTTACATTTGATAATCATATAAATAACACGATAAAAACCGTAAATAGAATATTGGGCTCCCTATATAGAATAAAACCCTTCTTAACACCAACAGCCAGAACTACAATTGCCCACTCCCATCTAATCTCTACTCTTCTTTACGCTTCCCCCATATATACTAACCTAAAGAAAAATAATCTCACTAAACTAGCCAACTCCTATAACAATATTGTCAGGTTTGCCACTGGAAACCCATTTAGAACTCAACACTGTCTGAACCTACAGCAGCTAGACTGGCTTGAACTAAAAAACATTTTGACACTTTCCCAACTTACCCTGTTTATAGGATATTCTACCAACCTAACAACACACCAATACTTTCTAACCTTATTATCCCCTATACAAACCTCAATTCCTTACGCTCTTCCACTAAACTACTGGCTATCATTAGCAAGTCTAATAACTTGGCAGGTGACTCCTTGTTTTCCAATACCGCTGGAAAATATTGGAACCTGTTGCCGTCAGATCTAACTGTACTTCCCTCCTTCCTGCTCTTTAAACAAAGGGTCAAGCAACATCTTAAAACACACTGGCTATGCCCAAGCTGTTACCCTGACTAATTGTCTGCTTTCTCTATTGCCATATTCTCTATATTGCATCCCCTCACCAATTATTGTTACAAATAGGAGATGAATTAAACTGTGAACATATTGTAAACAACCTCACATATCAATGAAAGAGAGTGTCTTATTCCTTTTAGGTTTTGTGTTTCACAATTAGCATACTTCTCTTTAGCTAAGGCACTCCGATTATATTTAACTTAATTTTTTCTTTATATTTGTGTATGTAATTCTTTTTGTATGTTGTGTTGCTCAAATAGTATGAATTTGTAACCACTGCTCTCTCATTATTTTTATCATAATTTTTTTGCTCTTATTTTTGTGCATTATAAACTTTTGAATGTTATTGTGGAGCTTTTCTCCCCGGGCCTCTGCTGAAAATGGAAATATATCCAGTTGGACCAGCCTGGGTTAACAAATGTAAAATAAAAAAAATAAATAAAATAAAATTGTACAAGTACAAAAAAAGTACAGCATGTGGAAAACCACCAGAGTGTACAACATGGCTGATTCACTCAAACCACCTTCACATTCTTCAGGCAATGAAAATACCCATTACCAGCAAGACATGCTCCACAGCAGCATCTGTAATGGTATCCTTGACCAGCATACCACTGTCTAAATGACCAGAAGATTATGGATCAATTCTAACTAGACTGTGACTTACTGAAAGAATGTACTGCCTTTATTAATCCGGCAACTAGGATTCAGAATATCTAAAGGGGGATACACTGAGTGTTTCCCAAGCATCTACCTTGAGGATAATGGATATGTTTCTGGATGTGCTGATACAAAATGTGAAGGATCACATCTAGTTACCAAAGAGCTCACAGAAGGGGCCTACGTCCATGGGTATCTTTTAAGGCATTGTCCACCTCCCCTCAGTCCTGGGTGTTACTGATTGCACATATGCTGCAATCAACTCAACATCTGGGTCCTACTGAGATATACACATCAACATGAAAGACTACTATTCTCTGAAAGTACAGCTGTGTACACTTACCATAAATGTAGATGTTAAAGTGTATTCACTGTTGCAGTCATCACTTATGGGTTATCCCTGCTGGGGTAGCCCTCGGCCGGCTCGAATACCAGATTCAATGTTTTTCTGCATCATCTGCTGTCACTTGCTGGCTGACGTCAGGTCGTCAGTGCTATAAAGGAAGACAGCTGATGCCATTACATCAGTTTTTCTTGCCCTAACCAGTCAGAGGCCCAAGTAAATATGGTAAAGGGAAGGAGGGTGGAAAACCAGGACTGCAGCAGTGAATACACTCGAACATCTACATTTATGCTAAGTGTACACAACTATACTATATTCTTTGTGTTTCACTGTTGCAGTCATCACCTGTGGGAGGATTCCCAAAGCTGAGGAAAGGTGTGGTAGGATTAGTAAGAGACCTAGGAATGGGTCAGCAAGCCCTGCAAAACTGCAGAGACAAACCCTGCCCTAGCCTTAGAAAATAGAGGTAGATGGTAATGCTTGGTAAAGGTATGGACAGAAGTCCAGGTGGCAGCTTCCAGGATACCCCTGGTGGGAACTCGTCTGAGGAATGCTGTGAAAGTGGAGGCCACCTTAGTAGAATGGATTTGAATAGACTTGGGGGGGTTTCCCATGCAGTCTGTAGCAGAAATGGATACAGTGTGATATCCATTTGGAAATGGTTTGTTTGGAAATGGGGTTCCCCTCTGCCCCTGGGGCAAAACTGACAAGTAGTTGGTCTGTTTTCCTGAAGGGTTTAGTACAGTCCAGATAGTATCTGATCTGTCTGTGCACATCTAGTGAGTGCAGAATTCTTTCTCCCTTGTTTTGAGGGTTAGGAAAGAAGGTGGGTAAATGTATGGCCTGGCTGAGAGTTACATTAGATACCACCTTGGGCATACATGAGGGAATTAGTCCTCAGGGAGACCCTGTCTGCATGCAAGATGATGAAGGGCTCAATGGCCATCAGTGCTTGAAGTTCTGAAACCCTTCTGGCTGAGGTGATAGCTAGGAGAAAAGCAGTCTTCCAGGAGAGGTATCTTAGTTCTGCTGAAGCAGCAGGTTCGAAGGATGGTAAAATTAGGTTTTCCAAAACATAATTCAGGTCCCGTGCTGGAGTGGGTGGCATTTTGGGATGTCTGATATTAGAAGCCCCTCTGAGGAATTGTTTAATCAAAGGATGGCTGTTCTGTATCAAAATGAGCTGAAATGGCTGAGGCATGGATTTTAATCGAGGAGAAGGAGATACCACTATTTAGTAGTGCCGCTAGGAAGTCCAGAATAAGAAGGATGGAAGGTTGTGAAGTATTGCCCCCTCTAGACTGGCTGCAAGAGCAGAATCTTTTCCATTTTCCTGCATAAGATTTTCTACTGCTGGGTCTTCTGGCCTCTGTGATAATGTCTAGGACCTGTTTGCTTAACAGGGGCCCCCTTGTTTGCCTTTAGAGTATTAGCCATGCTGACAGTTTGAGAGTCTGCAAGACTGGGTGCATCACCCCCCCCCCACCTGAGTTAAGAGGTCTGAGATCAGGGGTAACCTGCCTGGGAGGCTTTAATGTCAGGCTGCCCATTAAGGGGTACCAATGTTGTCTGGGCCAATCTGGAGCAATGAGGATGGCCTTTTGTCTCTCCTCCCTTATTTTGATCAGTACCTTGGGCATAGGAGGCAGAGGAGAGAATGCATACACAAAGAGGGTGTTCCAGGGGAAGGTCAAGGCATCCACCTTCCACACTATGCGGTGGTACACTCCCTGGTACAGATTTGTTTCAGCTGATGGTTGAGATGTGAAGCAGAAAGATCCACCTCCGGAGTCCCCATGCCTGAGTGATTTGTAAAAAGATTTTTCTGTGGAGCTGCCATTCGTGGAGGTCCAGTAAGTTTATGCTTAAGTGGTCTGCCAGGGTGTTGTTGATCCCTGGTAGGTATTGGGCTATCAGGTGTAGTCCCATGGAAGAGGCTGTCAGCCAAAGGTTCATGGCTAGCCTGCACAGAGGGTAAGATTGGGTCCCTCCCTGTTTGTTGGTGTACCACATTACTGTGGTATTGTCTGTTTTGATAAGGAGAACCCCTGGCTTGAGATGGGGTTTGAAGGATGTCAGACCCTTTTGTACTGCCATAATTTCCTTCCGGCTGATGTATAAGGGAAGGTGCTGGGCATCCCAAAGACCTTGGGTGCACCTGGCTTCTAGATGAGTGCCCCAAGCTATGTCTGAGGCTTTGGTGGTAATGGTCTGCCCGGCTGGGCGGAGGGTGAAGGAAAGACCCTTGTTCTGGGCACAGGCCCCCCACCCACCAGAAAAAACTCAGCCCTTATACAGGGGATCAGAGGTAGGGAGGTCTTTAGAGGTTGAAAGAGCTGACACCAAAGATTCTTTAGGTACCACTGAAGTTTTCTCATGTGAAGCCTGGCCAGAGAAATTAGAAGGATGCAAGATGCCATGTACCCCAAGGTTTTCAGGAACTTCATCACAGTGAGGTGACTTCTGGAAGCCAGCTGGGTAAAATAGAGAGGCAGGAAGCTCTGCTTTTCTGGGGACAGGAAGGCCATTTGGGATGTTGTGATTAGCAGTGCTCCCAAGAAAATCATCTTCCTGGAGGGTGTTTGCCTTGATTTCTTCTCGTTGATGGTGTACCCTAAGGAGGTTAGGAGGGTTTTGACAAAGAGGAGGTCTTTGAGGCTTTTCTTTGCAATCTGCCTGAATGAGACAGTCATCCAGATAAGGGTAAATTTGTATATTTTACTGTATGCAAAAGGCTATGGCTGGGGCTAAGCATTTGTTGAGTACCCTGGGAGCAGTAGATAAGCCAAAGGGTAGCACAGAGAACTGAAAGTGTTGTGAGCCTACTCTGAAGCGAAGGAATTTCCTGCAGGATTCCCTCGTGGATATGGAGGTAGGCATCTTTAAGTCTAGGGTAACTAACCAGGCATTTTTTGTCAGCATAGGCAGCAGCTGCTGCAAAGTTAGCATTTTGAATTTGGGGACCACCAGGAAGGTGTTCAGAACAGATAAATCCAGGATGGGGCACAAGTGACTTCTTTTCTGGGAACAAGGAATAGTCTGGAATAAAAGCCTTTGCCTGTTTGATCTGAGGGGGACAGGTTCTACTGCCCCTTGGGATATGACAGTTTGCACTAGTTTCAATGCCTCTGCCCACTGATTTAGAGGTAGGTCTGGGTACCCTCTCGGAACTGGGAGATCATTGAAGGAAAATTTGTATCCCTGAAAAATGATCTTTAAGACCCATTGGTCCTTTGTTACAGAAAGCCAAATTTCTTTGCAGAGGGAGAGCCTTCCTCCTAGTTTTTGGTGAGTGAAAAGAGGGCAAAGGGGGAACAGGGAGTCATTGAGAGTTTTTGCCATAGAGGGATGGCTTAGAACTCCCTGTCTTTGGGGCAGAAGTGGCCCATTGTTTGGTTCTCTGCTGCCCCTGCTATAAGGGCCTGTGTGGTCTCTGTCCCTGCAGGGCTTACTTTGCCCCTATCTGAGGGTGCAGGAAAGGACCAGTGCTTATTTAAGCACCTCTTCTGCTTTTACTCCAAACAAGCAGTCCTTATCCAAGGGTGCATCAATTAATTTAGACTTTACATGATCAGAGAGAGGTTGTTCCTTCAACCATGCATGTCTCCTAATGATAGAGCCTGAAACTGCTGCCCTGCTTGAAGCTTCTAGGGCACTGTATCCACAGTGTAATGAGTGTTTGGCCACTTGACAAGTAGAGTGCAGTAAATCTGCTAACTCTTTCAAATTGGCACAGTCAGGAAAGGTTGAAATCTTTTGCTTTAACAGTTCCAAAGTGTGTTGTTGACATTTTAACATATGGAACTGACAGTTGAGAGCTCTGATAGCTAAGGTTGCAGAGGTGTATACTTTTTTACACCACCTGTCCAAAACTCTGGAATCCTTATCAGAAGAAAAAGGATTCTTAGCAGAACTAGCCTTAGCTCCTTTAAGTCCCTGTGTAATGACCTCCAGGTCTGCAGCAGGATTTCTGCACAGATATTTGTGAGAAGCTTGTACTCTGTAATACCTGTCAGGCTTACTGGGAGCAGGTGGGAGGGCATCAGGGGGGGCTAAGCTGGATTCATGGAAAACATCATCCACCACCTCTAAGATAGGGGGGATGGCCAAGGGTCTGTGCTGGGGTAGGTCTAGAAACTCTCTTAGTCTTTTCTTAGACTGAGGGAAGTCCTGGGGGTCCCAGTGAAAATGTTCCCTGAGGGTGTGAAGGGGTTACCCAAAGGAAAGGTCTTTTGGTGGGGAGGCAGAAGGAATAGATTCCTCTGTATCTGAATCCTCGTAAGCAGTCAGAGGTTGTTGTTCCTCTTCAAAATCTGAATAATCCAATTCCTCAGAATCCTGTTCTGTGAGAATTTCAAGAGAAATATGTATTTTCCTTTTAGAAGTAGTGGCCTGGCTGTCCCTGATAAGGGAGATAAATCCTCCACCATTTTAAGCATTTGGACTTGGGGTGGAGGAGCAGGAGTAAGATGGTGGCTAGAGGTAGATTTTCTATTAGTGGCCTGGCTTCTAGGCCTAAGAGTATCCATCGGTCTGACAGAAACAGTAGTCTGGTGAGAAGACATTGTTTTTTGTCTAGACTCGGTAGTGCAAAAGACCTCCTCGGAAGCCAGTGCCTGCGTAGCGGCTCCAGACCCAACCGAGGCAGAGACAACCAAAGGCTCGGAAGACAAAGAAGATTTCTGTGGCATACCAGACTCTGAAAGGGTCTTCGTAGAGGCCTGCATAGATATCATATCGGGCATCAGGGGCTACGAAAGCGCCTCACTGAATTCCAGAGAACTGACGACCTGCTTAGGGGTAGATTCATTGGAAGGCTTAGCCTTGTGTGGTCTGTCTCTACCTTTAACTCTACGTGTTTTTTGGAATGTCTGCGGACTGTTGGTTGAAGGACGCCATTTTGGAATGTGAACACAGAAGATGAAAATACATGTCTACAATAAGAGCTCTACAGCAAACGGTTCTCGCATTAAAGAGGGCACACAGGACGTCGTGGTCTGGGCCTATAACAAGTGACGCAGTATGAATGGAAGTCTCAGTGTGGGATCTGCTTTCTACAGGCAAGACAATTAACTTTTTTGGACATTGGTTAGTGCAAGAAAAAAGTATCCCCAACGGGGTACTTAGCTTTAGACATTTTCAGCTGTAATTCAAACTCTGGTAGTGACTGGCTGGCACACTTGCGAACTACTTCTGCTATGGGCTCCACGGCAAGAAAGACTGATGCAATCGGCTGACTTCCTTTATAGCACTGACAACCTGATGTCAGCCAGCAAGCAATAGCAGCTGACGCAGAAAAACACTGACTCTGGTATTCAGGCTGGCCGAGGGCTATCACACCAGGGATAAAGTACAGTTGTGTACCTACCATAAATGTAGATGTTCGAGTGTATTCACTGTTGCTATCATTACACTTGGGTTATCCTGCTGGCAGGCTACCCGCAGTCGGCCCGAGTTCCAAAGTCTATGTCCGGCGTCGGTTGCTGTCGCCTCTTCCCTGACATCAGTGTGCCAGGGGTATAAAAGATGCAACTGACGCCATTTTCTTCAGTTTTTCCTGCCCCAGATGTCAGGTACCCCCAGATAGGAAGGCTGAAAGAATAAAATTATGCCAAAAAGCATGCATGTACTAATATAAACATTTCTTTCATCTATAAGCAAATGCACCACATAGGCTGTATAGAGTTGAGAAGTACAGAAAAGTCCCAGCAATGAAAAGGGGGATGGTGGGTGGGTAACCTGGACTGCAACAGTGAATACACTCGAACATCTACATTTATGGTAGGTACACAACTGTACTATGTTCATCGTGTTTCACTGTTGCAGTCATTACACTTGGGTTGAATCCCAAAGCTGAGGTTGGGTGGCTGGGCCTAAATAGGATTGGGAGAGGCTACCAGGCCCTGAAGAACTGCAGTGGTAAAGCCTGCTCTGGATTTAGAGTAGAGAGGTAAGTGGTAGTGCTTGGTGAAAGTGTGCACTGAACTCCAGGTTGCAGCTTCTAAAATGTCTTTGGTTAGTACTCCTCTGAGAAAGGCTGCTGAAGTGGCTGCTGCTCTGGTAGAATGTGGCCTTATGCCCTTAGGCACTGATTTGCCATGTTGTGCATAACAGAAACAAATGCAGTGTCCTATCCATTTTGAAATTGTCTGCTTTGAGATAGGCTTTCCATGTGATCCTGAAGCATAGGCTACAAACAGTTGCTCAGCTTTTCTGAAAGATTTTGTTTTGTCCAAGTAGAATTGTAGCTGTCTGTGTATGACCAAAGCATGCAGAAGTCTCTCCCCTTTATTCTGGGGATTTGGGTAGAAAGTTGGTAAATGAATGGTTTGTTTAAGAACCACATAGGAAACCACCTTTGGCATGAATGTTGGGTTTGTCCCAAGAGACACCCTGTCCTGGTGAAAAATGATGAAAGGTTCCACTGCCATTAATGCCTGTAACTCTGAGACTCTTCTTGCTGAAGTTATTGCTAGGAGCAGAGCAGTCTTCCATGATAAGAATTTGATATCAGCTGTGCTGGCTGATTCAAAAGGAGGCAGTGTGAGCTTTTCTAAAACAAAATTGAGATCCCAAGTAGGTATTGGTGCTCTCCTTGGGGGTCTTATGTTTTTTGCCCCTCTGAGGTACTTGCCTTAGTAGTGGATGTGAAAAAATAGGAGGTTCCATATTGTAATGAGCTGAAATGGCAGAGGCAGAGGCATGGATCTTAATAGATGAGAAGGCTAGGCCTTTGTTCTGCATCTCAGTTAGGTATTGTAAAATCTGAGGTATATTTGGAACAAGTGGTTCGAGCCCTTGTGCCTGGTTCCAAGCACAGAATCTCTTCCATTTTTCTGCATAAGATTTCCTAGTGCTGGGCCTCCTGGCCTCTAAAATGGCATCCATAACAGCTTTAGAGAGCGGTGTGGTCTGAGTGGCTACATTATCTGCCATGCTGCCAGATTTAAGGTTCTGAGTTGACTGTGCAGAATCTGATTGTTTTGTTGAGTCAGAAGATGAGGAATTTGAGGTAAAGGCCAGGCTGGGCCTTGAGAGAAGCTCTTTAGGATTGGGTACCTGTGCTGGCGTGGCCAGTCTGGGGCAATCAGGATCATTTTTGGCCTCTCGTCTGACTTTTAGGAGCACATTGGGAAGAAGAGGCAGTGGAGGGAAGGCATAAACTGTCAGGGTTTTCCAGCTGAATGACAGAGCATCCACTTTCCATGCTTGTGAGTGATAAGTTCTTGTGCAGAATTTCTGTAGTTGGCAGTTGTGAGGGGAGGCAAAAAGATCTATGTCTGGGCATCCCCATTTCCTTGTTATCATGCTGAACACCTGTGGATTTAGTTTCCATTCGTGAGGATCCATGAGATTTCTGCTTAGTTCATCTGCCAGTGTATTTTTCATTCCTGGCAGGAATTGTGCCTGCAGATGTACTTGATAGGTCAGTGCTGTGTTCCACAAAGTCATGGCTTGCCTGCAGAGGGGGTAGGAATGTGTGCCCCCTTGCTTATGTACCACATAACTGTGGTATTGTCCGTCTTTATTAATAGTTGTCCTGGATGTAGTAGGTCCTTGAAAGCTGTCAGGGCATTCTGTACAGCTAGCATCTCTTTCTGATTGATGTGAAGATGCATTTGTTAATTGGGACATGTGCCCTGAATACATTTTCCTGCCATATGTGCCCCCCAGGCATAATCCGATGCATCCGTTGTTATTGTTTGGCTGGCTGTGGGTAAGGTGAAAGGCTGTCCCTTGTTGTGGTGACAGGCCTGGGACCACCATCAAAACTCCTGTTGTAGGCAGGGAATTAAAGTTATTAATGTTTCCAGGCTGTGGCAATGTTGAGCGCAAACACTTTTTAGATACCATTGTAGTTTATCCTCATATGCAGTCTTGCATATGGAATTAGTAGAATGCAGGACGCCATGAAGCCCAGGGCCTGCAGAATATTTCTTGCAGGGAGCTGGGTCTTTGTTGCCATCATTTGAAAGTAATGAGTCAGTTGCCTTTGCTTGTCTGACGCGAGATAAGCCATCTGGGCAGTTGTATTTGCACCCAGGAATATTATCTCTTGAGAGGGCACTAGTTTTGATTTCTTTTCGTTTACTGTGTACCCTAGGCAAATTAGTAATCTTTTTACAAACGCCAGATGCTTTAGAAGAATGTCCTTGCTCGCTGCTTGAATAAGGCAGTAGTCCAAGTAGGGATATATTTGAATTCCTCTTTGTCTGCAAAATGCAATTACTGGTGCCAGGCATTTTGTGAAGACCCTGGGCGCAGTAGATAAGTCAAAGGGCAGTGCGGAGAATTGGTAATGCATTGAGCCAGCTATGAATCTAAGGTATCTTCTGCAAGATTGTCTGATTGGGACAAGCAGGTATGCCTCCTTGAGGTTCAAAGTAACTAGCCCAGCATGGGTAGAAGTTGCTGCAGTGTTAACATTTTGAATTTTGGAACATCCAGGAAAGTATTGAGGATTGACAAGTCCAGTATTGGTCTACATGCTTTGTCCTTTCTGGGTACTAGGAAAAGTCTTGAGTAAAATCCTTGTCCCTGTTCTTGCTGTGGTACTCTTTGAATAGCTCCCATGTCCATGAGAGCAGCAATTTGTTTTTGTGCCTCTGCCCATTGGTTTTGCGGCAGGTTCGGCATACCTTTTGATTTTGGAAGGGTGTGAAAGAGGAACCTGTAACCCTGAGAAACAATATTCAGTACCCATTTGTCCTGGCTGATTATGTGCCAATTTTGTGAGAAAAGTGTTAGCGTTCCCCCTAGGGGTGCTGCCAAAAGGTAAGTGCTTGGCATTTGTAGAGGGAAGTCATTGGGACTGTTTCCTACAAGGTTGTAATTTGTCTTCCCCTCCTTTGAGGGCTGAAGCACACCATTGTTTAGGTATGTAGGAGCCTTGGGGCTGAGATCTGCCTCTTGGGACGTCTGTATCTGCCTCTTTGTGGCCTGACACCGGAAAGGACCAATTTTTTGAAGGCCAGTTTCTGCTAAACCTAGGTGGTTGAACCTATAAGAAATCCTTTACTGTCTGCATTGATTTTGCTTTATCCTCCATTTTCTTTTACACCTCTTCTACCTTAACACGAAACAAAGTATCATGCTGTAGTGGAGCATCCGATAAATTTTACTTTAACATGTTCAGGTAAACTTTGTTCTTTCAACCAAGCATGCCTTCGAATGACTGAGCCTGTAACTGCGGCTCTACAAGAAGCCTCTAATGAATCAAAACCACATATCAGAGTATGCTTTCCCACTTGTTCAGCTGCATGCAATAAATCCTGCATTTCCTTACTGTCAGGACTTTCTAAGTTTGTAGGCATTTTATGTTTTAACAAAGACATCAGGTACTGTTGATATTTAAGCATGTGAAACTGGCAATTTAAAGCCCTTACAGCTACAATAACAGAAGTAAACTTTTTTCCCCCATCTATCCAGAGCTCTGGAATCCCTATCAGAGGGGACCGGGTTTTTAGCAGTGGAAGCCTTAACCCCTTTTGGACCCTGGGAAATTGTTTCTGGGTCCGCAGCAGGGTTTTTGTAAAGAAATTTATGAGTGAGGGACCCTGTAGTACATGTCTGGCTTGACTGGAGCAGGGGGTAAAGAATCAGAAGTCAGACTGGATTCAGAGAAAACAATATCAAGCACAGGAGGAATAGCCAGGGGCCTGTGCTGAGGCAATAAAAGAAAGTCTCTGAGCCTTTTCTTGGATTCTGAGTAATCCTGCCTCTTCCAATGGAAATGCTCCCTCATGGTGTGCAGGGTTTCCCCAAAAGAATAATCCTCAGGCAAAGAGGCTGAATGTATAGATTCTTCTGCATCAGAGTCTTCATAAGGAGGGAGAGAATATCTCTCATCTGAAGAGGAATCAGAGGAAATAGAAACCTGGTCAAAGGAATCAGTCAGTGTCTTGCCTAGGCCTTTTATCAGGAGAGGAATGGGAACCCCTGATCAAGGTAATTAGGTCTTCGGCCATTTTAAGCATCTGCTTCTTTGGCATGGATGACTGTTCAGGAGAATGCTGTACTTGTTTCCTTGTCTTTAATGGTGTTTTTGACTTTGCCTTGGCTGCTGCAGTGGACTAAATAGTAGGCTGTGAAGGTCTGAAAACACCCTCAGAAGCCGATGTCTGCTCAGCGGTTCCGGACCCATCTGAGGGAATAGTTTCTGTAGGCCCAATACCTTGAGATTCGACGGGCCTAGGAGTCTCCACGTTGGTGTCTGATACAGCCTGTGGCTCTGAGGTAGCGTGTGTCAGGGGCTGCAAAAGCGCCTCACTGAGAACCGGCGACTGGCCTAGAAGAGGCTTCGTCGTCGTTTTTTTTCCTCGGATGCCTGTCCTTTTCTTTGTCTTTGCGTTTTTTATAAATTCCGGTCATCGGCTGTTCCGACGGCATTATGTAGTTAAACCTTCGGCCAAAGTAATGCAAAGCAAAATCAAACCGACGTTTAATAGTGCGTTTGTTGAATCTAGCACAAAACCTACAACTAGAAACGTCGTGGTCAGGGCCTAGGCAAGGAATACAGTAAGAGTGAAAGTCCTTATGAGGTATTTGCTTCCCACAAGAAATACAATTATCAACTTTTACTGACATTGGTCTGGAGCAAAAAAAAGTTTCCCCAATGGGGTACTTAGCTTTATTGAATACTTCGGTTCTGAAACTCGATTTCGAAAATTTCAGGAGTTGGCCAGCCGGCATTTACAAACTGCTTTTGCTTCGGGCACTGCACGGCAAGAAAGACTGAAGAAAATGGGGTCGATTGCATCTTTTATACCCCTGGTGCACTGACATCAGGGAAGAGGCGACAGCAACCGACGCAGGACCTAGACTTTGGAACTCGGGCCAACTGCGGGTAGCCTGCTAGCAGGATAACCCAAGTGTAATGACTGCAACAGTGAAACACGATGAACATCCCACCGGTGATGACTGCAACAGTGAAACACAAAGAACATCTGCCAAAAGCTCTGCAATATAGACAGTCTCATAATTAACATAAACCCTTAATAGCAGCAATTTAAACTGCTCACAATGTTATCCTTGCTGTTGCTGTGATCAGCAAACAATTAACAACTTACAGGTAATAAAATGACAAAATATATCATTGTGTATACTTAATTGCTGAATTCTAAATACAAATACTCCTTGCCTGAAGGCAAAACAGCCAAAATACCGGTGAAAGCTAGAACCCAAAAATATAATCGGTCACCTGTAGTAACAAGTCTATGCCATTTTGCTCTCAACTGAACAAGATTAAAGGTGGAGAAATTCATAAAGTCCTGAAGGGGAAAAACTGAACAGAAGTGAAGTAGGAAACACTCCTTGATACCACAATGAGGGTCTAACCAAGAAGTCTTCCCAAAGTAGTCTACAAAGCAAATGCTTACAAACTCAAGAACACCAAATCAGCCCTGACTCCTCTGACAGCTCTCCTCAGTCTTCTTAAGGAATTCAGCCTTAGTACAACAACAAACCAAAGACAAAAACAATGGCACCTTCAACAATATCTATTCCAACGTTAAAACTATGACCAGTTCAACAACCACCAAGCCAGACAACCATAACTTCCACCAGAAACACAAAACAGTTGGCCAGCTCTAAAGAACATTCTAAGCAGATTAAAAAAATAACAAAAAGATTTAATGTTGGTTAGTCACAATCTTTTGCAGAGGTGAATGGGTACAGAATGACACCACTGTATGTCATAAAACAAGTGTCTGGTTATCCTCCACACAGATTATTGCCTAGATGATTGTCTAATCTGGATGCTATCCTAAAGGTAACACACGGTAATCATAACATTTTGAATCATGTGTTAAGATGTCAAAGAATACAAGTTAGATAAGCAAAAGACAGTGAATTACATTCTAAACACCACTGTTAGCTATTACATTGTTCTGAACGCTTGCTACTGATAGTATACTTGACTAGTTATGCTAAGTTGTAAACAACATATAAAAATATAGTTTATTACATATATAAAAGTTATTATTGAAAATTCACACTTTTACAAGTTATACCTTGATAACACATAAATGTCATGCGTTTAATACAAGTTTATATGCTATGTCTCCTTTAAAAAATAGCAGTCTGTTTTACATTAAACATCTCTTACAAACAGTGCTTACTGAATCATTATTTCTTTAAATGCAATAGCTTTTTAGTGGTTAACATACTTTGAAATGTTTTTTATTGTTTTTTTTAGTGGTATGGAAGCTTTTCAGGGATTAATAGGGATTGATGTATAATGTAGAGGTGACTTGGATTCATTCACTCGTGAATGTTTTTATGTGAACTGTAGCTGATAAAACTTTTCATTTGTAAGCCCTTGTCATAAGGACCAGCTTGAAGTAGCTTAATTTGACTCATGGGCACTTTTGCGATGCTGAGGGAGTTCTGAAAATTCTAAAAAGTGTCGAGGTTACTTCTTTCTGGCTAAAATTAAATAATCATAATATTTTGAATCATTTGCTAAGACGTCAGTGAATACAAGTTAGATAACAAGCAAAAGACAGTGAACTGCTTTCTAAACCACTGTCAGTTACTAAACAGTTCTGAATGTTTGCAGTATATCCAATGGATATTTTATCCATTATCCTATAGAAAGACACTTCTGATATAAAAAATTAGGATTCTGTTTCTCTGTTGCTGTCTCTCTTAAATGATAACAAAACTTAATATCTCAGAACAATTTATTATGGAAAGTTTGAATCTTAAAAGGGAAAACTTTTCAGACTGTTCAGATACTACTGGACTTAACATTTAAGGAAAAAAATACAATTGATTATAACAGTAATACTAGATTAAAGAGCATCAAATATGTAACAGTAAATATAAGCGCTCTATTATATGATATTCTACACTAGGATTATGGCTAAAATATAAAACCTAGGAATATAGTAATAGTACAAGACATAGTATACACACAAACAGAAAGAGATTAGAACAAGTAAATATGTTTATAGTTTAAGGAATATAAATATGTCTACAAGGGTGGGAAGGTGGCACAGTGATTAAGGTATTCACCTTATAGGCACAAGGCAGGGTTTGATTCTATCATTGGGTAACTGGCTGGGCTTGGAATGGCCTATAAGGGCAGTTAGCCTAGTACTAATTTATGAACTGATTATCCTATGAACAACTTTACACATAAAAAAAACAGGAAAACAATACAAATCATCTGACCTACAAATTAATAAATATGAAAATAACCGACGTGCTTCCTATAGTAGACCAAGGAGATAATACGAGGGTAGAGGGAAAGACTGTTGTAGAGATATTCAGTTTAGTCATCTTATAAAGATTCTGATAACCTGTTTAACTTTTCTTATAACTCACTGATGCCCTTTTCTAAGATGATGCGTACTACAAATATGAAACATTAATATGAATCAGAAGCACGAGCGAAGCGTTAAGTCTAATGGAGAGTATGAGAGGCAGTTTGTTTGTCTTTTTCAACAAACTAGGAATATATTACTACATGGTTGAATACTTCAGGGTTATATCATTAGGTGATTTTTTTTTTGTTTCAAAAGTTCTGTCCATAGCTGAAGATTTCATATTGTAATATGCAAGTTATGTACATAAATGTGATTTCATTATAAATGTGTTTTTGTATCATATAAATTATTTTAACTGCATATATATTAATATTATGGATTGAATAATTCTGTAAAGAGGGGGAGCCTGTTCAGATACTTGCAATTACATAAGGCTCAAATAGTATTTCTACAGAAAACACATACACATAATAAAGAGGCAAATAAACTTTCATTAAAGAATTATTTGGTTTTAGCAGGTTCTGGCTTTCAAGCTAAAAGAAGAGGCACCCTCGTTTTATGGAAGAACTCACCAGTAAAGCCTAAAGTAAAAGATACCTATAATGATAAAAATTGTATGTTAAGCATTATTTTAATTGAGTGGAACTGAAAACTATATACATTGGTGAACTCTTATTGGATTTCTGGAGTTGGAGCTAAAGATGCAAAAAAAAAAAAAGGTTTAGACACTATAGCCTATTACATGAAAGGTGAAGTCACAATGCCTGGTGATTTAACTGCATTTTATCAGACAAAGATTCCGGTGTAGCTAGAAGTCTGAAGATCACATCTTCAGCCAAACATGTAACAGTTTTGTAAATCTAATGAATTTAAAAGCTATATATGAGCTAGGGAAAACAAACTCACTTCAATTTATCCATTACTCTTATAGATATGGAACACAAACAAATATTGATAACATTTTTGTCTCAAACACTCTGTTATCACATATCAGAAAAGTTTCAATAGTTTCATGTCCATTATTGGAGAATAATGCTATAATCTTTAACATCATTTTAAAAACTGACAATGTAATACATCTCAGGAGACTACTAGTATACATTATTAAAATAAAAGAATTCCATGATTGGCATGTGAAAGAAATTTATTTATTTATTTATTTTACATTTGTTGACCGGGCTAGTCCAACTGCATATATGTCCATTTTCAGTACAGGCCCGGGGAGAAAAGCTCCAAGAGTAACACAAAGCAGTAATACAAAAAACAGTGTTAACAATAAGTTGAATAATAAATGATTACATAGACATCAAAGTAGTAGTAACAGGAAGAAAATATTACAAAATATTGGTATACAGGATAAAATAATGCATTAAGAATAAGATACAGCAGATAGTTTGCAGTAAATAGTACATGAAGTTAACAAAAGGTAATACATTTAAGTATCATAAATTACAGTATGCCTTTCTGAAATCAACCACTTCCTAGAAATAAACATGAACGGTGAAGTATCTGACACTGTCCTGTGGGATTCAGTATTGGAAGAGTTACAAGCTGGTATTAGAGTAAAACAAGAGAATGGGACAAAGAGTTGAATACACTACTGGGCAAACAGACATACTAAAGTTAAGTTTAAAAACAAATGACATCATCAGCCAGTCTGAACTTAAAAACTAAAATACAAAATATCCAAATCAGCAAAACAAAGATGCTGGAATTAAGCCGTTTCCAAAATTCACAGTTAAAACCAAAAACGTAAGGACATAGCAAGCAAGGCAATTAAATTAAAAAAGTGAAATTTATTTGTTGTAAGGGCTTTTGCGTTGTTCTAAGAAACCCTTCATAAGACTGCACAAAACAGAGATCACCAAGCACAAATTTAAAAGGCATTAGGAACCAATCACAGAAGATGTAAATTAAATGTCACATTTAAAGGCATATCACATACTCCTATTGCAATAAAAATCACAGTTCTTGTATTATTAATGATCAGAGCCAAAATCATCGTTAACTAAAGAATAAAACCATCAATTATTAAAACTGACACAAAGCACAAGTTTTCATTTAGATAAATAAGTAAAACATGAAGGACAGTATCACGGAATGCCTTGCTCCTATTTAATGAGCCCCATCTCAAGTGAAAGTTTCCAAATCACTTAATGAGTAACTGTACAATTAAGTTATCCCGTGTTAGTTATCCATGTAATTTCTTACCCTTTGCAAATGGCTGGTAATTTAGAAGTCTATGTATACATCAGAGTAGAGCTGAGTTAGTTCATATTATGCACGCAAGACTGAGCAACAGGGACTGAACCCGTTTATGCGACATTACCTGCACTATTTTGCAAAAAATAACATATCTGCATCTGCACATCTGCCCCTACTTTACATATTGTATTATGACTGATGTACTGCTGATTTTCTTTCTGTTTATTTCATACTATTGGACATGTATTCCTCATATCACTCAACACAACACTACACAATTTCTGGCGCATTCATGTATTCCCCAACATAGGAAATATGGTTATTTTGGTTGTTTTCCATTTGT